>NC_143572.1:32772500-33972500 GCF_054136105.1 Typopeltis vanoorti | reverse complement strand
ATCTATGAAGCAGAGGTATACATCTTTTTATTTTTCTAGACATCTTTCTATGATGGTTGTGACATTGAAAATATCTTCTCTTTTACCTACATTTTCCTTCAATCCACTTTGTATATCATTTATTTCTATGTTTATTTTCCTTTTATTTCTTTCAAGAATAACATATAGGAGGACTTTTGATACTTGACTAATGAGGCTAATTGTCCCGAACTCTTCACATCTTGTAGCTTTTGTTTTCTTGGGAATTGGAACGAAAATTGAGTGATTAATATCTTTGGATAGAAATCCAGTCTCGTATATCTTATTGCAAGAATTTGTTAGAAATTGCAGTCCTACTTCATCGAGCCCTCAACAATTCTGCCAAGATATTATCTATTCCTGCAGCTTTATATGGTTTTAGTTTCCTGATGGTGTTTTCAACTTCACAAAGTAAAATGTGTGGTCCTTCTAAATCAGTCTGTTCGGGAATATTATTTCTTTGTTGCTCGTATAATTTCCTTGTGTATTAATCCGTCTTTCCATGATTTCTTTTTTATCCATTAGAATATGGTCTCTAATGACACGTGCATGATTTACTGTATTTGTCTTACTTGTCATTTCTCTGATCTTTTCATACATTTCTGTGCATTTATTCTTAATCCATTCCTCTTTGGCTTTCCTGCATTCTTTTTTTATTTCTTTATTAATGAAATATTCAGGTTTGTTCTTTAACTTTTTTCTTTGTTCCATCAACTTTAATATTTTTTCATTTATCCAAGGTTTATTCCCTTTCCTTTTTAATTGTGGGAGTGTATTTTTGGCTGCTTCATTGATGCTATTCTTGAATGTTTGCCAGTTCATGTTAATATCATCAATTGGTGTTCTATTTTCTGTGTGAGTTGTTGTGTCAGACTTGTTAAAGGATTTTGTGAATTTTTTTATAAAGCAGTCTTTAACTTCTTGATTGTTAAGTGAGCCTGAATTATAAGTTTCTCTTATGAATGGTTGGCTGTAAAAATTTAACTGGGTACCACACACACACACACACATATACATATATATATATATATATATATAAAATCATGTGCACTTTTGTCTTTCATGTGACATTTTATGGAATGTTTATTACAAGCTATATTACATAAATCTAGCATATTCACTTAGGTATTTTTTATTGGGGAATTGCTTTTGCTTTAGTGCAAAAGACAGAACTTTCATTGATCATGAGAATATTGTTGTGGTGCTATATGCAGCCTCTTATTTTAGAGATTAGCATCAATGTGTAATCAAATTAATTAAATTTAAACACTTAATTAAAACTCGAGGTTTCTCTTTCACCAGGGAAGATTTTCACAGTATGGTGGGGAAAAAAAAGTAAATAACTATTAAAGCCCATCGACTGTCAAAGTTCAGCAGGTTTTTTTTTATTATTATATATATATATATATATATATATATATATCACTATACCATACTATATTCAGTGTTAGGAAAATAACTTAGAACAGTAGAACTGTCAAGAGCAGTTTGCATACTTTACCACTCATGTATTACTTTACTGCTATGCATTATTGCATACTTTGTAATACAGTAATCTGCATAGGTTCTGTTGCATCTTGCTTGCACAGTAGCATGCCCCCCCCCCCAATACTATGTTATTGTTAAAATGAGTATAATTGGCAATAAAATATGATATACAAGTATCTGTTGTTTTGGTTGAAGATTAGGTGTTGCACAACTTGCATTCTAAGATTTTTGGGGATTTAACGGCAGTGGTTTGAGAAATAATTTATTACTGCATATGTTGTTGATGGAAGTTTTTTCGCTTGGCTATGCTACCAGTTATATATTTGTTTAATCCTTTATCCAAGTGTAAGCAAACAAAGTTTGCACCTGAATTATTTTCAGGACTGGGACAACTTGTGGTAAAGATGGTATAAGTTCTGATCACTTGCCTTCTTCTTCTGCAGCTTCTCCCACTTAAGTGGGGTCACTGTTGATTATGAGTCCCCTCCACATCCTCCTGTCTTGGGCTGTCACCACATCCAAGTTCTTCATCCTCAAGTCCTCTTCTACCAGCTCCCTCCATCTCTTCTTTGGTCGCCCACGCTTCCTCCTTCTTTGCAAATCCATCTGCATGACCCTTCTTCCCACATATTCGACCTCCCTCCTCATCACATGACCAAACCATCTCAACCTTACCTCCTGTATCTTCACTCCTAAGTTCGTAACTTTCACTGTTCCCCTTACATAGTCATTTCTCAGACGATCCTTTCTGGTCATACTGCACATCCACCTAAGCATTTTCATCTCTGCTACTTCCATCCTGCTAATGTTATTTTTCCTCAGGGCCACAGTTTCTATAGCATACGTCATAGCTAGCCTCACTACCTTCTTATCACATAACACTCCAGCCATCTCCCTCCAGTTCTTCCAACCTGCTTGTATCCAGCATCCCACTTCCTTCTCAGCTCCATCTTCTTCCACTGTTGAACCTAAACATCTAAAGTCCCTCACCTTCCTGATGACATTTCCTTCCAGCTCCGTCTCCTGGCCGCCACCCACTGTGCAACACATATACTTTGTCTTATTTCTGCTCAGTCTCATACATCTCTTCCAGTACTTAGTATCCCATAATGCAAAGCACACCTCCTTATGGACATGTATGCTGCTGTGCATTAAGGAAAGGGTCACTACCGAGACTGGTTTCGACCTTTATTGAGGTCTCGTCAGTGGGAGCCGGACCCAGAGGTGGTGATACTAAGGTGGAAGTAATGCAGAAGTATGAACACTTGGATAAAGGATTAAACCAAATATATAATTTGTATATGCTGTTGTAGACCCTAGTCACATTGTACCTTG
Organism: Typopeltis vanoorti; assembly: GCF_054136105.1. Taxonomy (NCBI): domain Eukaryota; kingdom Metazoa; phylum Arthropoda; class Arachnida; order Uropygi; family Thelyphonidae; genus Typopeltis; species Typopeltis vanoorti. The sequence continues at coordinate 33,969,659 of NC_143572.1, read as the reverse complement.
GCATATACAAACAACTATTTCCTTTTTCAAAATGATTATTTTGTGTTTGCCCATCATATATAAGATGACCACAAATTTTGTTTACTGCTGACAGCTTCTTACACATTAATATAATGTAGGCAAAAAATATCACAGAAGGTATTTTCTTTACTGTAATTTATGAATGAGGTCTTCCCAGATGAGATAATCAGTAATATTATGTTTGTACCAGTCTTTAATTTAATACCGTAATTAATGTGATCACCAGTAAGGTTTCATTAGGATTTAAAAATCCTACATGCTTGCAGTACTGAAACGAAATCTTTATATAAAAAAATAGAATATGCTGATATATCAGCATACCAACATGGCAGAAGCTTATTAGAACACAGTATATTACTAAAGAACATAGACAATTGTTTGATGTTTTGCATTGCCAAATTCAAAGTTCAAATTTTATACTTGGAGTATAAGATGACCACTGCCCTTCAATTTTTTTTTCTAACTTTAAATATCATTTTATATTATTAAGAGAGACCTCCAGGAAGTCAGGAATTCATCGAGTCCCTGACTTCCTGAAGTCAGGAACTTGATGAGTTATAATCCTTTCAGAAGTTTGCAGGTCTCAATCATATCACCCCTCTTTCTCCTGTTTGCTAGTGTCTGCAGCCTACAAATTCTCAATCTGTATTCCACAATCCTGATACCACTTTTCAACACTCACTCTCTCTCCACTATATCAGAATCACTATGGTAACCAAACCCGCACACAGTAGTTCAAGTGAGTTCTTATCAAGGCCTTGTAAAGAGGTAAAATGGCATTCTTATCTTTACATGTCAAGGTTTGTTTCAGCATTGCCATTATTCTCTGAGTTGTATTTACAATTTTTGCTATATGATGCTTGAACTTCCTGTCTATTAACACTCTACAATCCCTAGCCTCATCAGTTTCTTCAAGTATAATCCCACCAATATAATACAGCATTAGATATCTAATCACATCAAAGTGCATGACTTTACATTTATTAACATTGAAATGACAGCCATTTCACATGCCCACAATTTCAGCCTATTCAAATCATTGTGAAAGTACTGCATATCAGCCAGCACTCATGATTACCTTACCCATCTTCACATCATCAGCAAATAGCTATATGTCGCATGTCAAATCCTTTCCAATGTCATTAATGTACAGCTTGAATAACAATGGACAAAAGACTGATCACCTGAGGCAAACAATTGGTTACGTCGAATCTTGCAGATTCACACACCCATGTATGACTTTTTGATCTGTCAGTCAGCCATCCTCTTATCCATGCCAATAGTTCATAATTCAATCCCATATTCTCCAATTTATGCAAGAGTATTTCCATGCTTCTATTCCCCTTGTTTAACTCAGGGGTAACATTATGTGAGCAAATTGTATGCTAGTTATATGTTAACATACGAGGGTGGTCTGAAAAGTCCTCCTTGGCCCCGACCATAGATAGCAACACCATCGGCACGATTTTTTTCCTAAGTTGGTACATCTGTCATAAGCATCATGTGAAATTGCAAGCTATTCTATCAAGTAGTTTGTTTTATACAGCTGTCTGAAGCAAAAGTGTTGTCTGTATCGTTGAAATGGATAAAATTTAGTATCGTGTGGTTATCAAATTCTTTGTAAAAGAAGGTTTAACGCCAAAAGAAATTCATTTGAAGTTCATAAAAGTTTATGGGCACTCTTCTCCTTCATTTTCGACAATTAAGAAATGGGCTGCCGAGTTTAAACATGGGAATACCAGCCTTGAAGATGATCCACGTGAAGGATATCCAAAAAGTGTAATAACACCAGAAATCATTGATCAAGTGCAAGATATGGTATTGGATGACTAGCGAGTCAAAGTGTATGAAATTGCTGAGACTATAGGCATTTCAAAAGAACGTGTAGGATATATTTTGCATGAAGAATTGCAAATGAAAAGGCTTTGTGCAGGATGGGTGTCATGCTTACTTACATCAGATCAAAAATGCACTTGCATGAAAATCTCTGAACAGTGCTTGGAGCGTTTTAACAAGAATAAAACTGATTTTGTGTATCAATTTATTACTATGGATGAAACTTGGATTCACCATTACACACCAGAATCCAAATATCAGTCAAAACAGTAGACAGAAGCCAGTTGTTCAGCACCAAAGATGACAAAGTCAGTTCCATCAGCAGGAAAGGTCATGGCATCGGCATTTTGGGATGCTCATTTTGTTTATTAATTATCTTGAAAAGGGCAAAACAATAACTGGCGAATGTTATTCCGATCTTTTAACCAGACTAGATGAAACAATTCGTGAGAAAAGACCTGGTTTGCGGAAGAAAAAAATCATCTTTCATCAGGACAATGCCCACAAAGGTGTTTTGGCAATGGGAAAATTAAGAGATCTGCACTATAAATTGTTGGAACATCCACCCTATTACCCAGATTTGGCTCCGACTTCTATCTCTTCCCAAAACTAAATAACTCTTTCTTGCTGGTCGGTGTTTTTCTTCGAATCAAGAGGTGATTGCAACTGTAGTTGCAGATCTTGCTGAGAATCACTATATGGATGGGATAATGGCACTGGAGCATCGCTGGAATAAATGTATTAGTCTTAAGGGAGATTATGTTGAAAAATAAAAATTTTGAAATTATAAATTCGTTAGGCTGAGAACTTTTCAGCCTACCCTCATACATGGCCCATCAGTGGTTTATTAACTTTTTCTTTTCAGTTAATAACAGGTTTTGAATCTGGGATGTTATTATGAAAATAAGCTAACTTAAGAATTAAAGAGATCGAGTGAGAGACAAAGTAAATTCAAAATTAATCTTTATTAACAAAAATATTATTACGAGGAGGGGTCTGATTACGTTCTATATAAAGTTCTGATAAATACCTATAACAAAAATGATATTAAAGCAACTGTATAACCACAAGATAGAACAAGTTACCTTCATAACAGCTACTAGTATGTTCTTTCTTGTGGTTATATCAGTTGCTTTAATATCATTTTTGACTGGGTGTTTATCAGAACTTTCCAGATCCCCTCGTAGTATAAAGCATATGGTATTGCATGGGTGTGTGTCTGTGCGTAAAACATTTGCCTTGCAAGCACTACATAAAAAACTGTATTATAAATAAAGCTTAGGCTCTTAAAAAAAAAAAGGGCCTACAGAACTCAACATTAAACAAAGAACAGAGATTATACAAGATTTCCTCTCTTCAAGATTTGATGAGAATGTATAAACAAAGGCAGTTAACTTGAAACTTATCAAGAACAGATTCTTCCTCTCTCAATAGTGGCCATTCAAAAGTAATTAACCAACTCATGCCTGTTTTTTTCTTTGAAAACAAAAAATTTGTACGCAACCTTTCTTGAGTAAAATATTATTTCTTCATTCATGTCTTTTTTTAGCATACCAGTTTCTTTTTCTATTTCTTTGAAACACAAAAATAATTTTTAAGTTGCTTTTCCCTTCTGGAAACTTCTTCCTTAACTTGGAGCACAAAAAAAACATCTCTTTTGTGTTTACAAAATTTAACTAGAATAAGCTTGCTGTTTAAAGTATCAAAAACTGTCATTACTTCAGGAGAAATCATAATTATTCTTATCACTTTTATCCACACTCCACCTTATCTTCTTTTGAAAGAAAGTCATTGTTAATTTTGAGAGAACTGTTTGTTTTCATTATAATGCTCTTTTCAACTATTTGATTTAAGAAACTTGTTTTCCTTTAAATTACATTTCTTCCCTAAACCTCTGAATTTCAGAACCACTCCTGTTCTAAATAACAGCCATTCTTTTCTCTCTCTCTCACTATATCAACTTCCTCCTTGGAAATACAAACTTTGCACAAGTGACTACTGACTAGCATGGCAAATAACATTGCAGCAAAAACTGAAGTAAAATCATCACTTGCTGTGTAACAATATTACAGTTCCTTAAAGCTATGAAAAGCTAATCAGAAAGAAGATTTAACATTTTTAAATTACATAATTAAAACTAATTATTGAAATGAATAAATAAATTGCAATTTTATTATTATTACTATTTAACGCCTCCAGGGAGTCTAAAGACTCATCGAGGGAGGTCTCCTACTCTACAACTCTCCGTCTCCACCAATCCATCCACCTCAACTACCTTCCTCATCTACCACCCACCACTAGTATTTTCATAGACAATCACAAACATCCATGCCCACAGCGGGATTCGAACCCGCAGCCTTTTAGCTGGAGAGCGGATATGCTAACCACTTGGCCAACCAGGCCAGTAATTTATTTATTTATTAAATAAATAAATTAATAAATAATTGCAATTAAACAGGCAGTAACTATATAAATATTTCTCTTATACAAAACATTACTAAAGAAATTTCTAATTCTGTATAATGTATTATCAATTTACATTTAGTGAAATGTCTAATATCAAAACTAAAGCTTATCCTTATTTCTTTATTCAAAATTAGCCATTGCTAAAAATTTAATAAATGTAAGACAATCTGATATCACTAAATAGCAGATATCCTATGACTTAAATAAGTCATAGGATATCTTATCACTTGTGTTGGTAAACATCATCATGTTTACCAACACGAGTGATAAGACTAAATAAGTCTTAGTTCATAAATCATGTATTATTTGTGGACTGAAGAAAGAAACCATATCTTAAGATCTACACAGAATTCTCATAATTTTTTTTAAGAGCTGAAGCAGTAACAACTGCCAAATGTCCAGCATCGGAAGCATCAGCACCCACACCAAAAACAGGCTTAAGTCAGCTAGTTTCTTAAAGAACCGAAGTCTACAACTTTGCCTTTGCCATACGTGTCAGTAAAGAATTTTAATGGTTTATTAACAACACAGAAGTAAAAACACTGAATACTTTAATCCATTATTTTCCTTAATAGTAACTGAAGCATTTAAGGATAAATAACAAGGTAAAAACAAAGTAACTGGAATAAGGACAGAATATCAAGAAGACATTTAAATATGGACAAAATGGATTCACAAATTGTGTACTTGAACACCCTATGTACAGTTAGATGGAGAAAACTTAGTCAAAAAATGAGTTTCAAAAGTGACAGTTTTTTTTTTCTGGGAATCTGTGCTTTACACATGAATGTAAAAAAAACAACAACATCCAAACATCTGTGCCTTTGTAGTTCATCTGGTTCTAACAATGCCCTTTTTGAAAAAAAGGCATTGTCACTCAGATGATATCATTTTGTAAATGTATAATATAGTTCTGATATCAGTCTACCATGGATGATGATATTTGTTTTCTTTGCGCATACAATAATGATTATTTAAATTTCGTTGAGTATCTGTTTTTCTTATTATCCCATATGGGATGCAAAGAATCCTTATCACAACTTTTCAATTGGAGATGAGCTGGTTGGTTTCATGTGAAGGTGGCAGGTTTTTTCGTCCTGTAAATTGAGCCATAATACACTATGCAGACAGCGTTAACTGTCTTGTCAGAGCATTAATTAGATATCTATTAGGCTAAATTGAAAATATCTACAAACAATGACATCTACTGCCCAACAATAGCATATTTTGTTTGTAAACTAAGTGTTGTCTGGTTGATTTATCTGTAAGCAGCATGAAAACCAAAGTTTCTGAGAAAAAAAATTGTGCTGCCTCCATATGAGATCAGAGAACTTGCTAGACAGGCCTGAATATTTGAATGCTTGCTTGATATTCTGTTTCTTATTAAAACTATTATGCATTGTTATCTTTATGTCTCAATTATTGTTAAGCAAATACTAAATTAAAATATTCAGAATTTTTACTAATTTATTAATGATACAAAGTTATTAATAAATCATTCAAGGTCTTTATTTATCCTTCTGCCTCAATTACTGTTAAGCAAATACTTGTGCCACACGACAAGAAAGCTTGTCACGTGGCAGTCTATCAAAAGTCTTTGCAAAATCTAATTATATGGATTTTGCAAAGTTTGTCACCTTGTTATAGTTCATAAGTAAGTGAAACATGATCTCCCCTTAACAAACCCATGCTGATAACTACAGAGAATACTGCTGTTATCAACAATTTCTGTATTCTACTTCTCACAATCTCTCAAGTACCTCAATTGCAACTCCAGATATACAGACCATCCTATAATTTGGGATAACAACATGAAGTTGTTAATAAATCATTCAAGTCTTTATTAAGTTTAGAATTAGGTACTGGAAGAATGACGGTTTGTTGTGCCCTTCCATTAGAAAAGGCTTACGTTTGATTCTCGTCATGACGGGAGGAATCTTTATACGGACTTTTTCAATCGAAGGCGAGTTAGCCAATCTCATACGGAGGTAGCAAGGTTTTTCTCCCAGAAACTCGGGTTTTTCATCCTGCATACAGACAAATCGGCACTTCAGAACACATGCAATTTACAGACAAAAAATACTAGCTCTGGTGATGGTGGTGGGTGGTAGATGACGTTGATGTAGGTGATTAGTAGTAGAGGTTCTATGTAGTATTGGAGAAGGAAAGTTGTACAGTAGGTGTCCTCCTGCAATGAGCCTTCAGACTCCTTAATATTTAGGTCAACAAAAATATAACAGTACCTAGTTAATAAAAAAAAAAAAAGTACAGTTTAAATAACACTCTTAGACAACATATCCAAGAAGACTTATTGCAAATAACTATATATTTTATAAAGTGACATGGACATAATCATGATTTCACTTATCCATGCAAAAAATTTAATAAATTTCAGTAATTGCACACAGCAAGCGATCCTGTTTGTATACTCCACTGTATATGCACATTATTTTTATTGAATGGTAGTGTAACAGATAATGTAGTAGTTTTCATTTTGACTTGCTGAATTCAGGTTTTTAGTTACTGTATAAAGGAAATTCAGGAAGGAATATTTACAAGAGCCACCTACTTGACATGGCATAAACAGTTGTAACTTATTTTGATAAATTATGGAAACTACAACTGTTAAGAATAATTACTTTAATTTCCCAACATTTTGACCTTGAGGTCATCATCTGGCGTGCATGCATGCATGCATGCACACACACACACACACACACACACACACACACACACACACACACACACACACACACACACACAGAGAGAGAGAGAGAGAGACAAGCCATATTACATTTCAAACAGTATGCCAAAGTGGCAGTGCTTTGATCAACCATTATTCTACTAGTCTGACCTTTAGTGAATTAAAAACAACTATACATCAAAGTTCTATCCTATTTATAACATTGTCAGAGAACAAATTCATATTAATACTTTTAATACAGCAAAGACATTATGAAACCATCTAAAGCACCAGGAATAGAACAAACCTGAGGAGAAATTTTACAAGCACTAGACGAAGAAGCAAAATGGAAATTATATAAAATGATCAATCAAATGTACACAACTGGAGAAATCCCAACAGATTCTGACAAAAGTATTATGTTAGCAACCCCCCCCCCCCAAAAAAAAGCCAGAGCACAAGCATGTGAAACACCAAATGCTAAGCCTATTACTCCAGTTTTAAAATCATACCTAGATTTATCTATTGCTGTACTGAAAGAAAAATAGAAGAACATTTACTTTCTGACTGGTCATAGTAAAAGCACTTGGAATAAACATACACACACTCATAATATTCATTGATATAGAAGTAGCTCTTGACAACACTAAATGGAATATAATGTTCAAGGTCTTCAAAAATCTGAAGATAGATTACAATGACAGAAGACTAATTTATCAACTATATAAAAATCAAACTGCAGTCATAGGAAAATAAGGGAAAGAAGCTAAAATAAGAAACCGCATTAGACAAGGGTACAGACTCTTGGCATTACTTTTTAATATTTATATCAAAGATGCTTTGAAAGAATTCAAAGAAAAAAAAAATCAATAGTGGAATAAAGATCAATAGCAGATTTTATAAATACAATAAGATTTGCAGTTGGCATAGCCTTAACAGCAGAAAATGAACTACAAGACACTTGCAGAGATGAATAAACTCCTAAATGAAAGATGCAAGATGAAAATTAATAAAAAAAAGTAATGAAATGTACAGGGATGGAGAGCAAATTGTAAATGTCACAAATATATGGGAAAAGATTAATGCAAGTAAAAGCATTTACCCACTTAGGAAGCCTAAAAACATCAGATGGGAGAAGTGGAAGAGATGTGAGAACAAGAATAACACAAGAAAAAAAGGCATTTAACAAGAAAAGAGCATTAATATCAAAGAGTGTCACTGAGAACAAACAAGCGCTTTATTAAAAGCTTTTGTCTGTAGTGTGGCTCTCTACAGATCAGAAACAAATCCAGACTTCTAGCATTCGAGATGTGGTGCTGAAGATCGCATGGGCAGACGGTTACAAATGAAGTATTAAGAAAGGCAGAATATAAAAAGCGACATATTACATGTTTGAAAAAAGGAGAAATAATAGATAGGACACCTATTAAAAACACTCAGACTGGACTGCAAATTTGAATGAGGAAATGATAGAGAAGACCTGGTAGAAGAAGACCAAGAACCTAATACATTCATGACATCAAAAATGGAATAAGTTACCAAACAGTCAAAACAAAAAGACCACTATCAACAGCCTGTGCTACCCACCAACTAATAGGTTGAGGAGAGAGAGAAGGCTGTTGATAGTGGTCTTTTTGTTTTGACCGTTTGGTAACTTTGTCCAATTTTTGATGTCACTTGTGTATTAGGTTCTTGGTCTCCCTCTATTAGGTTTTCTCTATCATTCCCTCATTCAAATTTGTAGTCCAGCCTGAGTGTCTTAATTAGGTGTCATATTATATTTCTCATTTTTTAAAACATATGTAATATGTTGCTTTTTAACAGTACATCATCATCATCATCATACTGTTAAGTATTGATACTGATGATATAATGAAAATAACAGTAAATCATGATATACTGGCATGAAATATCTGTATTTTCATTAAAGTTTATTACTGTGGTTATCATGTAATTCTGTTGTTTAAGAAGATGGCTGTAGTCTCCATAATTTATCAAAACAAATGCTGATCATCATGTAACATTAAAGTTATTAGAAATTGAGTTATAAGAAAGAAAGCAGTAGACAAAAGTCAAAGCAATATTAGAAGTATTCTATTCACTGCACCGTGCATAAATTACAAACTGAACCCCCCCCCCCCCAAAAAAAAAGGATATTACTATTGGGTTAGAGTAAAACTTTAGGATAAAATAATCAGTCAATATTTTAATCTTCACATTAAGATCATCATGTGGAGTACACACACACATATTTGAAAATATGACTATAAAAGCCGATGAAAACAAAAAATAGACCATAATATCCTATTTATTATCTTAATAGTAAGACTAAGATTTGTTTTACTTGAGGTCTTCCTTGGGTGGATAAACATAGAAGAGAAAATACACTAAAAATTAAAACAAAATTACGTGATAATCACAGTAATAAACTTTAATGAAAGTACGGATACTTTGTACTGAAAATAACAGTACATCATCAGTGTATAGAGACCAGTAAATCAAAGAACAGGAATACAAGGTACATAATAGTCTGTTAACCAATGAAAACAGTTGCTGCAAGCTAGAAATTATTAATAAGGATAAATAGTAACTATTTTTGATGTATACATAAAATGAGAGTCTCTCAAACTTTTGGCAAGAGAGAGAGAAAGAATCATTCTGATTTAGGTTAGGCTGATGTAAAGGGCTTAACAACTTTCTTTGAAAAGGCATTCATATTTAAAACTGCTTCTATAAGAAGACATGCTTCATCCCACCAGATACTGTGTTTAGTTCAATACCATGCTATGCCAGACTAGACTTTTTGGGGTTTGATGTATTCAATGTAGTATTGATGTTCATTTTATTTTATTCCCCATCCCACAGAATAGCTTGTTTGCCCAAGTATGTCAAATTACATTCACAATGAATCTTGTAAACACCATCCAAAGATAGAGGTAACGGTTTGTCTTTTGTAGATGGTAACAGATGAGAAATTTTGTTGATAGGAAAATGTGAGAATAAGGTCATATTTCTTCAAAATTCTATGAAGAGTTTCAGATACCAAAAATATAAGGGATTGGAACCCTGCAGTCTGTTGAAGAATCCTTAGATGTTGGAACATAAGTCATTTATCTGCTAGATTTGATGAGGGTTATAATCATTTAATTCCATCAAAGTTTTGATACTGAGAAGTTTTTGTTGTAAGCTTGAGAAAGAGGAGTACACATTGTGATCTATTAATTAAAGACTTGATAATACTATTTTTTTTAGGGGATGTAATGAGCAGACTTCAGATGAATGTATCTACTAGTAAAAGTAGGTTTTCAATAAATACTGGAGGCTGCGTGAGTAAGAAGGATATCCAAGAATGGTAAACTAACAGCATTTTCTTTTTCCATGGTGAATTGAATGTGAAGGCTACTGATCTGATGTTGGAAAGTGGTCAAGGTATCTTCCAGATGGTTCCAATAATAGTTTTTCCAAAAGTGGAGACATAGGGCAACCCATGGCAGTGCCTTCAACCTGTCTATAGATCTTGTTTTTCCAGCTGAAATATCCTGATTATATAACAAATTCAAAAATCTTTACATCAGGAGGGAAATCATCAAATAGTAAACTAATACTGTCAGATAATGGAATGTTGGTAAATAGAGAAACAATGTCAAAGCTGACTTTGACATTGTTTCTCTTGACATATCTGACTCTTGATTTTTTTCAAGAAAATGTGTGGAATTCTCAATAAATGATCTGGATTATCCAATTGGGCAGTTAATAAACATGGCAGAAATTTAGCAGTTCTATGTGAGAAAGAGTCGATACAATTCACACTGAGTCTTATTGGACAACCTTGATGAATTTTTGGGAGACAATATAAAATGAGGAGTCCTTCCAAAATGGGAAGTACTCCTCATAATTTTGATACCAGCTAACAACTTCATCAAGGAGATTGTTTAATCTGTGTTTTTGTAGAGTTATAACTAATTTCTTCATGGGTGTAATTATCATGTAATTTTGTTTATGCCACAGCTACCTTTTTAAAAATTACAATACAATATAAATATCATTATATTAAAAATGGATTGCTTTTCTTTGAAGTGATTTCAGATCTACCTGTATTGATTAGCATGGTTGTGGTCTCTGTTTGTCATAGTTTATTTAGTTAGCACAAGGAATTATTGAGCAAAACTTTACAGACTGACAGTTCAGTTAACCGGTTGATGGCACTGTCTGGGAGTCTATGCAAATTCCTGAGGCCTCCAGGAAAGGAGCGTATGGAGCAGTCATCAGTGATGATGCACTACACATGCAAAAGGGTGACTGTGATATTCCCACAGATGTAATAAGTGGGCACAGTGACCTTGTCCAATCCTAAATCTGTTGACTCCAGAGGTGTCAAGGTAGATTGAATGCGGGCGGTTTGATAGTTGGATCTGTGATCAGTACAGGTAACCCTTGTATAACGCGGATGTTAGGTTCCATAGAAATGTCACATTATATAAATCATGTTATGCGAGACTCAGATCACATAGAAAAAGTAGGGTTATATTCCGAAATCGTTTTTTTTTTTTTTTTTTTAAATTACATAAACAACAAAATATATTTTTATTTAATTCAGGTAATTCATGTAAGTTAAGAAAACATACAAACTGAAACAAATACATAGTATAAAATTATAAAAATTACAAATCGTATGTAAACTTCATTGCACATAATGCGTAAATGTTTTAGGCAAAATAAAATAAGTGCATATTTAATTGTCATCACTGTCTTCAAAAATAACATTTCGTAGATGTTCTTTATTTACGAGTGGCTGGAAGTCGTCATCACTTCAAATCTCTTGGACATCATTTGTATAATTCTCATTGCATACTTCAATACAATGTATGGTTTAGTATTGCATACTAAACCATACTTCGGCTGGTTTAGTTATCAAGAAGTCAGTAATAAGACCCTGCATTTCTTTTTTTTAAGTTCATAATATGGAGCTAAAAAAATATCCAATTGTCTCGTGAATTTTCCGGAGCGCTCCATTAATGGATTATTATCTGTAAAATAACTTCCTTTCTTGCCAAGTCCAATCCTTCTGCTAATTTCTTTAAACTGAATTCTTTAAAGGATTCATCACAATCAGAATCTTCGGCATAACTTTCCTCATCATTTGGTTTGGCGTCATCTATTAAATGTACCAGCTCCTCCTCATTTAAATCTGTTTCCCCATCAATTCATTCACTAATTTCATTTTCAGCAGCTTCTATGTCTGTTGATGCTGATTCTCCCTGGATTTTAAGATTATGCAAAGAAAACTGCTTTTAAAGTTTTCGAACCAACCCTTACGGGCACAAAATCCATGATGCTGAGAGCTTTCTTCTGAAGAATCATGATCAAGTTTTTTTAAATGTTTATAAAATTCTAGAGCTTTTTTGTTTAATTTTGTTTAATTCCTTTGGATGGAAAATTCCTTTCCATCCAAAGGAATTTTCTTTTGAGTGCTATCTTCTATCCAAATCATTAGAGATTTCTCCATTTTTTCTATTAGAATATCACGTACACGAGTAACGTGCTTTACACTTACTATTGACCCAGCAATAACACTCTCTCAGATATTATGTTCATTTTGTTTGATTGTTCGAATTGTTGATTCATTTAAATTCAAAGTCCTTGTAACAACACCTGGTTTTTCCTTCATTTTTCAACTGATCCAAGATTTAAATTTTTTGAGAGAAATGAGTTTTTCAATGTTGGATTTTCCCTTTCATTGCAGTTTTAGTGGTCATTACTATAAAAATATTTTTTTTTTTTTTTTTTTTTTACATAAAAAGCATTACATATTAATTATGTATGTAACTCACCAGAAAATCAAGTGCTCAGCTTGAGATTAACACACTTAGGATTTTTAATGTGCTTTTCTGGCATAAAACAAAGATAATTTTCAAAATAAACACTTTATATGGCAAATAATTGTATATGCATGCTAAAGGTATTTCCCATATATAAATTTGCTACTTATAACTACATGTGCAATACGGGCAGATGCAAATTTAATGAAGATAAAATTCAATTTTTAAGTTGCATGGTGAAAAATATATGAAAAGATAAAGGGTTACTACAATTTGTAGGTCGCATTATATCGAAACCCCGTTGTATAAGTACCGCGTTATACGAGGGTTACCTGTACTTGTTTGTAGTTATTTCCAAATCTTCTCCAGTCCTAAGGACCATCATCTGGTAATTCGACAAACCATACGGGAGAACCGGAGGCAGGTCAGCATGTCAGAGAAGAGATATCTTGATAAATAGGAAAGTACATTATTTCTTTGATGATAGCTTCTCTTCTGAAGTATGGAGGAGTAATGAGAAAGAACAGTAACCATAGGAGAGGAATAGATCGTAAGGTACCAGAGATGGTTCTCAGAACCTAGTCTGCATACCCTTACTAACGACATACACAACTTCCAAGTGTGACTCCTTGCTCCTCATGTACTGAAAAATTTCTTTTGCATCAATCTTATAAGTTACTAAAGGGATTCTATAAGTTTCTATCATATCCCCTATCCTCTGCCTGTCAGCTAAACTCTGCAACCAACACACCTTCAATCAGTCTATCCTCATAGGGAGCATTCCACAGACCAATCACCAGCTTGGTTACTTGTCTGAATCCTCTCCACCACCTCCCAATCCCCAAGAAACTCAGGTAACCAAATCTATGCAAAGTAGTCAACATGTAGCCGAATCATAGCCTTATAAAGAAGGATAATAACCTTCCTATCTTTACTTGTCAGTGTGTTCTTCAACATCCAAGTAATCTATGAATTGTTTTGTCAACTCTTGCACAGTATGTCCTCTGAATTTCAAATCTCTATCCACCATCATTCTCAGATACCTAGCCTCAATAATTTTTCATTAGTATTTACACTCTTAACTGAGTCTCTCCCTACCACACATCTGCAGTGTAGATTTATGTGATATAGTACTTGCCGTTCTCTAAAATCTACAATGCAATTTGGTCTTTAAAAAAAAAATATATATATATACACACACACACACACACACACACACACACACACACACACACACACACATCTTCCTCCTATCCTATCCCTCTTGTCCGTCCTAGGATGGGTTGAGTCCCCTTCTAATGAGAGGTTACTGGCATATTAATGCAGCCAGTTCGCCACTCCTCTGCTGCATCCCCCCTAAGGGCAATATTCATGACTGTAATCTGTACTTTTCACAGGGCCAGTTTGCCTGCTTGTGAGATGAAAAACCCCAGATAAACTGGGGGGGGGGGGGGTGGAGCTGCTGTCCACGCCCAAGACTGGCTAACTTGGCTATGGCTGATGAGGATCCTTGAGCTCCTCACATCATCGACAGGAATCGAACCTAGGGCACTCCTTCCCCAGGCATATGGTTGTGAAGCGCATAACCACTAGGCTAACCACACGGACTTTATATATATATATATATATATATAAAAACACAAATCTCCCCATCGGTTTCTTCTATACATACAATTTGGTTTTTAATGAAAACCTGTAGTTAAGACAGAAGACTGGTTAGTTTGAATGACAGATGAAGCAACTAAGGCTGTGAAGTCAGTTACCTCTGGCTAATTCATTTTGAGGAGTGAAAAAAAAAAATTGCTGCTTCCATACAAGGCTAACTTGAATGCAGTTGAAAAGTCCTTCAAAAAGAAAAGATACCTCACATCATCTTAGTCGGGATTTGAATTCAAGAATCTTTTCAACTGCTTACGGCTGCACTGCAGAGGTATATCATGCAATATGTATGAGAGTCACAATGGAAAAATTACAATTTGTCTACTAAACTGATAACTTAAAAAGACAACTTTTGTAACACATATCACAATATATATCTACATGAAAGGAAACACTCAATTTCTAATTACAGCAGCATGTTTTAATAATTGGTTGTCATTCTGCCTAGTGCCAGGATGATGCAAGATTTTTTTTTTTTTTTTTTTTTACCCCTGGGATTCATTAACTGACAACTGAGATAAAACACGTTTTATTTTTTATGTGAATACCACCGACAAAGGCTCTCACCCTAGCACAATAATATTAGGACTGTGGGTGAGCCAAGGGTTATAATCCAGCAATGCTGCTCTAGAGACAAAAACATGTAACTTTTTCATGTCCCTTCAAGGCATGCAATAAGCAGGATGGTGGTCTTAGACTGGGTGATGAAATTCATTTTCTGCCTGAAGACATTCACAAAACATCCACTGCCCATAGTCAGTGGATGTTTACTAGTTAGTCAGTGATTAGCAAATATGCTAATCACTGACTAACTAGTAAATTATTTTAAAAAAAAAAAAGGCATTACTGAATTATTCACCAGTTAAAATGTATTTTATCATTATTATAATTACAGCTATTTTGCTTGCTTCAGTTTAGGAGTACCCCTGTTTAGATGTCATTGGCTATTTACTCATGGATTCTTAGGGCATTATGAGTGTAGATGTACTAAAAAGTATATGTAGCCTAAGGAATAGAAAATTGCACATACCTTTTTCTGGGTGTTGTGGCTTTTCCTCAGTCTGCGATGTCGAAAACTGCAGAGTGTGTGTGTGGGGGGGGTGCAGTTTGGTAGAATAAGTTAGAAAAACCCGGGTTTTTCTAACTTATTCTACCAAACTGCACCCCCCCCCCACACACACACTCTGCAGTTTTCGACATCGCAGACTGAGGAAAAGCCACAACACCCAGAAAAAGGTATGTGCAATTTTCTATTCCTTAGGCTACATATACTTTTTAGTACATCTACACTCATAATGCCCTAAGAATCCATGAGTAAATAGCCAATGACATCTAAACAGGGGTACTCCTAAACTGAAGCAAGCAAAATAGCTGTAATTATAATAGTTTATAAAGAGGAGTAACATGGGAGTTTTCCCAGAAATAATATACATAATATACGTATTTTATCATGCTTTTAATTAAAAAAAAAAAAAAAAAAAGCAGTGTCAAGTCTCTGGAATATTGGGTAAAGTTGGTAAGCTATTCGTATCAGATTAGTATAGAAGAGATTTTTTATATATAAGGGAGACAAGGCAGAACACTAAGCCATTCCTCGAAATTGCATAAGGAGGATGTAAGCAAAGGAGCGAGGATCAGGTTTTTTTGCCTGGAGAATGGGGGGCAAAATACACTGCCTGATTATGGAGCGTGCAGATAAAACAATAAACAAGTCCAAAGTACAGTTTGATACATATTATGTGTAGTAATGACATCAAGAAAAAGAATTTCAGCATCTGAAAGAACTTGTTACAGGAAGATTCTAATAATAGAATGGGGGTACAGAAAATCACAAATGAAGAGCTCTATCGGAAGATACAACCAAAGGAGAATCTAATGCAGAAGATTATAAAATGGAAGCTACAATTATTTGAACACATTTGCAGAATGAGTGAGGACTGGAAGATAAAGACATTCATATTTGGTATTATGGATGGTGTAAACAGAAGATGTAGACCATACAGAGAATGGATAGATGACATAAAGGACTGGTGTGGAATGGATGTACAGACACTGTGCACTGGACAAAGAAAGGTGGACGAAGAGGATGAAGGAGGCATCGAACACCAATGGGTAGTGAACCCATGGTTTATGATGATGATGAAAGACATTCCACAACAAGTCTTGATTCCACGAATGTCTAATAATCATAAAGTCCATCATTATTATCTCAACTTGGTTGATACATCAGTATTCTGAGTTTTCTTTGAATAAATATGCAGGCTTATTTGAAATTTTAAATTAAGTTTACTAGCTTCATCTAAATTTCCCAGTGTAGAAGCTTTATGATGTAGAAAGCAGCTGGCCCACTCAAACCAGCCACTTGTCTATCATACTGAACTTGGAAATTACACTGCCTACATTCACAATGCATTCCACTCACCAACAACTCTCTATGTAAAAAATCTATTCCTCACACCCTTCTTCACCTACTTTTATACTTCTTGTTCTTCCCATCCAAATATGTACTCTTTTTATAATTTCTTTGTATTAATCCGGGAGAATCCCTTAACAAACTTGATTGTCTCTAAATAATAAATTACACGATAACCACAATATTTAACTTAAATGAAATGAAAGTACAGATATTTTGCACTGAAAATAACAGTACATCATCAGCGTGTAGAAACAAGCAATCAAAGGAACCGGACAACGTACATACAGCAGTCAGTGATTTAGCAGTTAAAAACTGTTGCTGCATGCTAGAGATTAGTTTTAATAAATAATATTATTAAAAAACTATTTTTGATCATTACGATCATTACATAAGATAAGAATCTCCCAAACTTTTGGGAGAGAAAGAGACAATCGTTCTGATTCAGATTTGGCCGATGTAAAAGGGTTTTGCAATTTTCTTAAAAGGCATTCATATTTAAACCTGCATCTCTGAAGAAGACGAGCTTTATCCCACTGGATATCGTGTTTGGTGTCAATACTATGTTGTGTCAGACCAGACTTTTGAAGTTCCATGTATTCGATATAATATCGATGTTCATTAATATCTCCCTCGACGAGTCTTTGGACTCCCTGGAGATGTCACATAATATGTTAGATTACATTCACATGATATCTGGTAAATACCAGCTAATGATAGAGGTGCCAGTGCCAGTTTGTCTTTTGTAGGTTTATTTTATCTAGAAACAGGTATAGTTCTTGTTCGGAATGACCCCAGACAGCAAAGACGTCATTCTAGATAAAAT
Organism: Typopeltis vanoorti; assembly: GCF_054136105.1. Classification (NCBI taxonomy): domain Eukaryota; kingdom Metazoa; phylum Arthropoda; class Arachnida; order Uropygi; family Thelyphonidae; genus Typopeltis; species Typopeltis vanoorti. The sequence continues at coordinate 33,951,936 of NC_143572.1, read as the reverse complement.
AATCCTTCTTCATCCTCGCATCAAATTTACGCTAGAAAAAGAATCTCCACAGGGTATCTCCTTTCTGGATTTACACATCCAAAGAAAAGAAGATGGTTCCATCTCCACTTCTGTCTATCGCAAGCCGACATTTTCAGGTCACTACATTCATAATTCTTCTGCTCATCATCCATCTCAAAAATTTGGCATCGTTAAATCATTAGTAACCAGAGCACACAGATTCTGTTCCTCTGAAGAATCTCTAAACCAAGAATTGGAAATAATTAAAAATACAGCCATACTAAATGGATACAATCTTAAAACAACTCAAAAAAATAATCAGTCACTTCCCAACACATCAACCTAGACAAGAACAAGCCCATAGGATTCCCATACCTTATGTCAAAGGCATCTCCGAACGTCTTTCAAAAATTATGAAGAAATACAAACTTGCTACTACCTACAAACCAATCAACTAAATCTATAACTTGTTACCTTCTCCTAACGACAAACTCTCACCTCTGATGCTACCTGGTGTGTGTGTGTATATGAGGTTCCATGCTCCTGTAAATTTGTATTACTATAGACAGGTAGATCTGTTCATAAACCCATTTCGGAACATCAAGACGATATCTGTCTTATCAAACCGCAGAAATCTGGCCTCGCATAACACGGAGTTGAAAACCAAAACCATAGGATCCATTGGGAAAAGACCAAACTTCTACATAGATCTTTATATAGACATGAACGTTTATATAAAGAAAGTGCTGAAGCCCTACTTCAACAAACCAAATCTAAATCGTAATGACGTTCTTGCTATTCCTAAAGTATGGGAAATTGTCATACGATATTTATGTAAAATAATTTTTATATATGTTATCTTATTTTAATGTAATTTTTTTTCCCCTCCATATATATTTTAATTTAATCCTATACCGTGCTACTGCACGCATATTGGAATTTCATTGTAATCATGCTCCCTAACTATGTTATTCCTAGTATTGTTTGAATTAACTGTACTGACGATTTCCTAAGATACTTAGAATGAAATATTTACTTATTCAAACTTACAGTTGTTATTATGTGTGTTTGATTAGTCCTGAATTCTCCACAGGTTTCATTGTACAATAGAATTAGAATATTTCAGCTGGAAAAACAAGATCTATAGACAAACTGAAGATGCCATGGGTAGCCCTCTGTTTCCACTTTTGGCAAACTATTTTTCGAACCATCTAGAACCTTGTTCTTCAACCTGTGGTCTGTCCGCAGAATTTCCTGGCAGTCTGCCAAAAATTTCTTCGTCTCTCAGAAACAACGCTCCAGCCACGTATATTAAATTTTCTAACCTCTAAGCAGCAGCAGATGTCGCACTAGCTAAAAAATTGTAATTTCATAACATTGGATTTAATAAATAAAATACTATCTACATTGGTTTATGTTTTTGTCATAGCCGTCAGCTGGTCCGCGAAATATTTCTCCTATTTTCCCCGGTCCGTAGGTGTAAAAATGTTGAAGAATGCTGATCTAGAAGATACCTTGTTCTCATTCATTCATCCCCAACCCTCTCATTGGTTTTGTTATGTTGATGATGTCTTTGCTATTTGGCCTCATTCTGAAAATGAACTTACCACTTTCCTACAACCATCTACAAAAGACAAACTATATCACCTCTATCATTAGCTGGTGTTTGCCGTTTGCCAGATACCGTGTGAATGTAATCTAACATACTTTGGACAAACAGGCCGTTCCATAGAAAAAAGAATTAACGAACATGAATATTATATCAAATACATGAAACCTCAAAAGTCTGGTCTTTCACACACAATATCCAGTGAGATGCAGGTTTAAATATGAACGCCTTTTCAAAGAAAGTTGCAAAGCCCTTTTACATCGGCCAAATCTGAATTGGAACGATTGTCTCTCTCTCAAAAGTTTGGGAGATTCTTCTCTTATGTAAATATCAAAAATAGTTTTTTAATAATATTATTAATTAATACTAATTTCTAGTACGCAGCAACAGTTTTTAACTGCTAAACCACCAATTGCTGCATGTACTTTGTAATCCGGTTCCTTTGATTGCTTGTTTCTACGCACTGATGATGTACTGTTGTTTTCAGTACAAAATATCTGCACTTTCATTTCATTAAAGTTAAATTACACGATAACCACAGTAATTATTATTTAGAGTCATACCACAGATACCTTTAAAGATTGATTGTCTCTATCATATCTCCTCTTTTCTTCCTATTCACTGAGCTGTAATTCACATTTCCTTAACCGTTCTGCATAAACAACACACCAATCCTGATATCACTTTGGTCATTCATCTTTGGATCCTCTTTAGTGTTTCCACATCATGATAAAAACTAGGCAACAAAATTTTAGCAAACTAGTCCATGTGTGGTGTGACCAATGCCTTATATACGAGGGTGTTCTGAAAATTTCTCGGACTAACAATGAAAAAACAAATCTATAATTTCAAAATTATTTTTATTTTTCAACATAATTTCCCATAAGACTAATACATTTATTCCAGTAATGCTCCAGCACCATTATCCTATCCCTGTAGTGGTTCTCAGTAAAATCTGCAAAATACCTCTCTACAGCTTCAATCACCTGTTAATTCAAAGAAAAATGCTGACCAGTGAGGAAGAGTTTTAGTTTTGGGAAGAGATAGAAGTCAGAGTGAGCCAAATCTGGGGAATAGGGTGGATGTTCCAACATAGTGCAGATCCCTTAATTTTCCCATTGCCAAAACACCTTTGTGAGCAGGTGCATTGTTCTGATGAAAGATGATTTTTTCCTTCTGCAAACCAGGTCTTTTCTAATGAATTTTTTCATCTAGTCTGGTTAAAAGATTGGAATAATATTCCCCAGTTATTGTTTTACCCTTTTCAAGATAATTAATAAACAAAATGCCTTTAGCATTCCAAAACACCGATGCCATGACCTTACCTGCTGATGGAACTAACTGTCTTCTTCGGTGCTGAACAACCACTTCTGTCCACTGTTTTGACTGCTGTTTGTATTCTGGTGTGTAATGGTGAATCCAAGTCTCATCCATAGTAATAAATTGCACACAAAATCAGTTTTATTCTTGTTAAAACGCTCCAAGCACTGTTCAGAGATTTTCATGCATGTGCGTTTTTGATCTACTGTGAACAAGCACGGCATCCATCTTGCGCAAACTTTTTCATTTTCAATTCTTCATGCAGAATATATCCTACATGTTCTTTTGATATGCCTGTAGTCTCAGCAGTTTCACGTACTTTGACTCACCGGTCATCCAATACCATATCGTGCACTTGATTAGTGATTTCTGGTGTTGTTACACTTGAATGTCCTTAACATGGATCATCTTCAAGACTGGTACGGCCACATTTAATCTCGACAGCCCATTACTTAATTGTCGAAAATGAAGGAGAAGAGTGCCTATTAACTTTTATGAACTTCGAACGAATTTCTTTTGGCATTAAACCTTCTTTTACAAAGAATTTTATAACCACACGATACTCAATTTTATCCATTTCAAGGATACAGACAACACTTTTGCTTCAGACAGCTGTATAAAACAAACTACTTGATAGAATGACTTACAATTTCACATGGAAACTTATGATAGATGTACCAACTTAGAAAAAAAAAAAAAATCTTCGATAGTGTTGACATCTATGGTCGAAGCTGAGAATTTTTCACATCACCCTCATAGAGGCTAAACTAAAATTGAAAACCTTTGTCTGAGAAAACCATGCTTGTGGAGAAGTACTATTTGCTTTGTTTCCACTCCTTAGGAGCCTTTTCCACTGCAGAACTTCATTAAATAATCAGTCAAGGGCATAGCTAACTCTTTTGCACATTACTAAACGTGCAGTGATGTCATCTATTCCCAAAGCCTTATTAACAACTCAAGTAACACCTGATTCTTTCACCTTTAATTCTCCTAGAACTTACCTCCCTTCTACATGTTACACAGTATCATTCATTTCAGTATGTTACACCGATGAAGTGTTCATTAAATAATACTACATCACTTCCACCAGTGTCAGCCTGCCATAATTATTTTTCTTCGTGCTTGCCACATAGGAGAAAAATTCCCTTGTATTATCATTGACCTGAATGGCAAATCTCTCATATTCTACTCTTTCTTTAGGAAAATTTCTATAAGCTACCAACTTTTTATTTTTTATTTTTAGAATTCTACTTGTGAATCTATTATATACAGACACATTTATCAATGCTTTTGAACATATATGTATATATAAATGAAAATTGTTCAGTTAATGAGTGCTTACTTTACTAAGATATATCAACCAGGTGTATGTAACATGGTGCACAGTGCTACTGCTACATTGGATGAAGAGTTAGAGGTTATAAAAATGAGGTTGAAGAGCAGTTGCATAACCCTAGATAAAAATTTCTCTATAGGGGACAGATGGAATATCAGCCTGTTTGCTAAAGGAATGTTCAGCTGAATTGGCTAGACCTTTCACATGTTTGTATAACTTGAGTTATACTTAACTCAGGAATGATACCACGGGAATGCATGATAATTCCATTGTACAAGGGTGGTGCAAAAACTGATGTGTCTAACTACCGACCAATCGGTATTTCTGGTGTGGTCTTCTCTGAGGATTTTAGAGAAGCTGGCAAGAACTCATATAGAGAAATGTATTCACAAACAAGCTATACTCTGCAAGGAGCAGCATGGGTTTACTAAAGGAAGGTCATGTTTTATCAATTCGCTCATATTTTATAACAATGTTATGGCCGAATTGGATAAAGGGAATGGATATGCTATTGCCAGCCTGGTTGGCAGAGTGGTTAGCGTATCCACTCTCTAGAAAGGCTGCAGGTTCGAATCCTGCGTTGGGCATGGATGTTTGTGATTATCTGTGGAAATACCAGTGGTGGTGGGCAGTAGATGGTGTTGGTGTAGTTCACCAACTAGTGTGAGAGACAGTTGTAGAGTAGGTGCCCTCCCTTGATGAGTCTTTGGAGGCATCACACAACAATAATGATAATGTTGGATTTTTCTAAGGCATTTCATAGGATACTACATGAAAGGCTGTCGCATAAACTAGAGAATGAGATTGGAATATAAACTCTTGACTTGAATCAGGGGACGGTTGACAGACACATCAAAAAGTGGTACACAGTGAGTGTGGATTTGCCAGATTTAAGGTGACCAGTGGTGTACCTCAGGGTTCAGTCCTTGGATTATGGGATTAATGACATCAAGCAGAGTCTAATATCACATGTGCAATTGTTTGCCAATGATGCAAAGATGGGCAGGGCAATCAGGGATGCTACTGATATTCAGCACTTACAAGATTTGAATAGGCTGGAAATTTGGGCAAATGAAAATGGCTATCAGTTTAATGTTAGTAAGTGTAAAGTTATGCACTTTGGGATAATTAGAGTTCCAGCAGCATATATTAGCAGGGTTATGATAAAAGAAACCAAGGAGCAAGGGATCTTGGTGTATTGATTGATAGGAATTTTCAGTTCAAAGGACACATTGCAAAAGTTGCAAATATAACTCAGAGGTTAATTGCAATGTTTAAGCTAACATGTAAGGATAAGGAAGTCACTTTATAAGGCTTTGATAAGATCACACTTGGATTATTGTGTTCAGATTTGGTCTCCCATGTTCCAAGGAGATAAAGCAGCAGTGGAAATGGTGCAAAGAATATATCTGAACTATGAGATTTAGATTATGAGGACAGATTGCAGACTCTGGTAAGAGGAGTGATATGATAGTGGTCTATAAACTTTTAAATGGGTGTTATAGGATTAGATGAAATTTTTCATTATACATGGAAGGTAGGGAGAGAACACGGGGACATCCAAGGAATTTAAATTTATTTGCAGTCAAGAAAGGGGTAAGAGCTAGGTTTTTCTCCCAGAAAGCAGTGAGTGAGTGGAATGGCTTGCCTTTAGGAGTAGTGAGTACATCTAGTGTGAATGAATTTAAGGGATGGTATGACAGTTGGTTTGGGTGTTCCAGCCTCCCTCAATGAGTCCTTGACTCCCTACAGGTCTCAGATAATAATATCTTAAAATACTGGAGTTATATTTACATAAGTTTTGTAGTTATTTTAAAATTAAATTATCCCACAAAACATACGAGAGTGAGACAGCTGACAAAAAAAGGGTTACGTGACATGGAAAAATTTTGGGACAATCTTGTAGCGAGAGGCATAAATGGCTTTTAGGAAGCTTCCATAGATCTTCCCTCTCTTATAGTATTGCTGCAGCATATTAGTTACCAGCAGTGGTGTAAATAATGATTTATTGCTTGAAACTGAAGTTCAACCAGATAAATAATTACCTTTTTTTTTCCTTTAAAGAAAACTTTAATGAGGGTTAAGCAACATACAGCTTTTTTTACACACTCATTTGATCAAACCTTAAGTGAGATGCAATTTTGATAACAATGAATATAGTGTAGTAACTGTCCAAAAAGGTTCTAGTTTCTTTGGGATTTTTATATAACTTCTGTTTATCCACTACTTTTATTTACTACTGTAGGCAGCAGTTACTGCTTAAAGGGAGATTCCCGTTTATTTTTGTGAAAGTAAGGAGGGAATGCATTTGCTTTCATTTCTCCATATACAAGCAATTGTTTCACATTGCACATATTTCCATTTGTTTACTATATTCTGTGACTAACGACGACGACTTGGAGCATTTTTCAGTCTTTAATTAAAGATTTCCCCATCTCTGCCTTGAACCATTATGCAATTTTTCTGACAGTGCATTTATTACTATTCTTCATGCTCTTCTAGTTTCAGATTCATCAAGGACGGGCCCCACAATGTTGAATTGCTTTTCGCATCTCTCACTGAAAACGTTCACCGGAAGCCGATTCCTAATTCCACGAGAACCCGGACCACTTCATAACCACGCCCCCACCCATTCTCTCGGGACAACCCGTGTTATCCACAACCATGAACTGCAAAATCTCGTATCTATACAAAATCTGTATAGATTATCTTACCAACTTATATGTTTGAGATATCATTCTTCTTCTTTTTTTCGTGGTTTATAAAATATCTGAATCATTGGATAAATTATTCACTTTTCGCCCACAGTCATTGTTCATTCCCAAAATTTATTCAGTTTCCTTCGTTAGTAGCATACCTTTTCATTGCCACAGTTGTGGCTTGTTTTTTTTCTATAAATTTATCATTTAATTATTATTCACAGTTTAATAATGCAACTTAAGTGTACTCACATGTGCTGTCAACGAATATGCCTCAATAAATCAACTTGTACAACTGCGAAAGCATGGAACATTATTGGAAGTGAACAGTAGCATAACCAGTAATTGCCGTTAGAGTATTTCTGTTTATCCCAGTTGCATATCCACGTGATCATTATATTTCAGAATTCGTCTAATGTGACACTTAACTTTGTTGTTATCTTCAAAAGAAGTAGACAGGAATGGGTAAATAATCATTTTTATAAATGATCATTTACAGTTTTACATGGTCATCCCTATATTGTTAATAACTTGATTTTAACTGACCAAACTTGCACGGAAGTCGGTGTGCGTGGTAGTACTTTTGTTTCCTAGAGGGCAGTATGTTACAGCGATACGTGACAGCCAATGTCTCTTTGCCAACATCGTGGAAAGTTTAGAAGTTACGTTTAAAATTTAAATCACGAGAATTAAAGCTTTGTGGAGATTTGAGAAATATTGGTGGGATTATCGTATCAAAAACAGTAAGCAGCAAGTTCTATTTAGTAAATATGGGATTTTAAATAAATATTAAAGCAAAATTCAGTTTGCTCGCTTATTATATTAATATAATTTTAGCCAAAGGTTACGTAAACACTGTCAGCGGGAAAAAATTAAAATTAAAAAAAAAAAATCGCTTTTCTTTGATGGGTGCAACCAGGTTATACAATCGATAATACTACTTGAAGGTTTCGTGATGAATAGTAGACTTGTGGAAAATAAAAATCTTTTATTAGGCTGTTCAAATTTATGCATATGTCAGTCGAAAATTAAACGGCGAAATGTTGATTATGTTTGGCAGCGTGTGAATTTATGGTTTATGGAACTTAATTTTTTCAGAAATATTCATTTGAGAACTTCATATTCTGTCATTATAGGCTGCTGTGTGCATATGTATGTATATACATATGCACACGTGTCCATACGTTGTGTATATTATTTTTATTATACATGCCAGCAAAGGTTGGTCGAGCCTCTGCTACTAATGGCTCACAAAAAAGTTAAGCAAGTTTGAGCGCAGTTAGTAGTTGGAAGGGTTCAATCTTTCGATGATGTTGGCACACTTGATGAATCTTTGGACTCCCTGGAGGTGTGTCATAATAATAATAACACCTGCAGTCAAGACTTGAGTATGTATGGTGTGTGTGTACATGTATGTATGTATGTGTATACATATCCACACAAAGGAAAAGTAGCCCAGAAAACATACAATTTACAGACAAATACTATTAGTGACCACTAGATACAACGTGAGTAAATAATATGTAGAGGGAGCATTGAATGGTGGTCAGTTATGTGAAATGGCCCTCCTGTAATGAGTCCTTGGAGGTGTCACATGAGCATACATCCAGGGTGTGCTAGGTGTGTGTGCCCCACACCTGAGAAATTAATAAAGAAGTAATTTTTGAGAAGTTATTAATTTTAAATAATCATGAACTCTTACACATAGAGATATTCACAGTATCACAGTCAGATAAGGTGAATGTATCTGTCAAACATGCTTTTACTAGTCATATATGAAGTGAGAGTAATGTGGGATCTACAGTGATGGATTGATGTGCATTTTTAACAGGTAAAAGAGAGTGGGGATAAAGCAGCACATAGGCAGGGCATGCACACTCACTGAAATTCATCCAGGAATTAAAAGGCAGTTTCTTAGTTATTCTCTGTGAGTTTGTTAAATAACTGTGTACTTTTTTTTTTTAAACTACTATTTATTTTAGCCTTTTCAACAGTGGGAAACATTATGGAAGATATTTTGTGTGCACTGTTTTAAATTGAGAATACAAGGGCAAGTTAAAAGCTGTTACTCTAAACAGATCTAATGATTTTTTAATTTTAATAATGTTGTCATACCACAGCACATCCTTGTTTATTCTCATCATATGCTATTGTGCATAATACTATTTCATTCTAATAATAATGGGCTTGGATGTGCAACACATAGCTTCTCCTAGTCAACTATCAACCTCACCTTCATGTGGTACAGTCTGTTTCATCAAAAAAAAAAAAGAAAAAAAAAGCTGGGGGGGGGGGCTCTGATGATCGACTTGTAGCAATATACCAGTCCCATCTGCACTTGAGAAAATGCTAGTCCACATCATTAACCCATCTAGCCAGCATGGTGATTATTGCTAGTCTTCCAAGATTACTTCATCTTTCACAATTATGATAGTACAACAAAAAACTTGGTCCCCATTATTCAGAAGCTGGATTGTGATTGGTCAAGGTAGCAGCCAGGGCATGAAAGCAGATAGTGCTGATTTCTTTTCTCTGACTTAGGATTTCTTGAACTGGAGGACAAACTTGGTGAAATTAACTGGAACATTGTTGGACTAAGAGAAAGACATTATAGAACTACATAGTGGACACCTTCTACTATGGGGCAGAGACAGTTGGTGTCATAGTGGTATAGGATTTATTAATAAGAAACTGAAGAACAATATGCTAAAGATCAAACGTTTCTCAGATAGAATGCCAAAGCTATGATCCAGCTGTCCAAGCGATATCAGTTACAATTCATTCAGGCATATGCACCCACCAACAATTATGATGATGAAATTTAATCTCTCTACAAATGAATCCAACACCTGAGTAACAAAGGAAAACCACGGTTCAAAATTATCATGGGAGACTTGAATGCAATGATTGGTCAACAACAAGAAGATGAAACATCAGTTAGTAAATTTGGCTATGGTGAAAAATACGAATGTGGCAACCTTCTAGTAGAATTTGTAGAATCAGAAAAACTCTTCATTATGAACTCCTTTAACAAACAAACAAACAAACAGGAAGTGGACATGGCCTCACAGTAATGGAGAGAAATGAAATTGATTACATCTTAATTAACAAAAAAAAAAAAAAAATCATCCAAGACTGTGCTGTTCTGAACCAGTTCAACATACAGGCAGTGATTGTCAAATGGTGTGATGTAAAATGTCCCTGAACACACAATTAGAAGGATGGAAAATGATAATTTGATAGATGAAAAAAGTGCTTTCACAAAAGACCATAGTACTCTTATTAAAAAAACGAAACAATATGTGAAGCTCAACACAGAAAATCGTCATCTGCAGTAGAGTATGCTGAACTTTGCAAGACTTTATGGAAGTGGATATAAGAAACTACAAGAAGCTTATTAAGAAAACAATTGAGAATAACCACAGCCTGTGCAGCACATGACATTAACTGGGAAATGGAAGGAAGCACATAATGATGGCAAAGTTACTAAAAATAGAAAGGACATTTTGAAGATTGTAGAAGAATTCTATGGAAAACTGTGTGGTATAGATGATAATGGTACAGTAAAAATCATACTAAGGAAAAAGCACCACCAATCCTATCAATATACCTATCAATCCATGCTATCAAGAAAATGGACCAGGGAAAAGCCCCAAGGGACAAGAGTATCACTACAGACATCTTAGAAACTGCTAGTCCAGAGGTAGAGACAGTACTGCCCAACTGTTTACTAAATGCCTTGATGAAGGCCAAATTCTCATGGAGTGAAAACAATGCTATAGTAATTCTTTTACATGAAAAAGGCAACAGAGAAGACCTGAAAAAAAAAAAAAACCTATAAACCTGATAGCCTCTTACCTGTAATTTACAACATGTTCACAGGAGTGCTATTGCACTGGAGTAAAGGACTTACCTGGAGTAAGTCCTTTACTCAGCTACATGAACAATCAGGTTTCAGAGGGAGGCACTGCATGTACTACAAGAACTAATAGAGAGGTCCAACGAATACAGACTGCCACTCTGCTTGGCATTCATTGTCTATGTAAAAAGCATTTCATTCTATAAGAATATTGTTCATCATTAACTCCCTTGAAGTCTTGTTCTATAGATGATAACTACATTAGAATTATTGGCAACATCTATGAGAATGTAATAGCAGCATTCAGGCATTTTGAAGATACAAAACCTGTAAAAATTACATGGGAGATATGCCAAGGTGACATATCACCAAAGCTTTTTTAATGCAGCACTACAGTGTTTTTCTAGAAGGAAAAGATAAAATTGAGAAGGAATCAAAATTAATGACCACCTTACCCATCTGTGTTTTGCTGATGACATTGTTATTTTTGACAATATTCCACCTGAATTGCAAAACATGATTCGGGAACTAGTGCACAAAAGTAAAGAAGTGGGATTGGATTGAAGATGAACTTGGAGAAGGCTAAAGTAATGTACAATAGTTTCACAGATAAGTCAAATATATATATATTCATATTTACAAATTTAGGGACACAAAACACACGTGTTGAAATGATTATTTTACTTATTATTAATAAAATAACAATTGACGTTTTGACCTCTGTATTGAGGTCATCATCAGAAAGACACGTATATATGAAAACAAGCTACATGCTCTTCACTCTATAAAGGTAAATTGAATCTAAGTTCTTAATTTATTTAGCCGGACCTCTAGTGGTAAAAAAAAAAAAACTACAGTGCTAAAGTCCTCCCATACTAAGATTTTATTCTGGGCTTGTACAATTCAGGTTGCTATTGAATGTTAAAAAAAAAAAAAAAAAAAAAAAAAAAAAAAACCTTCACCAAGTCTGTTGTATTGAGATTTTTCTTTTTTTCTTTGGCTTGTTCTGGTTGCAAATTGGTCCTCCACATTCTTGGAATGCTTAGACCATCATTTTTGTTCAGGTTAGGATTGTGTTTGAGGATTTCACATGCTTCTTTAAATTTCCTCTTAAATCAGGATTGGTGCAGTGTAGGGACTTGTTACCATTCCAATCAATTCTGTGGTATATCTGGAGTGCATGGTCTGAAAGCTGGTTTTTCCAAAATGGAGGTATTTAATGTGTCATTTGTGTTCGTCCTTTTAATTGGGATGGTTCAACCTGTTTTCCCTATGTATGGTAAGTGACATGTGCATTGTATTTTGTAAACCCCTGGGTGGGCTGGGTGTGGAAGAGTATCTCTGGAAGAACCAAGTAGGTGTCTTAATTTTGTCGGGGGTTTGAAGGTGGTTTTGATGTTGTATTTGTGTAGTGTTCTGTCTATTTTTTCTGAAATTCCTCTAACATAAGGTATGGCAATGGCATTCTTGAAATCTTTTTTGTTTTTTGTGGCGTGTCTGTGGAGGATCTTGTGAATAGTTTTTCACTGTATCCATTTTTTAGAAATGTATGGTTGATGATCTCATATTCCTAGTTTAGAGCTTGCACATTTGAACCAATAGTTTGAGCTCTGTGTTTAAGGGTGCTTATGACACCTAGTTTTTGTGTTGGGTGGTAGTAAGAATTTTTGTGTATGTACTGGTCTGTGTGTGTAGGTTTGCGGTAGACTGAGAAGGAGAGACAGCCTGAGGGAAGACGTGTGATGAGTGTGTCTAGGAAAGGAAGAGAGTTTTTTTTTTTTTTTTTTTTTTTTTTTTTTTTCCAATTTCAGTGGTGAATTGGATATATTTGTGTTATTTGTTCAGGTCGCTAAGGAGTGTATTTAGTGCTTGCTTCACGGTTGTGGAGCCAAATGATGAGCATATCATCGACGTATCTGAGCCAATTTTGGGCTTTAGGCATGCTGACTCTAGCGCTTGTTGCTCAAAGTCTTTCATATAAAAGTTAGCTATTGGGGGGGGGGGAATGGTAAGCCCATGGCTGTACCTTCTTTTTGAAGGTAAAAATTGTTTTTCTACACAAAATATCTGGAGCGGAGTACTTGGGCAAAGAGGGCTGTGATGTCGTGTGGAAATATGTTCTGTAGGAGAATAATAGTATCATTGATCGGGACATTGGTGAAAAGGGAAGTTATGTCAAAGCTGACTAATAAATCTTGGTCATTGAGTGTAATGTTTTTAATTTTGTTTATGAAATGTTGTGTTATTTAGAGGGGAACAGATCCACGAGGCACGAAAAAAAAAAAAACTTAGCATCTATAGTTCACCCACCGATTAGAGGCCCCTTGACACTTCTGTGCATGTCAGAAAAAGGAGAATCCATTCCGATAATAGGATAATCAATCTGTCTTCTGGGATGTGTTTGTTTATTATTACAGGTCGGAAAATTTAGCTTTTCTTTTACGAACATTGTTGTTTTTAAAGTGTAACTATTTTGCTTGTATAACAGTTGGAAAAATGTACATAGAGTATTAACAAAATTAAAAAAGGTATAGCATAAAACAAAAATTTAACTAAGTTTATTTTTAAGAAAGTTTTCTATAAAATAAAAATAATTATACAGAAAAACAGAATTTTTTTCAAATGAACTTAGATATTCTAAACTTACAGTTGAGAGAACTGAGACACCTTAATGTCCTAAACCGATTAATTATTTATGACTTATTGTGAATCTTTTAACAAACCCATGCAAAAAAAGGTTGGAAAAAAATACCATTATCAAATCCTTTTAATCTTCATAGTCATCTGAATCGATGTCCGAATCGCCATCACTTTCACTTAAACTGATCACCAAAGATTCGCATAATTCTTCGATAATTCCGTCTCTGTCCCAATACATATTTTCCAATGAGGTGACATGAAAGCAATATTTTCCACAGTTTTGAACTGTAATACTTTCAATCGCCTGTTCTGAAAGCTTAAAAAGTTTCGATATGTCAATATCTCTAGTTACGTTATGATGGCGAATGAAACTTTTCACTTCTGCCCAAACATACTCAATAGTATGAATATCGCAATGATATGGTGGTATCAAAGCTAGAAATCCATGCTCTTTGAGCATCGTGTCGAATTTAAATAGTTTAATTGTGGGCGAGTTTCTTTTGACCAAATTAAGCAATTCAATTTTTTGCATATCTGGGGAATGAGAAATGTTATTTGCAGAGAGCCAATCCATAAGAACTTGCTTTTTATTAGACCAATTTGGAACTTTGTTTGATCGAATAGAGTGATATGAAGCGTTATCAATTATAATAACAGCATTTTTAGGAAGGTTTGGAATCAGTTTTTCTTCTGCCTACTTTTCGAAGATCGTAGAATTCATTTGCCTATGGTAATTGGCTTTGTATAGTAAGTTTGAATTCGGTAAAAAATCCATTTCTCCACCCGCACACAAAATTATTATGAGCCACAAGGCATTTCCAGTTTGTAGCACTCCACATTCTTCTTTAGACTGCCAACATTTTCCATAATTTAAATTACTATCAATCCAAGTTTCATCTAGATACACAATCGGTTTTTTTTCCTCCCTGAAACATCTTATTGCTCTCAAATACTGTGGTCTAGATAAAACAATGTCACTTCGCTCCATGATAAGTTTCCTTTTATTGTGGGACTTTTTAAAACAAAATCTGATTTCATGAAGTATTTTCCTTAAAGTTTCTCTTTTCCAAGGAAAATAAATTTTTTCTTTAAGCACAGGAATCAATTTCGGAACAGTTGGCACTCTTTTCTCAACCACGTAAAATTCGTGAATAGTTCTTCTTGTAACGTCTACATCAAAATCATTCAAAGCTACAGCTTTGATGGTTTTCTTTACTCTGGCGCTTTTTTTTTTTTTAGGAGATTTAAATTTTGGCTTACCTTCACCTTTTGATTCCCTATGAATTCTTTTAACAGTCGACTCCGATGCACCCATAATTGCACTTGCACGTTTTATGACTTGAGAAAGGGGAACAAGGAGACGATTCTTTTTCGCAGAATGTCAGCACATTATTCAGTATTCTTTTGCAAGAGCTATTGAAACGTTTAACAACAGAACTTGTTGACTGTACTGGATCCATCATACAAAGTAATAATAAAAAAATATACAAAAATCAAGCTAGTACTAGTACAACGACAGACAAGAAAGCACGTGATTTTGCATGTTGGTGACCAATTCATACATCCTTTATTTCTTTCTCCCCTTCAGCATGAATCGACTATTCTTGGCAAAATGCCAAAGAGAGATCTACAAACGGTGGGCGAACTATACCCATCATCAACCATACATTTATAAAAAATGGATATAGTAAAACTAGGTGTTATAAGCACCCTTAAACACAGAGCTCAAACTATTGGTTCAAATGTGCAAGCTCTAAACTAGGAATACGAGATCATCAACCATGCATTTATAAAAATGGATACAGCAAAAAACTATTCACAAGATCCTCCACAGACACACCACTAAAAACAAAAAAGATTTCAGGAATGCCATTGCCAACCTTATGTTAGAGGCATTTCAAAAAAAATAGACAGAACACTACACAAATACAACATCAAAACCACCTTCAAACCCCCGACAGAATTAAGACACCTACTTGGTTCTTCCAGAGATCCTCTTCCACACCCAGCCCACTCAGGGGTTTACAAAATACAATGCACATGTCACTTACCATACATAGGGAAAACAGGTTGAACCATCCCAATTAAAAGGACGAACACAAATGACACATTAAATACCTCCATTTTGGAAAAACCAGCTTTCAGACCATGCACTCCAGACATACCACAGAATTGATTGGAAAGGTAACAAGTCCCTACACTGCACCAATCCTGATTTAAGAGGAAATTTAAAGAAGCATGTGAAATCCTCAAACACAATCCTAACCTGAACAAAAATGATGGTCTAAGCATTCCAAGAATGTGGAGGACCAATTTGCAATCAGAACAAGACAAGGAAAAATCTCAGTACAACAGACTTGGTGAAGGTTTTTTTTTTTTTTTTTTTTTTTTTGTAACATTCAATAGTAGCCTGAACTATACAAGTCCAGAAGAAAATCTTAGAGCAGGGTTATTGTTGGTTTTTTTTTTTTTTTTAACCACTAGCTGTCAGGCTAAGTAAATTAACAGCTTAGATTCAATTTACCTTTATAGAGTGCAAGAGCATGTAGCTTGTTTTCATATACACATGTATCTTTCTGATGATGACCTCAATACAGAGGTCGAAACATCAACTGTTATTTTATTAATAATAAGTAAAATAATCATTTCAACACGTGTGTTTTGTTTCCCTAAATTCGTAAATATGAATGCTGATCACCGTGTAACCTTTAAAGAAAGAGGCAGATATATATATATATTTATGTTAAGAATATAATGCTGGATAATGTGAATAACTACATCTATCTGGTTCAAAAGATTACAAATGATGGCAGAATCAAGACAGAAAGAGACAGATGCTTGAAACTGGCATGGAGTGCATTTGATAAAAACCAAAATATCTTTAGGAGCACCCTACCCTTAATTCTAAAGAGAAAGGATTTTAACCAGTGCATCCTACCAATTCTTACCAATGAATCAGAGATTTGGACACTATCCAGAGAGAGAGAATTCAAATGCTGGAGACCAATCAGAGAAACATGATGAGAATTACGAGTTAGCAATTCTTAACTATCAATTACATAGTTTAGTGTTATGTTTATCAAAGTTATAATTTTGATGTGATGATACTGGTTTGAAACCCAGTGAAATATTAGTGAGTTTAATAAATTTATTTTTTTCTCTCTTAGTGTTGTTTATACACCATATATTTTTTGAAATATTTTAAGAAATATTATGTCATACCTTCTGTTCAAATCAGTCACACTGGATGCACTCACTATTTCACGAGGCAAATTATTCCAGTCACTCACTCTCTATGAGAGAGAGAGAGAGAAAAAGAAATCTAGCTTTCATCACCCATTTCTTAACTGCACAGAAAGTTAACTTCCATGTTGCCCCCTTTATCCTTTCCTCACCTTCCTTATAATGAAAAAAATTTTATAAGTTGATAACCTATAACACTCTTTCAGAAATTTATATGCCTCTGTCATATGACACCTCTTTCTCCTGTTTACGAATTGTCTGCAGTCCACATACTTTCAATCTGACCTCATACTCTACATTCCATAATCCTGATATCATCTTTTGTTTTCTTCTTTGTACCTTTCCCACTTCTCTGCCCTTTCCAAACCCAAGAGACTAAACCTGTGCACAGTAGTCCAGGTGTGGTTGTATCAAGGTCTTGTAAAGAGGCAAAAAATAACTTCCTTATCCTTACGTGTCTGTGTGAATTTCAACATTGCAATTATCCTCCGAGATGTATTGGATTTAGAATTTTGAAATGTGACCCTTGAACACTTCAGTTTCTTATTCATCATAACTCTAAGATCCCTAGCCTCATCAATTTCTTGTAACATAATCCCATCATTATAATATTCCGATGCCAAAGTGATTGGAATTGGAGTGTGAACACGTTATCACATGATACTACAGATCCATTATAATTTGCCCACTGTTTGAAGTTATTAAAATCATTCTTCCTAATACTTAATAATGCAAGGCTTGGTCAAGATATTAGGCACTTCCTACTATTATTAATATATGGATTGAACAATGGTCCAAGGACTGTTCCATAGAGAACACCACAGGTCACGTTAAATCCAGTAGATTCATCATCATCTACCACTTTCTCATACCTAACTGTCAGCCACCTACTTATCTAATTCAGTGCAGTAATACCCTGCCATATGACACTTTTCAATTATGACTAATGCCCATTTATATGACACTGCATTTGTTCATATGACACTTTTAATTTTGACCAGTGTCCATTTATATATTATGTACATTCATCCCTACAACGGTTTTAGTGATATGAAACTGCTTTGAATCAGCCGAAGTGCAGTTTTCATGAACTGTTTAGTTCATGAAGTTGTTGCTTGCTGCATCTCCATGTTTCACTATGAATTATAAACTGTTTACAATTATTATTATTATATTTTTTGTTGTTAATAATGACAGATAAAATTCAAGTTAAGGGTGCTGTTGCTTCCAGTGAAAAGGACTCGTACACCTATTGCATTAAATAAATACTATGATTAAAATTATTAAATTTAGTGATAGTGGTGTATGGAATGCTAAGATAAGTCACATGCTAAAAACAAAAGTAAAGAGCTACATTAGTTAATACTACAGTTATCTGTAAATGTGATAATTCTCATTTCTGAAATGGAAAAGAACTTTTAATGGTGTTTTTACAACCAAACTGGTTGGCATGTTCTTGAGCCAAGCTGTTCAGGATAACTTTTTTGTTTGTGCAACTGATATAAATTAATGATTTATTTACATCATTTACACACATATGACTACTTAAAAATGTTATTATACCATTATATGTATCTTCAAGTTTGGTTTGATCTGACTGCTTAAAAAGTCTGTCATAATTTCAGCTTTATAGTTCATAAATCATTTCTTGACAGAGAATTCCACATGTTTAGCAGTTTTCCAGAACAAGGATGTTCTGGAAAATTCAGGATATTATCTGGTAATATCTTTGATGCTATTACCAGATAATATCTGGTAATATTAAACTCTGGACTTTTTCAGCACTCTCAAACTCTGGCCCTCTCCATGACACGCTGTTTCAAGTAATTATCTCTTAGCAACTATATAAATTCCACTTCCGTCTTGCCATGTCCTCCTTTCTTCCCTCCAGTCTATATTCCCATTGTTGAAGTCTCCCATAATAATTGCTTGGCCTTCACTTATTGTGCTAATCTGCCTATGCATAGCATTCATATCTTCCTGTGGACCCCTTGGTCTATAGCAGCAACTAACAATATATATATATATATATATATCTTCCATCTAAGATGGGTTCAGTCTTCCATTGAGCAGGATCTTCCAGTCTTCTCTATTCCTTGCTTTTCAAAATTCATTATAGTTCTACATCCTGAAATGTTCTTTATTGATTTCAGCCAGGTGATTCTTTGTCTCCCAGGTCTTCTTTTTTTGGTTGTAAAAGTATTTATTAGGATGTTAGGTAGTCTGTGTGCAGCGTGGCCAAACCATCTCAATTATTATTTTCTGATTTTTTTCTAATATTGTCTTATGCGACAATTCTTGTCTAACTGTGCTATTTGTTTTCTTTTCTATCCAACTTGTTTTATTTATTTTTCTTAAGCATTTCATTTCAAACCAACAGTTTTTTCTTCTCTTTTCTTAATTGTCCATACTTCTGCTCCATGGATAACTGTTGGTATAATTATTGGTTCATATAATTTGATTTTGGCCTGTTTAGATATCTTGTTTGTTTACCAGATTTTCCGTAATTTTCCCATGATGGTCCATCCTATCGCTATTCTGTGTTTAATTGTTTCGAGTGCATCTGTTGTTTCTGTTAGTTTTGATCCAAGATATATGAAGTCATCTACTTGTTCTATTTATTCTCTATTTAGGGTGACTGAGATGTTAATTTTGTTCCTCCCTATTTTCATCACTTTGGTCTTTTGTATATTTATTACATCATATATTTTACAGGTTTCATTTACTTTGTTTATCTATCTTTGTAATTCATTTTTGGTTCTTGCAATAAGAACAAGATCATCTGCATATTTGATATTATTTATATTTAAACCTTGGATATTGATTCCAGGCTCATTATTATGTTGAATAGGCATGGAATAGTGGACATCCTTGCATTACTCCTTTTTGGATCTCTAGGGGTTCTATTATGAGTATGTCCTTTTTAATTATTGTATTTGTCTTAGAATAATATTTTATCAGAAACTGTATTATATATTTATCTATTGCTTTTTCTTTAAGTAGAACTTAAAGAAGAATTTCTCTATTGATGTTATTAAAAGCTTGTTTAAAGTCCACAAAACAACGATATAGGTCTTTATAGTGTTCCCAGCTGAGTTCTGCTAGTTGGTCAAATGTTGAATAGTTTCCTCGAAAACCCTTGTTCGGTGCCTATCGTTTCATAGGTGCTTGTCTTATTAGCCTCTATCTTGTACGAGATAGTCTCAAACAGACCATCTCCCCCAGACCTGAAATCCTATTTTAACTTCTAATTTTGTTGGTTGTAGTTCTTCGGCTATCATCAGCAGTAGTACCCCACTTCTTGTACCACTCCCTGTATGCTCCCTGAAAATGCAGTACCCTTTACATTCTATTCCTGTAACTATATCATTTTCTGTCAACAAGGTCTCACTGATGCCTATAATTTTTGGCCATTAAACTACACCAATGCCAAAAACTCTTCTCTCCTATTTCCAATACTTCTGGCATTCATTTACATGTATTTCAATATTCCCCTTGATCTGTTGTAATGTCATTACCAATCCATTCTGATTTGAAATCTGAAATCACATTCAGTATCACTTTATCATTTTTATACATACTCTTATTTCTTTCAGAGGTGGCTGCAACTGCACTTGACTGCATCCCTGGACCCAGTAGTTTTAGTTTCTGAGATTTCGCACTTTCATCCTCTCACTAAACAACCCTGTCACCACACCTAACTCCGAAACCATTCAAATGTAGTCCAGGAAGTACAAGTCCTTTCATCAGTCAAGTTCACTTCATATATCTATAAACTGCACACCATTCCTCTCCTCCTGCTGAATCTTCTCATTGACTCATTCTTAATTCAGTACTGTTATACCGAGGCAGCAGACTTACAATCTTTACTTTCTCAGTCTTCTTTTTCATTTTTATCAGTAACTCTTTCATATCTTCTCTCACTCATATTTTTCACCTTTCAAATAATTTTTGTTAGCCAAAACAATCAGTTCTTTCCCTTTTCCCCTCTGCAAATTAACAACTTTACTGACATTCTTGATCTTTGCACTTGAGAAACATGCTTTTGTCACATTAAGTATGCCTCCTGTCATCAAATCTCCATACAATACCTTCTTCTTATTCCCAGTTTCTCATTCATTTTTGCTTTCATTCTTGCTCCTTACATATACCACACAACAGTCGTTTCTCTAATAAGCCTAACTGGTGTTTTGTCCTGTGAAGGATGCTGTGTAAGTGTGCTATTTCATTCCTTACTGTCACCTCATCATCCACAGTACTTTCAACCACTTCTTTCATGCTCACATATTTCATGCATTATCATTCACTCATTCAACATTCTCAATAGCATTTTTGCTACCTTTCTTTACATCGTAAATATTAATCACTTTGTTCTCAGACTTTCTACATGACTTGCATTTCTTGCACTCGCACATTTACGGCTCTCTCTTCTCTTGCACACTTGTTCATGTCATAAACCATTACTTCTCAGCAATGAATAACCTTGGGAACCAAAAAAAAAAAAAAATGTAAAAATCCCTCATGCTGAACTTGGTGAACAAGGTAGCCTTTGGCGTCATTTTCCTTGTATTGGTACCATGAAATTTAGTAATTATTTTTGGTGCTATTTTATTATTATTATTATTATTATTTCGGGCTACTCCAGGGAGTCCTTACACTCATCGAGGGAGGCCCTAAACATCATGTCCACACAACTATTCGACATTCTCACAATCATACCTTGCCTTGAACTCGCTCACTGTCATAGCACCCACAACAGACTCTGGCAGCTTATTCCACTCATTTACCACTCTAAAAGTAAAGAACCCAGCTCTAACACCCCTGCTAACCACACTCTTGCCCAGCTTCCATAGGTGTCCCCTAGTTCTCCCACCACCAGTCCTGATCTCAAAAATATCCTCTGAATTAATCCTATAGAATCCTTTTAGCAATTTGAATGTCTCAATCATATCTCCCCTTTTCCGCCTATCAACTAGTTTCTGTAACCCACAAATCTTCAACCTGCTCTCATATGGTTCATTCCATAGACCTGCTATCATCTTAGTCACTCGCCTCTGGATCCTACCACCTCCTCCTCCCCATCAAGAAGGAACCGAGGTGACCAAATCTGGGCACAGTAGTCGAGATGAGGTCTTATCAGGGCTCGGTACAGAGGTACAATAACTTGCTTGTCTCTGCTTGTTAAGGTATTTTTCAACAACCAAGTGAGTTGATGAGCTGATTTAGCTACTTTTGCAATGTGCTCCCTAAACTTCATCCCCCTATCCACCAACACTCCCAAGTCCCTGGCCTCATCAATCTCTTGGAGTACAGTTCCACCAGTGTGGTATACTGCTGCTAATCTTTTCACCCCAAAATGCATAACCTTACATTTTTTCACATTAAATTGACATCCATTCTCCTTAGCCCAGAACTCCATCTTCTGCATTCGCTGTCGCCCTACCCAACTTTGCATCCTCAGCGAAACAAATGAACTGTTCCACTTAGATCCTTCCCTATATCGTTAATGAACAGATTAAACAGCAGTGGTCCAAACTTTCTTTAGACTGTAAAGTTGAGTTAGCATGAAATCTTGTGAAATCTTTCCATTCTTGTAGGATCTTTCTTGAGTTGAGACTCAAGTTATACAAACATATCAAGAGCTGAGCCATTTTGGCTGAGCATTCCTTTAGCACACATGTTGATATCCCATCTGACCCTATTGCTGAATTGATATCCAGATTATGCAACAGCTGTTGAACTTCATTTTTTTATGCACCTCTATTTCTTCATTCATTGTAGTGGTAGCATTGTGCACCATGTTACATACACCTGGTTGATAAATCTCAGTGAAGCAGGTACTCGTTATTTCAATAACAGCATCTGCTTCTGACACAAGAGTACCGTTTATATTATATTTATTATTATGGATTTCATTTTTGGTATTTAGACCACATATTCTAAATGTAAAACATATTTATTAAAATAAACAATACAACAGGGGTCAAAAATAAACAATACAACAGAGGTCTCAGTTATACAGCTTAAGGATCAAAGCTGTATAACTGAGAGGAGACCTCCACATAGCCTTTAAAGGAATGCGGAGAACTGACCAGGGCTTCTGACCTAATGTCCAATCCTCACCTTCTCGTGGTGCACCCTGTTGGGTATCTACTTGGATACTGAACGAACGAGGATGGGCTGGCAATTTGGGATTTAGGCGACCAAATTGTATTCTTATTGGTTAAACCAAAATAAAAAATGATGGTACAACATGACAAAATTTCATGGTGGCTGGGGCGTCGCCCGGTTAAACAAGGCCCCCGTTGTTTTCGCCCAGGGAACCATTGTGAACAGCGAAAAGTCAGCTACTGGAACAAATCTGAAAACAAACCCCAACTCAACATCATCAGAGTTAAAGATTGGTACTATCAACGTAAGAAGCCTGAATGGCAAAGAAATGGAGCTAGCTGAGGAATTAGATAAGTACCAGATCGACATAATAGGGGTGACTGAAACAAAAAAAAACCAAAACTGGTGAGATCTTTCTGAGCAATAAATACAAAATGTTATATTCAGGCAATCACAATCAAGGAAAAGAAGGAGTAGCCATAGTATTCAACACAAAATATGACGGTAATCTTCTTGAATGGAAGTCAGTCTCAAGTAGAGTGATGTGGGCAAATATGAGAATGGGGAACTGGACAATGAGACTTATTTGTGCCTATGGTCCCACAGAAGGTTCTACTAAGGTTGAAGTGGAGGAATTTTTTGAGGCTTTAGAAAAAGCAACTGACACAATGAAAAAGGAAAAGTTGGTCCTTGTTGGGGATCTAAATAGCAGAGTAGGAAATGATTGTGAGACATACAAAAATATTTTGGGAAAATTTGGAGAAAAGAGCAAAGCTAATAATAATGGCAAATATCTGTTGGATTTTTGCTCAGGACATGGACTGGTTATTACTAACACTATGTTCCAACATAAAAATGTGCACAAATTCACATGGAGAGAAGAGGCTAGGAATAAGAAAAGTCTCATTGACTATGTTATTGTTGATAGTGATGTTTTCTCTCTGGTGCAGGACACCAGAGTGTACAGAGGATTTGAAATTGGAAGTGATCACTATTTAGTCGAGCAGGATAAAATTGATTTTCATATTGAAAAGAATAACATGTATGAATGTTTTAAAGCGAATAAAAGTTGAGCAGCACTCAGATGTGAACTGTAGACTAAAATACACAAAGATTATTGAAGAAAAAATGAAAGAGTTTGAGAACAGGAATCAAACCTTGGAGATTCAGTGGCAAACTCTGAAGAAAACATTGATTGATTCTGCCAGAGAGGCATGTGGTGAGGTTATCTGCAAGGATAAAAAAATCAGAACGCCCTGGTGGGCACAGGAAGTTAAAGAGGCAGTGAAGGAAAAGAAAAAAGCATATCAAAAGTTCTTGTCAAATAAGTCAGCTTGTGCTCTTAGAGAATACAGAGACAAATGCAAGAATGCTAAACACTGTGTAAAACTAGCTAAACAAAAGTCATGGGAGGACTTTGGCAAGAATATAGAAAATAAATATCAAGAAGGTGGCAAAATATTCTGGAGGTTGTTGAAGAAGCTTAGGAATGGAGGAAAGAGTGCTGTAAAAGGAATTAGAGATGATAAAGGTGACATGAAAATGGGAGAAAAAGATATCCTCAAAGTATGGAGTAATTACTTTGAAAAACTGCTAAATGAAACAAGCAGTGATGACAGCACAGTTGTAAAAAACACTGACCAGGCATGCAGTCAGGAATACATATCCATACTTGAAGTAGAAAAAGCCATCAAAGGCTTGAAATGTGGAAAGGCAGCTGGAGTAGATGATATTCGACCAGAAATGCTGAAGTATGGTGGTATAAGAGTCTTACAGTGGCTGCACTGCATAATTCAGAAAGCCTGGACAGAGGGACGAATTCCCGATGATTGGAGTAGAGCTCTCATAGTACCCATATATAAAAAGGGAAATAAAACTGAATGTGAGAATTACAGAGGTATTTCCCTACTGAGTGTTCCTGGCAAGATCTATGCAAGTATACTTGAGAAACGGCTGAGAAGAATTGTGGAAGAAAAGCTTGGCGAAGAACAAGCTGGATTCAGGCCAAACAGAGGCTGTCAGGATCAGATCTTCACTTTACGACAAATAGCAGAGAAAGCATGGGAATGTAACAAAGATCTGTATTTAAGTTTTGTCGATTTGGAAAAGGCATATGATAAGGTGCCAAGAGAAAAGCAATATGCTGCAGTTATATGATGTCAGTGGGGTGTTATATCAAGCAATACTTAATCTTTATTTGAGTTGTAAGTCAGCAGTTACAATTGAAGGAAGTACAGGAAGATGGTTTAATGTTAAATTTGGTGTGAGAAAAGGATGTACATTATCCCCTCTGTTATTCATTATCTATATGGATCACATTATGAAGGAAAGTGGTATTAAACATGATATCAAAATTGGAGATGTTAATGTCAGCTCTTTGCTTTATGCAGATGATGTTATACTTCTAAATAAATCCGCTACAAGTCTGCAAGATTCTCTGACTAAATTGAATAACTGTTGTAATAGATATGGTATGAAGGTCAGCAATAAAAAGACAAAGACAATGAAAATAGGCAGAATCATTGAAAATGTCAACTGTGTTGTGAATGGAGAACCTGTGGAATAAGTAAAACGTTTCAGCTACTTAGGCACGATTTTTAGTGAAGATGGTAAATTAAATATAGAAATAGACAACAGAATCATCAAAGCTGGTATGGTCGGAAGTCAATTGAATAAATTCATATGGAATAAGAGAGAAATTAGTCGGAACACTAAATTAGCTGTATACAAGACAGTGTTCAAACCAGTTTTAACTTATGGATCTGAGAGCTGGGTCAGAAGTAAAACACTTGACCAAAGACTAGAGACCGCAGATATGAGAGTCCTGAGAAAGATTACAGGCGTGAACAGATGGCATCAATGGCAATATCATATTAAAAACGAGGATATTAGGAAAGAACTTGACATTGCCAGCATCCAGGAATGCTTTAGCAGAGCTAATCTCAGGTGGTATGGTCACCTAAACAGAATGGGCGAGGAAAGATTAACAAAACAAGTGTTCTCTGCAAGGTTGGCAGGAAAACGACCCAGAGGAAGACCAAGATATAGGTGGATTGACACGGTACAAAGTGCGTTAGACAATAGAAATATAAGATCTGATAATGTTGGAGTCTTGACAAGTAACAGACTGATTTGGAGGAAAATTGTAGATAGGAAGTTAGTAATGATATAATTTTTTCATGTAGTACTATCATATCCTGTACACCCCTTGTGGGTACATGGCAGGAATTTGATGATGATGATGAACAATACAACTCAACAATTTTTATAAGTCATCGACTTACAGACATATAAAAAAGACAAAAAATTAATTACTCACAATGGATGTTATGTGAACTTCCACACTAGTACATATCTTCTTCTTCTTCCTAACATGGAATATAGGCCATATTGCCTGTTCCGGTCTCATGCCATCTCTTTCTTGGTCTTCCGATTCTTCTTTTTCCACTTATTTTGTATCTGTATAATATTTTTGGTAGTCTGCTGTTGTCCATTCGATTTAAATGTTCTAGCCATTTTTGTTTATACTGTCTTATGTTATAATTAATTGGTTTGATTTTTAGGGATTGTAAGATTTCTTCATTTGTTTTGTGGTCCCACTTGGTATATCCAGCTGTTTTTCAGAGGAACTTCATTTCTGCTGTTTGAATTCGTTTTTCATCTTTCCTTTTCATGGTCCATGTTTCGCTTCCGTATAGTAAAGTTGGTTTTGACAAGACATTATATAGTCTGATTCTAGTGTGTTTTTGTACCAGGGATGGCTTAAATATACTGTTTATTATGCCATTTACTTTGACAAAGTTTGATATTTTAGTGTCTGTGTCTTTTTCTTCTTCGTATGATAGATCACATCCCAAGTATCTGAAAGTGTTTACTTGTTCTAGTATTTTATTATCTATCACTATTTTACTTCTTATTGGGTTTTCTCCTTTGAATGCCATTATTTTTGTTTTTTCTTTGGATATTGTCATATTATATTGCTTTGAGATATCATTTAATGATTTTAATGATCTTTGTAAGTCATCTTCTGATGTAGCTAATACTATTTGATCATCTGCAAATAGTAGTGTATCTATCTTCATTTGCGGGGTCATTTGTATACCAAATGGGTTATGCTGTTTCCAGATTGTTAATATTTCATTTATATATATATTGAAAAGCAGAGGATAGAGGGTACATCCTTGTCGTACTCCTCTTGATATATCTTTCCATTCTGAGGTGTGTTCTAATTTAACTGCTATTTTATTTCCTGTATATATTTCTTGAATAGATTGTAAAAGTTGGTTTGGTATGTTTAAATTGGTTAATATTTTAAACAATTTTTGTCGACTAATTTTGTCAAAAGCTTTTTCATAATCAATAAACGCCACGTGTGTTTCTTTTTGAAATTCTCTTCTCTTTTCTATTAATAATTTTAAAGTAAAAATTGGATCTATGCAGGATCAGCCTTATCGGAATCCATTTTGTTCTTCTAGTAATTTGTTTTCTACAATGCTGCTTAGTTTCTCTTTTAATATTCCTGCATATATTTTATATCCTGTATTCAGCAGGCTAATTCCCCTATAATTATTGCAATTGTCTTTATTTCCTTTTTTATTGATTGGGATGACCAGTGCTTTTTTCCAAGAGTTAGGGGTTTTTCCGGACATCCAAACCATATTAAAAAATTTCAAAAGTCTTTCATTAAATTTTTCACCTGCATTTTTGTATAGTTCTATATTTATATTGTCTTCTCCTGGCGTTTTCCTATTTTTCATCTTCTTTATTATATTTTTCAGTTCTAACATTGTGATATTTTCTATTAGGTCATTCTTTGTCTTATAAAATTTTAATTCATTGTTCTCATCTGTCCAGAGATTTTGGAAATAGGTCACCCATTTTTCTAAATCTGTTGTTTGGATTTTTATCTTTTCTTTTATTTCTTTATTCATGTATTTTATTACTTTGTAGGTTTTGGGTTGTGGCTTAAATAAATCCTTTTCTAGTTCTGTTACGAAATTGTTCCATCTTTCTCTATGTTTTTTCCTTACTTCTCGTTTTGCAATTGCACTATTTCTTTTATACTCTATTTCTGCTTCTATTGTTTTGGAATTTAGCCATTTCTGGTAACTGTCCTTTTTGGTTTTTATTATATTTTCTATTTCTTTGTTCCAGTCTCGTAGTCCTCTTTTTCTAATCCATTTGTGCTTTATTCCTAAGGTTTCTGTTGCTGCTTTTGTGAGAATTTGTTTCAAATTTTCCCATTCATCTTCTATGTCCCTTGATTCATGTGTGGTTTCTGTTTTTAAGTTTGTGCATTTTTGATATTGTAGTCTAACTTTAGGATCCTGTAATGAACAAATTTTGTAGCTGGGCTGGTAAAAATTTTCAATTCTATGTGTTTTTAGCCACTTTGGCTTAAAACGAATTTTTGCTGATACCATATAATGATCAGAGTTTAATTCAAAGCCTCGATATGCTCTTACGTCTAAAATTAACTCTGCTAATTTAAAATTTGTGATAACGTAGTCAATTACTGATTTGTATCCTCTGGCTGACCAAGTATATTTATGTATTTCCTTGTGTTTAAACACTGAATTCATTATTCTCATATTATTATAAATGACAAAATCGCGCAATCTGCGACCATTTTGATTACATGTATCTTCGCCAAATTTACCTATGTTTGTTTTGTATTTTTTGTTTCCTATTCTGGTATTTAAATCTCCTGCTAGCAGTAAATAGTCAGTTTTGTTTGTTTTATCTATGGCATTCTGTAATTCTTTATAAAATATATTACTGTCTTCTTTTCCCTCTTCTGGTGCATATGCACCAATTATTGTTATGTGGCCTCTTAATGTCTTGAGTCTAATTTCTATTATTCTTTCATTCAAATAGTTGTAATATACAATATTGTTCTTTAGGGATTTATGTACCATAATCATTATACCTGCTTTTGCTCTTTCTTCTTTTTTTACCCCACTGTAGATTTGTATATAGTTGTTTGTTTCTTTTGTACCTTTTTCCTTTTTGTTTTTTCTTTGTTTCTGTTACTATACATATCTTTATGTTAGCTTGGTTTAGTTGTTTATTAAGTTCTTCTTCTTTGTGTGCAATGCTTCTCACATTCCATATTGCAATCTTCATTATGTGTTCCTCTTTCCAGTTTCGTTTACCGTTTCCTGGGTTGTGGTCTTTTCCCTGTTTAGTTGTTTATTAAGTTCTTCTTCTTTGTGTGCAATGCTTCTCACATTCCATATTGCAATCTTCATTATGTGTTCCTCTTTCCAATTTCGTTTACCGTTTCCTGGGTTGTGGTCTTTTCCCTGACAGTCCGTCCGGCTTTTCTTTGCATGAAACTTGAAAGTATTTTGAATTTCCCCAGGGCAGGTTACTAACCTGTCACTGGGTAAGTCCAGTGGTAGGGCTGCTACCTAACACCTCTGGACAGGCAGATCTAACAGCATTTACTCTGTTAGGATGTTAAGGTTATACCGCCCATACTCGGTTGCCAGTGCCTCGTTTGTACTTTTAGAACAGGATGGACCACGGGAAGGTGAGGTTGACATTTGAGTGGGAGAGGCTATGTATTGCGCTTCACCACCCCTTCCACCCCATTACATATAAACAATGTTACCAAAAAATTGTTTTATGGAAACTTCCATGAAGTGCACAGACTTATTGCAGGAGATGCACATTATCCACACTATCTCTTATCTTTTCTTGAATGTATTCATTGGCAAAGCACTCTCAAGACTCTGGCAACCCATTGCACTCATAAATTACTCTCCAAGTGAAAATTCTTGTCCTCACAGTCTTGCTAACTGCATTTTACTCAGTTTTCAGGATGACCTAGTGTTTTGCACTTCACCCTCCCTCCTTCCTAACCAGATGCTGAAATATTTCCTTTGCATCAGTCCTGTACCCTTTTAGTGATTTAAGTGTTTCTATTATATCTCCTCATTTCTGCCTATCAACCAACTTCAACTCTCAAATCTTATCTATAATCATAGGGACATTCCAATGACCATTCACCATGTTAGTAACTTGAATCTGAATTCTCTCCAACACTTCCTCAATATCCAAAAAATCTAGCTGACCAGAACTGTGCACAATAATCCAGATGTGGCTATATCAGATCCTTATAAATAAAAAAAACCTTTCATATCTCTGTGTGTTCTTTAGTAACCCCAGTAACCAAGTAATCCTATCAGCTACCTTTGCAGTATGTCCTCTGACAGCTCCCTAATCACAAACTTCCCAATCTCCTTGGTTTCCTGGAGTACAAATCCATCAGTGTGATATACAGCTTATAATCTTTTAAGGTGTCACCTATTATCTTTTGACCATGCTGTCAGTTTATTTAAATCATCCTGCAACTTCTTTGTCCCCTTGATTAGTTCAGCTACCTAATTTTGCATCACATGCAAACTAAATATTTCTCTGAAAATTATTTCCTTTCTTGGACCACTGCTGTACAAATTGTACAGCAGTGGTCCAAGCATGAAGCCTTGTGTTATACTGCTGTTCACATGCTTTCTCCTGGATTCTGCTTATCTGTGTACTGCTCTTCTCCTGGATTCTGCTTATCTGTGTACTGCTCTCTCTCTCTATATATATATATTCATCAGCAACCCTTGTATCCAAATTACCAGCTTTATATCACTCCTATTTGTTCCAATTTGTGCTGCAGAGTTGCATGTGTGTATCCCATCAAATGCCTTTTGAAAAAATCCAGTAGTATCATCATATAGTCATGCCCTTATCCACCTCAGCCATCACTGTTATAAAATGTTAGTAAATTACCACAGCATAACCTACCCTTAATTAAAATTATAATAACGGAATTAACTCACATAAAATATTATTTATTAGTAGAATTTTTGCCTAAGTATCATAGGCATCTTCATTACATGTATAAAACTAATTAAACAATAACTGACAATTCCAAAAGGTGCCATCTAAGTAGGTAATGTAAGATAACTAAAAAAGGTCAATAAATTTTCTAACTTATTAACACTTTCATTGCCAAGCTGAAAATTGGAATTTCGTGGTGGGCAAATTTTTTTTTACTTTTTTATTTAGTTAGCAACGGCCATGCGATAACGCGTGACCGGCCATTTGGTGAGAACTTGCATCTCGCGATATCGCGTGATTGGCAATTAACATGTTAAAAGATATATATATATATACACACAATTAAAAAAGTTAGTACTGTACTTTATAAATCAGCTAATCTTTCCTATCTCCCACAAAGGGGATAGAAAGCCATTCCATGAGGAAACAACTTTTGTGAAGGACTATTGTCTTGTTCCAATGAACTCTATGTCTAGTGTTGATGGCATGTTCTTCAAGTCCAGACTGTTCAGGTTCAAGGTATTGAATATAAGACTGGTGTTCTTCTAACCGAATAAAGGCAGATCTTCCTGTTTGTCCGAAATAAGATAATCCACAAGAGCAAGGAATCTAGTAGACACCTGGATAACTGAGATGTTGAAGCTTGTCCTTTGGACAAGTGAGAAAGGTGGAGATTTTTCTGACTGGTCGAAAGGCAACAAAAATATTTAGTGGGTTTAAAACTTTTGCTATGCGTTCACTAATGCCTTGCACATAAGGGATAGGAATATGCGTTATTTCTTCATCAAAAGACCTTCATCAAAGGTCTTTTGATGAAGGAATTCTTATATCCATTAGATAGAAAGGAAGAAGTAATATATTGCAGTTCTTTCTGT
This sequence comes from Typopeltis vanoorti, assembly GCF_054136105.1. Classification (NCBI taxonomy): domain Eukaryota; kingdom Metazoa; phylum Arthropoda; class Arachnida; order Uropygi; family Thelyphonidae; genus Typopeltis; species Typopeltis vanoorti. The sequence goes on along the minus strand of NC_143572.1, from coordinate 33,920,408 downwards.
AATAGACTGTCTGAAGAACAAAGGAAGTGGGCCCGATGAATCAGTGTTTTAATAGTTCCTGCCTTTTGACTGGAATGGTGATGAGATTCAGTATGGATATAATGGCCTTTATGAGTCTTCTTCCTATAGACTGAGAAATGTAGATTACCATCTGGTTGACGAAGAATTAAAAGATCTAAAAAGGCTAACCGCTTATTTAATTCTACTTCTAGGATGAACTGGATCCTTGGATTAAGTGCATTTAATTTCGAGAGAAACTTTTGTAGTTCATCAGAAGAGCCATTCCAGATAGCAAAAATGTCATTTACCATCTACATATCTGAACCAATGAGTAGGTCTAGGAGAAATGTTGTCAAAAATACATTGTTCAAAGTGCTCCATAAAGAAGTTGGCGATAGCAGGAGAAAGAGAATTGCCCATTGCTTTTCCTTCTCAACTTTTTTTAAAGGGAAAAATAACCAGAATGTATTACAAAATCAAATATTTTTATAATGTGTGAAGAAAATTCATGTTGCAGTAATTCAATGCTCTCAGATAAAGGAACATTAGCAAATAATGAAACAACATCTAAACTAATCATAATATCCGAAACGTCCAAATGAAGATCCGAAATTTTATTTTTGAAATCCAAAGTATTTTTTATGTAAGTAAAAAATACTTTGTTCTTCTAGTTGAAGAAGTGAGTAAATTTGATAAAAATTTAGAAATTTTATAAGTGGGACAACCTATACAATCTACAACTGGTCTCAATGGAAAACCTGGTTTATGAATTTTTGGAAGACCATACAATCTAGGTGGACGACCAAAGAAGGTTTTAAGTTTTTTCTTTTGATCTTCATCCCATGTAGATACATTATCTATAAGAGAATTGAGTCTCTTCAATTGACTCCCAGTAGGATCTGATGTGAGGGGCATGTAAGTTGAATAGTCCCGAAGTAATAGAGACATTTCTCTCTCGTATTCTTTTCTATCTTGAATAACTACAGCCTTTATGCAGAACTATTTTGCCTTCCTTGCACACCTTTTGAATTTTACCAGAGATGACAGCTAAGATCAGCATGCTTGTCAGAGGTAATTCCAATTCCTTTGCACATTCTCATGATACATGAGCAGATATCCTATCTAATCCCATGGAAAATTATATTGAGATTCTGTAGTACTTCCAATTCATTAATTGCTATTCACACATTATTTCAAGTCACAGCAATATCCTCACTTGGACAGATCCTTCCAAAGTGGTCCCTTAGTAACTTGACTGTTTGCTTTTGTCACCTTTCTATAATCCTCACTTGTTAAAGCTATTTTTTCATGATCATTCTTCCATTACTTATGACATGAAAGAACTCCCAGGGCTTTCGTTTAGCCTGCTTGGTTAATATCTTCTCGTAATCTGATTTTGCCTTCCTTACTATGCTAGTATTTCGCTTTTCTTGCTGTTCACCGTTCTCTTTATATATATCCTTTCCAACATTTTTTCCCTCTTCAGTGCACTAATAACATCATTCCTTTGCAAATTCTTATGGCATGGTACTGCTTTAAGATGTCTCCTAAGCTTGTCATAGTCACCTGCCTTGTAGTTCAACATTTCCACCACTCATTAACTGAAAATTCCTCATGTTCAGCAACCTCTTAAGTTAATACCATATGATAACTCTTCCCATTTGGAGGCATTGGACCTTGGTTATGGACAGATCTCCTGATCCTGTGACCAGATCCAGCAGATTTACAATCTTTATTATTATTATTATAAAAAACCTCCATGGAGTCAAAGACTCATCGTGGGAGGTCCACTGTTATACAAGTTTATCATACCGCGTCTTAAATACATTCACCATCTCTGCGCTAGCCACACTCTCAGGCAATGCATTCCAATCACTCTCCATGCAAAAAACCTACTCCTCACTCCTTTGCTCATATTCTCCTTTTACAGCTTACAGGAATGACCTCTTGTTCTCTTCCTATCTTCACCCATTCTGTGCAAAACCTGCCCGACATTAATCTGGTAATAACCTCTTAACAGCTTATATGTCTCGATCATATCCCCCCTGTCCTCCTTCTATCCACCAATTTCTGCAAATTGCATTTTGTTAATATGTCTTCATATTCAACATTCCAGAGATCAGAAACCACCTTAGTCAATCGTCTCTGAACCTTTTCCAATACATCTTCATCTTTTTGAAAACCAGGTGACCAAATCTGTACACAGTAATCCATATGTGGCCTGATCAGAACCTTATACAAAGAAACCATAACACCCTTACTTCTACAAGTCAGTGCCATCCACATCATTCCCATTATCCACTGTGTTGTCCTCACAATTTTAGTAACATATAGGTCCTTGTCTACCATCATTCCCAGATCTCTCATCTCCTCTACCACTTCCAAGATATTTCCACTGATTGTGTACTCTACATCCCCATCTCTGCTTCCCAAATTTCAAAACCTTACACTTTGCAACATTGAATTGACCCATTCAGCCAGTGTATTCAAGTCCTCTTGCAAAGCTGCAGCATCTGCTCTACTCCTGATAACGCTCCCTAACTTTGCATCATCTGCAAACAACTGCATATCACCATTCAGACCTCTCCAAATATCATTTGGAGAGGTCTGAATGTACAGACCTTGGGGTACACCACTAGTAACTTTCCTCTTCTGGGATATTGCTCCTCTATAGACAACTTGCTGATATCTATTTGACAGCCAATCTCCAATCCAGTGAACTAATCTACTGTTCAGCCCCATCTGTTCCAATTCAGTTACCAGCTTGTCATGTGGGAATTTATCAAACAGCTTGGCAGAATCTAAATATACCACTGTATATGCAACACCCTTATCCAATGCATTTGTCAGTTTATTATAAAAAGTAAGCAGATTGCTAAAGCATGATCTTCCTTTAGTAAATCCTTGCTGGCTGCCAAAGAGTATTTTTCTGTTTGTTGTTAACCCAATTCTAAATCTTGGTCTTAACTAATTTCTCTAATACCTTAACCACAACTTCAGACACACAGACTGGTGTATAATTCCAAACCCTACTCTTATCACCTCCCTTATGAATTGGAACAATTTTACCCTCTTTCCACTCTTTTGGAACTTGACCCAGTGTGAGACTCATGTTGAAAAGATATACAAAAGCTGTTGTTAACTCTCTGGAACATTCCATCAAAACACGTGGTGAAATAGCATCAAGTCTATTAATTTCTTCATATACCTCCTGTTCGCTTACTAACAGTTCTTCCTTCTTTCTCATTGCTTTAAAGTTCTGCATGATGTCACATTCATAAGAATGAAATACCTTTATAAATTGCTCATTAAATATCTCAGCTATGTCCTCAGCAGCAGTTATCATTCCTCCGTTTTCACCAATCATTCCCATCCTACCATAATCATTCTTTCTTCTACTGACCACATATTGAAAAAACTCCTTAGAATTTTTTTTTTTTTTGACCGCTTTAGCTAACTGTTGTTCATGCTGCACTTTTGCCACCCTTATCAAGCGAGTCACCGTCCTCGCCTGCTCTTTGTACTTCTCATGCAACTGGTTGTTATAACTACTCATCTTATGTTTCTTCCATAATACCTTCTTCTTCCAGATTGCATACCTTATCTCTCGATTCATCCATTTCACACCTGCCTATTTTCCCTCTTAACCTTTGGAATACATTCTGATATTGCCTCCACCAAATAGTTCTTGAGTAAGGCCCAAGCAGCATTGATATCCTTTCCATCCAGTTCCTCTTTCCAATTTATTATCGCAAGCTGTTTCCTGCGCTATTCATAATTACCAGTCATATAATTCCACATATATCCCTTTCTAACAGATGTCCTCGAATGACTGGTCACCCTGCAAGTGATCACCTCGTAGTCACTCTCACCAACTGGTGGAAGATTTGACACCTCATTTATAATAACATCATCTAATGAGATGAACAAATCCAGTACTCTTGATCCTTGTGTACCCTCTGTTACGTACTGCTTAAGGTAATTGTCTTTGAAAAACTCTAAAAATTCATTTTTTTTTATCCCCAGATGCAGTCTCTTGATTCTGGTCTATATTATTATAATTAAAGTCACCCATAATGATCACTTGTTTCTTACTAGCTAGGCCAATTTGCCTATACATTTCCTTCTCATTACCCTCCATATTACCAGGTCTATAGCAACACCCAACTAAATATTTCATCCTGTTTACCTCTACCCCACACCATACTGCCTCAAAACCATGGCCACTATTTGCACTTTGCAAATCCACCTTAGATGGACACAACTCATCTGCTACCATCAACAGTACTCCTCCTCATCCCTTTCTTCCTTGTCTGTCTTCATGTAAAATATCATATCCATTCATCTCTATTCCTGTCAGGATGTCATCATCATCTAACCATGTCTCGCTTATACCAACAATTTTGGGGCTAATAAGCTCAAGCAAAGCAACAATTTCATTCCCCTTATTTTGAATACTTCTAGCATTAGTAAATAAACTTAAGAAATCATTGTAAATGCCTCCATATCGCAATTAGGAGAATGACAGTACATTGTGCCCTTCGATTAGAAAAGGCCAAAGTTCGATTCTCATTGTGATGGGTGGACTTTTTAAATCAAAGGTGAGTTAGCCGATCTCATATGGAGGTAACAGGGTTTGTTGTCGCAGAAACTCAGGTTTTTTATCCTGCATACAGACAAATCAGCCCTTCAGAACACGTGCAATTTACAGATAAAAAATACTAGTTGTGGTGGTGGGTGGTAGATGGCGTTGATGTAGATTATTGGTAGTAGAGGTTCAGTATAGTGGTGAAGATGGAGAGTTGTATAGTAGGCATCCTCCTGTGATGAGTCTATGGACTCTTTGGAGGTGTCATGAATAATAATTACTGGCTCTACAAGTCCTACGAATGTCACTGTTCCGATGTGACTCTTCAATACCTTCCCCAGTCACTTCCTTTATATTACCACCAATTCTACAACTTTACTCACATCCAAACCCTCCCCTCCCATCCTGGGCCATCTCGACCCACTCATGCATTTACCTCTGAATCTAGAATCTGCATGTTTCATAAAGTGTCCCCCCCCCCCCGTTTTCCTGTTTGTGTTGTGCTTTCACTCTCTCATTTACTTGATTCATGATATTCACCTCTCCATTTGCAAGTGAGCAAATACCTCTCCTTACTCTGCTTTTGTGCTCTTTCATATCACCTCGCACCACTTCAGATCTATTCATTACAGTCATTACCTCTCCTGCCAGCAACAATCTCTCCAACCAACTCACACCAAAACCATTTAAATGCAGCCCATCTTCTTTATACAATTCCATCCATCCATCAAATTCCTCCCACACATTAACAAAATGCACTCCATTCTCCTCACTTATCATTCATAATTTTTGCTCGCTGCCAACACACTGGCTTGGCAACACATCTTTCCTACCACACTGTTATCTTTTACTCTCCTTAATAATCTTCTTATATCCAATCTGGCATTTTCCTCGTTCCCATTCAAATCATTCATCCCTACTACAACCACCAACTCTTGTGCTCTCTTATTCCTCATCTCCAACGCTTCAATCACCCTCTGCATTCTACCACCAGGAAAACAAACCTTATGCACCTTTTCATTCACCACACCTCTAATAATGGAATCTCCATAGACAGCAGGTAACAAGGCCTGGTTACTTGAGTCATGTTCACTCTTCTCCTGAATATAAATTTGGAAGTATCCCAATGTGCAACCTATATACAGATCTCAGCATTCAGGCAAGTTGGTCCTGCAGAATGTTCACTTCACCATTGTACATAAAATCTATTATCATTTTTAAATCAGTGTAATTTATATCTTTGAGAATAATAACTGGATGTTTATATGAGTTTTCAAGAAATATGCCAAAAAAGAAAGAACTGCAGGCAGACAGCACTATTTTGTGTGTTTTAAGTCTCTTACCTTTACATACTAAAATCACATCTACAAAAGTTTCAGTAAAAAGTAATTCATTAAAAGCATTGACATGGTGATTATTCCTTCTTAAACAGATTTGCCTAGCTTCCATCTTCATAATCTAGTAATATTTTTTTTTAAGTTAACCAATAACAAGTTGAAAAAATGCAACTAGCACCTAAATTGTTGTATTTACCAGCAATACAATGGTAGTCATACACATGTAAATTAGGCCTAACTTGACGCATATACAAAACTCCAATCAATGAAAAATCACACCACATTACTGACTTTACTCACCACATTAATGACTTCATTTATCCTAAGAATGTCTGATCACACATATACCATCAATATAATTCAACTTCTGCACAAAATAATAATGTAAACATGAGAACTGAAAATTATCCAACATTAACTAATACGCCACCTCACTATCTTTACTCTTGTTCTTTTTTCTATTTCGAATAACTTTTTCATATCTTCTCTCATACAATATTTTTCTCCTTTAAAGGTATTAGTGTTTGTCAAATGAATCAATTCTTTCAGTGTAGCTTTTTTTGCATCCTAGCAAATTCTATACTATTTTTGCACAGAAACAAGATTTAGTCATGCTCTCATTAAGTACTCCTCTTTTCTTAGAATTGCCGTAACTTTTTTTTTATCCTTCTCTCACTCAGTTATATATTCCTGTTTCTTACTGGCTCCTTTTTTTTCTTCCTGCTTTTCCATTTGCCTGACATTTTGCAGTCATTTAATCTTGCATGTCTGTGGAGAATTCCACAGTCTTCAAAACAAAAAAAAACTACAATAAATTAACTTAATATTATTAATATAAAGTTAGAAAAAAATTGTTTATCTTTTTGCCCCACTCTAATCACGTGTCCTGCACATTATGTTAAAGCTAACTCAAGATAAATTTAAACTTCCACACTTAGAAAATGCTTTTGTTGCACTGCTAGCCATAGAACAACTACTGAAAACTGATCTACAATACCTACAAATGTCTATAAACAGTGAAGCATATTTATGATTCTTCATACTGCTTGGTATATCTGGCAGTAAATTGAAAGAGGAAAAAGACATGCAACATAAAATAACCAATTATATAGGAATAACAAAAACTAAATCAGATATTCAGTCCAAATTTAATGAACAGGAAAACAAGAATAGGAATCCATAACTCAATAGCAAGATCTATCCTAACATATGGTTCAGAAGCCTGGACCATAACTCAAGCAGATAGAAAAAAAGACCAATAAGCTCTGAAATGAGATTCATGTGCAAAACAACTAGATATAATAGACTAGACTTCAAAAGAAATAGCAATATCTTAAAGGAACTTGAAGTGATATCTGTTTTAGACTACATCAGTCTTAATAGAGTGAAATGGAGAAACATACAGAAAGAATGAGTGAAGGAAAACTCCCCAGAAAGAGAGAGAGAGAGAGATATCAATCTCAAGGGAGAAAGGAATAGAGGATGGCCTTTGAAAAGAATGGGAAGAGACTGTAACAGGTCACAGTCACTAGGCCTATTACTGGAAAAGAAGAAGAAAACATTAAATAATTGTTTACCATTTGTAGAAGTATGGTAATATGGTGAAACCCAATTTGTAATTTCTGTGGATTCAGGCTGCCTTATTTTTGGGGACAGGTGTAGATGCTAAATGTGTATGAATTTTCTATTTTGTTAACATCTAAATTGTTTAATTTTTTTTGTTCATTTCTTTTATAGAATCCAGGACCTGGAACAAATACAACTCCTACAACAGGCCCTTCTCCTTTCTTTGTGTATCATCATTCACCGTATTCCCATCCTTCACATCCACAATTTCATCCCCACAACACTCATGTCCATATGCAGTCAGGATTGACATCCCAAAATGTACATGGTCATGGACCATCACAGCCACTACAATGCAACAGTCATGGATCGCATCAAGGTAAGCTTCTAATATAACAATTAATGTAATACAAAATTTTTTAAAAAATCACTATGAATGAATATTTTCATGCATAATATAATTGAACAAATAATATAATTGAATTATTAAATAATTCATTTTGTAAACTTGATTTATTTTCTTACTCAAATCTAATATGAACACAGTTAAACTATTCCTATATATGCAGGAACTCCTTTGTTTTGTGAATATATGCATTCCTGCAATCATTATATAAATGAAAATTATGTAAATAGAATATGGATTTCCCATTCAAACACATGTAATGGAGGGGAGATACATTACAGCACTACAGAAAATTCTAAATGTCTTAACAAATTTTTTGGGTCAATTTAATCATATTACACTGGTCATTGGTAAAGAGCTCCAGAAAAGATGAATGCTATTTTGTATAATAATTGAGATTATTAACTGCATATTAGTATGATATTGTTTATTTTTGATAGCATAGTGTAACTGCATGATTGTTAGGTTTTGTGGATTTATCACTTTTTTTTTATTTTTTATTAAATTTTGAATCTTACCTTGAATGAAACAGAATGGTAGTATGAAAGATCTGCACACTGCAGCACAAAGATCAAATGCTATTAGTGACATACACTTTGCAAAAACGTGAAAGATTTATTTGTGAAGAGATTGAAAGGAGATGAGTGAAGTATGGATTTGTAGAAAGTACCATATTTTGTTAGACTTATTATTATTCATCTGATCTCCATGGAGTCAGAGAGTCATCGGGGGAGTCACACACAATGCTCATTCAACTGCGCCTTTAACTGATTCAATGTGTCTACATCACAACACACTCAGGCAATGCATTCCACTCACCAACCACACTCCAAACATGGTGTGTTCGGAGTGTGGAACATGTTGACATGGAAGAAAAATTTCTTCCATGTCAACCTGATAACAACCCCTGACTAGCTTAAATGTCTCATTTGTATTTTCCCCTCTTCCTCCTGTTCATCAGGCTTTGTAACTTACATTCTCTCAGTCTGTATGGATTTGTGTTGTTTGTTTAGGTGACTGAGGAAAGCATCTAATGTCTGGCGGCCATGGGGCCAGATAGCGAAAACATCGTCAACGTATCTAAGCCAGACTTTGGGTTTTAAACAAGAGGCATCTAGAGCATGTTGTTCAAAATATTCCATGTAAAAGTTAGCAGTTGGGTGGATAATGGCGAACCCATTGCTGTGCCTTCTTTTTGTAGGTAGAAAGTGTTTTGCCACACAGAATTTCTGACTATTTTGACTAGATTCCTCTCCTTTAAAACCCAAAGTATGGCTTAGATATGTTGATGATGTTTTTACTATCTGGCCCCATTGCCCCCAGACATTAGATACTTTCCTCAGCCACCTATACAAACAACACAAATGCATACAATTCACAATTGAGATTGAAAAGCAGAACACACTTCCGTTTCTAGATTCACTTGTCGCACGTCTTCCTTCTGGCAGTCTTTCCTTCGCTGTTTACTGGAAACCTACACATACTGGCCAATATATACACATAAACTCCTAACACCATCCAACACAAGAACTAGATTATAATAGATTTAGTTTAATCCTTTATCCCAGTGAGAGCAAACAAAGTTTGCGCCTGAAAATATCTTCAGGACTAAATATAGTGTTGTACTATCTTATCCAGTAAGTAGTGCAACACCAAGGCAACTCGTGAAAGATTATTTTTTGAGTCAGCAATGGCTTTGAAGAATTCTCCCAACCTTAATAAATATGGTTGCATTAATTTGCCAAAAAGTTGGGAGACGGTTATCCTAAGAAAAACTCCTGGATAACTGCTGTTGTTTTTTTTTGGTTTTTTTTTCCTCGTTAGAGGGTGCCAAAAATAGGACTTTAGATCTTTTGTCTTTTGCAATTATATTGTTTCACTCACTCACTGTCGCGTTTACAAGTGTGTTGTGCTCTGATGATACTGAGTTGAAAATCAACGAAATATAAGCGTTGATAAAAGTGTTTGTGGTATAGTCTAACCTAGTGATAAATAAATTTTCAACAAGAACTAGATATCATTAACACACTAAAAAACAAGGCTTTGAAGATTTGCTTCAATGAACAAGCATTTAAAGATGAATTAAAAGTTATCAGCAATACATTCCTAAAAAATGGCTACAGCCAAAATACTATCAACAAAATTCTTCACAACACCTCACTTAAAAATAAACTAGACTACAATCAAACTGTAACCATTCCATACATTAAAGGATATCAGATACAGAAATAAACCTTAAAGCCACCTTTAAACCTCCTGCAAAATTTAAAAACTTACTCAACTCATCCAAGGATCCACTTCCTCTGCTGGCCCACCCTCGAGTATACTGTATTCACTGCACCTGTAATTTGCCCTATATAGGAGAAACAGGATGCACAATTCCTAACATACAAAAGCACATAAATGGCACTTAAATTTAATAACTATGGTGAAGCTGGCCTGTCTGATTATGCCCTGAATACTTTACATACAATTGACCGGAAAAGCACCTGTTGTTTATATCGCACCAAAACATGGTATGAACATAAATTTAAGGAGGCCTGTGAAATTCTTATCAACCACCCTAATCTTAACAATAATGATGGTCTAAAAATCCCAAGAATATGGAAGGCACATATTCTGCCACATAACCTTTCCCCCTAAGAGTTAATTATAAATAGGACTATAGGTAATCTACGATCTTAAATCTAATATAACAGTTCTCATGTTAGGAATATATACATGTTTACACAAGAATAATATTTCATTTGCCAAATATTTCAGTCTGAATATTACAGACCATCTTCAGTGGCTACATAGGAATAGTTTTAAAAAACAAGGTGGAATACGAACAATTGATCATTCACACATAGAACAAGCCGCGTGATGTCATATCGCTAAGTATTAGAAGAGTAAACATTTTTAAAGTCATAATTAAAGATAATAATTCAGAAATTCATGTAATAATCTTAAATAACATTAGACTAATATACGAAATTTACATTAAAAAAAAAAATTAATGTGTTATCCTGATTAAACTTTCCAAAATTTTTGATATAGATATACAGTCATTACGATTCAAGTTAGAACATTGAAGTAAGGCCTCCACACTTTCTTTAAATAAACGTTCAAATTTGTAGCGACATCTGTGCAGGAGGAGAGTCTTAGACCAAAGGATATTGTGGCTTGTTTCTAATCCATGCTGAGCTAATCCAGATTTCTCGGGTTTGTTGTGTTGAATTGATGATTGATGCTCTTGAATCCTTTTTTCTATAGAACATCCAGTTTGTCCAAAGTAGGAAAGATTACAGTTACAAGGAACTTGATACACACCAGGTAGAGACAAGGTTGAGTGTTTATCTTTAGATGAAGGAAAATGGGTGGATAATTTGTTAATAGGTGTATAAGTGGCTGTTAAATCATATTTCTTCAGAATTCTTGAAATTGGTTCTGAAATCCTGGAAATGTAAGGAATTGGAACTCGACGTATTGAATCTTTGCTGCTCTGTGTTGGATTGTAAGAATCGAAAAGATGTTGTGTGCTCTTTTCAGAGAAGCCATGTAGTTTCATGTGATGTTTGATAGTTGAAAGTTCTTTCTGTAATGAATGAGAAGTTGAACAATTAGTTTTGGCTTGTCAGATTAAACATTTTATGATTCCTATAACATAAATTGAAAGCAAAATGGCTATTTTTCTGGCATCCTTAATAATAATTAAGGGGATATAAATCCCTTGTTGTTCAACTGCCAGTAAGAAAAACTCTAAGATCGAGAACTATGAATCTATGAGATTCGTAGTTCTCAATCTTAGAGTTTTGCTTACTGGCAGTTGAACAAGTGATTTGTATCCCCTTAATTATTATTTTATGATTCCTGTTTTTTGACAAGGATGATGAGCAGATTCTTTGAGAATATAACGACCTGTGAAAGTTGGTTTTCTGTAAACTGTTGTAAGAATACCTGAAGATGAACAGATGAGAAGGACGTATAAAAATGATAACTTGTTGTCTTTTTCAATCTCCATGGTAAACTTTATACGAGAATGTAAGGAATTGATACTGCTTAAAAAGGAAGGTAAGGAGTCTCTGTTGTGAGGCCATACAGCAAAGATGTCGTCTATATATCTAACCCAAAAGGATGGTTGAGGGAATATAGATGAGAACAGGACTTCTTCTAGATGTTCCAAATAAAAGTTGGCAAGAGCAGGAGAGAGTGGACCATGGCTGTTCCTTCCACTTGGTTGTAAAATTTGTTTTGACATAAGAAATATCCAGAGTGCATTACGAAATCAAATAACTTTATAATATCTTGTGGGAAGATGTCGGCAAGTAATTCTCAAGTCTCTTTGAGAGGTACATTCGTATATAAAGATTCTATATCAAAGCTAACCATAAGATCTGTAGATTGTAAAGCAGTGTTTTTCAATTTATTTAAGAAATCAGAACAGTTTTTCAAAAAAGAGCATGAGTTGCCAATGTGTGATTTCAATAATTTAGATAAATATTTGGCTATGCGATAAGTAGGAGAATCAATACAATCCACTATAGCGCGAAGAGGAATATCTGTCTTGTGTATTTTAGATAGACCATAAAACCTAGGAGGCCTTGCAAAATGAGTTTTTTGTCTTTCAATAGTGGCTACATCCAAACTTATGATCTCATCTAACAGGGAATTTCATTTCTTCAGTTGTCTGTTGGTTGGATCGTAATTGAGTTCTTGGTATGTTGAACATTCTCGAAGTAAAAGGGAAAGTTTTCTTTTATAGTTTGAAGAGTACATAATTACTGTCGCTTTCCCCTTGTCAGCTTTAGTAATGATGAGGTGACTGTTGTTTCTTAAGGAATGTATAGCTTTCTTTTCAGAAGGAGATATGTTCGAAGGAGGAAGCTTGGCTTTAAGCAGCGAAGAAGCAACTTCTAGACGGAGAGCATTAACTTTTTCACTTGAAAGATGAATGAGGTTCCGTTCGATGTTAACTAGAAAATCTATATATGGAATCTTTTTAAGGACTATAGAGAAATCATGTCCTTTTGAGAGGATGAGTGTTTCACTATCAGTTAAAGGCCATCTGGATACGTTGATGATCCAATTATCTGGACTTGGAACAGCTTGATTTGTCTAGAAACAAGAACATCATATTTGTGGTTTAGATGTTGATTCTGTTTTTTATACAAACGTTGTAAAGAGCGTTTAGCTACATTCAGAATTATGTTTGAAAGATGTGGTTCTAAGTTTGTGGAGATATAGATACGGAGATCAGAAACTTGATGAATGTTTATAGCCAGATCATGTTTAGCTGCTCTGAGTTGATTACAGATTAAAGATAAACTGGTGTTCCTGTAAATATTATGAGCTCCAGGAGATTTAACGATTTCTTTAATATACACATTTATTTACATATTTAATGGTTTAACGAAATTAGGAATTATCTTGTTGTCGCAGCATTTTTTTAGAAAGATGATCCTCGCTCGCAACTTACCTTGAGTTACTGATAGTTTACCCAATGTACCGGTTTTTTTGGTGAAGATTTCCCCCGTGAAGGAATAAAATTTGATTCTTTAACGATACTTGTGACATGATGATTAGAAATGTCACAAGTATCGTTAAAGAATCATAGTTCTCATGTTAAATTAGGACATCATTTTTGCTGTAATAAAACTGTCTATAGGAAAAAATATTTCCTTGATGCTGTCTTAAATTGAATATAGCTTTGATGTAGTTGTTTTATTTTATTTCATTTATTTTAATTCAATTTAATCTAATTTTTCACTAGATGTCAGGCCAATAGAATAACTGTTGATCAAATCATCGTCTCTTTAGCATACTGTGTGAAATGTAATATATCTTGTCTCTGTATGTGTATATGTATACTCCAAATGATGACCTTAATGTGAAGGTTAAAACATCAGGAAATTAAAATTATTATTTCTAACACAGTTGTAGAGTCCATAATTTGTCTAAAATGAATGCTGATCAACACTAAAGGACCTCCATATACAACTTTCTGATACCTATCTGACAGCCAATCACTGATTCAACTCAGAAGTCTGTTATCCAATCTCATCTATTTCAATTTATTTAACAGTTTGTTCGTGTGGCAGTCTATCAAATGCCTTTGGAAAATCCAAATACGCCACTGTATGTGCATCTCCCCTGTTCAATACTGCTGTCACCTTGTTATAGTTAGTAAAACATGATTTTCCTTTAACAAACCCATGCAGATAACCACAGAGAATACTGTTGTTATCAATCCATTTCTGCATCCTACTTCTCTCCAGTACCTTCATCACAACTCTAGATATACAGATTGGCCTATAATTTGAAGCTACAGCCTTATCACCACCTTTATGCAGTGAAACAATTTTACCTTACTTCCACTCCTTTGGAACATGTGCTGTTGTAAGACTTATTAAACAGGCATGGCAATACCACTTTCGGTTACCTCAAGATGCATGGTGATATCAAAGTTATTTATTTTCCTGCTCACTCACAATTAAGTCATCTCCTCCTATGTCCTCTAAAGTTACTCATGATTCCACACTGATCAGGATGAAACACACTTATAAATTGATCACTGAATACCTCAAGAATGCCTGCTTCAGCAGTTGCCATTCTACTATTTTCATCCATTAACATCATCTTACTATGATCATTCTTCTTTATACTTGCAACATATCTAAAACACTCTGGGTTTTTCTTTGCCTGATTTGTCAATTTCTGCTCATACTGCACTTTTATTTTCTGATTAACTGAGTCACTCTCCTGTCTTGTTCTTTATACTCTTCATATAACTGATTACCATTATTCATCGTGTACTGTCTCCATAGTAAATTTTTCTTTCGGATTTCATGCTTAAGCTCCTCATTCATCCATTTTGCATCTGCTTTATTCAGACTTTTGGCCTTTGGAATACATTCACACATTGATGCTGTTATATATTCTTTGTCAGTTCCCAAGCAGCATTTATTTCCTTACCACTCAACTCCTCGTTCCATGCTATAGCTCTATGCTTTCTCCTAAGCATGTCATAATTACCAGCCTTATAATTCCACATATATCCTTTCCTCACAAAAGTCTGCATATGGCTAGCCACAACCCAGGTGATCACTTCATGATCATTCACTAACTGGAGGAAAGTGTGAAACCCCACTCACAATTATATCCTCTGATGAAATGATCAGATGTAAAACTCTTAATCTTTGCGTACCCTCCTTTACATGCCACCTGAGATAGTTATCTCTCAAGAACTCGAGAAATTCATTTTCCTTATTCCCAAATGCTATCTCTTTATTCCAATCTATACGTTATAATTAAAATCAATTATAATAATTTCCTTTCCTTTGTTCACTAATACAAGTTGTTTATACATTTTTTCATGACCACCCTCCACATTTCTGCGCCTATAGCAACATCCAACTAAATACGTCTTCCTGTTAACCTCTATGTTAAACCACACTGCCTCATAACCATTGCCACTGTTTTCCTCTTTCGTGTCTGCTTTATGTGTACATAATTCTCCTACTATCATCAGCAGCACTCTCCCTCCATTCCTGTCTGTTCTATCTTTGCGAAAAATGCTGTATCCTTCCACTTATCAGCAACTTAATTAAATATTTAGTTATCAGTGAATGCAAAACAGACTGAAGGAATGAAAGTTACTGTAAATGTGGGTGCAAAAGACTGTGTCAATAACAGAATGAAACCTAGTAAGACTGAGGGAGTGGAAGAACTTATGAATGAAAAAATTAAAGTAAGCAATATGGAAGCAAAACAAAGTGGGCATGAGGAAATGGAAGAAAGGTATGGCAGAACAAGAGGGAGTGACAGAGTCAAATTGACTAAATGAAAGATTTGAAGAAAGAGTTGTTCAAAACGATAAATGAAATGAATATGTCAAGTGATGATTAGATATCTGTTCAGTGAATACAAATGAAAGAGTGCATATGAATAGACTGAAGGAAAAAAGGGGTGATAAATGACTTGAGTTTAGCAATGTATGGCGATTTCGTTATTGGAGGTTTGGTCAGTGTGAGAGTCCATAAGGTTTGCTTTCCAGGAGGATCAATGATTAAGGTAACTCATGCTTTGGATATTGTTTTTATACTCCAAGTGTTTAGTATTTAAATAAGGGTTCAATTCCGATTGGTGCAGTGACCTTTAACACTGTTTATTTTAGAATCCGGAAAATCACTGACCCAAGACCAATTACAAAAAATATACACATTTCATATATTAGATACTGGATCCATTGCCTTCTAAAATAAATCTACACTTTAGAGATTTTCTTATCCAAAAATATTAATAATGCCCATTCTCTGACTCATTCTATTACTGGATTGTTTAACATATACTTAATCATGACTACCAGACTAAACACCTTGTTTTCACAACAACAAAAATGCTCATAGTCAGTTTCTTTGTTAGGACTTTTTCCAAAAATGTAAAAATTCTCTTCTCCTTTTCCATAGGATCCTTTCTTATCACCCATACGTAGCACACAGTATTATTCTTCCTGTCTCTGAAGCATAAATACTCTTACCTCTTGCAGTTCAGTTTGACACACAATTTACTGATTTTTGTACTGGAGAAAAAAGTTTCTTCTGCTACTTTATAAACAACATATCTAAGTTGCTTTGCATTTTCCAGTAGAAATAACAAATAGATCTGCCGTCCTTAATACAGATGAAACTTCCCAATCAGTGTTTCTTCAAACATTCAATTAAAACATCGACCGCAATATCTTCTTTATTTACTTAAATATAAAGAGCCAATAGGCTTCATTTCGGCGATATAAACATTATTTAAATTAAGGGGATATTAAATCCCACATTGTTTTAAAACCAAATAAGAAACTCAAGGATTGGAATCGGAGAGTTTCATGCCGAATATAGTAAACTATAAAGTATCAGCGATTACTAGCGTGAGCTAATGCAAGTAGTCCTAGTACATAGTACAATCTCGGGCAACTCATAGCAAAGGTGGTAAAGTTCTGGTTGCTATTCTTG
Source organism: Typopeltis vanoorti (assembly GCF_054136105.1). Taxonomy (NCBI): domain Eukaryota; kingdom Metazoa; phylum Arthropoda; class Arachnida; order Uropygi; family Thelyphonidae; genus Typopeltis; species Typopeltis vanoorti. The sequence continues at coordinate 33,903,527 of NC_143572.1, read as the reverse complement.
GTATTTTCCATAATGTAAAAACACATTTCCTAGGAAATGTATGCTGTTATTACATTATGGCATTACCCAGACCGGTTTCAGCCTTTTTTTAGGTTTCATCAGTGAGTATCTAGACCAAATTAATACCAAAGGGTATAGCGAAAAGAACTTATATACTCTGCTATATGAGTTGTCAAACAGGTGCACCCATCGGCATGAAACTCTCTGATTCCAATCTTTGAGTTTCTTATTCGATTTTAAAACAATGTGGGATTTAATATCCCCTTAATTTAAATAATGTTTATATTGCCAAAATGAAGCCTATTGGCTCTTTATATTTAAGTAACTTAATGGGTGCACCTGTTTGACAACTCGTATAGCAGAGTATATAAGTTCTTTTCACTATACCCTTTGGTATTAATTTGGTCTAGCTACTCACTGATGAAGCCTCAAAAAAGGCTGAAACTGGTCTGGGTAATGCCATAATGTAATAACAGCATACATTTCCTAGGAAATGTGTTTTTACATTATGGAAAATACCAAGAATAGCAATCATAACTTTACCACCTTTGCTACGAGTCGCCCGAGATTGTACTAGGACTACTTGCATTAGCTCATGCTAGTAATCGCCGATACTTTATAGTTTACTATATTCGGCATGAAACTCTCTGATTCCAATCTTTGAGTTTCTTATTCAGTTTTAAAACAATGTGAGATTTAATATCCCCTTAATTTAAATAATCTTCTTTATTTATTAAATACTTTTTGGCAGTCTCAACTTCTCCAGTTTAAAGACTCACAGTTCTACGATTCCTTTTCGGAATCTTCTATTAATATTCTTCTGACTGTCACATAAAACTAAAAACTTTCCTAACAAGAAAATTTCTTCTGTCTGCATTCTTAAACTTTCATTTTAGAAATTATGGACTTTACAACCGTGTTATAAATAACTCTTTTAATTTCCTGACATTTTGATCTTCATATTAAGATCATCATCTGGAGCATATACAGATATACAGGACAGTTGAGTTACATTACATACAGTAAGCTAGAGAAACAATGATTTGATTACAGGTTATTTTATTGGCATGACCTCTAGTGAAAAAAAAAATTACAAATTAATTAATTATTTAGAAACTACAGTACATCAAGCTAAATTCTATTTATGATAACATGAACAAACATTCTTTCTTATAGATAGTTTTCTTTCAGTAACAATGATGTCCTATTTTTAGCATTGCAATTGTTATTTCTGATTTAGGATTCTGGATTATCTACAGTCCTGTTTATAGTTACTCTTAGAGAGGAAGGTTCCCTGGGTGGAATATGCCTTCCATATGTTTGGGATTTTTAGACCATCATTATTGTTCAGATTGGTGTGGTTGATAGTAATCTCACAGGCTTCCTTAAATTTGCGTTCATACCAAAACATGGTATGAACGCAAGTAATGTAAACAACTCGTATTTTCCAGTCAATTCTATGTAAGGTGTTCAGGGCATGATCAGAAAGGCCAGCTTCACCATAGTTATTATATTTAATGTGTCGTTTATGTTCTTTTTGTCTGATAGGAATTGTGCATCCTGTTTCCCTTATATATATGGTATATTACAATGCAATAAACCTATCCAACCATGCCTTAAACAAAGATGAACTCTCAGTACTTAACAAAGGTCTGAATTTTGCCGTAGTACCCAGATCGATAAACAAACTGGATTTTATTTGTAATATTGTAAGAAGCTTAAGATTCATCCCAAATAACATAGCAGACAAAATACATTTAGAAACCGCCAGCATTTCAAATATAAATCATAACAAGCAACTTAACAAAACACGAATTAACAGAGGTGAAATCATTAAAATCAAATCCGAACATTAATAACTAGAGCCGATAAAGGACGTGCCATCATTATTCTAAACTGAACCACTTATTTAGAAAAAATGAATCTACTAGTCTCAGACAATCAATAATACATACCAACTCTTTAACTACGACCAACCAATAGAATAAAAAAGAAAACAGAAAAACTACTTAAATCAGTTACTATATGACGCGAAGATACAGTCAAAAAAACTACTTCCACACTACTCTCGTTTCCTGAGAATTTATGGTCTACTGAAAATACACAAACAAAACACACCACTCTGGCCGATTGTCGAAGGGATAGATAGCCCGAATTATCAAGAAATTAGCAGCAACACTCGAGGAGTTGGTAGGTCATTTCCCCTCCAATATCAGAAACGCACAACACTTCATAAACATAATCAAAGTCATTACATTCAAAAAAGATGATTTATTAGTCAGTTTTGATGTCTCTGCCCTCTTTACAAATGTCCCAATCCTTCTTTTACAGAGCAAATTTCCTCCAGATATCATGGCATTCTTTGCGTATGTATTACATTCTGGTTATTTTGTATGGCAAAACGCTTTCTACCTACAAAAAGAAGGCACAGCCATGGGCTCGCCATTATCCCCCCCATTGCTAACTTTTGTATGGAACATTTTTAAAAGCCAAAGTCTGGCTTAGATGAGCTGATGATGTTTTTCATGATCTGGTCCTATGGCCCACCAGACACTAGACACTTTCCTTAGCCACCTAAACAAACAACACAAATGCATACAGTTCACAATTGAGATTGAAAAACAGAACACACTTCCTTTTCTAGATACACTTGTTGCATGTCTTCCTTCTGGCAATCTTTCCTTCACTGTTTACTGGAAAACGACACATACTGGCCAATATATACACATAAACTCCTACCACCACCCAACACAAAAACTAGATGTCATTAACACTCTAAAAAACAGGGCTTTGAAGATCTCCTCCAATGAACATGCACTGAAAGACGAATTTAAAGTTATTAGCAATACTTTTCTAAAAAATGGTTACAGCCAAAACACTATTAACAAAATTCTCTAACAAGAATTTTGTTAATTAACAAGACCTCAATAAAAAACAAAGATAAACCAGACTACAATAAAACTATAACCATTCCTTATATTAAAGGGACATCAGATAAAATAAACAGAATACTACAAAAATACAACCTCAAAGCCACCTTTAAACCTCCTGCAAAATTAAAAGGCTTACTCAACTTGTCCAAAGACCCACTCCCTTCGCTGGCCCACCCTGGAGTATACCGTATTTATTGCACCTGTAATATGTCATATATAGGGGAAACAGGACGCAAAATTCCTATCAGACAAAAAGAACATAAATGACACATTATATATAATAATTATGGTGAAGCTGGCCTTTCTCATCATGCCCTTGAACACCTTACATAGAATTGACTAGAAAAGCACCAGTTGTTTACGTCATACCAAAACATGGTATGAACGCAAATTTAAGGAAGCCCATGAGATTATTATCAACCATCCCAATCTGAACAATAATGATGGTCTAAAAATCCCAAACATATGGAAGGCACATATTCGACCCATGGAACCTTCCTCTCTAAGAGTAACTATAAACAGGGACTGTAGATAATCAAGGATCCTAAATCAAAAATAACAATTTTTGATTTAGGATCAAAAATAGGACATCATTGTTACTGAAAGAAAAAACTATCTATAAGAAAGAATGTTTGCTCATGTTATCATAAATAGAATTTAGCTTGATGTAGTTTCTAAATAATTAATTTGTAATTTTTTTTTTTCACTAGAGGTCATGTTAGTAGAATAACCTGTGATCTAATCATTGTTTCTCTAGCTTACTATATGTAATGAACTCAGCTTGTCCTGTATATTTGTATATGCTCCAGATGATGATCTTAATGTGAAGATCGAAACATTCAGAAATTAAAAGAGTTATTTATAACAAGTTTGTAAAGTCCATAATTTCTAAAATGAATGCTGATCATTGTGCAACACTAAAAGAAAGGTTCTTAAACTTTCATTAGCCCTGTCTTTTTTTTTTCTTCTCATTACACCGATACCAAACGCTGTCTCTGTCAACTATCAATCACTCATCAATCTCCTCAACGAGCATGTGCAATCTTTGTAAATGGCAAGCAAGAAGTTACGTATAATGTCTGACATGTCTCTGTTAGCGTAATAAGAGTGTCTATAGAACAACAAACATCTTAACGTTACCAATCTTAAATTACAATAAAAAGAACTCAGATTATTACAAATTATCAGAATCTATGAAGTACATTGATTTCAAATGGTTTACATTTCATTTTGACAATAATAATAACAATAATAGGCACATTGCAAATGCCAATACGTTACAAAACCAAAACTAATAATATACCAACATAAGCAATTTGTAAAAATATTCATAATTTTAAATTATGATTATTTTTACAATATTATTATTAATGTTATTAAGAGAGACTTCCGGGGGGGGGGGTGCTTAAGGGTCAAAGCTGTATAACTGAGAGGAGACCTCCACATAGCCTTTAAAGGAATGCGGAGAACCGACCAGGGCTTCTGACCTAATGTCCAATCCTCACCTTCTCGTGGTGCACCCTGTTGGTTATCTACCTGGATACTGAACGAATGAGGATGACCAGATTGTATTCGTATTGGTTAAACCAAAATACAAAATGATGGTACAACATGACAAAATTTGAATGCTGGCTGGGGCATCGCCCGGTTAAACAAGCCCCCGTTGTTTTCGCCAGGGAACCATGGTGAACAGCAAAAAGTCAGCTACTGGAACAAATCTGAAAACACATCCCAACTCAACATCACCAGAGTTAAAGATCTGTACTATCAACATAAGAATCCTGAATGGCAAAGAAATGGAGCTAGCTGAAGAATTAGGTAAGTACCAGATCGACATAATTGAAGTGACTGAAACAAAAAAGACAAAAACTGGTGCGATCTTTCTGAGCAATAAATACAAAATGTTATATTCAGGAAATGACAATCAAGGAAAAGAAGGAGTAGCCATAGTATTCACCACAAAATACTAATCTTCTTGAATGGCAGGCAGTCTCAAGTAAAGTGATGTGGGCAAATATCAGAATGGGAAACTGGACAGTGAGACTCTTTTGTGCCTATGGTCCCACAGAAGGTTCTACTAAGGTAGAAGTGGAGGAATTTTTTGAGGCTCTAGAGAAAGCTACTGACACAATGAAAAAAGAAAAGTTTGTCCTTGTTGGGGATCTAAATAGCAGAGTAGGAAGTGATTGTCAGATATACAAAAATATTTTGGGAAAATTTGGAGAAAAGAGCAAAGCTAATAATGGCAAATACCTGCTGGATTTCTGCTCAGGACATGGACTAGTTATTACTAACACTATGTTTCAACATTAAAATGTGCACAAATTCACATGGAGAGAAGAGGCAAGGAATAAGAAAAGTCTCATTGACTATGTTATTGTTGATAGTGATGCTTTCTCCCTGGTTCAGGACACCAGTGTACAGAGGATTTGAAATTGGAAGCGATCACTATTTAGTCTTGAGCAGGATAAAATTGAATTTCATATTGAAAAGAATAACATGTAAGAAAGTTTTAAAGTGAATAAAAGTTGAGCAGCTATCAGATGTGAACTGTAGACTAAAATACAAAAAGATTATTGAAAAAAAAATGAAAGAGTACATGCACCAGCTATTATACTTATTCTTGAATTTATTCACACTGCTTGCACATACCACATTCAATGGCAATTCATTCCAATCGTGCATCACCCTATGACAGAAAAATCTAGCCCTCATCCCCTTCTTAGCGGAATTCATTCTCATCTTCCAAGAATGTCCTTTCACCACCCTCCATAAAATGAAAAATTTCATCAACTTTAATCCTGTATGACCCTTTCAGAAGTTTGTACTTCTCAATCATATCACCCCCCCCTTTCTCCTTTACTAATTCTGCAGTCAATCTATCTTCATAATTAGTATTCCACATTCCTGGTATCATTTTTAACGCTCTTCTTTGCCCTCTCTTCACTGTATCACAATGGAAACTAGGAGACCAGATCCATGTACAATAGTCCAAGTGAGGTCTTATCAAGGCCTTGTAAAGAGACAAAATGGCATCCTTATCTTTACATGTTAAAGTTTGTTTCAGCATTGCAATTATCTTTTGATCAATATTTGCTACATGGCCCCTGCACTTCAACTTGCTATCTACTAACATTCCAAGATCCCTAACCTGATCAATTTCTTCTAGCATAATGCCACCAATATAATGCAACATTGGATATCTGATCAATCACGCCAAAGTGAATGACTTTACATTTACTGCTATCCATTTTCCCATGCCCACAATTCCAGCCTATTCAAGTCATTCTGCAAGTACTGCATATCAACAGCATTCCTGATTACTCTACCTATCTTTGCATCATCAGCAAATAGCTGTATGTTGCCTGTCAAATTCTTCCCAATATCATTAATGTACAGATTGAATAACAGTGGACCACGGACAGATACTTGTGGTATACCACTAGTTACCTTAAATCTTGCAGACTCACACCTCCGAATACCACTTTTTGATATCTGTTATTAGCCATCCTCTTCTCCATGCTAATATTTTATAATCCAAACACATATTCTCTAATTTATAGAACAATCTTCCATGCTGTATTCTGTCTAAAGCCTTAGCAAAATCCAAATGTATCATGGTGTATCCATTCCCCTTGTCTAGTTCAATGGTAACATTATTATAGAATGTCAGCAAGTTGCTAAAGCATGACCTTCCCTTAGTAACTCATTCTGTTCATTGCAAAGGAGAGATTCACTGTCAACCCATTTCTGAATGCAAGCCCTAACCAATTTTCCCAAAATCTTTATCATCACCACCATTCTCGAGATGCTGATTGGTTGATAGTTGAATACATCGGTCTTTGTACTACCCTTGTGAATGGGATTGTCATTCATTCTTTCCATTCTTGTGGAATCTTCCCTATTCTGAGATTCAAATTATATAGCCTGGTCAAAGATGCTAAAAGAGTGTTCAGTTGAACACTCTTTTAGCACCTGTGCTGATATCTCATCAGTCCCTATTGCTGAATTCTTATTCAGTTTGTGCAACAGCTCTTATAATTTTGATTTTCAATGTCCAGTCAACCAACGTGTCAAATCTGACACGTTGGTTGACTGTTTTGTACAAATTATCCAGTGCTGGATAATTTGTACAAAAGTTAGGTCAAATTTAGGATACCACAGCCTCCATAAGTTGTTTTCTGCAGGCTCATTTTAATAAAGAAAATAATACTAAATTAAAAAGTTTGAATTAATGTATGTTTGTGTTTTTCTTATCTTTAAAATTTCTATATATGTTCTGAAATTATTATTTTCACCTGTGGGTGCAAGTAATGATTTAATAATATTTTTACAGTTATATATGTGTAACTGATGTAAATAAAGTACTTAGTTATGCAAACAGAAAATTTAGAATAATTTTTGGAAATGAAAACATTACAAATGTTTATGTGAAATCTAGAAGAAGGTACTGTAGGACAGTGCAAGATTAATGTTAATAATCCATTGCATGAAGAGTAGAAAGAGCAGGCCAAAAGGTGGCAAAAGTGCAGAATGAGAAGAAATTAGCTAATTAAACTAATAAAAATCTTGATGAGTTCTTTCAATATGTGGCAAGTAGAAATAAAAATGACTATGGGAGGATGATGCTAACGATGACACTAGTAGATTAAACCAATGCAGAGGATATAGTTGAAGTATTCGATGAGCAGTTTATCAGTGTATTTCATCCTCATGAAGGCAATATCATGAGAGGGCTAGCATGAGTAGAAGGTATGGTGGAGGAACTGATGGTGAATGAGCAGGAGGTATATGAGGAATTAAATGACCTGGATGTTATTAAGGCAGCAGGACTTGATAATATGTTGCCACATGTTGTGAAGGAATGCTCTATGGAATTAACAACACATTTGGCACACCTGTTTAACATGAGTCTTACTACAGTGCAACTCCCAAATGAATGGAAGGTTGAAAAGTTGTTCCATTTCACAAATTGTGTGTGCAGGGAAGGGGGATAATACTGGGGTTACAAATTATAGACGTGTGTGTGTGTTTGGAGTTGTTAAGGTGTTAGAGAGAGTAGGATTCAGAAACGGGCTGATAATGGCAGTATTCTTCATGATGGTAAGCATGAATTTGTTTTAGGAAAGTCATGCGTTAGCATTCTGCTTACATATTACAACAGATGACAAATTCACTATATAAAGGAGATGCATATACATTGGTGTACTCGGATTTCAAAGGCCTTTGAGAAATACTACCATATCGCAAGGTAGTAGCTAGATTGAAACAATGGGACTAGATAACAGACTAGTGAGTTGGATAGTTGATTAGCTGTCAAATAGGTATCTGCAGGTTATGTATGGAGAAGTGGTGTCCCAAAAGAGGATCACTAATGGAGCCACAAGGATTGTTTTGGGACCATTATTTTTTTTAACTTGTATGCTAATGACATTGGGACAGGTTTAACTAGAGATATGCAGCTGTTTGCTAATGATGCAAAGTTGGGAAGAACTATGAGAAATAGAGCAGATGTTGTGGACTTAGAGGAGTATCTGAATAAGCTGTGTGAGTAGAGCTATTAGTTTTATGTTACAAAGTGCAAGGTCTCAAAATTTGGTAGACAAGGTTGGGATGTAGAGTGTACAGTTAATGGGGAAATTTTGACAGAGGTGGAAGAGATGAAAGATCTGGGAGTGATGGTGGATAGAGACTTGAAGCTTAGGGGTCACATTGCTAAAATTGTAAGAACATCGCAATGGATTATGGCAATAATAAGGATGAAATTGACATTCAGAAGCACAGAGGTTAGTTATTGTTCCCTTGTATATGGTTTGTCATGCCCCATGTGGATTATGGTGTGCACATTTGATTTTCTGGGTTTCAAGGGGATGATGTATTGGAGAAGATCCAGAGAAGGTTTAGTGTCAGGTTTATGGAATGTCAAATATGAGGAGAGAGAGAGATTGAGAGAATGCAACTTTCAGAGCCTTGTGAATAGAAGGAGATGGCATGTGATTGAGACAAAGGTGGTGAGGAATTGTTATCAGATTAATATGTAGGAGTTTTTTGTAGAGTATAGGGAGACAAGGGTAGAACAAAAGACCACCCCTGGAAGCTGTATAAGGAGTTTGTGAGCATGGAAGTGAGAAGTAGGTACTTTGCATGGAGAGTGATTGGTGAGTAAAATGCAAGTGTGGTTAGATCAGAAATTGTGAATGGGTTTAAGGCATGGATCATTGATCCTTTTGTGTGAGAGTATGGAACTCTCATCATGATTCTTTTGACTCCATTGAGACCGCATGTTAATAATAACAGTAATAATTTTGTTTGATTATTATTCTACTTCTTCTGTACTTTCATTACTAACACTGCTAAGAAGGTTGGAATTTATTATTATTATTATTATATGTGACACCTCCAGGGAGTCCAAAGCCTCATCGAGAGAAAGTGTGCCAACATCAGCGAACGATTTACCCCTTCCAACTATTAACTGCGCTCAAACTTGCTTAAATTTTTGCGAGTCATTTGTAGCAGAGGCCCTACCAATTAACCAACATTTTTTCCCTGAAGTTTACAGCTTTTGTTATCAAATTAATAATAATTTAATTGTTAGTTATTTTTTATGTAATTTTATGCTTATAACCTTGTGGTAACCCTTATAATGCTATATCAGCAATAGAAAGTCAGTTAATGATTGAGCTGTAATCACTCACTGGATAGAGGAACTTTCTAGACTGTTTTCATAGCTAGTTCCTAATCCTGTTTGAACTTTGGTGTGAAGAAGGTTTTAAAATTGAACTTTTTTAACTCTCCATTTCAAAAAATTCACTCATACAATTGCACTGTTTCACACAATTAATATTTGAAACATGAGATGGTTGCTGTTAAACTAAGTTGCCAAAAATGATGAAGGCTGAAACTGGTTACTTACACATTTCTAAACGTTAACATTAAGAGTTGTACATATTTACTCTCTTTAGAAATTTTGCAGGAAATTCAGGGGATTAATAAAATGTGTTTAAATACAAAATTAATGATGGAAAATCTCATGTAAAACGATTTTTTAATAGTATAATTTTAGCCTGTGTGTCACAGGCATCTTCAGTACATGTTAAGCTCAAATTAAACAATAACTGACAATTCCAAAAAACGCTAGTGTAAGATAACTAAAAAAGTCAATAAAATTTCTTAACAAAAAAAAAAAAAAAAAAAAAAAACTATATATATACAATAAAAAGGAAAGATTAGCTGATTTTTAAAGTGCTATCTCCCATGAAGGGGATAGATGTAAACCATCGGATCTGTTTAAGTTAGGAGAGTGGAGTAAAGTTTCACATGTTTCTTTATAAAGCCGTTCTATGAGGAACCGACTTTTGTGAAGGACTATTGTCTTTTTCCAATGAACTCTGTCTGGTTAAGATGGCATGTTCTGCAAGTCCAGACTGTTCAGGTTTAAGGTACTGAATATAAGACTGGTGTTCTTCTAGTTGAATAGAGGCAGATCTTCCTGTTTGTCCGAAATAAGATAATCCACAAGAGTAAGGAATCTGGTAGACACCTGGATAATTAAGATGTGGAAGCTTGTCCTTAGGAGAAGTGAGAAAGATGGAGATTTTTCTGACTGGTCGAAAGGCAACAAAAATATTTATTGGTTTTAAAACTTTTGCTATACGTTCACTAATGCCGTGTACATAAGGGATAGGAATGCGCGTTATTTTGTCATTAATTTTGTATTTATATGTCCACTCACGGTATTCCTTTACTAAGAGTAAAATGTGTTTAAAAGAGATTGTAATAGGCCATAGATGTTAAGTCTTGGATACTTAAATGTTCCATGTGGATTGTAAACAGTTTGCATAAATGTTTTTAAAATCTTGTTATATCGTGATATAAGTTGATATATTAAAGCAACAATATGTAAATTTGTTTTGCCTCTATCTGAAGTAATATTATTTTTGCATAATTTTATACCCAGTTCAGTTAAAGGAGATAGCAATAATTTATTCTTATCCCTTGAAGACATGTGAAGAGGGACTGTAAAATTCTGATAAACACCTAGAACAAAAATGATATTAAAGCAACTGATATAACTACAAGAAAGAATATAAATTAAAATCCTTTAACCCCCATGTTTCATCAAATTGTAATAATTTGTTCTTTTTCTTTTAGGATATATATATATATATATATACTGGGGGGGAGCTACGACCCCCCCCCCTGGCGCCAAACTTCCCCGAGTTCCGGACTGGTAGGCCGGTTCTCCTTGAATTCTGATGACTCAAAATTTGAAGACTTGAAAGGGGGTTTCTGCCTATGCCGCCCAACCCCCCCAAGTTCCGGACTGGTAAGCCGGTTCTCCTTGAATTCTGGTGACTCGAATTTTGAAGACTCGACACTCAGGGTAGCCCTGAGTTTTAAAACGTTTCAAAAAACGTGGCATAAAAAGGCTTATCATTTAATATATATATATAGGGTAGATATCTAAGAAGACATACCTGAGGTTTTGAAGAAATTCGAAGACCTGGAGGTGCCGACTGTCATCAAGTTTTTCGTGCTGCAGGAAAAGTCTGCAACTGAGATTCATCAAACTTTGTGTGAGACTTAAGTCGAGTGTTCCCAACAGTTGCCAGATGGGTGGCCAAGTTTAAAACTGGGTATCCTGAGATAACAGATGTCTCCATGTCAGGAAGACCTTCCATAGTGATCACACCTGAAAACATCAATGCAATGCATGCCATTATCTTTGATGATAGACAAATATCAGCCAAAAACATTGCAAAGACTCTGTGGATATTCAGGGAACAAGATGGGAAAGCTCTTAGTGAAGCAGATCCCCAAATGTTTGAATATTGACCAGAAGAGAGAATATGTGCTGTCATCTCATTGGATTTTGGGTCATTTTAAGAAATCAGTTGCAAAAAATGTTTAGCTCATATTGTGATTGTTGATGAAACATGGCTTCATTGCTATGACCCAGAGACCAAACAATGGTCAGTGAAATGGAGACAGAAAAGTTCTTCACAGCCAAAGAAGTTCCGAACCCAAAAGTCAGCAGGGAAGGTTCTTGTCATTGCCTTTTTAGATATGGATGGTGTAGTCCTTACCTAGTACCTCAAAAAAGCTGAAACTGTTACAGCAGCAGCAGTTTATTCAACAGCTCCAAAGGAAAAACACTGCAAGGAAACTGAGCAGAGGCATGTTGCTTTTGCAGGACAACACACCTGCTTGCACTTTTCATGACACCCAGCAGACAATACACAACTTGGGCTTTCAATATCTGTCTCACCCATCCTATTCACCAGACCCCTGGTCCCACCTGACTATTTCCTATTCCCAAATATTTAAGAAACACTTGAAAGGAACAAAATTTACCACAGATGAAGTCATATTTGCAGCTGAGGACTGGTTTGTGCAATAATGGAAAGAATTTTTTCTCAGAGGATTGCAAATGATTCAACAGCATTGTGACAGGTGTATAACACTTTGTGGGGAATATGTAGAATAATGTGTAAGTTACATGGTTCTACCTCAGTTCCTTCATGGTGATTATCACAACTTTTCAGCACACTTGTATCATATTCATCTTTGTACACACACACACACACACATATATATATATATATATATATCATACAGATGTTTGGTGGTTAGATTCTTTTAATTATGTGCCATATCAATTATTTCTCCATTTTAGGTCCATCACCACCACCACCACCACCACACTCTCATCACAAAGATGAAAGAACACAGCGGCAGTTTAATAGATTAAAAAAAAAATTGGAGACAAGACAAAAGGAAAGTAGTGTGCCACAGACATCCCCAGTAAATTCTCCTAGAAAAGGTTTTTCAATCTGTTTTTTAAAATGTATTTTTCCTTAGTTTTCCAGTTTCTTCCCATCTCCCTCAATCTGGCTTATGATTTAAATAATCTCATTTCTTTCCTAGCTGAATATAGTTTTGTATGTTTCAGATGATTTTTAAAGTTTATTTTTAATTCAAGTGCAAAAGATGCTGTGTTTTGTCTTTTAGTTCTGATGAAGTGAAATTAGAATATAGCTACTCAGAAGATATATTTTTTAAATTTGAATTGTTTTCCTTTTGGAAACTTTGATATACTTTGCCAATATTATTTTATCATTGTTATATACTGAACTATATTCACATTATCATTATGGAGAAATGCTCTTTTAAACTTTATAAATGATGGAAAGAAAGAAAAAAAAACATTTTGCAATTTGAAATGCAGAAAACAGATTAATTTAGAAAACTAAGTGTTGTTTTTTTGGAAATTATATTTTGTTTAAATATATTGATTGTTTACCTGAAAATCATAAGTATTCTAATATTTTGACAATCATAGTTTTTAATTGGAACATTTTCTTCAACATTGTGTTTTTATTGTGATACTTATGCTTTACACATTGCATATAAATGTCATGTTAGAGGCTTAATGGAGTAAAACAGTACTGAGAAGGGATTAAACTATTATTTAATTCTTCTAGTATTTCATCTCATTCACTGAGATATCATCAGGGAGTACAATATGAGATTTGTGACACACACACACAAAGGAAACACAAAACTAAGTGAAACACTTGGACAAAAGACTAGAGTCCCAACTAGGTGGGGGTGCCCTTTGTGTGCTCCTGTTGACAACCTAGGATGTAAACTGGGATCTTGAATTAATGTTTCCCATATTTTAGGCAGTTTAATGCAACCATATTTATTCAAATTAGGCTGATTTCTGAGAGCAGCTTGGATTCTAAAGACAGTTTTTTCTCTAGAGCATTGTCTGCAAGGTCTGATTGACCATAGTCATGACTACAGATGTATATTTTATGTTCTTCCATATGGATGTTGGATGGTTTTCCTGTCTGTCCACAGTAGACTAACTTACAGGAACAGGGAACTCTATATAATCCGGGAACTGAGAGAAAGGTATTTGGTCTTTTAGTGGAGCAGATAAGATAGTTAGTTTCAAGTACTTCTAAGAACGTTTGTCCTGCATTCCTGACAAAAACAAAATGGGGAGAACACATCATAATTAACAACCATGGTCTCATAGTGATTTGTTGCCAATGTTTCACATAGTCCCAATACAAACTACAGGCCATGGATTTGAATCTCAATATAGCATGGATGATTTTCATTGACGAGCATGAGACCACCACTCTGCTTATTAGTATTATTTTAGTTTCCATTGCATGTGATTCTGCTCCACCAAAGACCAAATCCCTCCTCTCTGAGTTCCTGGAGTAAGACAGCAACTCAGTCCACAATCTTTTGCAAGATTGTGGACTGAGTTGCTGAGAGGGAAGGCTGCCTCCATGGTGTATTTGAGGTACAAGTGATTAAAAAGAGATCCAGAGTAGTATTAGGAGAGTGAAGAGAGTAATTAGGAATCTGTGTAGGTAGATGAACGATTTGTGTTGGGTCATTGCTTATGGCAGATATTTCAGCCTCTTGGGCTGTGGTGTTAGAAAAGGGGAGCCAGTTGGAATTGTGAATGTAGAGGTCGCCTAGATCAGTGCTTCCCAAACTTATGGATTTACGTAAAGACTCCTTGGAAAAATTAAAATATTTCACGGACCCCATCAAAAAAAAAATCGTAATACAGACATATATTATTATAATATTTATTGTATTTATATTCAATACAAAACATTGCAAAAATCAAATGCAAATATTACATTTTTAGCATCTTACATACACATTTGATATGGCACACTTAGTCTTAAAACATTTTAAATTTGTTTTCATTATTTCATGGTCCCCAAGGGGGCCACTGCCCACAGTTTGGGAAGCGTTGGCCTAGATGATCTCACTATTTGGATGACTGGAGTGCAGATGGTAGATTTTCATAGAGAGGAATGTGAAGAGGTCCGAGTAGTTATCAGAGTTTAGAGAACAATAAATACAGCAGATGAATGGTACTAAATGAGGCAAGGAAACTTTGAGCAAATAGAGGTCGAAAGCAGGGGATTCTAAATTAGCCCTCTCTGGCATGCAGTGTCTGATCTGATAAAGGCACAAATACCACCCTTGTGACAAACAAAAGGAATTATGAAGTATGTGACTTGGACATTGGAGATGGATGGACAGTAGTGGATGTAGATGCTGTATGGGGTTCTGTCAAGAATAAGAAGTCTGATCTGGATGACTGTAAGCGATGATGAATGTCATTTATGTTGGTGTTAATGCCATGGATGTTAGTAAAGTAGATATGAAAGTGAGTTTTTACTGAGGAGATTCTTGCATCGTTTGTATGTTGTGATTGGTTGCATTAATTTTTACTGGAATTAGTTTGAGGAAGATTCATTTGTCATAGTATCACTGTCATTGTTTGTAAAGTTTCTCATCAGTTCATTCATTGTTAGATAAAAAGATAGAATGGTGACACGAAATAGGAAGAGATACTCTTGGACATGATATCAATACAGAGAGTGACCATTCTCCTTGCCATAATGTGACCTTGCAGTTCTGCAATGTGGGAGGAACTGTGGCAGTTCCTCCCACATTGCACTACTCAGACTCATTCTCCAGGCATGACCTGGCATAGTGTGTGGCAGCAGGATTATGTGCCTATTGATCGAGAATCTTCCTGACTCATTACTGACAGGTTCATGGCAGCTGACCTGTGCACCACCATTTTAACTTGTATACCATTGGAATGCAGTGGAATATGGGTTTTTAATTTGTATGTCATGACCTTAAAGAGTATCGCTCTTATTGTACAGAGAAGAGAAGGGGAACAGAAACTGAATCTCTCTCCTCTGGATGAAAACTGGAATTCCCAAATATGCCACTTAAGGCCTCTAGTAAGCCAATTTCACTGGGCAACGAAAGTCAACTGCAACCTAATGATCTAGTTGACATTTCCTTGAACTAGAGTATAATAGAGGGAATACTTGTTGGTTTCTCCAGAATCTCTTGTGGAAACAGACCACACCATGGAAAGGTGGGATTGACTTGGCAGGGAGAAGCTACATATTGCACATTCTCTGTCCATTAGAGGCCAATTAACAGTATAAATTACTACATGAAGTATACTGAACTTTTTTTTTTTTTATCATTTACAGTATAAGGAGTGCCTAATTGAAATAAAAGGAAGAGATTTATAATTTTAGGTAGTTTTGTCAATAAAAATAGAATTAGAATGGAAAAAAAAAAGAAATATTTTTTCCATCAGTTTTGAACTTAAGATTAGATTCATCATCATTCTAATTCATTCAGGATGGGTTGAGTCTTCCACAAATTCTTTTCCTCCATTGGGCTTTCTGTCTACTGCCAGCCTTGCCATCTGTTGGAATGAGGTCAAGCCTGAGTTGCCCAAACCACAGTAATTGTCTTTTGCATAGCTTATTTAGGATGTTATCAGTGTAACCAAACCATTACTTTATCATTTGTCTTTCTTTCAGTCCACTTTTTGTGCCGTTGATGCTTCTTAAGCACTTTGATTTAAAACCATTTAATCTGTCTTCTTGTTTTCCAGCAATCCAGCTCTCTGCTTTGTACAGTACTACCAAAAGGATCATTGAGTTGAAGAATTTAGTCTTTAGGCTGTGATAATTTTTTTATTTCTTCATATTTTATTCAACAAGTTGAATAAAATAAAGAAATATTTTTCTGACCATCCTAGACCAGTTCTGTGCTATAGATTTCATGTAACTTAGATCGTTCACTGAAGACCTTTTTGAAACTGTCCACTTGTTTGAGATAATTGAAACTATCCACTTATTTTATTCTTTTATTATTTATTGTAGTCTGCACGGTTAAGCTAGTGGCTTTGCGCTTCGCAACCATATGCCTGGGGAAGGAGTGTCCTAGGTTCGATTCCCATCCACGACGTGAGGAGCTTAAGGATCTTTCTCAGCCATAGCCAAGTTAGCCAGTCTTGGGCATGGGCAGCAGGGTTTTTTCCGCCAGTTTATCTGAGGTTTTTCATCCCGCAAGCAGGCAAACCGGCCCCATAAACACACAGGTTACAGTCATAAATACTTACGGCAAGGAAGGCAACGGGAAACCACCTTGCTTATAATCATTTCTCCCTAGAATGGTAGCATATAGCTACCCTCCCGCGGCCGTATGGCAGATGGGAACCAGAAGAAATTTATTGTAACACGGACATATTTTTTCACTCTACGTATTGCTTAATTTTTGTCTTATTGAGATTTATTTCCATGTTGTATTTGTTGCTGGTTAGATTTAGATTAGAAATCATTGATTTTAGGGTCTCTAAATTATCGGCTGTCAGAACAGTATCATCTGCATATTTTAAGTGAATGATGTTACTCCCAGGCAATTCTCTAATTACCTCTCTGAGGAACAGGTTGAACAAGTAGGGAGAGAGAGAGGCAGCCCTGCATGACTCCCATCTGGAATGGGATTTTACTTGTTTCATTATTTCTGAATTTTGCTATTGTCTCTCTGTGTAGCACTTTCTGATTATACTGATTAGGTATGGTTTCAATCCTTTTTTATGTAGTGTTTCTGTCATACAGTTTATATCTACTGAATCAAAGGCTTGCTTGTTGCATAAAAAGCAACCTGGACTGTCCAATCCAGGCGACTTTTCATTCTTCATTGATTTTATTGCCATGATAATTTTTTCTTCTGGAATTTTTGGTTTGGATTCTTTTTGATCTATTTGCATGGTATGATGGGCCTGATTGGGGGATACTCTTATTTTTGAGTAATTGCAAAAAGTGTAGCTCTTGCAGTTTTATTGATTATTTTGTACACAGTTCTGGGGTAATTTTTTTCAAATGCATGTTTTCATTCAGCAATTGGGTCTTTCTTTATCTGCATTTTCTGTTTACTTATTTCTTGAGTAAATTATAAGAGATTCTGCTTTCAGGGCTATTTTTTACTGATAGCTTGTTTTTCATCTCTCTCTCTCTCTCTCTCTCTCCATTCTTCTCCTTCTCTACTAGTTCCAAAATGTCTCCAGTCATCCATACGTTGTTACTCTCTTTGGAATGACCCAGGATCCTTGATGCGTTATAGAAATTGCTCACTAACATGTACCATATGAAATGGACAACTCAGCCACATCTTTGAATAATTTTGTCTGGACAACTAATTATGAGTTGAGTTTTTATGCTAGCAAGTTGTTCAAACCTTAGAGGTGCTCCTGAACAAAATTAGCACATGTTATATTGATTAACAATATCATTGTTTAAAAACTCAGCTCATAATCATTACTCAGGCCAAAATTATTGAAAGATGTGACTGAGTTGTCCATTTCATGTGGTAGTACACGTTAGTGAACAATTTCTGTAACCCAGCAAGGATTCTGGGTTACTTCAAAAAGAGTAACAATGTATGGATGACTGGAGACATTTTGGAACTAGTAGATAAGAAGAGAGAGAGATGAAAAACAAGCTTTCAGTAAAAAAATAGCCCTGAAAGCAGAATCTTTTATAATTTGCATTATTATGAAATTTGCATTAAGTTACATTAAATCAACAATGGGTAATGCATTTTGAAAAACATACCTTGAAGTTATATTTAAGGTAGAACTGCATTATTTCATACTTCTATCTTCATAAACTTGATAATTTAACTGAGACAATATAAATGACAGTTTAACTGAGATATAAATTCAGTAACTGACTTAAATTTACCATAGAATCAGAATGTAAAAAATTTATAAATTTCCTAAATTTAACTTTAATCAGATTCAACAACCATATAGAAACAAAAATATTTCATGAACCTACCTACATTGGGAATTACCTGTACCTTAACTCCTGCCATTCATACTCTGTTAAGAAATCGGTCATTCTTTCACAGTTCATCAATGCATATAAATTCTCACAAATTCTCAGTTAACTACCACATCCAACAAAGAAAATTTTCCTTCACCTAAAATGGTAAAGCATATCCTATATTTAGAATATGTATAAGATTTTTAACTATATTTTTGATCATATGGACTACAAATTAGTTTTTACTACTAGTCACAGACTGGCTACCCTTCTAAAGCCAACCAAAATTCTTGCCTGCAAAGAAATATTTGAATACCACAATGTAGTATAGTGGAAGAAGGAGAAAGAGTGTTGTTTGTAATTCTGAACTGATGAGAACATAATTACACTGTAATTATACAAGGAGGTGGCGTGGGTGGCCGAAGAAGAGATGGGGGGAACTGGTAGAAGAGGACTTGAGGATGAAGAACTTGGATGTGGTGACAGCCCAAGACAGGAGGATGTGGAGGAGACTCATCATTAACAGCGACCCCATTTAAGTTGGACAAGCTGCAGAAGAAGAAGAGTATACAAATTCTCTTGTCAACTGGATTGTAATGTCATCTATAGAGGCTTGACATTAGATCACTATGGTCATGCTTGCAAGAGCACTTTTGGAACTGTAATATCCCAATTCCTGAGCACCTAAACAACAGTAACAAAAATAAAAAGAATAAAAAAACAAAACACTAAAAAGGGATTATTATAAAAACAGAAATTATAATCCATTTGAAAAAAAAAACATATCCCCCAAATTGAGAAAGCCACATCCTAGACTTTTAAAAGATTTTTGAAATAATGAAATGAAGTTATGGATTTCAGATACTATAGCAATAAGAAGAGATAGCAACTCTGCAAGTGCACATTGCCCCTCTGTGATTTCAGAGAATTGAAAGCTTGACAATTTACACTAAAGTTTCAGCCAATAAAAAACGACCAGTGATTCAATATAGCAATTTAAGTGAACTCTGCCACTTTTGTCAGTTTTCTCTCTCTCTCGTTTCCTCCCTCAGAAGAGCGCTGTTCGCAATTCTGAACTGATAAGACACAATTTCGCTGTAATTATGAGATATCATTTTGTTTATTCATCCTTTTTCTTGTATCCATGTACTGTCTCACTTAAATTATCAGGTTTATGGAGATAGCAAAAATATGAAGTACTGCAGTTCCACTCTAAATATAAAGAAAGGTTGTTGGAAGAAACAAGAGTGAGAATGTGAAAATTGTAAGTATATTGCCTAGATATGATTGAAATGAATTAAGAAGGGCTATGATGGCAAATGTTTCAATGCGTAGGCTGTGCAGAAGGAATGGATGTGAGTGTTTGGATGTGTGGAGTGAGTTTGAGGGAAAAATGGATTTGTGTAAGAAGGATAGCCTAAACTTGAATGCATTTGGTATCAGGAGTCTTGAAAAACTATTAATTGGTATGAGACCTAATAACACAGAGTTAATGAAACTAAATTATGATGGGTGATGAGATGGTGGGGGATAGATGACATTGGTGTAGATCATAGGTTCCCAAAGTGGGCGGTATCGCCCCCCAGTGGGTGCTGAAGCCTTCTAGGGGGGGCTATAGTGGGATCAGAAACATTTGGGGGCGGTGTTCAGGCAGTCTAGGGGTCGGTGGCTCTTTATAGAAGAAATTAATAATATATATTTAAAAATTAATTATTTTCGTGATTTTGCGATTAGATAATCATTTAAAATTTAAATATTGCATTTTAATTCATCTTATGCCCGTCTTACATGATCAATTTTTTTATCAATTTTCTATTTCAATTATTTAATCATTTGAAAATTTACCATGTCAGATAAAAATAGATGTCAATTTTCTATGTCAATGAGAAAATAGAATATGTATATATGTGTGTATAATAGGTTATATTTACAGTAGCAAATATATTTGTTATATTTCATTTCAAAATATATATAAAATATATAAAACCACTTTTCTAATTGATTTGTACAAAAATAAACCCAATTTTATATAATTTAATATTATGAGTAAAAACGCGGAAAACTGTTATAATGGGGGGTTACAAAATTTATGTCTTGTAAAGTGGGTGGTGGTCCGAAAAAGTTTGTGAGCCTATGGTGTAGATGATGATGGTAGTTGCAGTTCGTCGTAGTTGGTAGATTGAGTGGTGGAGATAGTTGTAGAATAGGTGCCCCTCCCTCGATGAGTCTTTGGACCCCCTGGAGGTGTCACGTAATAATAATAAAAATAAAATGATTATGAGGAGAGAACGATTCTTTGCTCATCTAGATTGGACTTATCATGCATCTGCAAAGATGTCTGCATAAAAACAGATCTGCAAGGTATCTAACTGTATCATGCAGACTACAGAGATGAATGCATGTTACTTGTCTGCACATGAATGCTAGGAGTATTAGGAACAAATGGGTAGAGTTTGTTACCTTGGTCGATATATTGTAGACATTAGTGAGACTTTGTTACCAGAAATAGAATACTTACTTGTATCGAGTGTAAATGGTACAGTATCTTTAGATAGGAGAGGAGGAGGGGGGGTGGAGATGTGTGCTGCTAATGAAATTGGATGACTTGAATCCAGGTTAGCATTCAGACATATGACAGTAATACTAGTAACAGTGTCTGTGCGGTTAGCCTAGTGGCTATGCGCTTCGCAACCATATGCCTGGGGAAGGAGTGTCCTAGGTTCGATTCCCGTCGGTGACATGAGGAGCTGAAGGATCTTCCTCAGCCATAGCCAAGTTAGCCAGTCTTGGGCGTGGACAGCAGGGTTTTTTCCTCAGTTTATTCTGGGGTTTTTCATCCCGCAAAGCAGGCAAACTGGCCTTGAGAACTTAACACTACAGGCCATAGGATATACCGGGGCATAGGGCTGACCACCTTATCCTGTAAACGGATTGAGGTCCGATGATCAATGGATCCTCGACACTGCAAGGTAAAAGAGGGTATAAAGAAGATGATACTAGTAACAGTTTTTCATGTCGCAGTGAGTTTGAAGCCATCTGGCTTGAGGTACAGTCTAGCAAAATCAAATACATAGTGGGGTGTTGTTACTGATCGATTGCCAGTGACAAAGAAATGCATTACTAAAGAAAGAAGAGTGTGAAACAAGTAATCATAATGGGAGAGTTTAATTATCTAAACAATATTGATTGTTTGGATAATTAAATGAGACACGTAGTATCATTTAATTATCCATGACATTAACTCAAGAGAAGAATGAATTTATTAAGCTGTTGCAAGAAAACTTCCTCAAGCATCATATGATAAAAGGAACTTGATGTCATAGATATCATTATGCAGTACTCACTTGGGAAGTGGCTAAGTTTATGAATGTTTGAATGGTCACCTGCTGAACTAGAAAGTAGGAAATTATGTATCATGCAGACTATATGGCCAACTGAGGAATATGCTGGGTTCTGCTAAATGGAGGAATATTGACAGTGCATGCAAGCATTTAAAAATGAGGCAATAGCAGAATGTGTCCCTAGAGTTCGAAGAATAAATAGGACAGGCGTGAAACTGATGTGTAATCTTATTAAGCAAGAAATTCTAAGAAAAAGATCTGTAAGAAATACTGAGTTGCATGAGGTTGATGTCAGTTATGAATATTATAAGCAGCAGGCCAGAAGAGTTACAACTTTGTACAGAAAGCTAAGTCTGAGTATGAAAAGAAACTAGCTCTGCAAGCCAAGGAAAACCCAAAAGAATTTAAATGAAAAAAAAAAAAAAGAGTATGAAAGAAAAACTCTACTGAATGCAGATTGTGTGCAGGTGGCAGATGCAGAAGACATTTTTCAACTAATGAGTGCCACTTTGTTAAAAGCTAGCAATCTGGTGTATGCAACAGTATAGGAGAATATGCACTCACTCCTACCTCTTTGCTGAATGAAGAAACTCAGGTCTATGAGGAGGAGGTACTAGAGCTGTTGCACAAACTGAATAAGAATTCGGCAATAGGGACTGATGGATATCAGCACAGATGTTAAAGACTGTTTAGCTGAATTGACTATTCCTTTGACCAAGCTATATTATTTGAGTCTCAGAACAGGACAGATTCCACAGGAGGAGAAAGATTGTATGGTCATTCTATTACACAAAGGTGGCGAAAAGACTGATGTATCCAACTTTCGATTTATTAGAATCTCCGGAGTGGTGGTGAAGATTTTGGAAAAGTTAGTTAGGGGGCTTGCATTCAGAAATAGGTTGACAGAGAATCTTTACTTTGCAATGAACAGCACGGATTTACTAAGAGAAGGCCATGTTTGAACAACTTGTTCACATTCTATAATAATGTTACTATTGAGTTAGACAAGAGGAATGGATATGTCATGATACTTTTGGATTTTGTATAAGGGTTTTGATAGAATACAGCTTGATAAACTGTTGTATAAATTAGAGAATATGGGATTGGATTATAAAATGTTGGTGCAGATAAGAGGATAAGCTGATTGACTGATATCAAAAAGTTGCACGTGGGGGGATGTGAGTCTACAAGATTTAAGGTAACCAGTGATGTACCACAAGGATTGTTATTCATTATTGTCCATTGTTATTCAATCCATGCATTAATGACACTGGAAAGGATTTGATAGGCAGCATGCATCCATTTGTGGACAATGCAAAGATATGCAGGGTATTCAAGAATGCAACAATGATATAAAGTACTTGCAGAATGATTTATATAGGCTGAAATTGTGGACATGTGTAAACGGTTGTCATTCAGTGTTAGAAAATATAAATCACAATTTGGTATGATTAGATATCCAGTGTTATATCATATTGGTGTGTTTATGCCAGAAGAAACTGATCAGTCTAGCAATCTTGTAGTTTTAGTAGACAGGAAGTTCAAGGGCTATATAGCAAAGATTGAAAATACAACTCAGAGGATAATTGCAGTGCTGATACGAACTTTGACATTTAAAGATTAAGAAGTCATTTTGTCTCTTTACAAGGCCTTGATAAGACTTTACTTGGACTATTGCTTTTAGGTCTAGTCTCCTGGTTTCCATCGTGATTCTGATACAGTGGAGAGAGTGCAAGAGAGATTTTTAAAACCATATCAGGATACTGAAATACTGATTATGAAGACAGATTGACAATTTGTAGACTACAGGCACCAGCAAACAGGAGAAAGAGGGGTGAGACTTACAAGCTTCTTTATGATTGAGACTTACAATCTTCTGAAAGGGTTATTCAAGATACCAGTAGATGGAATTTTTCATTTTATGGAAGACGAAGAAAGCACAAGAAGTATCCTTGGAAGTTGAATATGGCTGCTGCCAAGAAGAAGTGAAAGCTAGATTTTTCTCCCATTGAGTGGCGCATGATTGGAATGGATTTTGTCATTGAATGTCATGTATGCAAGTAATGTGAATGAATTCAAAAACAGGAATGACAGCTGGTGTGGATAGTATGTGACATTCCTCAATTAGCCCCTGACTCCCTGGAGGTCTTTCTTTATAATAATAATTTCAAGGTATGTTTTTCAAAAGATATTATCTGTTGTTGATTTTATTATTATTATTATTATTATTATTACATGATACCTCCAAGGACTCATCAAGGGAGGGCACCTGCTCTACAACTCTCCGTCTCCACCAACTTCAATGAACCGTAACTATCATCATCATCATCTACGCAATCTACTGCCCATCACCACCACCACTAGTATTTTCACAGACAATCACAAACATCCATGCCCACGGCAGGATTTGAATACGCATCCTTTTGGATGGAGAGCGGATACGCTAACCACTTGGCCATATTTAATATAACTAAATGTAAATTTTATAACAGTTTTAATCACCGATCTAAGCCTCCAAGTTGAAAACTTAGGGGTGCACCTAAACAAAGTAAGCATGCTGTGCTATATTGATTCAAAATTATAAGAGCTTCATGAAAAACTTCATTAATAATATATAGTGATATTTCTAGATGTTTTGCAAGAATTGCCCTGATTTCTGAGACAATGGCTGTTATTTAAAGAACACTGTTAATAGTAGTTTTACTTCAGTAAAAAAAAAAAAAGCTAAGAGTAGTAAACGTGTTTACTTTTTACTTCTTACTTTTTAAGTGTTGACTTAATATACCACAGATTGAATTGCTTTGTTATCTCACTTTGAGCCAGATAATATCGATGAGTCTAAGGACTCCTTGGAGTAGCCTTTAATAATAATTTAATCCACTAGGAAATGAATGAACTAGCAGTTCTGTATTGCCCCCCCCCTCTAATGATCAACTTATTGATCATTAGGCAATTTCAAGTAATTATGTGAATAAATTTCAGAGTGAGAAATTAGACAGTGAAACTTATTTGTGTCTGTAGCTAGTCCCACAGAAGGTTCTTCTAAGAAAGTAGAGGAATTTTTCAAGTCATTAGAGAAGGCAACTGACAAAGAAAATAGAAAAGCTTATTGTTGTTGGAGATCTAAACAGTAGGAAATGAATCTCAGGTATATGCGCAATCTTGCCATAAATACTGTTGCAACTTCTGCCCTCCCCCCATGCTGTTCACAGAATTGCATAAGTTCGGTTCTGTTAATGGAGTTGTGTGCAGCCAACATTCATGTATTTATCAGGAGAGAGAGAGAGAGGGATCTACTTGTATGGGAAAACATACAGGGGAGAACTGTGTAGCTGTAATAGCTCTTTACAAGGCTAGAATGCAGCGACCTGCTATTTTCAACGTGCTAAAAACATTTGGAATCAGCATGATGTTTGTGTATCGGACTATTAAACATAATAATGATTCAGAAGATGTATCTGACTGCCAAAGAACAGGTCGCTTCATTGCATTATGATGCAACATCTTGTGAGAGCTGTGAATACACGCCTCTGCCATAATCCTGTGAGAATGCAGAAAGTGAATGTTACAAGAGATGAACCCTTTGCAAAGAACAATAGTATGTGTACTAATGGGGATGATAGTCTCTCATCATTCTACTGGACACTTCCTAACACCACTTATTTAGCAGAGGGCAATAAAATCAAAGGCACTTATCTGGGGGGGGGGGGTATGTGAGCAACAGACACAGAGATATCCTCCTCAATGATGAGAAGATTTTTCACCATTGAAGAGTTGTTTAACTGCCAAAACAATTGAGTAGATACCTCAGATGGTTGTACAGCACATGCCATAGCACCCATGATTCAGAAAGGTCATCACCCTGCATCAGTGATTGTTTGGTGGTGGTTGTAGGGAGGGGTATCCAAGTTATATTTCTGTGAGATAGTGGTCAAAACCTCTCCCAAAGTCTATCAAGACACTGTACTGGAACCTGTGGTATGGCCTTTGAACAACGCCTTGTTTCACAGTAGGTAGTGGACCTTCCAACAGTACTCAGCCCCTGCACTCAAGGACCACACAACAGTAGTTGGAGATAAATATGTCTGACCACATATCACTAGATATGTGATCAGACACGTATCTAGTGATATGTGTTTCCCGATCTGAACCAGTTGAACTTCAAATTGTGGTTGGAGCTTGAAAGAGTAGCCTGCAAGAAATGACACTCAGCGTTGTCAGCTTGAAGGTGGATTTGGAGTAAGCATTATTAACCATAATACTGCTGAAAAGCATTTCATTGGATGTTGTGCATGCTACTATTGATATGTCACCTCACAGACTTTGGATGTGTGTGAAGGCAAATTGGGGACATTTCGAACATTGAGTGGTGCTAGATGCATGTTGTTTGTATGTGCTGAAAGCTGTAAATGATTTACTGATAGATTAAACATTTATGCACTGTTCAAGTTGTAACAGTATTTATAGCTAGACTAGGTAGAAATCTTTGGGGAAAATTTAGAGAAAAGGACATAGCTAATAATAATGACAAGTGTCTCCTGGATTTCTATTCAGGACCAGACTAGTCAAGAACTTCTTAAGATGTAGTTTCATGTGGAGAGACGATAAGTAAAATGAAAAGTCTTATATAATTATCATGGATAGTGATATCTTCATGCTTGTTCAGGATATAAAAGTAAGTAGAGGATTTGAAATTAGAAGTGATCAATTCTCCTATTTAGTTTTAAGTAGGAAAAAAAATTAACATCATACTGAAGGGATAAATAAGTAAGAAAGTCATCATCAAATTCGTGACATGTACCCTCAAGAGGTGTACAGGATATGATAGTCTATGTTCTCCCCAGGACCTTTTGAATGGGCAAACCGCCCAGCTGGTTTTACTGATCGCCCCGCTAATTAATGTTGTGAATTGACAGCGCTAAATAATGAGCAAGAATGGAAAAATAATTTAAGACATTTTTTAATTAATAGTGATGAGAAATCGAACCGGAGAGTCTCGATACTCATGACACCAGCTCAATTTCTTGCATTGAAAGTCAATCTTGAGAGCTTCGGATATTCACTTTGAGGCACACCAATCCGTATGCAGAAGAAGACAAAAATCAGGATCTTGAATACAACAGTATTGGTCCCATAGAAGATCTTTTATGAAAGAGACATAATTTTGATGTTTGAAAGAAATAAATTGTGAAAATTGAGCGAATTCGAATTGAAGGCAAAAATCGAAGTTAAAAATCTACATTTATTTTTCTTAATGGTTTTTGTCCGAAAATCGTGAGTCAAGTATTCAATATTTTATTTTGTAAAATAAAATAGGCCTGCGTATCAAATATAGTTGTGATCTCAAGGAATTCTTGAAACTCTCGAGGACTATGATGTCAGTCTTGAGTGATACCAATTCCTATTCCTAGTAATTAATACTTATAAATAGTAAAATTGCAACATAATGCGAGTTATGTGTCTCAGGTATTATTGTCAGTGCACAATTCAGTGATTTGTTCTGATTAATTTAATAACAATGATATTTTGTATTTATTAAATTACTCCATAATGAGTAAAAAGTCAAGTCAGAAAACCACACTCTTAAGTTATTTTAAGAAAGATGAAACTGATAAGCATAGTAGCAAAGACACCAAACCAACAACAGACTCATCGATTTCTGCAGAGTCTCTTTCAGATGTCAAACGTGCGTCTAAACACCGCTTATTGGGTATTAACAGTGAGTGGTTTAAAAAATTCCATTGGTTAGTGGTGAAAGAGAATGGAATGATGTGTTCCACATGTATAAAATACGGAATGAATACCCACAAACAAGGAAGTGACTTGGGTAACTATGCCATGCACAAGACTTTGAAAAGAAAGCTTGGTTGACAAAGCAAGTTACACACTGATTCTTGTTCAGATATAATTGAAAAACATATACTAGAAGAAACTGGAATAGGGCAAATTGAAAAATCAATTTTAATTTTGAATAACTTGCAGAGAGATGTTTTTCTGGAAGCTTTAAGATCTATGTATTGGTTAGTGAAAAATGAGCTTGAGTCTTAGGACTCCCTGGAGGTGTCAAATAATAATACTACTACTACTACATTATTTAAGTTAAGGGATATTACATCCCATGTTGTTTCATGCCGAATGTAGAAACTATATAAAGTTCGGCGAGTCCTAGCGTAAGCAAATATCTGGATAGTCCATATGGTAGTACAACATGGGGCAACTCATAGTAAGGGTGGAGCAAGCTTCGATCACTGTTCTTGATATTTACTCATAACGTGAAACCCAGCTCCTAGGAGCTGTATTACTGTTCTACATTATGAGAGTAGGTCACTACCCAGACCTGTTTCAACCTTTATTGAAGTCGAGTAGGTAGACCTAGATAATGCCAAGTTGTAGCAAACAGAACTTACATACCCTACTATAAGAATATGTCCTAATAAATTACTAATTATATGAAGAGCCAAAGGCTTCGATTCGGTGACATGAAATTATTTAAGTTAAGGGATATTACATCCCATATTGTTTCATAGCTGAATAAGAAACTCAAAGAGTTCTATGCCGAATATAGAAACTATATAAAGTTCTGCAGTCCTAGCATGAGCAAATACCTGGATAGTCCATATGGTAGTGCAACATGGGGCAACTCATAGTAAGGGTGGAGCAAGCTCCACCCTTACTATGAGTTGCCCCATGTTGCATGGTACATGGAACAGATGGTACATGGGGCAACTCATAGTAAGTTGCCCCATGTAAGTTGCCCCATGTTGCATGGTTACATGGAACAGATGGTACATGGGGCAACTCATAGTAAGGGTGGAGCAAGCTCCACCCTTACTATGAGTTGCCCCATGTACCATCTGTTCTTGGTATTTACTCATAATGTGATACCCAGCTCCTAGGAGCTGTATTACTGTTATACATTATGTGAGAAGGTCACTACCCAGACTGGTTTCTCTTTAAGTGTGGGGATACCATTCAAAAACTCGTAAAATCCTCCAGATCACCCAATAATGAGCCACCTGCAGGGTCAGAATCTCAGAAACGCTCATTTGCTCATCTGGAAGGGTAACAGCAACAGCCGTGCCTCAGTTAACTTCACAGGCTACAGCATTGCCATTCATTACCCCCCAATCAGGCCCTGGGTGACAGCAACAGCAGAGCCTCAGTTAAAACTTCACGGGCTACAGCATTGTCATTCATCACCCAAGCTACCAACCGGTTTCAACCTTTATCGAGGTCTCATCAGTGAGAAGGTAGACCTAGATAATACCAAGTGACAATTGACAATTGACATTTATGACTTTAGGGGTGAAGCAAGATGCTTTTCATATTCCCCGCTATCTGTTGTCGTTACAGTGAAGGTAAAATTTATGAGCAGATTGCTCGCCCTGAAAGGGCATGGAGATTATGCATCACTAAAGGAGGCTAATATAGCTTTTGGTCTTCTGTATTTGAATATATCCGTTGGATCGTATGCTGCAGCTTGTTGAACCAAATCGTTGGGATGTGTGTACGTCTTTAGGAAAAACTTGGATGCTAAGGATTGCAGAAAAGAGAAAATATAGGGAATATTTGTGTCTCTGTGGAGTTGATTGTTTCTAACATACCACAGGGCGTTCAGAATCATTCTCAAGCACTTGTTCTGCACTCGCTGTATTTTGATAATGTTAGCATTAGAGGTGTGGCTCCAGGCCGGAGAGGCATAGGTGATTATAGGACGAATTGTCATCTGGTATAGTTGCAATTTGATTCTGTTGCTGAGCTTGCTATTTCTATTAATTAGCAGATAGATCCGAGCTATGGCTTTAGATGCCTTTATGCACGCAGACTTAGTGTGCTGATTGAAAGATAGCTTTTTGTTGAGAATCACACCCAGGTAATTTGTTTCTGTCTGCCAGGGAATTTTAGTATTGAATAGTAACACATCTCCTACAGGAGACATTGGCCTTTTTGAGAAAAGAACGGCTGAGCTTTTCTGGAGTTGACTTCCAATCTCCACTTAGAGAACCAACCCTCCAACTTTAGAATGTTTTCTTGAAGCTTTCTGGTAATGAAATGGAATTTGAGAGATCTGGTTAGTATTGCCGTATCGTCCGCATACAGGGCTAAAATGGAAGTCATCGGATTGTGTGGGATGTCTGACATGTATATAGAGAACAGCAATGGAGCCAGTAGAGATCCCTGCGGCACTCCAGCAAGGATGTGGCGCTGGGAGGATGTAGAACCGTTGATTTTTACTTGCATTGATCTATTCTGAAGATATGAATGGATTAAGTGAACCATTTTTAGTGAGGTACCGGCTGAGTTAAGTTTTTGCAGGAGTCCAAAATGCCAGATTTTGTCAAATGCTTTGGATAAGTCTAGGAAAACAGCGCCTATGCACTGGTGTCAGTTGTAGCTGGTGGTGATGTATTCCACAATTCTGTGGATTTGCTGGGTAGTACTATGGTGTTGCCTAAAACCAAACTGTTCTTTAGGGAGGATGTTTAGGTCATTTACTGAGGTTTGGAGTCGTGAGTGGATGACCTTCTCTGCAACCTTACCCAGATTTGAGATAAGACTGATTGGACGATAATTTTGCGGTAGGTGTGGGATTTTTGCCTGGCTTATGTATAGGAATTACGTCAGCCAGTTTCCAGGTGGAAGGAAAATAGTGAAATTTTAAAATTGCATTTATTATACTGGTCAGGTGCACTACTGCTTTTCGGGGCAGAAGTTTAATCACCCGATTAGTAATGCCGTCTGGCCCAGGAGCTTTTTTGTTCTTTAATTTTTTAATAATGTCATATAACTCAGCAGGTGATGTTGGTGCAATATGGTCAGTGCTGGAGATAGGAAGTTTGAGTGAGTGTCTGACCTTGCTGTGAATCTTATATATGTGGTCAAAGTCAAGGTTTCCATACGAAGGCCTGCATTGCTCCTCTAAGTTGTGTGCTATAACTTCTGCTTTGTCTACATCTGTGTGAGCAAGGCCCTGGTCAGAGAATATTGGGGGAAGGGATCTGTCTTTGTTTTTGATATTTTTCAGTAGTCCCCAGATGGAGTGATCAGTAGGTGAAATGGAGGATAACTTTTCATCCCATACTTGGTCTCTATGGGCTTTGAGTGCATCTCTTACTGCCCCATTTAATCTGTTTAGATTTATTTTATTTTGTGATGCACACGTGTTATGGTATCTTTTCCTAGCTCTGTTTTTGTCTCTGATCAAGTTCATGATGTCTTCAGGCAAACGATCTGGCTTGTAGGCAGATTTGTAGGAGGAAGCTACCTTTATAGCAGAATTAATTTGTTGTGTGAGATTTGTAACTGCAGTTTCTACTTCTTCTTTTGTGTGTATGTGAGGAACATGTCCAATATAATCCTTCAGTGCTGCTGACAGTCTTTCCCATGCTATGTAGGAGTGAGAAGGAGGAGACCGGTATTCTTGTTTTCCCAGCTGTAGTAGAATTGGGTTGTGATCGGATGATAGTTCATCCATAGATATGATGATGCTGAATTGAAGTTTAATATCCTGAAGGATAGCTATATCCAGGATGTCAGCAGTGCCGAACATATTGAGATGAGTTGGCTCGGTGGGGCCTGCCACAACAGCGTTGCTTGATCCTAAGTAATTGTAAAGGATGCAACCATTCTTGTTTGTGGATGTACAATTCCATGCAGGATGCTTGGAATTCAGATCCCCGGCAATAATGGTGGGCATCTCTGGTGCATAAGATGGCATTTAGATCAGAGTGAAGTAGAGATTTTTGGGGAGGGTTGTAAGCTGAGTAGATTTTCAGTTTGCCAGTGGAGCTGGTGACTACTTCCACTCCTGTGATCTCAAGGTTAGTGGTTGAAGGAATGCTCACAGAGTGGTGCTTAATGTAGTTTTTAATGAAGATGGCTGTGTCGCCGCCTCTGTAGAGTAGTCTGTCATTTCTGTATAGGTGATAGCCCCTTATTGTAGGATTGTCTGAGGATTTTAAACGAGTTTCATTGATTAAAATAACATCTGGTTGATACCTAGATGTGAAGTGTCGGAGTTCCAGAATTTTGTTTTTAAGGCCATTTGCGTTCCAAGCAACTATCTGAAGAGATGCTGGAATGAGTTTGTTACTATTCATTTATGAGAGCTGTGAGGATGACCTGTGTTTCACGAAGAAATCTTTTAGTGGAGGTTTCAATAGGGTTTGATAGGCTGAAATTTTGTAAATTTCAGCACCTAAAAACCTAACAGCTGTTAGGTTTTTAGGTGCTGTTGGTTGATTTTGTTCTGGAATTGGTCTGGTCGTACGGGTCACATTGGCATAGCCTCTTGTTTGCTTTCGGGTGTCTCTATTATTGGAGGTCTCCGACTGTGGCGGCTGAGTCACCGGTTTTGATGTCTGGGCCTCTGGTGTTCTTGTACTGAAGGAGGAGGGCTGATCGATTGCCTCCATCCGTCTGTTCTTTGGGTGCTGAGTACATCCTTTGTAGTTCGCAGGATGAGGGCCACTGCAATTGGCACATTTGGCCGAGGTAGTCCTCGGCTTTGTGCAGGTATTGGTTGGGTGGCTGTCTCCACATTTTAAACATCTATATTCCGCTCTGCATAGATTCTGGGCATGGCCAAACTTCTGGCACCTGTGGCACTGCCCAGAAGATGATCTTTTACAGAGTGGTTCCGGTGTGACGATGAGACCACAGACTGTTTTTAAGTTGTAAATATCCTTGTATATTTTATGAATCTCAACAAGGACTAATGGCATGGGAGTCTTGTCTGCTTTGTACATTCTGCTGACTTTGACTGGAGGCAGATCCTGAGAATTTAGGTCAGCAGCTATTTCTGCTGTGTCAGTGTCTTCGCAGACACCACGAAGGACTACTTTTAAGTTTTTTTCGGAGCTGAGCGCAAAGGTATGATACTGGATGCCTCTGTCGTCCAGTTCTTTGGTCAACCTTCTATAATCTGTCACTGTTGCTGGCTGGATTTTTATGCCTTCATCCATGTTTTTGGCCTTAATGAAGCCAATATGCAAATTGGACATTGTGGATCTTAAAGCTTCCCACTTATGCTTTTCTCTAAGGATGATCGGAGACACCTTTTCTTTGGGAGAAATAGCGGCGTCTGAACCCTGAGAATCATGTTCCATTTCAGTATTGTCAATGTGCGGTTCATCTGTTGTTCTTCGTTTTTTGCGTGCGCTCACTTCTACAAAGTCTGAAGGAGTAGAAGGCACCGATTCTAAATGATCTTCAGCCACAACGTCTGAGACACATTCGGGGGGAAACGTGTCATACAGTTTCACTTTTCCCGGCCAATTATCACTCAGCAGCTTTCCCAGTCTGAGGAATTCCCTATATACCTTCTCGAATTTGGTTTCATTCACAAGTTTTGCCATTTCAAGACACAGAAGGAGAAAGAGTAGAAATCTCTCAGGTGTCCCAAGCAGGTAAATATAATCCTGTAGACTTTTGAGGGTCCACTAGCAAATCCCATAGACACTCTTAGGTGTCTACCAGCAATAAAATGTCACTATAAGAAACAAACAAAAGCGATACTAGCGGCTGTAGGCCTAGCGTATCGCCCTTGTAATCACAAATGACTTACCTGGATAAAGCACTATGGAAAATAAAGTGACTGTTTATGGTAGCAAGCAATTAACTACTATTACTAATGAATAAGCATAAATATAAATCGCTAAAAACATATCAATCAAATTCACAATTCATCATCAATAATACACAACACTAAACACAAACACACGAGCTGCCATCTTTACAATTCATCCAATCATCACAAAAACCAACCAAAACTAAACTTAGCAGACATCGCATCTTATGCAAGTGAACCTCCAATCACTTTCTAGTAAAACTTAAATAAATAAAAGTGCACAGCGAATAGTCGGCTCCACCAGACACGTGTCACACTACACAATAGTATAATACCAAGTTGTAGCGAACATAACTTACATACCCTACTATAAGAATTGCCAAGAAGGTGTCCTAATAAATTACTAATTATATGAAGAGCCAAAGGCTTTGATTCGGTGACGTGAAATTATTTAAGTTATGGGATATTACATCCCATATTGTTTCATAGCCGAATATAGAAACTATATAAAG
Source organism: Typopeltis vanoorti (assembly GCF_054136105.1). Classification (NCBI taxonomy): domain Eukaryota; kingdom Metazoa; phylum Arthropoda; class Arachnida; order Uropygi; family Thelyphonidae; genus Typopeltis; species Typopeltis vanoorti. The sequence continues at coordinate 33,869,480 of NC_143572.1, read as the reverse complement.
TTCTGCAAGTTCTAGCATGAGCAAATACCTGGATAGTCCATATGGTAGTGCAACATTGGGCAACTCATAGTAAGGGTGGAGCAAGCTCCGATCACTGTTCTTGGTATTTACTCATAATGTGAAACTCAGCTCCTAGGAGCTGTATTACTGTTCTACATTATGAGAGTAAGTAAATAATAGTTAATAGTTTAAGTAAATATATCAGAACATACAATGTCATAGCTTCAATAATGATGCTATGAATCGAAGCCTTTGGCTCTTCATATAATTAGTAAATACTACATTATTTGAAAAATTGCTTCAGCATTGCAAGGCTATGGGCTGTTCCTACTTAGAACATCTTAACATTGGTAAAAATGCACATTATGCCTCAGAAAGAATAATGCAAGTGTTGATTGATATTTTAGCATCAGAAATTAGATCTGAAATACTGAAAAATATACATTCTGCAGATTATTTCAGTGTTTTATGTGATGAAACTACAGACATCCCAATTTTAAAACAGCTGATTGTGTACATTAAATATGTTTGTCAACTTAGAAAAGAGGGCAGGGTTAGTTTTGAATCAACTTGCAATATCATTGATAGCAAAGCTGAGACTATAACTAACAAAGTAATTGAAACCCTTGACAGTCTATGAAACTTGTAATCTGGCAGGCCTAGGAACTGTCATGATTGGAAAGCAAAAGGGAGTTGCAAAACTGCTCAAAGATAAAACAGATGGACTCATTGTCAACTGTCATTGTGTAAACCACTGACTGGCTCTTGCTAGTGCCCAAGCAGCTGCTGAAGTGCCTTATTTAGTAATGTTTAATGATATCTTAAGGCAATTGTTTTTCTTCTTCCAGAATTCCTCAGTCAAGATGGCTGAGTTAACCCAAATCCAAAATATATTGAACAGTCCTCAGATTAAACTTAAAATGGATAGTGACACTAGATGGCTTCTCATGATTCTGCAATACAGTCTCTAAGAGAATGCATGGTGAGTGTTATAGCTGCATTGGAAAGAGAGGCCACCGAACGAAGTAATATCACAGCTGAAGGTTTAAGTAAATATATTAGAACATACAATTTCGTAGCTTGAATAATGATGCTTTCAGATGTGTTACCACATTTATCTAACTTGTCTAGATCATGGCAAAGGCAAGATGTTGACTTAACTGAAATAGAGCCAGTCTTAGAAGCCAGAAAACTATCCATCATGGAATTGAAAGACACTCCTGGCAGTCATTTTCAAAATCTTCATCAGCATCTTTCAGATGAATTGTCAGACCTTCACACTGATTATTTAGATTCTGATGTTATTACGTTTAAGACTACAATATATGATAAATACATAGGCAAAGTCATTAAACACCTAGAAGCAAGATTTCCAGATATCCCAATCATTTCCTGCTTTTCAAGACTTTTCAATGCAGAAAGTCATGATCAACGTGAGGCTTCTGAGATTCTTTTTGATTATTATTCTAGAAATGGAAGTCCTGCAGTTTTAAACTATGAAAGTACTAAACTAGAATGGGCAGTTGCATCAAAAATGATTAATGGACAAATCTAGATCCAAGACAAATTCTGCTGAAATTAGCAACAACATGTTAGCTCAAAGAGTCTTTTCCCAATTTAGCAAAACTAGCTGCTGTTGGACTGGCCATACCTGTGAGCAGAGCTGAATTTGAAAAGGGTTTCTCTGCATTAAAAAGGATAAAAACCTGTTGAGGAATCACATCAGACAGAACACTAAATAATCTGATGCTGATTTCACTGGAGAGACCAGATCCAAAAGATTTTAATTACGAAAAAGCTACTGACAACTGGACTTCAAAGAAGAAGAGAAGAATTAATGTATAGAATTTTAAGCTGTAAGCATTACAAGGTTTTTCATTACTTAATGAGAAAATAAGAGGAGGTGCTTAAGGGTCAAAGCTGTATAACTGAGAGGAGACCTCCACATCGCCTTTAAAGGAATGCGGAGAACAGACCAGGGCTTCTGACCTAATGTCTAATCCTCACCTTCTCGTGGTGCACCCTGTTGGGTATCTACCTGGATACTGAACGAACGAAGATGGGCTGGCAATTTGGGATTTAGCTGACCAAAATTGTAATTCTTATTGGCTTAAACCAAATTATAAACTGATGGTACAACATGAGAAAATTTCATGCCGGCTGGGGCTTCGCCCGGTTAAACAAGGCCCCCCCCCCGTTATTTTCGTCAGGGAACCATGGTGAACAGCGAAAAGTCAGCTACTGGAACAAATCTGAAAACACACCCTAACTCAACATCACCAGAGTTAAAGATCGGTACTATCAACATAAGAAGCCTGAATGGCAAAGAAATGGAGCTAGCTGAGGAATTAGATAAGTACCAGATCGACATAATAGGGCTGACTGAAACAAAAAAGACAAAAACTGGTGAGATCTTTCTGAGCAATAAATACAAAATGTTATATTCAGGAAATGACATTCAAGGAAAAGGAGTAGCCATAGTATTCAACACAAAATACAAGGCTAATCTTCTTGAATGGCAGGCACTGTCAAGTAGAGTAATGTGGGCAAATATGAGAATGGGGAACTGGACAATGAGACTTATTTGTACCTATGGTCCCACATAAGGCTCTACTAAGGTAGAAGTGGAGGAATTTTTTGAGGCTCTAGAGAAAGCTACTGACACAATGAAAAAAGAAAAGTTTGTCCTTGTTGGGGATCTAAATAGCAGAGTAGGAAGTGATTGTCAGATATACAAAAATATTTTGGGAAAATTTGGAGAAAAGAGCAAAGCTAATAATAATGGCAAATACCGGTTGGATTTCTGCTCAGGACATGGACTGGTTATTACTAACACCATGTTCCAACATAAAGATGTTCACAAATTCACATGGAGAGAAGAGGCAAGGAATAAGAAAGTCTCATTGACTATGTTATTGTTGATAGTGATGTTTTCTCCCTGGTGCAGGACACCAGAGTGTACAGAGGATTTGAAATTGGAAGTGATCACAATTTAGTCTTGAGCAGGATAAAATTGAATTTCATATTGAAAAGAATGACATGTAAGAAAGTTTTAAAGCGAATAAAAGTCGAGGAGCTCTCAGATGTGAACTGTAGACTAAAATACACAAATATTATTGAAAGAAAAATAAAAGAGTTTGAGAACAGGAACCAAACCTTGGAGATTCAGTGGCAAGCCTTGAAGAAAACCCTGATTGATTCAGCTAGAGAGGCATGTGGTGAGGTTGTCTGCAAGGATAGAAAAATCAGAACTCCATGGTGGACACAGGAAGTTAAAGAGGCAGTGAAGGAAAAGAAGAAAGCATATCAAAAGTTCCTGGCAAATAAGTCAGCTTGTGCTCTTAGAGAATACAGAGACAAATGTAAGAAAGCTAAACACTGTGTAAAACTAGCTAAACAACTTTATGGGAGGACTTTGGCAAGAACATAGAAAATAAATATCAAGAAGGTGGCAAAATATTTTGGAGGTTGTTGAAGAAGCTTAGAAATGGAGGAAAGAGTGTTGTAAAAGGAGTTAGAGATGATAAAGGTGACATGAAAACAGGAGAAAAAGATATCCTTGAAGTATGGGGTAATTACTTCGAGAAATTGCTAAATGAAACAAGCAGTGATAGCACAGTGGGAAAAAAAATTAACAGATGTACAGTCAGGAATGCATATCCATACTTGAAGTAGAAAAAGCCATCAAAAGCTTAAAATGTGGAAAGACAGCAGGAATAGATATTCGACCAGAAAAATGCTGAAGTATGGTGGTATAAAAGTCTTGCAGTGACTGCACTGCATAGTTTAGAAGACCTGGACAGAGGAACGAATTCCCAATGATTGGAGTAGTGCTCTTATAGTACCCATATATAAAAAGGAAAATAAAACTGAATGTGAGAATTACAGAGGTATTTCCCTACTGAGTGTTCCTAGTAAGATATATGCAGGTATACTTGAGAAACGGTTGAGAAGAATTGTAGAAGAAAAGCTTGGTGAAGAACAAGCTGGATCCCTGCCAAATAGACACTGTGAGGATCAGATCTTCACTTTACGACAAATAGTGGAGAAATCATGGGAATATAACAAAGATCTCTATTTGAGTTTTGTAGATCTGGAAAAGGCATATGATAAGGTGCCAAGAGAGAAGTTATTCCGTACGCTACAGTTATATAGTGTCAATGGAGCATTATATCAAGCAATACTTAGTGTTTATTTGAGTTGTAAGTCAGCAGTTAGAATTGAAGGAAGTACAGGAAGATGGTTTAATGTTAAATCTGGTGTAAGACAAGGATGTACATTATCCCCTCTGTTATTCATTATCTATATGGATCACATTATGAAGGAAAGTGGTATTAAACATGATATCAAAATTGGAGATGTTAATGTCATCTCTTTGCTTTATGTGGACAATGCTATAGTTATCAATAAATCTACTAGAAGTTTACAAGATTCCCTGACTAAATTGAATATCTGTTGGGATAGATATGGTATGAAGGTTAGCAATAAAAGACAAAGACAATGAAAACAGACAGAATCGTTGAAATTGTCAACTGCATTGTGAACGGAGAAACTGTGGAAACATTTCACCTACTTAGGCACGATTTTTAGTGAAGATGGTAAATTAAATATAGAAATAAACAACAGAATCAATAAAGCTGGTATATTAGGAAGTCAATTGAATAAATTCATATGGAATAAGAGAGAAATTAGTCAGAACACTAAATTAGTTGTATACAAGACAGTGTTCAAACCAGTTTTAACTTATGAATCTGAGAGCTGGGTCAGAAGTAAAACATTTGACCAAAGTCTAGAGACCGCAGATATGAGAATCCTGAGAAAGATTAGAGACGTGAACAGATGGCATCAATGGTAATATCATATTAAAAACAATGATATTAGGAAAGAACTTGACATTGTCAGCATCCAGGAATGCGTTAGCAGAGCTAATCTCAGGTAGTATGGTCATTTAAATAGAATGGGCAAGGAAAGATTGACAAAACAAGTGTTCTCTGCCCGATTGGCAGGAAAACAACCAAAAGGAAGACCATGATATAAGTGGTTTGATTGGGTACAAAGTGCCTTAGACGACAGAAATATAAGATCTGATAATATTTTGACAAGTAACAGACTGATCTGGACGAAAATTGTAGATAGAAAGTTAGTAATGATGTAAATTTTTCATGTAGTACTATTATATCCTGTACACCCCTTGAGGGTAAATGGCAGGAATTTGATGATGGTGATGAAAAATCCTAGTCTTGTTTGTTATAATTACTATATAAAATATTATCGTTGTTTGAAGTAATTTCTAATAAAATTACTATTTTAATTGTTATTTATGAAAAAAGGATCTTTCTTAATTCATTCAAAAGTTTTGTACGCCCAGCTAAGGTTTCATTCCATCCAGCTGGTAAAAATTTCTGGGGAGAACAGTGGATATTACTACTTTAAAACTTACATCACCAATAACTTCCTATCTACAGTTTTCCTTCAAATCAATCTGTTACCTGTCAAGACTCCAACATTATCAGCTCTTATATTTCTGGGGTGCTTAAGGATCAAAGCTGTATAACTGGGAGGACACCTCCACATAGCCTTTTAAGGAAAGTGGAGAACCAACCAGGTCTACTGACTTAATCTCCATTCCTCACCTTCTCGTTAATCACTCTGTTAGGTATCTACCTGGTTACTGAACAAACGAGAATGGGCTGGCAATTTTAGATTTTGCTGAATTTGAGATTAGAACTTAATTTTTTCCTCAGATGGCCTAGTACCGATTTTGCAAATGCTATTTCCACTGGCCTTTACATGACAAGGTGCCAAGTGAAAAGCTGTTCAGAACAGTACTCTTATAAGGGATAAATGGAGCATTGTACCGAGCAATATAAAGTTAGCAGTTAAAATTGAAGGAAATACAGAAAGACTTTTTTTATCAGATGTGGGGCAAGAGTCATCTATATGGATCATATCATGAAAGAAAGTGGCATTAAACCTGGTATCAAATTTACTTCTTTACGTTATACAGTTTTATATATTTTTTACATTTTTTACTTTATTTTACTTTACTTCATATTTGTTTTACTCTTAAACAAATTCAGTACAGTTCTCCAGAATTCTTTAACTAAATTGAATGACTGCTAGCGATTTATATGCCAAATTGAATGACAGTTATAATAAATTTTGTATATAAATAAGCAATGAAAAAAAACCTATAGAAATAGGGAGGAACTAGAAACTTTCACTGCATTCTCAATGGAGGATCTATGGAACGAATAAAATATTTCAGTTATTTATGAACAACTTTTCATGAAAATATTTCACAAATTAAATATAAAAGTAGACAATAGAATAAGCAGAACTGTTATGGTCAGGAACCATAACAGTTCTGTTTTACTCTTAAACAAATTCAGTGCAGTTCTCCAGAATTCTTTAACTAAATTGAATGACTGCTAGCGATTTATATGCCAAATTAAATGACAGTTATAATAAATTTTGTATATAAATAAGCAATGAAAAAAAACCTATAGAAATAGGGACTAACTAGAAACTTTCACTGCATTCTCAATGGAGGACCTATGTAACGAATAAAATATTTCAGTTATTTATGAACAACTTTTCATGAAGATATTTTGCAAATTAAATATAAAAGTAGACAATAGAATAAGCAGAACTGTTATGGTCAGGAAAAAGTTTTGAATAAGTTTATATGGAATATCAGTGCCCCCTTGGTTGGAAAAACCTGAGTTTGAGCAACGTCTAGGATGTTCCTTTCATCTAGGATGAAAGGAACCTTTATAAGGGCTTTTCAACTGAAGATAAATTAGTCAAATACAGAGAAAGGTTTTCATCTCACATAACAGGCAAACTGGCAATAAATAAAAATATGAAAATTAAAAAAATGTAGTTAGTTGATATGATATGTACTAGCATCATATCCTTAGTTGCTTTGGCTGTAATTTCAAAATATCAGGCATCTTACTCTAGTGTTTAGGTCTCCAGTATGAGTTGGATTTTTCTTTGTCAGCTTTGACTCGAAAAATTCATCTGCTTCTTTCCTTACTGTTAGGGCCTTCTCAGGAATTGTAGGCCAAAATAAATCTTATTGTCCAATTTCCCATTCTGATATTTTCCTATGTAATCTTATTTAAAACAGACTCTCATTCAAAAAGTTTTTCACATGTTTTTTATGAATATTATAATTGCTGCCTTCTCTTCCTGACCTCCAGAGCTGAATAAATTATCTTATTTAGAAAGATCTGTGTTTGCAAGGTTAGCCTAGTGGCTGTGCACTTCGCAACCATATGCCTGCGGAAGGAATGTCCTAGGTTTGATTCCCGTCAGAGATGTGAGGAGCTGAAGGATCTTCCTCAGCCATAGCTAAGTTAGCCAGTCTTGAGTGTGGACAGTAGGGTTTTTCCCCCAGTTTATCCTGGGGTTTTTCATCCCGCAAAGCAGGCAAACTGTCCTTGAGAACTCGACGCTACGGACATAGGATACACCGGGGCATAGGGCTGACCACCTTATCATGTGAATGGTTTTAGGTCCGATGATTAATTAACCCTCAACACCGCAAAGTAAAAGAGGGTTAAAGGAAGATGAGGTGAGATGAGATAAGAAAGATCTGTTTTGATCTTCTTAGTCTAAGTAATACCATTTCTGTTGAATTTGTGTTTCTATAATTCTTTTGCCAGCTCTACTTTTTTTTTTTTTCTGTTAATGTTTCTTATACTGATTGTGTTAACCTTCAGTTCTGCTGAGATTGTTCTGTTATCTATTTCCCCACTTTGAAAGTAGTAGATCTTTTATAACTGAGTGATGCTTCACCTGACATGAATTTTGATTATTGTACCATTATAATGTACAAGGGGCAGTAGAAAAGTAATGCTTCATTTTTTGTTTTTTTCCATAGAAAATATAATTTATTTAACAGTGTCTTTTACTTGGATTAATCCAGTTTGATGATATCTTGCATATTTTTCCTGAGGAAAAAGAAACAGTGGACATTAGTTGTCCACAATTCACCAAAAAGAAAATACCGAGATCAATGATAATAAGACCCCTAGCATCAGAAGCCTGGTGATACTACAAAATAAATAAGGAACAAACACCGAGGTTCTCTTGCAGTAGGATAAACGAATGTGCTTTTGCCATTAGGAAACATATGGCATTATGAAATGTAGCCATCATTTGTAAGGACAGGATGGGGGATGGACCTGACTGCAGAATACATGCCATCATTGTGGGTAACCATATCCCCTTCCAGAAAGTCGCTTAATGCAAACATGGAGGCATTTGGCATCTGACTCTCATATGCTGCATCTATTTACTTCTTGATGCAGATGTCTCTCAGGATGACCTTAATAATATTATATTGCAGTTAGCATTCCCTTTACTTTTTATGTGAGATTTAAAAAGGATACAATACTCTGTGGATTAGTGCCCGAATTGACATCAAAGGAACAGTTTTAGTGGGTGTATCTCCACAACAATAATCTCTCCCTCTTGAACATAGGAAGCAACATCTTCTTTCGTATTCCTACTCAAACATTCAATGCCATTGACTTGACTATCTGCTTATTCTTTCTCTTCCCACTGTTTAAGTGGGAAATGGATAACATTTCATGAGTGTTAGATACTGAATGGAGAACTTCTTGACTAGTGTTACATCCTAAATGAAGCATTTTATTAAAGAAACAATTCATTCAGGATTTAACAAGTCAGAAAAATCAGCTGAGAGAAAAAAACTTGTACTCGAGCAGAAGAAATAAAGTACTAACTGTAAATAGAAATAGAATTACCTCCTTTTAGTGGAATTGTAATACCATGTAATGAACTTTGTGTATAAATTAGTATTATATGAAATGCATCATGTATACAATGAATGGGTAAATTAGATGTAAACATTAGTCCAAAGGTCACGGGGCCTGAGGCATTGACAATCTCGGAAAGCCATGCACATTCGTTTCCTGGAAGACGCTGGTAGCGATCCCGCGGACAAAGTGAGTAGCGGGCGGGAAAAAATCGCGGAAAGTAAGAGGGCGCTATTGCGGCTAGTAACAGGATGCTAAAAAGGGGGGAAGTGAAGGGAGAATAAAAAGAGTTTGCACCCCTTTCTCAAGGCTTTTTTCGCCTATTTTGCTGGATGATGATTCTACTTCTCTCGTGGACCGGTAGTTCCTGATGTGGTTCTTGTTGATAGTTTGATATTGGAAGGTGCGCCTTTCCCTTCGATGTCTGAATTTCTGCTGATACTAAAGTGTGAGATGTCGGCATATGCTGCCTTCGCTGAAAGTTCCGACGGAATAACATCGCAGATGTATATTATGAACCGGCAGCTAGAAAAGAAGATGGCCCGAAACAGACCGAGAAATGCCAGGTGTCGAGCATAGTTTAATCTGATGACCATAGTGACCCACCACGTGGGCGCAGGCTTATGGAAGTATCGAAAGGTAATTCAAACAAAGAAGGACAGTTCAGACGGACCTGGAGATCCTGCCCCAAGAAATGGTTAAGTACAGATTTTGTTGTATAATTACCCAGTGGAAGGTAAAGATCATTTTAATGGAATAATCGAGCAAGTATGGACAGTATTTAAGAACTTTTAGTGATTATTTAGCAGTGGCTAATGTCCATGAGACAAATTGTTTGGAATGATTATAGATGATTGTGAGTAGTTTAATATGCAAGACTAACATAGTAGGTAGAATATTGATTAGAAGTGTATAATGTGTATATTATGTGTGTTAAATCTCCAACTCAAAAGAAGGATTTATTGTTCATGTCATTGAACTAATTGAAAGTGAGATTGGTCTGAGTGTATATTATGTCTTTAGATTCCAATAAATATGTTTTTTCTTCTATACCTGAGTTTTGCCTGTGATATGAACTAAAACTACCACTCATTAATCTGAACCATAGCGGGGGGAATCGAAAGAAAGGTATAACATGTTGTTATAGAGGTTACGACTGCAAACCAGAATTTACTTAGCCACAGTAAAGCTTTTGATTTATGAGTATAAGCACTAAATTTATTCACCTATGTGCACCAAGAGTCTGGAAAAGTCTCCCTGAATAAGAGTCCCCCCTATATTCTAAGATATTGGCTGGTGCAGCTTTAAAAAATGAATTTGTCAATATCTGAAGAGGAGACGTCCCCAGGAAGAAATTAGAGGATTCGTTTCTTTTAGCAAGGAATAACCCTTAACAGTCAAGGTAAGCACGTGAGTAAAATTAGAAATCGGCTAGAGATATAGAATTTACTTTCCTTATAGAATGAACATGTAAGAAGTGATACAGATATTAGAGTTCAGGGAAATTTTGTAAGTCTTGTAGTTATTGTAGAGAGGAAAATTCATAAAGGAAATAAATTATTTAAGGAATCGCAAATATATTTAACACAAGTTATTCATTCAGGATCTAACATATAAGCTTTACAAAATAACAAAGAAAGTTGCATAATACCTGCTTACCAGTAGAAGATGAGAAACACCTAAATTATTGTATGTGAAAGTTTATATCAGAATGTGTAAAATATTGGAATTTATTTATTGTAAAACGGAAAGCTAAAAAGCAAGAATAATATCAGATTAGCATTTCATGTAAAGGAATAATGGCTTAATTTATGTATTATCAAACTATCATAAAATCTTAAGTCGCTAGGTAAGAAATGACTAATAGGATCAACGGTCACATCTAAGCCACAAGTACTTGTCGTAACGCCAAAGGCTGTAGCTTATGGGGAAGGCTGACTTAAGCTCTTTTCCTCGAAAACAACACCTAAGGGTGATGTAAGCTATGGATCATGTGAAAAACAATACAGAAAAGAGGACGCTAGAAAAAGTATTTAAGGCAATACATGCCAAGCTCGAAGCTTTTTTCCTGTTTTCTTTGGGGATTTTTGGAGATCGAGGACTCTCGACGAGTAATCGGAGATAGGACAACCTGAGGGTGCTATGTCGACGACAGCCGGCCGTATTCATGACCTGTGCTGAGAGGTATTCCATGGAGATCCGTACGAGAATCAACAGCTCATGCAGAATGGTGCCAAATGCTGAACGACCCACCCGAGCGAGCGGAGAAAGCTCATAGCAACAGCCATTTCTTGATTTGTGTCCGGTAGCAGAGAACAGAACAACTCAGTCACAAGACGAAGGATGACCTGAGCAACACGTGGCAGCTAATAGACCTTCGGAGGGACTTGGTAAAGTAGAGATTCTTTTGTTTTATATCATCTTGAGATTGTTTGAAGGTAGAATTTATGTCTTGATAAAGCAAGACTCAGGACATTTTAGAGAACTTTGATAGGATAGAGTAATTCATACAGCCAATTCTATTAGACAAAGAATTGTATATCATAAATCTCTAACGTGTATATGATTGAAATAGTGGTTTATCCTACTGCAAGAGAACCTTGGTGTTTGTTCATTATTTATTTTGTGGTATCACCAGGCTTCCGATGCCAGGGGTCTTATTACCATTGATCTCGGTATTTTCTTTTTGGTGAATTGTGGACAACTAATGTCTACTGTTTCTTTTTCCTCAGGAAAAATATGCAAGACATCATCAAACTGGATTAATCCAAGTAAAAGACACTGTTCAATAAATTATACTTTGTTAATTGAGTAAACTTAACTAAGAGAGAAATGATTTGAGAAATATCTATTTCAAGTAAATGTGAATGAAGGAACTTGACTTGAGTGTAGCATTGCTTAAATTATCCATTGTATTACATGATTTTGCATGTCAGTTTATGTGAGAAAGTCAGATTAGTATTGAACAGTTTGTATAGATAAGCATAAGACATAAACTTAGCTAGAAATTCAGAAGTTTTGATAACTTGATACAAGATTTAATGTACCTGTCTTTTAGTATTAATAAACATGTTTTGTTATTTGAATCTGAGTCTTGCCTGAATTCGAGGTGTCAACCTACCACTTATAAAATTCATACCAAATAGCGGGAAAGAGTTTAGAAAATTATATAATAGAGATTAGATCTTAGGTAACGAGTGCAAGGAACCGAGATCTATATACTCGCGTGTGAATTTAGATTAACGTATATGCCTAAAACCTAGGAATATTTCCCTGAGCTTGAATTATATTCTTGTTATAGGAAGCTGGCTGGTGCAGTTAAAATATAAATTTGGCAGTTTCTGAAGAGGAAATATCCCTAGGGGTCAACCCGAGTTATATATTAAGGAGAAAGATATGAAATTTAGGTAGAAGAATATAGAGAAGACTGGATCAATTTGGATCATATTTAAATACGTACTCTAATAAGGAAATGAAAATACAGAGACGTAACAAGGAGTGATCAGTTCCTCATGATATATCCTTTTTCATAAGCACTCATGTACTACATCACAAATGTCACGATGAAATATGAAGCAGGCTGACTGGTTAGCCGTCTCTTTCTCAGAATTCATTTCTGTGTTTCACTATTTCAGTTCCACTATTTCAATCACATGGCAGAATATATTACACAAGCCACTACCACTGCAGTTCCTGAAACATCTAATCACTTTCCACTTTTTCCTAAACCATGGTGGAATGCTGATTGCATGGCAGCCAAGGTAGCTCATAACAATGCTTGGAATTGATTTAAAAATCAAGACATAACTGGAAGAATTCATTAGAATATATCATATGCTTTGAATTGAATTGATGTTCTCTTTTTGTTTTTGGTTGCTTTCCTATAATTGTATTGAAAATTACTATGAACTATGAAACATATAGCCAAACTATATGTTTCATAGTTAATAGCTACAAATAAAAAGATTTAACTTAATGTAAGTGATTCAGTTATTAATTAGTTATAAATGAATGCTTGGAGTATCTTCCACATATACCCCACAACAACAAACCACATTGCTTTCAAACATGTCTGAGCAAGACACATTTGTCAGAGACAAAAAGGAATCCTGGATCCATACATCTTCTATAACAAGAATGGCAAAAAGTGCAAAATCTGGAAAATGAAGGGCAGATATATAACCCACCCAATTCCAAATATTGAACACAATAGATGTTCAGTTGCTGCCTCAACAGCAATTGCCAGCACTCTTTGAGCAAGGAGTTCCTTGCCCAGAAATGTAAAGCAAAAAACAACTAATTCTTCAATTAATTTTTGATATCGAGACCACATTTCTAAACATGTAGCAGGTTTAATAAAATAAACAATATAACTCAACAAGTTTTGTAAGTAATCTGACTTATATCATCAGTGTACCAAATCTAATATAAAAAAGAGGCGAAAAGTTAATTATAAATAACAGATGGTAGCAGAACTCCACAGTTGGTACATACAAATGCATGACCAGAAGAAAAAAAAGTTACATTAATTACAACAATGCTAGTTGTCATATCTTAGGTCCGCAGTTGTCAGATTTTTGATGAAAGCAGACTAAACTTGGTGTAGGATTAAGTCTTAGTTTTTTTAGTACATTGCGTGGGAATATGGAACATTTCTGATGCTTCTTTAAACTTTCTTGTGAAACAGTTATGATCTTGCTTGTTGGTTTATATTGTTTATTTTGTTAAACTTATTATATGTTTAGAAATGTGGTCTCAATACCCAAAATTTAACTGAAGAACTTCTAAACCACAGAAACCTTCATAAACAACTAATTCTGTTCTCTTTGAGCAGAACAAAAGATTATAACATGCTGTTCACAAAACATGAAATGAAAACTGCTTTGCTGAAATGTTGCCCAACTACTGTTGGACCAGATAATGTTAATCCATAATGAGATGATCAGACATCTGTTCTATCAACTGCTATACCTATTCAACAGAATTTTGTGAGAATGTTACGAGATACATGACAAAAGGTAATTATTATTGCCTTTCCTAAGCCAGGGAAGGTGGCATGATCCCCAGTAAACTTTCATTCAGTTGCTCTGACCAGTTGCTTGCGTAAGATTATAAAAATAAAATAAAATAAACAATAAAATATTTTATTCAAAATTAAGTGGATATTGAATACCACATTATTTCTTAGCCGAATAAGAAACTCAGAGATAGAAAATCTAATCTAAGAGTTTCATGCCGAATATAGAAAACTATATATAAAAAATAATGGCCAAGAAATAATGTGGTATTCAATATTCTCTTAATTTTGAATAATTTAAAAGAGCCAACAGGCTTTACTTTGCCGAAGTGAAGCCTGTTGGCTCTCATTTTCAGTAAAAATATTTTATATTTTTAAAAAAATATAAAATAAAAATAAAAAATGATTTCTGGAGAGAAACTTTTTTTTTTTTTCTAGAACACAATCTGGCTTCCACAAATACTGCTCAACAACTGATCATGTAGTTCAACTGGAAGCATCTATTAAAGATTCCTTCCTAAAACACTTTTTATATGGAAAAAGCGTATGACATTGCTTAGAGATTTGGAATATTGAAAAACCTTCAGAACTTTGGTCACAGAGGAATCTCCCTCTTTTTATCAAACTGAATCTTCCAAGTCTGAGTGGAACCACTCTTTCCTGATTGTATACCACAGAGGAAGGTAGTCTTGCAAAGTTCAATTTTAAGTCATGCTTTTTTTGCAGTCATTGTTAACTCAATAACTGATGAACTTCCCTCAAGTAATGCCCTCTATACAAATGATTTTACCATCTTTCAAAATGGGCACTTGCAAATGGTTTTAGATTTTCCCAGCAGAAGACAGTTTATATGCATTTTTTCCTCAGATGTGATCTTCATCCCATTCCAGAACTCAGACTAGGATAAATTTTAATTCAATTTGCACCAGAAACCACGCTCTTGGGACTCATATTTTACAAGAAAGTTTCCTCTCTCACTTAACTCTTTGCACCCTATCTTCTACTTCTTGGAATGCTGACAGATGTTCTTTGTTCTGTTTGTACACTGCTCTGATTAGATCAAAACTTGATACAGCATCAAGCCATAAGAATTGCAACTGAAGCATTTCAAACTTTCCTAATCTACTTTGAGGTAAATGGAACTACCCTTATCACTTCAGTGTCAACAGCAGCTGTCTCTGTTCTATGCTACTAACATAAAATGTCTGCCAGACCATTACATGTGGTCAACAATTTTTTGCCTACAGTATGAAAATCTACAAAACTCATCAGATTGCCATATGATCCTTTGGTTTGTGAACAAAAGTGCTCTTAGAAGTTCTAATAGTATTATGTGGACAGACAGTGGGGCACAGATGCCGCTACTGCCGTGATATTCATATATACTGCTATGTTCTCCCCAGGACCTTTTGAATGGGTGAGCCGCCTGGCTGGTTTTACTCATCGCCCGGCTAATTAATGTTGTGAATTGATATGGCTAAATAATGAGCAAGAATGGAAAAATAATTTAAGACATTTTTTAATTAATAGTGATGAGAAATCGAACTAGAGAGTCTCAATACTCACGAGACCAGCTCAATTTCTTCATCAACTGCACACCAATCCGTACGCGGAAGAAGACAAAAATTGGGATCTCGGATACAACAGTATTGGTTGCAAAGATCTTTTACAAAAGAAAAGAAAAGAATTTCAAACATAATTTTGATGTTTGAAAGAAATAAATTGTGAAAATTGAGTGAATTCGAATCGAAAGCAAAAATCGATGTTAAAAATCTACATTTATTTTTCTTAATAATGGTTTTTGTCCAAAGATCGTAAGTTAAGTATTTAACATTTTATTTTATAAAAGAAAATAGGCCTGCACATCAAATATAGTTGTGATCTCGGGGAATTCGCGAAACTATGATGTCAGTTTTGAGTGATATCAATTCCCATTCCTTACTTTTAAATAGTAAAATTGCGACATAACGTTCGTTATGTGTCTCGGGTATTACTGTCAGTGCACAATTCAGTGATTTGTTCTGATTAATTCAATAACAATAATACTTTGTTACTTATGTATAAAGAGCTAATAAGCTTCATTTCGGCAATGAAAACATTATTTAAATTAAGGGGATATTAAATCCCACATAGTTTTAAAACCGAATAAGAAACTCAAAGATTGGAATCAGAGAGTTTCTTGCTGAATATAGTAAACTATAAATAATTATATAAATATAAATTGCACTACGTGCTAGGGTCACTTGCATTTGCTCACGCCAGTGGTCGCCGATACTTTATAGTTTACTATATTCGGCAAGAAACTCTCTGATTCCAATCTTTGAGTTTCTTATTCGGTTTTAAAACTATGTGGGATTTAATATCCCCTTAATTTAAATAATAATATTTTGTATTATTAAATTATCCCATAATGAATAAAAAGTCGAGTCAGAAAACCGCACTCTTAAGTAATTTTAAGAAAGATGAAACTGATAAGCATAGTAGCGAAGACACCAAACCAACAACAGAATTGTTGATTTCCTGTCGGTGAATTAACTTCTGCAGAGTCTCTTTCAAATGTAAAACGTGCATTTAAACACCGCTTATCGGGTATTAACAGTGAGTGGTTTAAAAAATTCCATTGGTTAGTGGTAGTGAAAGATAGTGAAAGTGGTGTGTGTTTGCAGAGAAAGAATGATGTCAGCTTTTAGTTAGTGGTATTCCATGAAGATAATAGTAAGCTGAAATTCTGAAACTTTCACTGTTATTAGAGGGGTTGTATTTACAAATAATAGAAAATAATGTGCAGTATCTTTTTTTGTACGCCCAGCTAATAAAAATTTCTGGGGAGAACACTGTACTAACATGCAGCTTTCTTCAGGCTACCCAAACATTCCACCCTCCTGTGGAATACTATGCTCATAATATCTGCTCATATTCCACTAAAAGGTAACACCTTTACTGCTGAACTGTATGCCATAGAGCTTGCCTTAAACTACATAAGATTGCAATGCTACCAAACATGCATTTTATATAGATTCACACAAAGCTTTCTACATACAATAAGAAGCCTGGAGCTGCAGAATATCTCGAAGGCTTTCTTGTATCTAACATGTCCTCTGTCAGTTATTGAAGCTGCATTTAGACATGCATTTCTGTTGGATTAAGGGAAATGAAGCTGCAGATACTGCAGCTTACCTTGTTTATCAATTTCTGCCCCTCCGTCCCCTATGCCAATTAGAGGCATATCATTTATTCCATGATGACTACCATGGGATCACTTTTATTAAAGTGGCAGTCATCATGGAATAGAAACTAACAACAATTTCCATCAGATCAAATTGTGACAGTTTAGTCTATCTTTGGTCATAGTCATCTTACACATTCCTTCCTATTGAGGTTAATGACATGATTGTGTTCTGTAGTACTCGTTTAATCATCATTCGCATTTTAAATTGATTGCACTTGTTTTGTCAGTCAATCAGTGCAGCAACTTGTTACATTCATATCACACTCATCTGAGTCCTGTAGACTCGAGCATATTTTATCAGATGCAACTAAGGATTTCTTTGCTTTAAAATATTTACAGAGCATCAGTATTTGTCACTCTATATAGATTGTTCATGTATTCTATATATTATTTTTATTTAAAGAATGTATTTATTATATATATATATATATATAGGCTTTTACTACCTGATTGGTTTTATTTATGCTTTTTAGGATATTCTTTATACTTGCTTTTATACAACTTTCACTTGTGTTTTGTACACCTTTTTATGTGTTTTTATACAAGGGTGGTTTGAAAAGTTCTCATCCTCGACCATAGATTGGAACACTACCGGCAAGATTTTTTTTTTCTAAGTTAGTACATCTGTCATAAGCATCCATGTGAAATTGCAAGTTATTCTATCAAGTAGTTTGTTTTATACAGCTGTCTGAAGCAAAAGTGTTGTCTTGTATCCCTTGAAATGGATAAAATTGAGTATTGTGCAGTTATAAATTTCTTTGTAAAAGAAGGTTTAACGGTAAAAGAAATTCATTCGAAGTTCATAAAGGTTTATGGGCACTCTTCTCCTTCGTTTTCGACAATTAAGAAATGGGCTGCCGAGTTTAAACGTGGCCGTACCAGCCTTGAAGATGATCCATGTGAAGGACATCCAAAAAGTGTAACAACACTAGAAATCATTGATCAAGTGCATGACCGGCGAGGCAAAGTGTGTGAAATTGCTGAGACTATAGGCATTTCAAAAGAGCATGTGGGATATATTTTGCACGAAGAATTGCAAATGAAAAAGCTTTGTGCAGGATGGGTGTCACGCTTGCTTATATCAGATCAAAAACCCACTCGCATGAAAATCTCTGAACAGTGCTTGGAGCGTTTTAACAAGAATAAAACTAATTTTGTGCATCAATTTATTACTATGGATGAAACTTGGATTCACCATTACTCACCAGACTCCAAGCATCAGTCAAAACAGTGGTTGTTCAGCACCAAAGATGACAAAGTCAGTTCCATCAGCAGGAAAGGTCATGTCATCGGAGTTTTGGGATGCTAAAGGCATTTTGTTTGTTAATTATCTTGAAAAGGGTAAAATAATAACCGGAGAATATTATTATTACTATTACGGGTGACTGCAGGGAGTCCTTAGACTCATCGAGGGAGGCCCTAAACATCATGTCTACACAACTATATGACATTCTCACAGTATCTATCATACCCTGCCTTGAACTCGCCCACCATCATAGCACCCACAACAGACTCTGGCAGCTTATTCCACTCATTTACCACTCATTTACTGCTCTAAAAGTAAAGAACCCAGCTCTAACACCCCTGCTAACCACACTCTTGCCCAGCTTCCATAGGTGCCCCCCTAGTTCTCCCACCACCAGTCCTGATCTCAAAAATATCCTCTGAATTAATCCCATAGAAACCCTTTAGCAATTTGAATGTCTCAATCATATCCCCCCCCTTTTCCGCCTATCAACTAATTTCTGCAACCCACAGATCTTCAACCTGTTCTCATATGGTTCATTCCATAGACCTGCTATCATCTTACTCGCCTCTGGATCCTCCCAACCTCCTCCCCATCAAGAAGTAACCTAGGTGACCAAATCTGGGCACAGTGGTTGAGATGAGGTCATATCAAGACTTGGTACAGAGGAACAATAACTTGCTTGTCTCTGCTCGTCAAGGTATTTTTCAACAACTAAGTGAGTTGATGAGCTGATTTTGCTACTTTTGCAATGTGCCCCCTAAACTTCATCTCCCTATCCACCAACACTCCCAAGTCCCTGGCCTCATCAATCTCCTGGAGTACAGTTCCACCAATGTGGTATACTGCTGCTAATCTTTTCACTCCAAAATGCATAACCTTACATTTTGTCACATTAAATTGACATCCATTCTCCTTAGCCCAGAACTCCAATCTATCCAAGTTGTCCTGCAAGATTTTGACATCTTCTGCATTCACTATTGCCCTACCCAACTTTGCATCATCAGCGAACAAATGAACCATTCCTCTTAGATCCTTCCCTATATCGTTAATGAACAAATTAAACAGTAGTGGTCCAAGAACAGAACCCTGCAGCACATCACTAGTCACAGGCGGTCTTTTGGACTCTACTCCTGAATAAACTACTCTTTGATATCTCTCCATCAACCACCCACCTATCTATCTCACCAAGCCTATATCCATTCCCATATGTTGTAGTTTATGGATTAGAATTCCATGTGGTATCCTGTCAAACGCCTTTGCCAGGTCCAGCAGTATCACTGTAAACCCATTACCCTTATCCAGTTCAGCCGTCACCTTGTTATAAAACTTGAGCAAGTTACTGAGGCATGATCTACCCTTCACAACACCATGCTGTCCCCCCGTACAGTATCTCATTTTCATCAATCCATTCCTGTATTTTTCCCTTGACTACTTTCTCCAAGACCTTGACAACGATTCCTGATATGCCAATCAGTCGGTAATTTGCAACCGTAGTCTTGGATCCTCTTTTATGCAGTGGAACTATTTTCCCCTCTTTCCAAACCTTTGGGACTAAACCAGACCCGAGACTCAGATTAATTCAACATGGTCAAGGGCAGTAATAATTCTTTAGCCACTTCACGCAAGACCCATGCTGGTCTTGCGTGAATTATTCCGATCTTTTAACCAGGCTAGATGAAAAAATTCGTGAGAAAAGACCCGGTTTGTAGAAGAAAAAAAATCATCTTTCATCAGGGCAATGTGCCTGCCCGCAAAGGTGTTTTGGCAATGGCAAAATTAAGGGATCTGCACTATGAATTGGAACATCCATCCTATTCCCCAGATTTGGCTCTCTCTGACTTCAATCTCTTCCCAAAACTAAAACTCTTCCTCGCTGGTCAGCATTTTCTTAGAATCAAGAGGTGATTGCAGCTGTAGAGGGGTATTTTGCTGATCTAACTGAGAACCACCACAGGAATGGGATAATGATGCTGTAACATTGCTGATATAAATGTATTAGTGTTAACTAATTCCCCAACTGGCCACAACGTCTATAGACGTTCAGCTAAATCTGGATACAAAGCTCTAACACCCATTGAATAACATGGATAAGAATTCAATTTGGTGTCACTATTTCATCCACATCGGCCGTTATTGAGGTTAAGGGAGATTATGTTGAAAAGTAAAAATAATTTTGAAAACTATAAATTCGTTTTTTCATTGTTTGGCTAAGAACTTTTCAGACCATCCTTATACATATGTCTCTGTATCTGTTTTTGCTGTCACTATTCTCAGTAATTAAGTAATAATTACTTTGTTTATTGTTGTGATCTGTATTGGCAGTTTTACTTTGCATGACTAAATTCTTAAAATCCAGCCAAAATATTGCAATTTCAACATTTGGTTGGACTGATTGTGTGTCTGAAAAATGTATATGGAGATCTCTCTCCATTCACATTTTTCAGACAGATGTGAATTTCTTAGAGTTACATCTTCTGCAATCATGAATTTGATCATCATTCTGTGTAACTGCATCTGACAGGTGTTGTTTTGAACTTCTCACATGCTGTGTTCATGTGATTAGTTGCAGTAACTCCTTACTGTGGTGGAACTAAAGAGTACTGCCCTGTACTCTTCTGCTGCACTTAATGATATATATTTAGTGTCAGCTGATATAGAATATAATTTGGTCATTTAAGTCCCATATTGCCTGCCCATCCTAATTTGTCAAGCATTGAAGTGTATGTTTATCTAATGAGTTTGCCACAGGAAGTACTGAAGGTTGGATATTTAAACAAACATTCTAGCTAGTTCTTTGCATATTTTATAAGCTATGGGTGTCTCTGCCTAGTTATCTAGTTTCACTCCTTAAGTGATCCCATTTGCTAATCATTTAAGTTTAGTCATTCATTACTTTGTGGAATAAAAAAAATTACTACCCAGTCAATTTCTGTAAATTAGATATATTAACAATACCACACTATCATAGTTATTTCTAAGTTACTTTCATAGCATACACAACAGCAAGAGGCTCATTTTTCTTGGCTTAAATCTTTATATTTTAGAGTAGCTTATTAGTAGATAAAGCTGTAACAGCATACCTTAGACTTACAAGAGATGTGTAGGATCAGTTTGCACAGATAAATTATTAAGTATTGATGAAGAATTTTCACAGTCAAGATTTGTTTTGATCTTTACATCTGCCATGATATCATGAGTAAGAATGTTGTGAAACTATTCTTCACAGATAAGTCAAAAACATTGCATGAAAGATCCTATTTTTTTAGATGCCACTTTTTTTCTTTTTTTTTTTAAATTGAACAATGTAAACAGTATTGAAATCCCTAAAGAACCTATTCTGAAGCCAGATATGTGATATCTAATTATCTGTATATTCTTCCATGAAATAAATACAATCACTGTTATGTTAACCTGCAGTCAATCTTTAGACTATTAAAATCACTAAGAGTATCTTTAACCTTCTCTTATTAGAAAACCAGATTGGCAGTTTTGCCTACACAGATTCCAAACTGTTGGCCAGTTTTCTCTATATGTTTCTTTTCTTTTCAAATCTGTCTTTCCTTGTCCTCCTTTAATTAAAGGTAATATGTAAATAATGAATCTTTACTTCATGAAAAGCAGTTACCAGAAGTAATGGATATAGTAACAAACTTGAATTATTTTTATGTACACTTTATAAAAATAACCTAATAAAAGTATTTAACCAAGTTTTGCCCCCCCCCCCTTAGATTGTGATTTACTGCTCAGCAATTTTGTCTGCACAATTGGCATATACAGACAAAACTGCAGATCTTTTCCTAACTTGGCATTATCACCAGTCACCTTTCCTTTTCTGAGAGAGAGACATTACTGCACCCCTTCCTTACAGCTTACTGATGTGTATCGGTCATTCTTCTAGCAATCTGTTAAATGCTTCTGTAAAATACAAAATTATTATTGTATATTACTCTCCCTTAACAATCATTTCTCATTTTATCATAAAATCCAATTAGATTGCTGAAAGCAAGACCTTTCAGTTTTCTGTATCAATTAAAACAAATCCAGAATTTTAGTACTAACCAACCTATATTGAGTATTGTCATTTGTAATTACAGCTATAGGTAAGCCAACTTATTATTGAGGTTTATGAAACATTCATGTCTTTTAATTATTTGTAATTTTGTGTATATATAATTCCTTGTTTGTATGTAAGAATTAATTCTACAGTATGTTTCTATATTAGTTTCAGATGTTTCAAGAAAAAAATGTAAAGAGAAACATAGCTCATTAGATGATGGAGAATACAGCAGTGTAAAGGAGGGTGTGTATTCTAAGCTATTAAATAAATTATCAAAAAAATCTCATTAACTTTAAGTTCTACTAATCTTCAGTATTTCTTTTGTGCTAATGTTCTCCTCATCCTAACCTCAAAAAACTTTATAGTACTCTGCAGAAATTCAATGTAATCATCTTGTAAAGATGCCTTCAAATATGAAATATAAAATTTTATTTTATATTTCATATTCCAAGGGTGTGTATTCTAAGCTATTATTTAAATTATCAAAAGAATCTAATTAACTTTAAGTGTTCTACTAATCTTCAGTATTTCTTTTGTGCCAATGTTCTCCTCATCCCACTCTCAAAAAACTTTATAGTACTCTGCATGAATTCAATATAATAGTCTTGTAAAGATGCCTTCAAATATGAAATATAAAATTTTATTTTATTTTTTTCTTAATAACTTCTGCTACTGTTATTAGTATAGGCATCAAATGTTAAATTTTCTAATACTAATATGTGGAATGGCAATTACAGGATTAAATGAGAAAATGATTTTGTGATATATTACTTCGGGTTCCAGATTTGATTATGGTGTTTAGTCAAATTAATTTAAAGATGCCACCATCATCATCATCATGGGATTCCTGATATGTACTGTCAAGGGGTTGTACAGGATATGATAGTACCTCGTGAAAAACTTACACCTTCACTAACTTCCTATCTACGATTTTCCTCCAAATCAATCTGCTATCTGTCAAGACTGCAACATTATCAGATTTTATATTTCTGTCTTCTAAGGCACCTTTTCCTGTATCAATCCACCTATATCTTAGTCTTCCTCTGGATCTTTTTCCTGCCAACCTGGCAAAGAACACTTGTTTTTCTAATCTTTCCTCTCCCATTCTGTTTAAGTGACGATACACATGAGATTAGCTTTGCTAACACATTAATGGATGCTAACAATATTAAGTTCTTTTCTAATATCCTCGTTTTTAATATGATATTGCCACTGATGCCATCATTTCACCCCTCTAATCTTTCTCAGGACTCTCATGTCTGTGGTCTCTAGTCTTTGGCCAAGTGTTTTACTTCTGACCCAGCTCTCAGATCCATAAGTTAAAATTGGTTTGAACACTGTCTTGTATAGAGCTGATTTAGTGTTTTGATTAATTTCTCTCTTATTCCATATAATTGTATTCAGTTGACTTCCTACCATACCAGCTTTATTGATTCTGTTGTCTATTTCCATATTTAATTTACCATCTTCACTAAAAGTCTTGCCTAAGTAGCTGAAATGTTTTACTTATTCTATAGGTTCTCCATTCACAATGCAGTTGATATTTTCAGTGCGTCTGCCTATTTTCATTGTCTTTGTCTTGGGATTGCTGACCTTCATACTCTATCTTTTACAACAGTTATTCAATTTAGTCAGGGAATCTTGCAGACTTGTAGCAGATTTATTTAGAAGTGTAACATCATCTGCATAGAGTAAAGAGCTGAGATTACCATTTCCAATTTTGATATCAGGTTCAATACTACTTTTCTTCATAATGTGATCCATGTAGATATAGTTCGCCCACTGTTTGTAGGTCCCTGCTTCGCGTCTTCCCAAGAATAGTCGATTCATGCTGAAGGGGAGAAAGAAATGAAGGACGTCCGAATTGGTCGCCAACACGCGAAATCATGTGCTTTATAGGTAAAATTTTCCAACTGTTATACAAGCAACATAGTTAACTACAATAATCATAAAAGAGAAGTTAATTTTCCGACCGGTAATAATAAACAACTCATCTCAAAATACAGACTGATTACCCTATTATCGGAATGGATTCTCCTTTTTCTGAGATGCGCAGAAGTGTCGAAGGATCTCTAATCGGTGGGCGAACTATAATAAATAACAGACAGGATAATGTACATCCTTGTCTCACATCAGATTTAACATTAAACCATCTTCCTGTACTTCCTTTGATTCTAACTGCTGACTTACAACTCAAATAAAGACTAAGTATTGCTTGATATAATGCTCCATCGCACACCATACAACTGCATCACTTTGAACAGCTTCTCTCTCTCTTAGCACCTTGTCATATGCCTTTTCCAGATCTACAAAACTTAAATACAGATCTTTGTTATATTCCCATGATTTCTCAACTATTTGTCGTAACGAATTTGATCCTGACAGCCTCTATTTTGCCTGAATCCAGCTTGTTCTTCAGCAAGCTTCCCTTCCACAATCCTTCTCAACCGTTTCTCAAGTATACTTGAATAAATCTGAACACTCAGTAGGGAAATACCTCTGTAATTCTCACATTCAGTTTTATTTTCCTTTTTATATATGGGTACTATGTGAGCTCTGCTCCAATCATCTGGTATGTGTCCCTCTGTCCAGGCTTTCTGAACTATGCAGTGCAGCCACTGTAAGACTTTTATACCTCCATACTTGAGCATTTCTGGTCAAATAACATCTACTCCCGCTGCCTTTCCACATTTCAGGCTTTTGATGGCTTTTTCTTCAAGTATGGATATGTATTCCAAATTGCATACCTGTTGAGTGTGTTTTACTGCTGTGTTGTCATCACTGCTTGTTTCATTTAGCAATTTTTCGAAGTAATTACTCCATACATGAAGGATATCTTTTTCTCCAGCTTTCACACTTGATTACAGCTTGTCACCTTTCATCATCATCATCATCATCAAATTCCTGCCATGTACCCTCAAGGGGTGTACAGGATATGACAGTACTACATGAAAAAATTACATCATTACTAACTTCCTATCTACAATTTTCCTCCAAATCAGTCTGTTACTTGTCAAGACTCCAACATTATCAGATCTTATATTTCTATCGTCTAAGGCACTTTGTACCGTATCAATCCACCTATATCTTGGTCTTCCTCTGGGTCATTTTCCTGCCAACCTGGCAGAGAACACTTGTTTAGCTAATCTTTCCTCTCCCATTCTATTTAAGTGACCATACCATCTGAGATTAGCTCTGCTAACGCATTCCTGGATGCTGACAATGTCAAGTTCTTTCCTAATATCCTCGTTTTTAATATGATATTGCCATTGATGCCATCTGTTCACGCCTCTAATCTTTCTCAGGACTCTCATATCTGCGGTCTCTAGTCTTTGGTCAAGTGTTTTACTTCTGACCCAGCTCTCAGATCCATAAGTTAAAATTGGTTTGAACACAGTCTTGTATACAGCTAATTTAGTGTTCCGACTAATTTCTTTCTTATTCCATATGAATTTATTCAATTGACTTCCCACGATACCAGCTTTGCTGATTCTGTTGTCTATTTCTATATTTAGTTTACCATCTTCAGTAAAAATTGTGCCTAAGTAGCTGAAACGTTTTACTTGTTCCACAGGTTTTCCATTCACAACACAGTTGACATTTTCAATGATTCTGCCTATTTTCATTGTCTTTGTCTTTTTATTGCTGACCTTCATACCATATCTATTACAACAGCTATTCAATTTAGTCAGAGAATCTTGCAGACTTGTAGCGGATTTATTTAGAAGTATAACATCATCCGCATAAAGCAAAGAGCTGACATTAACATCTCCAATTTTGATATCAGGTTTAATACCACATTCCTTCATAATGTGATCCATATAGATAATGAATAACAGAGGGGATAACGTACATCCTTGTCTCACACCAGATTTAACATTAAACCATCTTCCTGTACTTCCTTCAATTCTAACTGCAGACTCACAACTCAAATAAAGACTAAGTATTGCTTGATATAATGCCCCATTGACACCATATAACTGCAGCGTATTGAATAGCTTCTCTCTTGGCACCTTGTCATATGCCTTTTCCAAATCGACAAAACTTAAATACAGATCTTTGTTATATTCCCATGCTTTCTCGACTATTTGTCGTAAAGTGAAGATCTGATCCTGACAGCCTCTATTTGGCCTGAATCCAGCTTGTTCTTCACCAAGCTTTTCTTCCACAATTCTTCTCAACCGTTTCTCAAGTATACTTGCATAGATCTTGCCAGGAACACTCAGTAGGGAAATACCTCTGTAATTCTCACATTCAGTTTTATTTCCCTTTTTATATATGGGTACTATGAGAGCTCTACTCCAATCATCGGGAATTCGTCCCTCTGTCCAGGCTTTCTGAACTATGCAGTGCAGCCACTGTAAGACTCTTATACCACCATACTTCAGCATTTCTGGTCGAATATCATCTACTGCTGCTGCCTTTCCACATTTCAAGCCTTTGATGGCTTTTTCTACTTCAAGTATGGATATGTATTCCTGACTGCATGCCTGGTCAGTGTTTTTTATCACTGTGCTGTCATCACTGCTTGTTTCATTTAGCAGTTTTTCAAAGTAATTACTCCATACTTCAAGGATATCTTTTTCTCCTGTTTTCATTTCACCTTTATCATCTCTAATTCCTTTTACAGCACTCTTTCCTCCATTCCTAAGCTTCTTCAACAACCTCCAGAATATTTTGCCACCTTCTTGATATTTATTTTCTATATTCTTGCCAAAGTCCTCCCATGACTTTTGTTTAGCTAGTTTTACACACTGTTTAGCTTTCTTACATTTGTCTCTGTATTCTGTAAGAGTAAAAGCTGACTTATTTGCCAGGAACTTTTGATATGCTTTCTTCTTTTCCTTCACTGCCTCTTTAACTTCCTGTGTCCACCAGGGAGTTCTGATTTTTTTTATCTTTGCACACAACCTCACCACATGCCTCTCTGGCAGAATCAATCAATGTTTCCTTTAGAGTTTGCCACTGAATCTCCAAGGTTTGATTCCTGTTCTCAAACTCTTTCATTTTCTTTTCAATAATATTTCTGTATTTTAGTCTACAGTTTACATCTGAGAGCTGCTCAACTTTTATTCGCTTTAAAACTTTCTTACATGTTATTTTTTTCAATATGAAATTCAATTTTATCCTGCTCAAGACTAAATAGTGATCACTTCCAATTTCAAATCCTCTGTACACTCTGGTGTCCTGCACCAGGGAGAAAACATCACTATCAACAATAACATAGTCAATGAGACTTTTCTTATTCCTTGTCACCTTTATTACCTCTAATTCCTTTTACAGTACTCTTTCCTCCATTTCTGAGCTTTTTCAAAAGCCTCCAGGATATTTTGCCACCTTCCTGATATTTATTTTCCATGTTTTTACCAGTCTTCCCATGACTTTTGTTTAGCCAGTTTCACACAGCGTTTAGGTTTCTTACATTTGTCTCTGTATTCCCTAAAAGCACAAGCTGACTTATTTGCCAGAAACTTTTGATATGCTTTCTTCTTTTCCTTCACTGCCTCTTTAACTTCCTGTGTCCACCATGGGGGTTCTGATTTTTCAATCTTGCAGACAATTTCACCACATGTCTCTCTGGCTGAATCAATCAATGTTTTCTTCAAGGCTTGCCACTGAATCTCCAAGGTTTGGTTGCGGTTCTCAAACTCTTTCATTTTTTTCTTCAATAATTTTTGTGTATTTTAGTCTACAGTTCACATCTGAGAGCTGCTCAACTTTTATTCGCTTTAAAACTTTCTTATATGTTATTCTTTTCAATATTAAATTCAATTTTATCCTGCTCAAGACTAAATAGTGATCACTTCCAATTTCAAATCCTCTGTACACTCTGGTGTCCTGCACCAGGGAGAAAACATCACTATTAACAATAACATAGTTAATGAGACTTTTCTTATTCCTAGCCTCTGCTCTCCATGTGAATTTGTGCACATTTTTATGTTGGAACATGGTGTTAGCAATAACCAGTCCATGTCCTGAGCAGAAATCCAACAGATATTTGCCATTATTATTAGCTTTGCTCTTTTCTTCAAATTTTCCCAAAATATTTTTGTATGTCTGACAGCCATTTCCTACTCTGTTATTTAGATCCCCAACAGCACCAACTTTTCCTCTTTCATTGTGTCAGTTGCTTTTTCTAAAGCATCAAAAAATTTCTCCACTTCTGCCTTAGTAGAACCTTCTGTGGGACCATAGGCACAAATAAGTCTCATTGTCCATTTTTCCATTCTCATATTTGCTCACATCACTCTACTCGAGACTGCCTGCCATTCAAGAAGATTAGCCTCGTATTTTGTGTTGAATACCATGTCTACTCCTTCTTTTCCTTGATTGTCATTGTCTGAATATAACATTTTGTATTTATTGTTCAAAAAGATCTCACCAGTTTTGTCTTTTTTGTTTCAGTCACTCCTATTATGTCGATCTGGTACTTATCTAATTCCTCAGCTAGTTCCATTTCTTTGCCATTCAGGCTTCTTATGTTGATAGTACCAATTTTTAACTATGGTGATGTTGAGTTGGGGTGTGCTTTCAGATTTGTTCCAGTAGCTGACTTTTCGCTGTTCACCCTGGTTCCGTGGCGAAAACAAGGGAGGGCCTTGTTTAACTGGGTGACGCCCCAGCCAGCATGAAATTTTGTCATGTTGTACCATCTTCTTCTATATTGGTTTAAGCCAATAAGAATACAATTTGGTCAGCTAAATTCCAAATTGTGAGCCATTTAAACCTTTAAAGATGCCAAGAAATTATATTCTTGATGAATCCTTTATTCAAGTGTAAGCAACGAAGTTTGCACGTAATGTATCTTCATGACTGGCTACTGCTAGTGATTCATGTTAATTGCTTTAGTATCTCATAATGCAAAGCACACATCCTTTTTGGTGTGTATAATGCTAAGCATCATGGGTGGGAAGGGGTACTACCCAGACCAGTTTTGACCTTTATTGAGGTCTCAGCAGTTGGAGGCAAAGGTGACTTCAAGGTTGAAGTAATGCAGAAGTCATATGTTTCCCATATACAAGTAGTGAAAAGGTGTAACACCTGATTATTAAAATATTCTGGATAGAGTTAGTTCAGACTTGTTTAGTCATTTCATAAACATTTGGTGATAAGGCAGTGAAAAAAATAGTTATAAGAGTATTATTAGGAAGTCAATTTAAACTTGAAACTATTGAAATATTACTATTTTAAAGTTTCCTGAATCTCAGGTTTATGTTGTCCCTGAAGTATTAAATATAAATATCTGTATGTATACCTAGTTTTACTGTTTAATCAAACATTCTACATAGCCTACTTTTTTTTTTTTTGCTGCTACCTAATACAAAATTATGGCAGTGGATTTAAGATAAGATTTGATTAAAATGAAATTAAGACATTTACTGTAGCTCTCATAAATCAAAGGAGAGAAAAAAAACCTACCTTCAGAAGTTCAAGCCATCTGATTGAACTAATTATTTTTCTTTCCTCTAGTATACGAACATAGTTAACTCTAAAGGAATACTTGTGTAGTATAAATAAAACGAAATTTGATCAACCACGTACAGAATGATAGAAGTGAAAATAATGTTTGAGGAATAAAACTGACCAACTAGTAAACAGTTATATAAAATTGAATGTGAATTATTAAAATAATAAACATCTTGAGAGGAATATCTTATGAAATGATGGAGAAGTTTCAAATGAGTGAAATATCATCTTGGATGATCTTAGAGATGAGTGGAAAAGAAAGGAAGGAAAAATGTTTGATCAGAATCAATGGTGGATGACTGATGTTTCTTTCATAACATGATGAAGTACAAATGAATGGAGGTGAATAAAAGACTTTAGATTGTGAAGCTGTTTCAAACCAGTCATCCTCAGAAATCAGAAAACTTGTGAGGACAGCTGTATGGTTATCTTAAATCTACTGCATTCTTCGCCCCTAATCAAGCATTCATAGTATCCAGACAGATAGGCTATGCAGGATATACCATTAAACAATAATTTTCTATAGATATTTATATTTGAAAATATTTCAAACTTCAAAACATGTATGGTGTATTAAGGGTTTAAGTTTTTTTTTTTTTAATAATTATTTGTTTTTCACCTAACCAGAAACCCAACTCTAGAGACCACATAGACCTCCATAAATGTAGGCCTGGACCTGTTCTTACACCAGGTGGTGAAATTTCTCTCTCACTTCAAGACATTCACAAATATTCATACCCACTGCAAGACTCCAACCAATAGGCCGTGGGTATGATATTTAGTCACATTTCTTCTTTTTCACTTTTATGATAACCAGAAAATGAGTTCTTTCATTATCAGCTATAAAGACTGTTTTTGGAAATAGTTTTGTAGATTAGTTCCACCTAAAGAATGATCGCTAGCTTAGAAGCCCAACCATGAACTCTAAACGATTACTAAATAACTTAAGGAATTCACAACGTATACTGGAATATAAATTAAAATAAACTTTAATATATACTGCCTATATTTCGACGTCACATTGCCATCTGCATGGGAACATAAGATTAAGACACGTGCACGCAGGCACTAAAAACAGCAAATGAGGGGTCGAAGCGAGGAAACTACTGTTTTTCCTAAAGTCCTGATGGTGCCCCCTAGCAGGCTATATTAGGTATTCTTGGTCGTTGGGCTGAAGTTCTCAAGATGTACGTCTCCCAAATTTGGGGCAGTCTCATGCATCCAAATTTGTTGAAGTTTGGCATGTTTCTTAGGGCTGAGACGATTCTATGAATAGTCTTTCAAATTTCTACTTGCTGCAGTGTATTACTGTGGATTTCTTCCACTGTATTCTGTGGCATGTATCCAGAGCATGGTCTGCAAGCCTAGAGTGGCTGTACTGGTAAAACCAGAGTCAACATAACAAGAAATTTGATAATTTAAAAAAGAACTCTGCCTCTGAACCAAAACTACCACTCGACATGGTAGCTAATCTTTCTTCAGTTATTTTGAAGCTTAAAGCACTCAACGCTCTTGCACGTTCACCATTGCTCCTAGAAAAATACCGACCCGTAGGAATGATGATCCAGATTGAACGCGATATCTGCCACCCTCCAAACCACATCGCCAACAATATTAGACTGGATGTAGCCTGTGTTCTCACTAAAGCAAGACCACCAAAAACCAACATATTGTTACACCTGATATCCTGAGAATATTACATTCTCAGTTATCATGGTGTAACATGAAAATTCAATAACATAAATAAAAAACCCCTGCATAAAAAGGATAATTTAATTAATAAAATATTCTTGCATCCAGTATAAATTGAGTAAAAATGTTAAGGTCTATTGTTTAGTTAAGATAACAAAAGAAAAGAATGTATTAAGAGACTAAACAAGGAATTTGTATTAAATAAGTAGCTAACTAAGAATTAATATAGTAATGTGATTAAGAATGAAAGAGTTAAGTGCATAAGTATAAAAGAATGAGTCATGAAATACGCTATATAAGAGGCTACAGATTAAGCATTAAGTAGAATTCTGAGAAAAGGTTTAAAAGGGGGTTAAGATAGAGACTAACAAGAGAAATAACGGAATATCGCTTAGGGCCTATACCCGGATAGAAACTTCGTTACGAGTTGCCGATCAAAATGACGTATGGCGGCCAAATGCTACCCAATTGGTTGACAGACGGAAAATAAGTAGGAGGTGGGAAAAAGAAGTAAGAAATGGTGCCGTTAGGAGAGCAGCTATAAAAGGGTTGGTAACGCCCCCCCCCCCCCCTTGTGGGCTTTTAGGAAGAGTAGGCTCTTTTGGGTTTTGGGAAAGACGTTTAGATAGTCAAGGAGGCTTGAGGCCCTTTTGCCAGAAGAGAAGAAACGTTTGGATAGTCGCGGTGGTTTGAATTCGGTTTTCTAGTGGATTTCACGGTGTTCCTGAGTGGAGAGATATGGCTTATATCCTCATGCCACAACAAGGAATCGAAGGTGAGCGGGAAAGCTATTCCCATATTCCTATGTAGAAAGCAAAATATACCATAGAGTCATAGGAAGTTGTGAAAATATTGATGTCCTCGTTTCGGATAATACAGCCGACGGCACAGGTGTTTATATAGCCCTAAATTGCAAGAAGTTATGCAAGCAAGTTCGTTCAGTAGAAGGTAAAGGCCCGTAAGTGAAGCTAAAGAAAGGTATTGTGAATTTTGTCTTATGTTAACTATAAGTTGTTTGTGATAGGTACCATTGTCATAATACAGAACTGTTAAGGTGATTAGGGAGAAATTATAATAGGACTTTAGAATTTGATAGAGAGTGTTAAAAGTAAGCTAGCTAGTGTCGATAATTTGTGAATAATTAATTATCCTAAGAATCTTGAATGCCTACTACATTGTAAAAGGAAAGTTAATGACATAGTTGTGTGTTAATGAAGTAAATGATTTTGTTAATATTGAGTTTGATTAGTGTAAATTGAGTAATCAAGTAGCCTGAGGAATTTGAATGCCTAGTGTGATGTGTAGAGAATCGGAATTTGTCATGAGTATGTACTAGAATAGTTAATGATTTTGTTAGTGTACTTGAAGTTGAATAATCTAATAATGTGTGGTGATCTAATTTTTCCATGTTAAGTGAATTCATGTTTTGTATGAAATTTTGTGGGGGAATGATCGTAGTAACTTTTGTCGAATCACAGCCCAACTACTTGTATTAAGCTAATTTTAGTGTGTAAGTAATTTAGTTGAGTATTTTGATATGTACCATGTTTGGAGAAATAATAAACCTTTTGTTTAATGATAAAAAAAGTTGTCTGATATTGCTAATCCAATGCACCGCTTAGAAACATTCGAGCCTAACCACGCGGGAAATTAATGTTAAGAAACGGGAAGTTTAAGGAATTAATGTTGAGTAACAAAGAATAGTGTCACGACTGCAATAGTTACATTTTCAGATATTTGAGTTCCTTTTCTCTGTTTATGTATAAAATATCTTAAACTAAATATCCCGAAGGGCGCAGTTAAAATACAAATACTAGGGATACTACGGGGAACAATAGCTCAGATATTGGTAGAAATTTTGGTGATGTCTTGAGAGTAGAAGTTAGGAGAATATAGACGAATGCAGTTTGTAAGACAAACAAAAATCGTAAGATAGGGACATAACAATATCCAATAGTGAATATGAGGCTCTACAGGAAATGAAGAAAGACAAAGAAATAGTAATCACCAAAGCGGATAAGGGAAACGCCACCGTGGTGCTCAACCATACTGACTACACAGGTAAGCTTAATGCTTTATTATTAGATCGGGCTACTTACCTCCCCATTGAATACAATCCCACCAACTCACAAATTAGAAAACTCCATAGGCTCCTTAAGAAGGTCACTTCTTGGCCTGTGGAAGTTACTAACAAATTAAAACCTTTTAACTCTAGACCCTCCCCCCCCCCCCATATATATGGGCTCCCAAAAATACATAAACAAAATGTGCCATTACGTCCCATAGTGGATGGCATTGATTCCTCCACATACAATTAGCCAAACATTTAGCCAAGGCGCTCATACACTATACTGGCAACACACCATCATACATAAAAAACTCAGCCCACTTCAAAGCCAGTGTAGAAAACCTTATACTCCAACATACTGACATAATTGTCAGTTTTGACGTCTCCTCCTTATTCACAAATGTCCCACTCAAGGAAACCTTAGAGCTCATCCAAGCCAAATTTCCCCCTGATATCTCAGCCTTATTTCAGTTCACAATGAACTCAGGCTATTTTGTTTGGCAGGGAAAATTCTACAAACAGATAGAGGGGACAGCCATGGGTTTTCCACTCTCCCCATCCTTGGCCAACTTCTTTATGGAGACTTTTGAAGAGAAAGCCTTAAACTCTGCCCCACAAAAACCAACCATATGGCTTCGCTATGTTGATGATGTGTTCGCTATTTGGCCACATGGCTCTGATACCCTCCTCTCCTTCTTAACACTCTTAAACAACCAACACCGCAGAATCAAGTTCACCCTGGAAAAAGAGGAAAATAACAGCCTCCCTTTCCTAGACACACTAGTCAACCGCCAGCCTGATGTAACCTTGGTTTTCTCAGTTTACAGAAAACCCACCCATACAGGCAGGTACATTCACCAACAACCCCCCCCCCCCCATCTCCCTTCACAACAATATGGAGTTATTAAGACACTATACAACAGGGGTAAACTAATCTGTTCAAATGACAATGCCCTAACCTATGAACTAAATCACATCCTTAACACTTTCTCAGACAATGGCTGTAACCCCCAAAAAATACTAAAACCAGTAACCCACAGTCCCCCCCCCCCCTTCACAAAAAGATTACTGTAAATCCATCACCATTCCCTACATCCGGGGTACCTCGGAAAAAATTACCAAAATCCTGAATAAACATCACCTGACCTCTTGTTATAGACCATATAGAAAATTCACATCCCATATCCGC
Source organism: Typopeltis vanoorti (assembly GCF_054136105.1). Lineage (NCBI taxonomy): Eukaryota > Metazoa > Arthropoda > Arachnida > Uropygi > Thelyphonidae > Typopeltis > Typopeltis vanoorti. The sequence continues at coordinate 33,834,720 of NC_143572.1, read as the reverse complement.
TCTTCTAACGACCAACCACTTCCCCTAGACCTTGCAGCTGTAAGCTGTCCTACTTTGGCCAAACAGGCAGGACAACGAATACCAGAATTTCAGAACACAAGATCTACATCCGGTTTTACCAGTACAGCCACTCTGGGCTTGCAGACCATGCTCTGGATACATGCCACAGAATACAGTGGAAGAAAGCCACAGTAATACACTGCAGCAAGTATAAATTTGAAAGACTCTTCATAGAATCAGCCTCACCCCTAAGAAACATGAAAAATCTCAACAAATTTGGATGCATGAGACTGCCCCAAATTTGGGAGACGTACTTCTTGAGAACTTCAGCCCAACGACCAAGAATACCTAATATAGCCTGCTAGGGGGCACTATCAGGACTTTAGGAAAAAACAGTAGTTTCCTCGCTTCGACCTCATTTGCTGTTTTTAGTGCCTGCGTGCACGTGTCTTAATCTTATGTTCCCATGAAGATGGCAATGTGACGTCGAAATATAGGCAGTATATATTAAAGTTTATTTTAATTTATATTCCAGTATACATTGTGAATTCCTTAAGTTATTTAGTAATCATGTGCAACCAACATATAAGCCTTTCTACGAGAATCATGAACTCTTAAAGTATCAATGTTTAGTTTATTTTTAATTTATGATAAACTGGAGGAAAGTAGAAAACTAGAGCAGCTATATTTTCAGTTAATTTTATCATATCATCGTATATTTTTTAAGAAAATCAACAACAACATATTTGTTAATAAATAAACTTATTTACTTATTATCCTTTATTTCGCCAAAGTCAAATCGGCACACTTCAGTAACAAAGATGAAGAAACCAGAGAGATACAGGAGACCTAAAGTGCTACAATTATGCCACCTGTCTGCTTCAGTTGTGAGTTCTTGGTTGTTGGCTGACTTCTGCAGATGAGGGTTTCTCCCATAAGGAATCTGATATAACCATATTTGTTTAGGTTGGGATAGTTCGTAAGAGCTACAGCTGATTCCAGGAAAAGCCTCTTGAACCTGAATTTACTTTGGTGGAGTAAGGTGGCTTTTTTCCACAGATTCCATGTCAAGTATTCAGGGCATGGTCTGCTAATCTGCAGCGGCCGTAGTGCTAAAATTGGATGTAATCTTGGTGCTCTATTATATGGATGTTGGCTGTCCTACCTGTTTGTCCATGATAAAAAAGGTTGTAGCTGCAGCAATACCTGGTAAACTCCAGGTAAATCCAGATGTTGTAGCTGGTCTTTGAAGGAGCAGATGAGGGCTGCTAGCTTTTTGTATGGTTTTAAGGTTGTCACAAGATTGTGCTTTTTTAAAATGGCCATTAAAATATAATGACATAGCTCATACCTGTTTTTCTTCTAAAACAAGAAAATAATTTGTGCACCCCACAACTTTTCTTAAGAGAGAGCGTATTTCTTCTTTCGTATCTTCTGCACAATATCAGTTCCTTTTCTATTTCCTTGAGATATAAAAATAATTTTAAAGGTATTTTTTTCCTTGTGGAAACTTCTTCCTTAAATACAAAAAGAATTCATCTATTTTGACTTAACTAGAATACCTTTGCTGCATAATGTATCAAAAGGGGCTGTCTGTTACTTTGGGAAAACTATATATCACTTATCAATGACACAACTTGGCTTCATGTAAAAGAAATTCATCTGTTTGTTTCTTTCATAACACACTTTTCCATGAGTGTGTTATTGAAAGCATAAGAATTCCTTTAAACTCTTATTTTTCCCCTACACTTCCAACTTTTCAGAATGTCATCTCTGTTCTAATCACTGCTACAGCTGTTCTATTATTCTCTCTCACTTATTAATTCTACTTCCTGTTCAGAAGTACAATCTTCGCTCAAACACACCACTGCCTGCCATAGTAAGCAACATGGTGTGATGATAGTTGCTTGTTGTAAGCAAGGCTGTAGTTCTTCAGTGGTATGAAAATGTTGTTAGAGAGTTCAATATTTTCTTTTCTTAAGATTATGGTACATAAATAAAAAACTAAACTGGAGGCAAGTCCTTTTTAAAGGAAATAAATATAGCAATGAAACAGTTTGCGACGGGCTGTAAGTATTCAAATATTTCTTATATAAACATTTCTAATTACCAGAAATAATGCATTTTTTTGCTGTACATTTAGAAAATGTTTATGTACATGATAAATAATAAAACCAAAAGTTATGCTTTCCTTTTTATTTATTTATTTAATCAAAATCAAATTCCAAAAAAAAAAAAAAAAAAAAGTAAAATAATCTTATATTGCTAAATAGCAGGATATCCTACTCTTTATTTCTAACCCAACTCTCTGATCCATAACTTTAAACTGGTTTGAACACTGTCTCATATACTGCTAGTTTAGTATTCTGGCTAATTTCTCTCTTATTCCGTATGAATTTATTTAACTGTCTCCCCACTATACCAGCTTTGCTTATTTTGTTGTCTATTTCCAGATTTAACTTGCCATCTTCACTAAAAACTCTGACTGAATAGCTGAAATATTTTACTTGTTTTATAGTCTCCATTCAGAAAATAGTTGAAGTTTTCTGTGGGCTATTTTCATAGTTTTTGGTCTTTTTATTGGTGATTTTCTTGCCAAATTTGTTACAGCTGTTATTCAATTTATTTGGAGACTCATACTGCATGTGTTTAGGAGCACAATATCTGCATAAAGCAGAGTTAAGATTTGATATCTCCAATTCTAATATCAGGTTTAATGCTACTTTATTTTATAACGTGATCCATATAGATGACAATGAATAAGAGTGAAGATAATGTGCATCCTTGTCTTACACTTGATTTTATATCAAACATCATCCTGTATTTCCTTCAATTTTAACTACTGACTTACAACTTAAATATAGATTATGTATTGCCCTGTATAATTTTCATTTATCTTTTATAACCAGTGTTTTGAAAAGCTTTTCCCTGGGCACTTTATCATATGCCTTTTCCAAATCTACAAGGCTTAAGTACAAATCCTTGTCATACTCCCATGATTTCTCAGCTATTTGTCGTAAAGTGAAAATCTGATCTTGACAACCTCTATTTGGCCTGAACCAAAATTTTTTCTCCAACAAGTTTCCCTTTCACAATTTTTCTCAACCTCTTTTCAAGAATGCTTGCATAAATCTTACCTCAAACACTTATTAGAGAAATTCATCTGTAATTCTCGCATTCAGCTTTATTCCCCTTTTTTTTTTTTTTTATAGATGGGTACTATGAGAACTCTGCTCCAATCATCTGGAATTCGACCTTCTAACCAGTCCCTCTAAATTATGCATCGTAGTCACTCCAAAACATTTTATACCTCCATATTTAAGCATTTCTAATTTCATCTACTCCAGTTGTCTTTCAGCATTTCATGTTTTTGATGGCTTTTCCTATTTCAGGTATGGATATGTATTCCTAACTGCATTCCTGTTGGGAATTTTCTACCAAATAAACTTATTATTTTGGAGGGGAAGGAGGACAAACAAAATTTTAAAAATCCTGCGAAATTATTTTACTTTGAAAAATTAAAAATAGTTCAAATGCCATTTACTTCCTGTTATTTGAAGAAATAGCCATCCCTATCCCTTACCTCAAACAAAATTTTCTGTGAATAAGAGTGTCATGTCATATGTATAAGGTATATGACTACTGATTTTATTAATTTCTTTAGAAAGAACAGAATTAAATAATCAGTGAGAGATACCAAAATGCAAAATACTGAGAAAGCAGTAGAAAATTAGGATCTTCTGTACGGCTGATACATTTATAAGTTGATTTATTTTTGTACAGGGTGTCCCAAAATTCACGCAAGAAGTAATTTTGATAGAAAACACAGGTTTTTAATTAAAAATTGTAATTTCTTATTGATTCATAAAGTATACAGTATAGGGTTATGCATGGAATAGCATATCGGGTAAATGGCCTCCACGGCTTTGCTGGCACATACGCACTCTTTTGTCAAAATTTTCCATGACCGTTTTGCATAAATGTGGCTGAATTTCATTGATACAGCGCTCAATTTCCCCCTTCAAGGCATGGGTGGTCGTGGGCTTGTTGGCATAAACCTTAGACTTCAAAAAACCCCAAAGAAAAACGGCGTTAAGTCACATGATCTGGGCGGCTAATACTGATCACCAAAACGGGAAATTACACAACCAGGAAATGACTCATGCAGTAATTGAATTGTTTCTTGGGTTGCATGGCATGTGGCACCGTCTTGTTGAAACCACATGTTGTCCACATCCATATCTTGCAATTTAGGCACAAAAAACTGGATTATCATGTCGCGATAGCGAGCACCATTAACTGTTATTGCCTTACCAGCTGCATTTTCGAAGAAGAATGGACCAATGATGCCTCCAGCCCAAAATCTGCACCAAACAGTGACACGTTGTGGATGCATTTGTTTCTCAACAATCATTCATGGATTTTCTGAACCCCAAATGCGACAATTTTGTCGATTAACGAAGCCATCAAGATGAAAATGAGCCTCATAGCTGAAGATGATTTTGTTCGAAAAATAAGCATCCACTTGTTGTTGTTCCATAATCCATTCAACAAACTCTCTTTGCTGTGTGTGGTCAGTATGCTTCAGTTCTTGAGTCAATTGAACTTTGTAAGCATAAAGATGCAAATCTTTCGTGAGAATTCGCTGTAGAGAGAGCTTTTCGAAATGCCCAATTCAAGACCACAGTGCCGAATTGATGTTCCTGGACTCTCGGCAACACTCTCACAAACTGCTTCGATGTTTTCTGTTGAACGACTTGTTGAAGGACGGCCAGAGTGTATAAGATCATTAATTGATCCAGTTTCCTTGAATTTTTTAATTAATCTTTTCACAGTTGATGAAGTTAAATCACTATTCCGACCATATTTTGTACGAAAATTGCGAACTGTAGCTGCCAAACCTTCATTATTTTTAAAATATTGCTCAACAATGAAAATGCATTGTTCTTTCGTGTAGCACTCCATTTTTAATAACCCTGAACTGTCAGCTGTCAAGCTGTCTTTTTTTTTCTCGTTGGCAACACTTTACCGCACAAATGGCGCTAAATTTAAATCTTGCGTGAATTTTGGGACACCCTGTAGAAATAAATTTTTGATTTATTTTGCTATGTTGGGAGTAATGGGGAGAACTATGTTTGAATACTACTAGTAAATATGCAGTGCCTTTTGCAATATATATTGATTTAGCTGGTTAATACTATTAAACAGATTTTTTGTGACTGTAAGATATATGGAGGCATTCCTGCTGCATGGTTGGTTAGCATTTCCATTCTTTAATCAGCAGACTGCAGTTTTGAATACTACTGGGGTATGATTGTAAGTCAAGGTTTTTAGGTGACAACTATTAGCCCACCTGTGCTGCTGATATAGATTTGCTACAAACTTTCAGAAGTGAGATTCACATAAAAAAAAAGTTGAAAATACATTTCTAGGAATGAATATTTCTTTGTGAAATATCAGCACTTTCATGCAAGAGAGGGATAATAAAAACTCATTCAGAAGACATGACAAACACACAATCATATTTCTTGTCATGCATTATCAGCTCTTCCATATCTCAGTTGGCTTTGAAGATGCTCTTCAAAAAAATAAGATTTGAATCCTATTTGGGTTGCAAAAAACCTTTATCAGGGCTTTTCATTGAAGGTAAGTTAGCCGCTCTCATAAAGAGGTGGCAGAGTTTTTTGTCATGCAAAACAGGCAGACTTTCCAGAAGTTAGCTGTAGTGCACTATGCAATTGTATTAAGAGCATTATCAGAGCATTAATTAGGTTTCACTGAAGCCATATTACTTGGCCATGTCATGCCATTGAGCCTGACCCCTAGTGGGAAATGGGATTATGGTTATCCCAGACCTCAGTTTCTTTTTGAGAAGAAAGAAAAGCAATTATTAGAACGGTTTTCAGATAATACTCTAGTATTACTGACTGATAATATTATTATATTTAATGATCACATACACTTTCATGAATGTCAAAGGATTCAAAAATCATTTATTTTATTTTATTTATTTATTTTTCTAGATAAAAACATGTAGTTAATGAAAAAACATTCTGAAGTACATTATTTTTTAACAGCAGAAATATAGCTAAATTCTTTGTTAAACAAATTAACAGAGGTTTACCAGTCTTCTTAATTGTCACATGCCTTTTCTGTCTATCATCCAAAAAAAATCTCCATTATCTTCTTCGCTCTCCTTACCAAAATTGAAACAGCTTCACCAATTGCAATCATAATCAACTTCCAGATATGTATCCTTGTGGGGGTTGTGTATAGGATATTAAATAGTATAAAAATAAGAATAGTGTATAGTATGAGATTGGACAAGATCCTAATACCCATTCACAAAAATGAAGCAAAATGGACTACAAAAACTACAGCATAATTGCTATGATGAGTCATGTGGGAAAAGTATTTGATATTAACAGAAAGAGTAAGCAAATTAATGAAAGAAAATTTGAAGATGAGCAAGCACGACTTAGAAGAGACAAGAGTATACTCTGCACCAAATATTAATGTTAAGATTGTGTAGAAAGCTCCACATAAAAAAATTGTTTATACCTGTTTTGTTGAGTTTCAGAAAGCATTTGACAGAAAGTGGCATGGGCTGAAACCGAATCTTATGGAGTGGACATGAACCTGATAGGTCTATTGCAGAACATCAATAACAATGCAGAGACTGCTGTGAGAAATTATGGAAAAACAGGAAGATGGTTCCAGACAACAAGAGGCACAAGACAAGGAGATCCCATATCCCCAAATATTTTTATCATGCTTTAGGAAAGAACAATGGATGTCATAAAGGATAATATAAGGGGAATTTCAATTCAAGGTATACAAAAATAAATAACTTACGATTTGAGATGACATGGTCATTATTGAAGAAGATGAAGAGGAACTAAAGAGAACAGTGCTGAAGTTAAGAAGGAAACAGATATGGGTTGATAATGAACATTATTGAAAAAACAAAAACAATGGTATTCAGAGAAGAGGATGGAAAAGCAAATAAAGGTCAACTGACAATAGCTGGAAGAGATTAAGAACTTTACATACCTAATGGAAGAAAATCCCACAACATAACACACAAAGCAACACGACACACGATTTAGACTGTAAAAAAAAAAAAAAAAGAGAGATAAGATCTTGGATAACAAAAGTAGAAAGTAAACCTACAGGCAATGGTAAAGTAAATTAGTGAGCTTTCCATAAAGCTGAGACTGCTGGAAACATGCATATTAACAAGTGTGGTTGTGAATATAGGTAATATTTAGAGATTGCAAGATGAATATTGACTTTTGAAAGCATGTGTTGCAGAAAGATTCTATGAATTGGATGATAACAATGGTAGCAAATGGTAACAAATGAAGAACTGTATAGCAAAGAGAATCTAAGGCAGAAAATAATTTGAAGGAAACTAAGACTTTTTGGACATATCTATGGAATGGATAACAGTAGAAAGAACAAAACCATGATATGTAGTGCAGTAGACAGTATAAACAGAAGAAGACAGCCAAGACAAAACTGGGTAGATTATGTAAAGAAGTGGTGTGGAAAGAATGTGCAGAATTTGAGTGAACTGGCAATGGACAGAGAGAAATTGCAAAGAGTGGTGGTGATGATGACTGCATGAGGAGATTTGAGATTGGACTGAAATAAGTTTCAGATTTCAGAGAAATCTGAAACTTAAAGTGGCATTAATGAAAGAGCTCCACTTTGATATTTTTGTTTATAAAGTAGTAAAAGTAACTGTTCTTTTTCTGGTAATAAATTTATGCATCTTGTAATAAAACTGCCTGAGGTAAGAATAATTATACTTAGTGTAACAGAGGATGATTGGAAAAATAGATGCTAAATAATAAAACACTACATAGTCTTATGGAAGTTAAGAAGTTTTATATTTTGAGAAAAGGTTTGCTAAAGAATTGACGCTAATGAACATTCATTGTTTGTAGGAATTTGTTGTGGTCTGATAAAGAATTGACACTAATGAACATTCATTGTTTGTAGGAATTTGTTGTGAAAAACAAAATGTTCAGTAGTCTGAATAAGTACATATATAACAAACTATCTCATCATCATCTCATCTTCCTTATACCCTCTTTTACCTTGTGGTGTCGAGGGTCCATTGTCATCGGACCTCACTCCGTTTACAGGATAAGGTGGTCAGCCTTATGCCCCGGTGTATCCTATGGCCTGTAGTGTTGAGTTCTCAAGGCCAGTTTGCCTAATAAAATAAGTCAGTGAGAGAATGAAAATATTCCTTTAAAGATAAGAGATCTTAAGATGCTGTTTTAATTTAGAAGGCCTTGGATCCAAATAATTTTGTAGTTATTAATTTAATTATATTTATCATGCATATAGTTTTGTTTAGTTTCATTAAATGTGTTTTTTTTGTTTTTTTTTTTGTTTTGAGTCAATCATTTCCTGGATTCTAAAAGGAATGAAGTTTTAAGTCATGATATACTTAACTCAGTGTGAAAAAAAAAAAAAAAAAAACTCTTTAAAGAGATAAACAAATTGACGCAGTCTCTACATGAGATATTAACATAATTGGTGCAGCTGACAGGATTTTTAATAATACTGGTACAGCTGATGTGATTATTATTACTTGAGATTTGATTGAATATAAAATATTTGATTGAATCAAAGGCCAGCTTTCTCTATGGATCCATATTACTTGGGATTGTAGATGGACCTTTATCCTAAATGCTGTCTTCCACAAGGGTCTGTTCTTTCATCTGCTTTCTTCTTTTTTGTATCACTAGCTTCAGTACACATGTTTGATGATGACAGTTTTGATGAGAGAGGAATACATTGCACTCCTTATTTGACAAACTTTGCACTACAAACCATTCTTCAGTGTGATGCCAATAAACTTACTCATTTCAATACTAGTAAAACTTACCAGTTTTATTTATTGTGAAAAAGAACTATTTTACTTTTGGCAATACCCAAATCGCTAGGCAAGATAAGATTTCTCCTTTTGGTATTACTCTAATATCTAGTGCTGTTTGCAATAGACATGTTATAAATATTGCTTTCTCAGTATTTAACAAACATTTTTCTTTCACTCAAGGTGTAACTTCTAATGAGATATAACTCTTAACTACTGTTATTTCCAATAGTGGAATACTTTCCTTACATTTAGGTGGTGCCTCTAAGTACTCTTTAAAAAAGAATTCTGAATACAGAAGAGCACTTGGGTTGATTAATGACTATCTCTCGCTCATTCGTGTCCTCTTTCTCCCTCCCTCCCACACAGACATTGTTTCTATTGTTTACATATTCTGCAAATATTTCCATAGTCAGTGTTCATCAAAATTGGCATTGATTAATTTTATAACCCTCTAGCAGTTGTTTAACATTCATTCACGGTTTGTTTGGTAAGTTTACATTTTAACTGCTTTTGTAAGTTTGTAATTGAGTGTTCCAAAAGACTGCAGTCTTTGGGAGCAGTTTAAAGAATATAGCCTACAGGTCTTCAAATCTAACAACACGTTTCTTCCTTATCTTCAATTTTCTGCCCATCCACTTTATTAAATACTCTCCCTTAGGTTTTTGCTATTAATAGATAGAAAATTGAGCAGGATAATTGCATGCTTTATATTATGCCATGCCATTATACCTACAGTTTGTCTTTTAAGACAGGAAACTGTAGAGGTATATTTATCCAAAAAAAAAAAAAACAAGTAATCAGACAGACATCCAGTTTCTGTCTTTATCTATCTCTGGAAGTATTGTCTTCAATAAGCTCTTCACACTTCAGCTAACAGGTTAGAGCATGAAGATGGTGAGGGTCTTATAATAAATTGATCTTAGTATGAGACCCTCTAGAAGAAAAAGCTCCTTTAGTCAGTGACTAGAATCGAACCTAGGTCATTCTTTGGGTTGTCTAGTGCTGAGGAGTGCAAATGCCATTTCCACTGAGCTACACAGCCCCACTTCCATTTTCAATTAAGTGATTATGAAAACAGTGATAATTATCAAACTTTGTTTAAAACTGTCATTTAGAGAATCAAATTTAAGTCAAAAATGGAATATAAGTGTATCATATTCACTAGCAATGATTTAATGGTTAATTTAGCAACCCATCTGCACTTTTAACACACTTGTTGTTTTCTCAATCAGAAGTATTAAATTTTCTCTCACTACACTCTAAATATTAATGACATTTGGTCATTTATTCAGATATCAAGCACCACATGAACAGATTTTCACTTAAAGCAACCATTACCTCATCCATAATATTGAACATGTACAGTTATTTCCTGGTTTTTGTTATATACTTATTTTCATCTAAAGAAAAGCTAAAGAGAGGAATTTTATTCTTTTTTATTTTATTTTATTAAGAACATCTTAATCTCCAGATCTCATATCTTATCCACGTCTTGAAACACAGTTCCATCAAGATAATATACAGCTTTATATCTCTGTACTCCAAAATGCAATGCCTTGTGCTTATTAATATTAAAGCTACAAACCCATTCATTTTTGCAAGCTTAAAGTCTATTTAAATCTTCCCAAAGGGAAATAATATAAGCACTACCTTATAATTCTCTTCAACTTTGCATCATCAGCAAACAACTGAAGATCACACTCAATCTACATGAAATATCATTAAAACACAGGATAAACAGCAGGCATCCAACAACAGAACCCTTTGACACCACTGGGTACCTGCCTTTTATGAGACACTGTTCCATCATACACAGCTTGTTGATATATTCACAGAGCCAATCTCCAATTCATCTAACCAATATATACCATCCATTCCCGTCTTCTGCAGCCTGTATGCTAACCTGTCATGAGGTAATCTATCGAATGCTTTTGCTAAGTCCAAGAATATCAATGTAAGTTAATCTCATCTAACATACACTCGTTACCTTATCAAATGCAAGTTGAATGCTAAAACAAGACTTACTCTCTACAAACCCATACTGACCATCATAAAGAATCAAATCCTTATCCACATTCCTTTTTTTGCCATCTAAGTCATTTGTGCTCACAACTACCACTAATTCTAATGTCTGTTCTTTCTTTCTATGCAAAGCATCACTTGGTTCACTGTTCCTGAAAAACATGTTATGTGTACCTTTTTGTTAAGCACACCTCTAATTATTGAATCCTTATATAATGCTATACAATTATCCTTGGACACTTACATTCTCCTTCCCATTCATCTCACCTATCCTCTTTTTTTTAAATGATCACTCTCATTTTCAATTATTATATTATGTAATAATGATGATTATTATACAGCACCAGCCACTGAATTAGAAACTTATTTTATGTACAGGCATGCAACTTTCAATACCAGTCCTCTTAAATTCCCTGCGCATAGTTCTGTGAGATATGAATCGGGAACAACTTACATGAAATGCTTTAATCAATTGCTGTGCACAGGAAGTTCTGTTTATCTGTATGAGCCTTCTCAGATGCCACCAATCTCATTCTTGACACACTGTCTTAGGACCACAGTTATGCCATTTAGATAAGTAATCTGGGTTATTTTTCAACTGACTAAACACTTAGAATATCTTGCCTTTTGAGAAACCAGTAAGCTCTGCTGTTTTCAAAATTGTGGCTCCAGCCATACAGGCACCCTCAATAAGCCATTTTTTTAAAAAAATTTCTCCAAAAGATCCTTTGTGTTTCCTAAGCAGCATTCTTAAATAGTTGCTTAGAACATATGGCGATGCATATGACCAAGTATTTTGCATATACATTTGCATAAAGGTTTCTAATTCGATGACTGGTATGTGTATATTATGATTAATTGTATTTTATTATTATATTATTTAAAATTATAATAAGATGGCAAACAGTTTATCTTTTATAACCTTGAAACTTCAGAAAAAGTCTTGAAAGTGAGAATCATGCTGCAAAACAGCTGCCAGTGAAACTTATTTTAGCAAATACTAAAAAGTGAAAATGTGCAGACTTCTTGATAGAGTTCATATTTATTAAGTATTGTTTTAAAATGAAAATTTTAAAGTAATGAAAAGCTGACTTCATTGTTTCTAGTTGTGTGGTAGTTAATTGGATTGATCAAGAATTTGCATTAGTGGATCTGCACAAATAATAAAGAAATAAAGTATGATAATAAATTCCACAATTAATGAAAGAAGTTGCATTCTTTTCACTTTGAAGAAGTAATCTAACTTGCTGTTTGAAGTTAACCACATAATATAAAAATAATTATTTCTCAGTTACATAATAGACTGCAACAGCATAGTTCTTTGCAGCCATGTATTGTCATTCTTTCATATGCTGTAAAGGTAACTACTTTTGAAGGACATTTTTGAAATAGGATTCCCATGTCAACCGTATAGAGAACTAATAATCTGAAATAATAATAAAAAATTTAGTTTAATCCTTTATCCCAGTGAGAGCAAACAAAGTTTGCACCTGAAAATGTCTTCAGGACTGAATATAGTGTTGTATTAATAATTTGAAATATGTTGGGTTGGTGGATGAGCTCAATGCTTAAAACTGGTCTCCTGCCAAGGTCCAAAAAAACAGCTAACTCTTTTGCATGCAAACTTGCACATCTATGTAAAAAAATTTCATGTCAAATTGTGTATATTTACTGTGTGTGTGTGTGTTGTGTGTTTCATATTTTGTTCAGTGTTATACAGACAAATCATAACAGAATATTCTTTTACAGAGGAAGATGAAACAAGAATCCTTATTGAATTGCTTTGCAGTATCAAGTTGCCTTCAGTAAGTTAATTTATATGATAAGTAATAAAAAACATTGCCTTTTTGAAAAAATAGTATGTAATGATCTGCTGCAAGCATGCACAGTTTATAGCACGTGGAGTCCACTATTTTAATTCATACAGTTGCTTTTAACACTGATTGATCTTATTAGATTGTTGTTCCCATGCAGAATCATGAGGAAATCTTTATTTATGCGACTTTCCTCACCATATATAAGTAGATAGAGTTAGTCTTTAGTTTTAAGAGAAAGATGTTTCAACTTAGCAAATAGGAATAAGCTTAATAAAAGTAATAAAAAATTAATTCTTTTGTGAGTTGTAACAGGAAAGTTACGTTTGACTTCTATACAATTGATAAGTGAACTTTGCCAGTACCTCAACACCTTAATGATTCTGTAGTGGATCTGGACCAATACGTCTCTCTTCTCCTTAAGAAGGATCTCTAGACTCAGTCAGTATACCAAGTAAACCATGATCTAATTTATCACTCATGTTGATAATATTTCATTGCATTTTTTGTTGCTAGTTGATACACATTTTTACATAATAGTACCAACAACGTAGTATTAAAAAAAAAAGTTTGACTCTGCTTTTGAGAAAAATGAGATTAGGATTCTATGTTAAGAAAATTTATATAGTGTATAATAATTGAAAAAAAATTATCAGATATGACCTTCAGGGAGTCAGGGACTTACGTGTGAGTGTAGGTAGTGTGAATTGAATTAATTCATCCTGCCTGCATATAGTACCTCCAAAGGCAAGCCATTCCAATTACATGCATCTCTATGAGACAAAAATCTAATCTTGCCCCTTTCTAAATTGCATTATTTTTCAACTTCCATAGATGCTGTCTCAGCCTTTCTTTACCTACCATAAAATGAAAAATTCCATTTATTGGTATTTTATATGACCTTTTCAAAAGTTTGTAGGTCTTTGTCATATCGTAATGTAAGACAGTTTTTCAAATACATTTTCCCTATTTTATAATTCGCACTCCAAGTCTACATTCAAAGAATATCATCATTCCTGATCAATATAGAGCAGTTGAATCTGTCCAGAACTTCACATAAAATGTGCATGTTTTTTTAGCACCATTCTCATGCTTGAAAGGTTATTAAATCTTCGTTAGTAGGCTGAGTGAGTTTAGTGACTACAAAATCATATGTGGCACAGTCAAAAATTACTTATTGTACAAATATTTTGTTTCACCTATGAACTGTAAGACATCATCAACATCAGCAAATAACAGTGAAGAATTTAAATAAAGGCACAGTCGAGTGCATGCATTATATTAGAATCTCTCTATACATGCAGTCTCATTAGGATAAAACACTGACGTATATAATGTTATAAAACAATATATTTAATACAGATGAGGATTACAATTTCCCAGAGTTAAAAGTTGAAATGCAGTCATTATGATTAAGGTTCAGTCGATGAAATTGGGCTTCAGCAGTTTCTTTGAATAAATATACATATTTATACACACACTGCTTGAAAAGAATTCAACAGACTTTGTAGCTGAGATAAATTGGAGTAATATGATGCTCCCAACACAGTACAACTGTGTTTGGGTGAAATGGCTGCAAGAAGGAAATTGATGGAGTTTGAAAGAGGCATTGTGATAGGATGCCATGTTGCTGGTCTATCTGTTTGGCAAAATATTGAAAAATTGGGCCATCCCAGGTCAACAATCAGTGATACCATACTGAGATGGAAGTGCAGGGAGTCAACTGCAGGACATTTTAGCTATTGTGCCCTCTTCTGGTGAGAATGAGCGGATCAAGGAAGATTATAATTGTCTTTAAGAACACCAGACGGCCTTAAAAATCAACTGACTCTAGTTACATGGGCAAGGAGTGTGATAAAGGACTCTCAATCAACGATTGTTTTGAAATTTACTATATACTTTTGAAGTAATGTAACTTGTAATTTTTTTTTATTATTATTATTTTTGGCATGTAATAAAATGATTAATGTACCAATTGAATATCTAGGTTAATTTAAACATGTATTTTTTTTTTTTTTTTTTGGTAGTAGTAAAAAAACTGAACCCCTGTGGTTGGAAAGACCTGAGTTTGATTACCGTCAGTGATGCGAGGAACCTTTACGTGGTCTCTTTTGACGAAAGGTGAGTTAGCCAGTCTCATACAGAGGTAGACTTTTTTCACCTGGAAACTTGGGTTTTTCATTCCCCAGAACAGACAAACTGGCCCCATGAACACATGCATCTACAAACTGGGAGGCATAGGCTAACCACCTTATCCTCGAATTGTGGTTGGGAAGTCCAAAAATACTTGGAAAGGTTGTGGGTGCTTAAGTGCCTATTAGGACCACTGATGATAGGATATAGTAATAAAAAACACTTCCTCTGTGGAGGTGAGATATGCTTTTATGTTACCACAAAGGGGTTAATTAATTTTAGTTTTCATTATTGAAAGATGCTGAAGGATGAGAGCTCTTCTAAACAATAAAGTTAATGTATTATTATTTGATGATAATGACCCAATAAATATTAGAAATAAAATTAAACACGAAACACTGAAGGATCTGAAAATTTTTAGCTTTTTTTTGAGAAGCTAAGTTAGTTGGTCTCATCTACATATGAGACATTAACACACTTGTCTGCTAGTTATTCTGATAGAATTCTTTGAGGTTGTCTTGAACTTGCAGAGTCAATTTAGTTTTCTGTACAATAGTTGTAACTCTTCTAGCCTGCTCCTTATAATTTTCATAATTGACTACATCCTTCTGAATACAATATTCCTTCCATATTATCTTTTCTTATGAATCACTAGCTTAATAAGATTGCATCACTCACATGCTGTTTATTCTTTGAACTCTATGGAGACATTGCAATATTCCTTCATTGAGGTATTTTTTAAATACTTCCATTCATTGCTGATAGCTTCCCATCTTGCAACTGATACTATGAGATCAAACCTGTCATTCTCCTCAGTTTATCATAATTTCCTGGTTTGATGTTCAGCATGTAACCATTTCTAAATGGATTATCCATACACTTAGCCAATTCCCAGGTGAGTATGGTATGATCACTGTCACCAACTGGATGCAGAAAAGTCATGTCTTTTACTTAAATACCTTCTGACACAATAATCAGATCTAATACTATTTGACTGTGATCTTCTGTCACATGCTGCTTAAGAAAGTCGTGCAGCAGCTCAATAAATTGGCTTCATTCTTTTCATGTGATAATTAGTCATTCATGATAATCGATTAGTAGCTAATTAGTAGCTGTTAGGTCCATCATAAAAATATGATTTCCTTTACGATCCATACCAGTTAATACATATGGGAGCTAGATATCACTAATTGCCAGTCTGAAGTATCACATATTCACTAAGGCATCGAACTCACCTACTTCATTTCTTATACTCCTGGACTCCTGGTATTCATGTACAGACATAAGTTACCTCTGAGCATTTTTTGTATACTCTCCTCTATGGTCTGCATGATCCAGTTGGACAGCTTTTGGATTCATGTTTGTATCTAATGCTTCACTTATACAGACATCCTATATATATATATATATATATATACACAGACATAATAAGTCTGAGCCAGACTAACACAGTCATCTTTTCATCAGTATCTCTGGAATGGTGGTGAAGATTTTGAAAAAGTTGGTTAGGGCTCACATACAGAAATGGGGTGACAGAGAAGCTATATTTTGCAATGAACAGAATGAATTTACTAAGGAAAGGGTATGTTTCAACAACTTGCTCTGTGATAATTTTAGCATTGAATTATGATACTTTTATTTACCATGAAACTTTTTGATTTTGCTGAGACTTTTGATAGAACACAGCATGAAAGACTGTTGTATAACTTGGAGAATATGGGATTGGATTATAAAATGTTGGTGTCAATAAGAGGATAAGCTGACTGACAGATATCAAAAAGTCATATATCTCCCTCGATGAGTCTCTGACTCTCCCTAGATGTCTCTCTTAATGATAATAATCACTTCCTTTATTAAGCATATTCATGCCATTAATAATGGTGCTTAATGTTCAAAGCTATATAACTGAGAGGAGACCTCCACATAGCCTTTAAAGGAATGCAGAAAACCGACCGGGTCTTCTGACCTAATGTCTAATCCTCACCTTTTCATGGTGCACCCTGTTAAGTATCTGCCTGGATACTGAATGAACGAGGATGGACTGGCAGTTTTGGACTTTGCCAACCAAATTGTATTCTTATTGGCTTAAATGACAATGTAAAATGATGGTAAAAGAGTGCTATAAAAGGAATTAGAGGTAATAAAGATGACATGAAAACTGGAGAAAAAGATATTCTTCATGTATTGAGTAATTACTTCGAGAAATTACTCAATCGAACAAGCAGTGACAGCACAGTAGTAGAAAAAACACTCAGCAGGCATGCAATCAGTTTAAAGGCAAGCCATTAAGTCTGAAATGCGGAAAGGAAAGATGACATGAAAACTGGAGAAAAAGATATCCTTCATGTATTGAGTAATTACTTCGAGAAATTACTCAATCAAACAAGCAGTGACAGCACAGTAGTAGAAAAACACTCAGCAGGCATGCAATCAGGAATATATATCCATACTAGAAGTACAAAAGCCATTAAGTCTGAAATGCGGAAAGGCACCAGGAGTAAATGATATTCGACCAGAAATGTAAGTATGGAGGTATAAAAGTCTTGCAGTGGTTGCACTGCATAGTTCAGAAGGCCTGGACAGAGGAACAATTCCAGATGATTGGAGCAGAGATCTCATATTACCCATATATAAAAAGGGAAATAAAACTTAATGTGAGAATTACAGAGGTATTTCCCTACTGAGTATTCCTGGTAAGATTTATGTAAGTAAACTTGAGAAATAGTTGAGAAGGATTGTGGAAGAGAAGCTTGGTGAAGAACAAGCCAGATTCAGGCCAAATAGAGGCTGTCAGGATCAGATTTTCACTTTACGACAAATATGAGTGTAGTCTGAAAAGTTCTTGGCCTCGACCATAGAGGCAACACTATTGGCAATTTTTTTTTTTTTCTACATTGTTATATTTGTCATAGCATCCATGTGAAATTGCAAGTCATTCTATCAAGTAGGTTTTTTTATACAGCTGTCTGAAGCAAAAGTGTTGTCTGTATCCCTTGAAATGGATAAAATTTAGTATTGTGGAGTTATATATTCTTTGTAAAAGAAGGTTTAACGCCAAAAGATGTTCATACTGAGTTCATAAAAGTTTATAGGCACTGTTCTCCTTCGTTTTCGACAATTAAGAAATGAGCTGCCGAGTTTAGATATGGCTGTACCAGCCTTGAAGATGATTCATGTGAAGGATGTCCAAAAATTGTAACAACACCAGAAATCATTGATCAAGTGCACAATAAGGTAATGGATGACCGGCGAGTTAAAGTGCTTGAAATTGCTAAGCATTTTCATGCACTTTAACTATAGTGTGTGAAATAGACTATAGACATTTCAAAGGAATGTCTAGGATATATTTTGCATGAAGAATTGCAAATGAAAAAAAGCTTTGTGCAAATTAAGTGCCATGCTTGCTCACAGCAGATCAAAAACGCACTCACATGAAAATCATGAACAGTGCTTGGAGCATTTTAACAAGAATAAAACTGATTTTGTGCATCGATTTATTACTATGGATGAGCCTTGGATTCACCATTACACACCAGAATCCAAACAGCAGTCAAAACAGTGGACAGAAGCTGGTTGTTTCGTGCCAAAGAAGACAAAGTCGGTTCCATCATCATGAAAGGTCATTGCATGTTTTGGGATGCCAAAGGCATTTTGTTTATTAATTATGTTGAAAAGGGTAAAACAATAACCGTGGAATATTATTCCGATCTTTTAATGATAGACGAAAAAATTCGTGAGAAAAGACCCGCTTTGCAGAACAAAAAAAATCAACTTTCATCAGGGCAATGCATCTGCCCACAAAGGTGTTTTGGCAATGGGAAAATTAAGGAATCTGCACTATGAATTGGTGGAACATCAACCCTATTCCCCAGATTTGGCTCCTTCTGACTTCTATCTCTTCCCAAAACTAAAACTCTTCCTCACTGATCAGGTTTTTTCTTCGAATCAAGAGGCGATTGCAGCTGTAGAGGGATATTTTGCAGATCTTACTGAGAACCACTACAGGGGCAGGATAATGGCACTGGTGCATCGCTGGAATAAATGTATTAGTGTTAAGGGAGATTATGTTGAAAAACAAAAATAATTTTGAAGTTATAAATTTGTTTTTTCATTGTTAGACCGAGAACTTTTCAGACCACCATCGTAGTTGAGAAATCATGAGAATATCATAAAGAATCTGTATTTATGTTTTGTAGATCTGCAAAAGGCATATGACAAGGTGCTAAGAGAAATGCTATTTAAAACGCTACAGTTATATGGTGTCATTGGGGTATTATATCAAACAATACCTGGTCTTTATTTGAGTTGTAAGTCGGTTGTTAAAATTGAAGGAAGTAAAGGAAGATGGTTTGATGTTAAATCTGGTATCAGACAAGGATGTACATTATCCCCTCTGTTATTCATTATCTATATGGATCACATTATGAAGGAAAGTGGTATTAAACCTGATATCAAAATTGGAGATGTTAATCTCGGTTCTTTACTTTCTGCAAATGGTGTTATACTTTTAAATAAATCCAGTAAAAGTATGCAAGATTTTCTGACTAAATTTGGTATGAAAATCAGCAATAACAAGACAAAGACAATGAAAATAGTCAGCAAGACTGAAAACATCAACATTCAGGATATTGAGCCTATAGAACAAGTAAAATATTTCAGCTATTTATGCACAATTTACCAAAAATGGTAAATTAAATATGGAAATAGACAACAGAATCAACAAAGCCAGTATGGTAGGAAATCAACTGAATAAATTTATATGGAATAAGAGAGAAATTAGTGAAAACACTAAATTACCTGTATACAAGACAGTATTTAAACCAATTTTAACTTATGGATCTGAGAGCTGGGTTAGAAATAAAAACACTTGACCAAAGACCACAGATATGAGAATCCTGAGAAAGATTAAGGGCATGAACAGATGCCATCAATGGAAATATCATATTAAAAGGAAAGAACTTAACATTGTTAGCATCCAGGAATGTGTTAGCAGAGCTAATCCCAGATGGTATGGTCACTTAAATAGAATGGGATAGGAAAGATTAGCAAAACAAGCTTCCTCTGGGTCTTTTTCCTTGGTAGGAATAAGACCCAGAGGAAGACCAAGATATAGGTGGATTGATACAGGAAAAAGTGCCTTAGAAGACAGAAATATAAGATCTGATAATGTTGTAGTCTTGACAGATAGCAGATTGATTTGGAGGAAAATTCTTGATTGGAAGTTAGTAATGATTTAAATTTTTCATATAATATTATCATAATATCCTGTACACCCCTTGAGGGCACATGACAGGAATTTGATGATGATGTCATTAATATAATAAATTTAGTTTAATTCTTTATCCAAGTGTAAGCAAACAAAGCTTGCGCCTGAAAATATCTTCAGGCCTGGGGTAAGGTAGTGCAACTTTAGGCAACTCTGAGCAAAGGTGGACCAAGCTCTTATCAATCCTTGTTCAGTATCTCCCATAATGCAAAACACATCTCCTTGCGGACATGTATACTGCTATACATTAAGGGAAAGGCCACTACCCAGATCGGTTTCAACCTTTATCGAGGTCTCGTCAGTGGGAGGCAGACCCAAACGTGAGATACTAAAGCAGAAGCAATAGGAGAGGGCATATTTACCTATAGGAGTTGCCAACAGGTGTAGCACCTTATTATTGAATTACTCTGGATTTAGAGTATGCAACACCCTTATCTAATGCATTTGTGGTCCTAACTAACCTTTCTAATACTTTAACCACAACTCCAGATACACAGACTGGCTTATAATTCAAAGCCCCAGTCTTATCACCTCCTTTGAAATGAAACAATTTTACCATCTTTCTGCTCCTTTGGAACTTGGGCCTGTGAAAAATTCATGTTAAAAAGATATGTAAAGGTTGTTGTTAACTCTGCAGAACATGACCTGAAAACATGTGGTGAAATAGCATCAAGTCTTATAGCCTTATTTACATCAAGCTTATTCAGTTCCTCATATTCCTCCTGCTCACTTACTAACATTTCCTCCACTTTTCCCACTGCATTCAAGTTCTGCATGATGACACGTTCACACAAATGAAATCAAATGAAATACCTTTATAAATTGTTCATTAAATGCCTAAACTATATAGTCTCAAAGATTAGAAAAATCCAAATATTATTATATAGTTATATAATAAAAAAATCTTGCTCTAGAGAAGACAACCATGGAACTTTGTCAAACTGCTTCAGGTGTTCAATAAGTAGTATGATTATATCACACCAGATGATGAAATTTTTGCTCAATTTGTTGCCTTGTAGAGTAGAGTAGATGTGTTATCCAAAACTCAGACAACCAGACTAGCATGCATATCAAGTTTTGTGGTTTTGCCATTGTAATGTTCTAATTGAATGATGCAACAAATTTTAGTAGGGATCTTAAATATCAAATTACATTAAACTCCAAGACATCGAGGAACATTTTAAATTATGTTGCTTACAATAAAGACAAAAAAAAATACTGTTATTTCTAATAAATTTTTTCAATAAAATCAGAATTGCAGCAAAAGATCTTCATAAACCTAAGATTAGTTCTAATACAAAAATTGCTGCACGTATTTAGGTTTTGCAGGCTTTTATAATCTCTTGCATACAATATAGTTTGAAGTTTTTCTGGGTTCTGAATTTTTATTGTACCTATTGTTTGTTTTTACTGAAAAAAAAAAAAAAAAACACCAAAATTTTCATTTTTACTAGAACTAACATGATGTCTGTAACAGATTTACATTATTCACAAAGCTCTGTCAGATGGTGGTACTTCATAAAAATACAATGCATTTTTCAAGTTATAGTGCATTATGAAATGTTGATTTGCTCTTAGTTTTTATCTAGAATACTTTTACAATTCTTAACAGGTCCTTAAGAACCTGTTAACCATCCAAAGTATCCTTCATTTTGTAACCATGATTCCAGGATGAAGTGGTTAGACCTATAAGTGTACTTTGTATGTCAATTGCATGTGCTCTCCTGATAGGTTTGTCTCTATGCATGATGAAACAGCAAGTCACTCATGTCAGTTAATTTCTAAAAGTTTTTCTTTTTTTGTAGATAACAGCCGTAACTGCCCGAAGTGCCTTAGTTCAGTGGATTCCACCACAGATAACATCAGAAAATGGGGAAAATAAATATCCTGACTTTGATATCCAGGAATCAGATTTTACATATCAACTGTTTCTTTCAGAAAAGAATAAGGAATGCAAGCAGAGACATATATACAGGTACATAAGTTATCCTATAAATCTGAATTTCTTTGAATAAAACAAGTTAAACTGATTTCCACAGGAGTATTATCACAAACAGGTTTCTTCCATTCAACTAGTTTCTCATACTGTTTGGTTTGCTTCTTCTATTTATGCAAGAGCGATGACACAAAAGAGCACCCCTATAAACTTATGTTTGAAATGTTAATAGAAGGTTAATTAAAAAGTAATAATAAACATTGGGGTCAAATGTGCATTTCATTGTTGATTTAGAAATTGTATTGCCATCATATCCTTACTCTGCAAAATTAAGATATTTTATAAAGGAGGACTATAACTGATTAAGGATGATGCCTTGATCCCCCCCCCCCTAAGTTGGACACAATATTATCTTTGTGGTTTGTTTAAATTTTTGGATTTAGTGACTGAATTTGTCATATGGCATTTTATCTTAGTTGCCAGTTTGCATGATGTTTTTTCATTTGTTGTATAAAAGACTGAGTGAATGAATGAGTTGTCCATAGGACAAAATAAATTAATAATCTTTAAAGATGAAAATGGTGTACTAATTTAATACAAATAACTGATCATAAGATGAATAGAATCCTTTTATGCCATGTTGTATAATGATTCTCAACACAAACCAATATGAAATGGGTGGAAACGCTTAAGGGTCAAAGCTGTATGACTGAGAGGAGACCTCCACATAGCCTTTAAAGGAATGCATAGAACCTACCAGGGCTTCTGACCTAATGTCCAATCCTCACCTTCTCATGGTGCACCCTGTTAGGTATCTACCTGGATACTGAACGAACGAGAATGTGCTGGAAATTTGGGATTTGGCCAACCAAATTGTATTCTTATTGGCTTAACCAAAATACAAAATGATGGTACAACATGACAAAATTTCATGCCAGCTGGGGCGACACCAGGTTACATACTGTCGACATTGTTTTCGCCAGGGAACCAGGGTGAACAACAAAAAATCAGCTACTGGAACAAATCTGAAAACACGCCCGAACTCAACATTGCCAGAATTAAAGATCAGTAGTACATAAGAAGCCTGAATGGCAAAGAAATGGAACTAGCTGAGGAACTGGATAAGTACCAGATCGACATAATAGGGGTGACTGAAATAAAAAAAGACAAAAACTGGTGAGATCCTTCTGAGCCATAAATACAAAATGTTATGTTCAAGCAGTGACAATCAAGGAAAAGAAGCAGTAGCCATAGTATTCAACACTAAATACAAGGCTAATCTTCTTGAATGGCAGGCAGTCTCAAGTAGAGTGATGTGGGCAAATATGAGAATGGGGAACTGGACAATGAGACATATTTCTGTCTGTGGTCCCACTAAGGTAGAAGTGGAGGAATTTTTTTTGGGGGGGGGGGGGCTTTATAGAAAGCAACTGACACAATGAAAAAGGAAAAGTTGGTCCTTGTTGGGGATCTAAATAGCAGAGTAAGAAGTGATTGTCAGACATACAAAAATATTTTGGGAAAATTTGGAGAAAGAGCAAAGCTAATAATAATGGCAAATACCTGTTGGATTTCTGCTGAGGACGTGGACTGATTATTACTAACACCATGTTCCAACATAAAAATGCACAAATTCACATGGAGAAGAGACAAGGAATAAGGAAAGTCTCATTAACTATGTTATTGTTGATAGTGATGTTTTCTTTCTGGTGCAGGACACCAGAGTGTACAGAGGATTTGAAATTGGAAGTGATCACCATTTAGTCTTGAGCAGGATAAAATTGAATTTCATATTGAAAAGAATAACATGTAAGAAAGTTTTAAAGCGAATAAAAGTTGAGCAGCTCTCAGATGTGAACTGTAGACTAAAATACACAAAGATTATTGAAGAAAAAATGAAAGAGTTTAAGAACAACAACCAAACTTTGGAGATTCATTGGCAAGCCTTGAAGAAAACCCTGATTGATTCAGCTAGAGAGGCATGTGGTTAGGTTGTCTGCAAGGATAGAAAAATCAGAACTCCATGGTGGACATTCCCTTCCTTTCTTCTTAATAATATTATTATTATTATTATTATTCCAGGCAACTCCAAGGAGTCGACAGACTCATCGAGGGAGGCCCTAACATCATGTCAAGAACCACTATTCGACATTCACACAGTATCTATCATACCTTGTCTTGAACTCATTCACGGTTGTAGCACCCACCACAGACTCTGGCAGCTTATTCTACTCATTCACCACTCTCCAAGTAAAAAACCTAGCTCTAACACCCTTGTCAACCACATTCTTGCCCAGCTTCCATGCATGGCCCCTAGTCCTCCCACCACCAGTCCTATTTTCAAAAATATCTTCTGATTCTGAAAAATACTGGAAATACTGGAAATATTCTGAAAAATACTGGAGTACGGTTCCACCAATGGAACCGTACTCCAGTATTTTTCAGAAGCCAAGTGATTTGATGAGCTGATTTAGCCACTTTTGCAATGTTCCCCCTAAACTTCAATTCCCTATCCACCAACACTCCCAAATCCCTGGCCTCATCAATCTCCTGGAGTACGGTTCCACCAATGTGATATACTGCTGCTATTCTTTTCACCCCAAAATGCATAACCTTACACTTTGCCACATTAAATTGACATCCATTTTTCCTAACCCAGTCCTCCAAACTGTAAAATTTTGACATCCTGTGCACTCACAATTGCTCTACCCAACTTTGCATCATCAACAAACAAGTGAACACTTCCTCTCAGATCCTTTCCTATATCATTGATGAACAAATTGAAAAGTAGTGGTCCAAGAACAGAGCCCTGCGGCACACCACTAGTCACAAGCCGTCTTTTAGACTCAACTCCTGAATAAACCACTCTCTGTTATCTCTCCATCAACCACCCTTCTATCCATCTCACCAACTCTATGTCCTCTATAGGGTTGGTGAGATGGATATCTGCTCCAGTTTACTGATTAGGGTTCCATGTGGTATCCTGTCAAAGGCCTTGGCAAGGTCCAGTAGAATCACTGTAAACCCATTATCCTTATCCAGTTCAGCCATCACTGTGTTATAAAACGTGAGCAAGTTACTGAGGCATGATCTACCCCTTCACAAAACCATGTTGTCCCCCATACAATATCCGTTTTTCATCTATCCAATCCTGTATTGACTAATTTCTCTAAGACCTTGACAACGATTCCAGGATTATTGAAACGAGACCTGGATTATTGACAACAATAATCCAGCTTTCACATCCATACATCACTACTGTACATACCATTGCTCTGACAATTCTAACTTTTGGGGCCTTACTCAGGTTTATTTACTTTTTGAGAGGTTTAACATAGTTTTTTTTCCCCATGACTATTCTGTGATGGGGAAAAAATTTTTGGAAAATTTCAGAAAAAATTTCTGATTTTGGACCTCAGTAAATCATTACTTTTAATGATTTCTATTTTATCTCCCTCTATTATAATTCATATAAATTCGTTTAAATTGCCAGAAGTCATCAATTTTGTTTTGCTGATGTTTAAATTAAGCCTGGCTTTGTTATTTTTCCTCTTAACCAATAGAATCAACTGCTCCAAATCTTCCTTAGTTTCTCCTAAGAGGGTTTTATCAGCTGCATATCTTAAATTATTTTTCTGTTACCAGTCTTAATTCTGGTCCGCGCAGTAAGCCTAGTGGCTTTCCGCTTCGCAACCATATGCCTGGGGAAGGAGTGTCCCAGGTTCGATTCCCATCGAAGACGTGAGGAACTTGAGGATCTTCCTCAGGCATAGCCAAGTTAGCCGGTCTTGGGCAAGGGCAGTAGGGTTTTTTCCGCCAGTTTATGTGGCGTTTTTCATCCCACAAGAAGGCAAACCAGCCCCGTGAACATACGCTTCTACAGTCAAAAATACCCCCCCCCCCCCAGCGGCAGACTAGGCGACAGGTCGGTTGGGAGTGGTACTAACAAGAAGTCGCATCTAAGTAACACGCAGACCCTGCATAGGAAGCGGGAATAACGTGTAGGGAAAGAAGTAGTCGTCTTAATTCCAACTGTATCTTTATCTGTTAGCCATTCTCATAATATATTCACTATAAATATTAAAAAGATAGGGTGACAGTATATAACCCTTTTACCACTCAAACAGTTTCTCCAAAGACTTTACATAGAATTCACTGGAAAAGCACCTGTTGTTTACATCACACCAAAACATGGTATGAACATAAATTTAAGGAGGCCTGTGAAATTCTTATCAACCATCTTAATAATAATGATGGTCTAAAAATCCCAAGAATGTGGAAGGCACGTATTCTACCCACTTAACCTTTCTCCCTAAGATTTAATTATAAATAGAACCATAGATAATCCAGGATCTTAAATCTAATATAACAATTGTCATGTTAAATTAGGACATCATTTTTACTGTAATAAAACTATCTATATTAAAGACTGTTTCTCTGATATCTTAAATAGAATGTAGCTTTGATGTACGAGGGTTGTTTGAAAAGTTTGGTAAATTTCCAATAGACTCCAACACAATTTGTTCATTCATAACAGTGTCTGCACGTATCATCTTTTTCATGACCCCTGGCAAAATTTTAGCTATGTGTGATGTGTAGTTCTCATTTGGCAAACATTTAAAATGACCGTGTTTGCATTTTTCATAAAAATGGAGAAAAATGAGTTTTGTGCAGTGATAAAACACTTATTTGGTGAAGTGGACGGCCGCAGAGATCATATCCGAGTTAGATAGTTTATGGGACTCTCCACCGGAATTAAAGGCGTTATTTTTTGGATAAATGAGTTTAAACGTGGTTGCAAGTCCATCGAAGATGAAACGCCCTCCAGACACCCGACTGAGGTCACTATGAAGGATATAATTGAAAAAATTCATGGTATCGTTATGGAAGACCACCGAGTGGAAGTGCGTGAGATTGCTGAGATTGTAGGCATCTCAACTGAATGGCTGTATAATATCCTGCACAAAAAATTGCACATGAAAAAGCAATGGGTGCCACGATTGTTGTCTGTCAAACAAAAACGCATGTGAAAAGATATTTTAATGCAGTGCTTGGCAATGTTTAATCACAATTCACAGGATTTTTTGCATTGATTCATGACTGTAGACAAAACTTGGATCCACCACCACACACCTGAGTCCAAGCAGCAGTCATTTGTGGACAATGCTCGGTGAAAGAGCACCGAAAAAAGCAAAGACTGTTTTGTCAGCTGGGAAGGTGATGGCCACTGTTTTTTGGGATTCCCAAGGAATTATCATGATAGACAGGAAAAGGGTAAGACAATAACAGGAATCTATTATGTGGCATTGTTGGACTGTTTAAAAGAAGAACTGAAGAAAAAATTGCCAAGATTGGCACAAAATGTGCTCTTTCATCAAGACAATGCACTGTCCCACACATCAACTGTCGCAATAGCAAAATTGCACGAATTGAGGTTTGAATTGACAGCCTTGATAACAAGGATGTTATCAAGGCTGTCAATGACTATTTTGCACAATTTGACAAATCTTACTTTATAGATGGGATGAAAAAATTGGAAACTTGCTGGACCTGTGTAGATCTCGATGGAGACTATGTTGAGAAATAAAGCTGATTTTTTCCAAAAAAATGTGTTTAACTTATTTTTTTACCAAACTTTTCAATCAACATTCGTAGTTATTTTATTTTAATTTATTTATTTATTTTAATTTATTTTAGAGGTCAGGCCAGTAGAATAACTGTTGATCAAATCATTGTCTTTTTAGCATACTGTGTGAAATGTAATATAGCTTCTCTCTCTCTCTCTCTCTCTGTGTGTGTGTGTGTGTGTGTGTGTGTGTGTGTGTGTGTGTGTGTGTGTGTGTGTGTGTGTGTGTGTGTGTGTGTGTGTGTGTGTGTACTCCAGGTGATGGCCTTTATATGAAGGTTGAAACATCAGGAAATTAAAATAATTATTTCTAACATGGTTGTAGAGTCTATAATTTGTTTAAAATGAATGCCGATCACCATGTAACACTAAAGAAAAAATCTAACACATTGTATTGTCCAGGCAGCAACAGCTGCAGTTCCAAAAACATCACCTTGATTTCCATTCTGTTCAAAGACTTCATGGGACCTTGAGTGCCAAGCAGTCAAAAAAAAGATCAAGACAGAGCATAAGGTATATTTTTTAGATACCCTACCACATCAAATCTAATAGCTTTTAAATGTGCTTGGGCCTCACCATTTATGTACGATGTCACAGTCAAAAACAATCTTGGATCCAATTTACATCATTAATTAATCAAACAATAAATTAAAGATACCAAGAAATTATATATTTGGCTTAATCCTTTATCCAAGTGTAAGCAAGCAAAGTTTGCGACTGAAGTATTTTCAGGACTGGGGTAACTCATATAAAGAAGCTAAGACTTCACATCACTTGCCTTAGTATCCCATAATGCAAAGCACATCTCCTTGCAGACATGTATAATGCTGTGTATTATGGGAAGGGTAACTACCTAGACTGGTTTTAACCTTTATTGAGATCTCTTCAGTGGGAGCCAAACCCAGAAGTGATAAGGTTGAAATAATTCAGGAGTCATATTTTCATATACATGTTGCCAAAAGGTGTCACACTAAGGCAAGTAGTGTGAAGTCTTAGCTTCTTTATGCGAGTTGCTCCAGTCCTGAAAATACTTCAGGTGCAAACTTTGTTTGCTTACACTTGGATAAAGGATTAAGCCAAGTATATAATTTCTTGGTATCTTTAATTTATAGTATAACCAATTGAAAAAACTTCCAACAATTAATCAAACAACCAGTACAAAAATTATGTGGGATAAAATCCAGGAAATGAAAGGTAGATATAGAACACACTATTTGTTTATGTTGGATCATAATGAATTTGTTCTTGCTGATCCCAGATCTGTTGCAGACACTTTGGAGAAAATTTTGCTGTAATCTTAGCAATAGCTTCATATCCTCCTGAATTTTTAATATTGAAAGAGCAATAAGAGAAACTGCAGCTAAACTTTTCTATCAATGGGCTGGAGTCATGTAATCAGCTATTCCTTCAGAAAAGGATCCAACACACAATGCAGCTTTCATAGGCATTGTTAAACTTTGGACCATTTGGTCTAGAAACATGTATAAGAGGTACATTCCTGAAATGAGAATATCTGGATTCATTGTTCTTTGAAATAGAAAAAGTTTGGCACAACTGGTGATATGGCATTTTTATTTATTTATTTATTCTTATGGCAAAAGGAATACAGAACAGCTACAGGTCAATGTCCAGTCTGGAAAGCCAATCCAAGGCCTCATCTGTCAACTTGTGGATGTGTAGACCACCACCGTGAAATTGGTGCCTTGGGCAGTCGTTCACAATATGAGTAATCGTCCGAGCCACAGGAGAACAATCACAATAAGGGTGGTCTGACAGCCTCCCATTTATGTAGTGGATAGCCACATCTGCCCTGGTTAGTTCTGATCTTGTTGATTGATGACCAAATCTTCGAAAGAGCAAAACCAGGCTGCCGAGCACAGGGATCTTCTACCAGGAAGCCATTTGTTGGGAGATTGTTGGACCAGTATCCTCTCCACATGTCAGGTGTTGATGTCAGGGCAGCTGAAGAGAGTTCGTCCATGGACCAGAAAGGCTTTCTAGATTTTAGGCAAAGACTAGGTGGATTTATGAGAGTCTGGTGCAGGGGCATTAGTAGGTTGCTCATTGCTTTATTAAATTCTTTAATCGAGGCTTCCCTTCTCTGTATGTTTGGTGGAGCAATGTTAGATAGGACAGGCAGCCAGGAGAGAGGGGGTGCTTCTCACTGTCCCACTAATTGTGTGCATGGTAGAGTTTAGCTGGGTGTCTATAATGTTAGTGTGTGCACTTCTTTCCCAGACAGGGGCACAATATTCTGCTGCAGAGAATGCGAGGGCTAGTGCAGACGACCTTAGGACTTCTGTGTCACAACCCCAGGTTGTTCCAGCAAGCCTTGAAATGATATTGTTTCTCATTTTAATTTTGTTGGACAGGTTGGCGATGTGCCTTTTATAGGTTAGGCTTCTGTCCAGGCTCACTCCAAGGTATTTCGGGTGAGGCTCGTGTTCTACCATTTTTCCACAGAAAGAAGGGTTCAGGTGTCAATTGACTCTGTATTGTTCAGGTGAAATAGTGTGGACACAGTTTTTGTTGGATTTGGCTTCAAGTACCACTGTTTGAAGTACTCTTCCAGGATGTTTAGGTCTGTGTTCAAGGTTGATTCCAAGTTAGCAAAGGAGGTAGATTGATGTAGGATTACTAGGTCATCAGCTTACATATACTTGCTTGAGCTGGTATGTGGTAAGTCGTACATGTAGATGTTAAAAAGTAAAGAGGATAACACTTCACAACGGTCAGCGCCCTCAGGGAGAATCTGGGCCTGCTCTTTTTTCTGCCAATACGGACCCGGATCTTTCTGTTGGAGAGAATGGATTCAAAAAGCTGGAAAGTTTTTTTGCACCTTATAATATTTCCTAGCTTTAGGAGGAGGTCCCTGATCCAGACTACGTCATAAGCTGATGTTAGGTCAATGAAAGTGGCTCCGGATTTATGTTTCTTTTGGAAGCTTGCTTCAATCTGTGTTGTCAGGACCTGGTCACAACTTCTTCCTGGCCTGAAGCCAGCTTGTTCAATTGGGAGTGCTTTTTCAATGAGTGCATCATAGTTGCTTGCTGTAAGTGGTGCAGGAGACTTGGTACCTTTTGGACGTCTTGTTTGAGATATTAGCTTCATGTTTCCTGTGATTCATCTCTGGGGGCTTCTTTTGTCTGAAGCGCCAGCAGTGTACCACAAGGTAACACTACTGGCGGGGGTGGGGGGGCACGGGAAGGCTGTCTCAATCCCCACCATGGCATATTAAAAGACCTCTATATAGCCTTGGTCTCAGAGGGCATTTTAGAGAGCAAGAGAAAGAAAGAAAAAATGATATAATAGTATTGACTATTGCTACCATTACAAACGTATCTGCTATCCACCACCACCCCCAACAATATTATTTTTTGTCTGTACATTGTGATTGTTCTCCTGGCCAATTTGCATGGAATGAAAAACTGAAGTTTCTGGGAGGAAAAAACCTTGTTCCTTCCATGTGAGATTGCTAACTCACTTTCAGTTGAAAAAGCCCACATAAAAATTCCTCTTGTCATGATGATAATCAAACTTGGGTCTTTTCCACAATGTCCTGTTGTTTTTCCAAATGCACTATGGAGGCACTTTTGAATGAATAACTGAAGTAATCCTTTGCTGAAAAAGGCTTTTATCTCCCACATCACTTGGAACCTCTGACCTAGTATTAGTGTAACAATGCAGTCTGAGATAAAAATTTAACATGAGTACTTCAGTCAAAAAAAACCCAGCTTTACACTCAACCTATACTGCAGTGCCTGCAACATCTATTGAATGAAAATCGCAAAGACAAATCTTTAGATAGAGCAAATATCGAAAACTTAATTCTTGATCAAAGGCAGTCAAATATTCTAGCCCCTTGCTGTGGTTACTGGTGGAAACCGCTCCTCTTCTATGCTTCTACTTCTTACATCCAAATGGTACCATGGTAACATCACTCAGAGATAAGGTTGACTTCTTGGCATCTGATATATATACTGAGATCTCATTTCACTTCCAATGTGCAAAGTGTTGTAAAATTCAAAATTGTCCTCCAAATTATTCTACCATTGTCCTTATCCTCATTCCTCTTAAACATCATTCCTCTTAAACAACATCCCAACTTCCTGGAAGCATACCAGTTAATTAATGATCATTATTACGGACTTCCTTCTGTTTATTCACTATGTCATGATTTTTTTATATTACTTCCAGCCACAAAAGGTTGTAAACTTATACTACTTGAGTACCATGCTTGGACTAAGGATTTTATTGTTATTTATTTATTTATTTTTTGTGCAGTTTTTAATTTATTTTGTGCATAATTTAGAAACCCTTCTCTAGAACCAAAACCAAACATAGAACTTTTTCAAGCCTCTCAGGACTCTAGTAAATGGTTGGTGATCTTACACTGGACAATGATATTCATTTCCCACCTAAAGACAATTGCAAACATCTGTGTCCATGAGAGGATTCGAACTTGCAGCCTGTTGGTTGGAGAGCAGATACACTAACTACTTGGACAACCAACCTGGCAGGATAATGAATGATTTCCTCTCGTCAGATTTCCTGGCTAGTGCCAGAGTAGCCTAGGACTCTCTATTTACATCTGAGCTCTTTCTTCTATACATCAGTGAGCTTTTCTTATTAACATTTACACATCCTGTACACATCTTGTTTTTTATATGACCAATACACTTTCCTCTTTTCAGATTGCCCAAATCATGCCAGAGTAGCCCATGCCTCTGTACATCCAAGCTCTTCTTTGTATATATCAACAAAATTCTCTCACTGACCTTTATATATCCTGCACCTAATTTCGTTGATGACAATACACATTTGAAAAACCTTATAGTGCTCAAATATTCCATGGTCTATTAACAGTAACATAAAAACCAGTCTCCTTTACATTCTCTTGTGGTGAAAACAACTTTGTGAACTATAATGTTACCAAAATTTAGTTACTAAATTTTTTTCTCACAGAAAGGATTTCACTTTACTACTTTCTCTAGCGTTTGGTTATATTCAGATCATCCCCAGATAACGATAAACTGTTTCTTCTCCATCCAGCATACTTCTATAGTTGTTTCTAACAGAAACATGGCATACACCTATAGCTTTCTTAGCCCTCAACATTCAAGGCTGCACTCTCCCCCCCCTCCCCATAACCACCTGATTACACAGCACTCTTTTCTCTTAGGTTTTTGATTTCTCATTGGTTAGGATTGATCATCATATATGCAGTCTCAAGGGGTGTAGAGAATACCTTGAGAGTACTGTGTGAAAAGTTACATTATCAGTGACTTCCTATTGACAATATTCCTCCATGTTAATTTATCTGTCACCTTAATTCTAAGGCACTTCCTACTGCACCAATCCACCTAGATCTGTTTCCCCCCCCCCCCCCCCACACACACACTATCCTTGCATCTATTTAATTGATCATACCACCTGAAGTTAGTGCTCTTTGCACATTCCTGAATGCTCACAATGTTGAGTTCCTTTCTAAAATTTTCATTTTTAATATGATTCTGCCATCTGTTCTTTCTTCTAATTCTTCTCAAAACTCTCGTATCTGTTGACTCTATTTCTTAGTTTCTTAGACTTTATCCAACCTTTATCTAGAACATTGAGGAGAGAAAAAAACATGCCATCCTTAAAATTTCAAATCTTCTCTTTGGATCCATCACAGGGTGATATTTTTGAAAATCTTGAAGCACACAGCAAGAACTAATATTTACTGGAAAAAATTAATGTTGTATATCATAAAATCAAATTCACTCTAGAAAAAAGTCAAAACTTTTCCGTTTCTAGATGTTAAGCAAGACATGGATCTCTCACTACATCTGCATACCACAAACTTACTCTTTCTGTCACTATAATTCATCAGATATCAGCATATAATCCTTCACAAAAATATGGTATTATCAAATCACTACTGTCAAGAGTCCATGTAGTCTGTTCTTCAAAACATCCCTTCAGCAAGAAATTTCTGCCAAGCAAACCTCTGCTCTCAATGTCTACAACCAAATAATTATTGATAGGATTATCATCCATTTTTCTTCATTCACAAGAAGAGATGAGTTACAGTTTTAATCTCTATATTAAAGACACTTCTGAACATGTATTCCTTGTGTCTTTAAGAAATTTCATCTTAGTCTTATACAAACCTATCAACTAAATCACTATACTTTTTACCTTCTCCATAAAATTCTCAAACTGCAGTTCTATTTTGGACAACTGGCTGTCCCATTTTAAAATGCATTTCTGAATGTTAATTTTATATTCAATTGATTAAACATTATTAAGTCCAGCCTTGTAGAACGTAGAATTAATAACATTATCCACAGAATCCTTGTGATGAATGATGGATTTGATGGACTATCTGTTTCCAGAATTTGGGAAACTTATTAGCAACTTTGTTTTAAGGAACCTCATTACAGAAACAAGAAAATAACCATTGTTTATGCACATAGTTTTAATTTGTATTTGAATTTTGCACTGTTTTATTCTTCTTCTTTAGTTCAATAGATTTTCCTGTCAAATAAATGTTCTGTTTGTTATCCATTTAGCATATACCTGATATTTTTCATTGTGCTTGTATGTTTCAAAGTCCTTGTCTTTTATAGCTGATTTTCATGCCAAATTTGTTAAGGCATAGACTTGTCTGGATTAAAAGTGTAGTATGATAGAGCCATGTAAAATCACATTTTCATATCAGGTTTAATGTCCATTTCCTTCATAACGTTATACATATAGATGATGAATAATGGTGGAGATAGTGTGTGTACCCTTGTCTTGCAACAAACATTGAGATGGCTTGATTTTACATCAAACCAATTTTCTGCTTGGTGCAAGACAAGGATGTCTTTTCCCAGATCTACAAACTTAAATACAGATCCTTATTATATTCCCATGATTTCTCACTTGTTTGTCTTACTAATCATGACAACCCCTGTATATCATGAGCCTAGCTTATTCTTCTCAAGGTTTCTCTTCCACAATTTATATTAGCCTCTTCACAAGTAAGCTTACATAAATTATTACCTAGAACACTCAGCAGGAAAATTCTTTTCTCATATTCAGTTGAATATCTGAAAACTGAAAATCTCACATTGTTTTATTTCCCTTTTTATATGTGGGTTTACATCAATCATCCAGAATTCAACTCTTTCATCAGGCCCTCCAGATTATTGCATAATTATGCAAGACATAATTTTGAATATCATCTACTCCAGCTGCCTTTCTGTTTCAGGTTTTTGATGTCTTTTTTTGCCTCAAGTTGATATGTACTCCTGACTGCATTCCTTGTGAATGTTTTCTACCACCGTGCTGCCTCTGCTTCTTTCATTTAGCAAGTTTAGTCTTTCAGAGTAATTATTCCAGACATCTAAAATATCTTAAACTTCAATTTTCATGTCAACTTTATCATCATTTCTTTTTTATAGTAAACATGCCTCCATTTCCAAGCTTTTTCAGTAGTCTCCAGAATTGCCACCTTGGTAATTCTCTTCTATATTCTTATCAAAGTCCTCCCATGGCTTTTTTTTTTAGTTACTTTTATACATTGCTTTATTTTATTTTTCTGTGTATTTTCTTGGATTGATGGGCCCCATCAATGGGACTCATGATGACTTATTAATAGGAACTTTAAATATGCTTTCTGCATTTCTGGGACTGCCTCTATCTTCTTGAGTATACAGTGAAATTCTAATTTTTCTCTCCTTAAAACAACTTCACCACATGCTTCTCTGGTTGAATCAGTCATTGTTTTATTCAGTCTACCACTGATTCTCTAAGTTTGGTTCTTGTTTTCAGACATTTTATTTTTTTCTTGAGTAATGCATGTATATTTGAGTCTACAGTAGGGATGTGCCGAATATTCAGTTTTGTTTTAGTATTTGGCCAATTCAACAAATTTTTCAGATATTCAGTTTCAAATCAGTAGAAAGATTCAGTATTCAGCCAAAAAGATTTCTCTTAAATATTGAAAAACATTACAATTTTGGCCATAAATAATAAAAAAAGCAATTTATGGAAGTTTTAAAATTTATGCAAAGATTCAAAATTTGCAAAATGTAAAATATGTAAACAACATAATAACTGTAAAGAATTTATAAAAACAAAAACACACACATGCTAGAGTAATTGCTTTACTTATGATTAAATAAATAACATTAACGTTTCAATCTCTATATTGAGGTCATCATCAGGAAAACATGCATATGAAGAGGACACGAACTACATGACACTAACCAAATGTAAGCTAAATGTAAATGCTTTGTTAATCATTTACACAAGCCTGATCTCTGGCGAAAAAAAGTAAATAAATATATTGGCATATGTGAGCATGTGACTTCACGAGTGCCCCAATATCTGATAGTAGAGCTATGCGAGTCTGCCAAACTATAACTAAGGTTACTGTTTATGTGAGAAGAGTCTAGGATAAATTGTTTGGATTCAACTATGCAGCGGTCTACTTCATCGTGGCATATATGAATGTTTGATGTTGTATTCCAGTCTATTTCATGTTGGCGGTCTTCATTATTTGTGTTCACTGAGAACAGGACATGGCTTGAGAGGGTGCTTGCTCTGTTTCTACTATAAGCGTTGTCTCTCTGATGTTGTTCGAGACGCAAGAGGACGGAACTCTCAGTTTGGCCATAATATGGCTTCCCACAGTCACATATGATTTCATATACACCTGGAAACTGAAGATGGTTATGAGCCTGTTTTGGTTGGCTTAGAATTGATCTGAGTTTAGGAAGAGTGGAAAAGCGCATTTTTATATTAAATTTTTTCAAAATTCTTAGTTTCCAGGAGAGCGAGCCGATGTATGGTAACGAGATATAACCCTTGGGGTTGTCCTGTGTGTCTGTCTTGTTTTGAGGATGGCTGTATAGTTGTTTATTCATAGTTTTTGAAGAGCAGCCATTATTTGCAAAGGTTCTTTTGAGATGTTGGAGTTCATTTTTTAGCTCCTCCTCATCTGACAATACAGACCTGGCACGATGAGCCAGAGTGGAGATGATATCTAACTTCTTTGCTGAATAGTGGTGTGAGGACACATGCAAGTATCTATCCATGTGCATTGATTTTCTGAAGATCGAGATTTTTAAGGCATCAGACATCTTAGGAAGTTTGATATCTAAAAATGGCTCAGATCCATTTTCTTCAATTTCGAGGGTAAACTTTGATGTCTAGGTGGAAGTTGTTTACGTGATTTAAAATAATGTGAAGATTATCTATACCATATTCCCAAATAAGGAATATGTCATCCACATAACGCAGCCAGATTTTAGGTTTAAGTGTAGCAGTAGAGATGGCTTTTTCTACGAAATCGTCGGGGAAAAAAAAAATATATATATATATATATTATATAAAAGCTTAAAAAGATCCGAATAAAGTCTAGAGGACATTTTGCCATAATATTAATAAAAGCATTATTTAGGAGTTCTACAATTTATGTGAAGATTCAAAATTTGCAAAATGGCTCTGTGGTCTTTTTTCAAAACTTTCCAAGTTTTGAAAATAAATTTTTTTTATTAGTTTTTAATAAGAGTATTTATTTTTTCCAAAACATTTGTTTATAAAATTTTCTTCAGTATGCTGCTGAATATTTGATTATTCAACCAAATCATTGTTCAGCACATCCATAGTTTACAATTCACCTGTGAAAGCTGCTTGACTATATTTTTGACAATATTTGATTATATTTTTCTTTTCAATATGAAATTCAATTTTTGCTGCTCAGGAGCCTGTGTAGCTCAGTGGATGTGGCGTTTGCATACCACGGCGCTTGGCTGCACGAAGGAAGACTTGGTTTCGAGTCTAGTCGGTGACTAGAGGAAATTTTTCCAAGCCTTTTTTTCGACCGGTTCCCGAGTTAGTCGATCTCTGGCACGGGCAAGCAGGTTTTTCGTCCCGTAAACTCAAGAAAATCGGCCGTAGAACCCACATTATTTCAGACATTAAATATATTGTGTTAGGGTTAGGGACCACGAGATGGCGGCACATTTGAGCAGTCTCTCTTCACTGTGTACCGCTTAATTAGTGATAGCCCTGGGCCATCTATCTCTGATTGGTACCAGTGGAGATTGAACTGCCCACTCAGTATCCAAAAGTTAGATAGGGCTAAATGGCCTCGCCTACTCCCCGTATACGGGAATAAAAAAAAAAAAATAAAAAAAAGGCGTTAGCTGATTTTTTATTTTTTATTTTTTTTTATTTCAAATCCCCTTGTATACTCGTGTCCTGAACTAGCATGAAGATGAAAATACTGCTATCAAGAGTACCGTAGCCAGTAAGAGCTAATTTTTTTTTGTCTTCTTTCCATGTGAATTGGTGCCCATCTTTATATTGGAATGTAATAGTAATGACTATTAGTCCATGGCTTGAGCCATCATTATTAGCTTTGCTATATTCTCCAAATTTCAAAAAAAAAAGTGTCTGGTATTCATTTCCTACTCTGCTGTTAAATCTACAGTGATCTGAGTTTTCTTTATCAGTTGCCTTCTCTAATAAATGATTCAAGCTATTGCTTCACTTCTTCCTTAGTAGGATATTCTGTGGGCACTTTTTATATTTACCCACTTTTACTTGTGAGTAAACTGTACTTGATGTTGTCTGCTATTTGAATCTTATCCTCAAGTTTAGTTTTGAATAATATAGCTATTCTTTCCTTTTCCTGATCATTATTGCCTGAATGCAACATTTTGTATTATAATTTAAAGCCTAACCTGGTTTTGAATTGTTTCTTCTTCTTCTCTAATTCTTCTGCCAGTTCCATTTCTTTTTTGTTGATACTTCTCACAATGATATTTTTCTGTTTAAATTTAGTGGGAATTTGTCCACTAGCAGACTTTCAATGTTTTCTCTGCTTCCCTGACAAAAACAGCACAGGTCTTGTTTAACTGGGCATTGTCACAGCTGGCATGACATTTCATCATGACTGTCTTCAGTTTAAAATAATTTGGTCTTTTAAATCCCAAATTGCCAGCCTGTCCTCATTCATTCAGTATCTAGGTTGATGTCTACTAACAGGGTTTATATATATGTGTGGGTGTGTTCTGAAGATCGTTTTGAATATGCAGCTATAAATGGAGAATCTCAAGATTATATTATATTGGGATTACATATGTTGAGGATATATGTGATATTTGCTTTATATAGAAGTTAAACTAATATTTTCCAATAAATTATATGTGTATGAATACTCTATACTTAACAATACATAATCTTAAACTTTAAAAATAAACTTAAAAATAAAAAGATAATATCCTTCCTACATAAGTCATTGATTTTTTTTTTCAACTTGTTTATTATAAAAAATGATTATTTTAGGTATGCTATTGAACACAACAGTTTATCGACTTTTTTTTATTGCAATTTTGTGTTTGCAGTGGACATCATCTTGAATATAAATTGACAGACTTAAAGCCTGCCACAGATTATAACATTTGGTAAGTAAAAAAAAGTTTGTAATAAACTTTGTTGTTCTTATTTGTGTTAGTGTAGGTAGTGTATGCAGTAAAAAGTGTTTGAAGATGATACTTATTTGTATGTTATCTGTATCTTGGTTGAGTTGTATTAGTCATATACTTAATTGCAAGTTCCATTATATGACTAATGCAGCTCAACCAAGATACAGATAACATACAAATAATTATCATCCTAAGTTTATTATTGGAATCAAGACTGTTGTCCATTGCTCATTTTTTGTTTTATGTTCTGTAGCTGTTCCCAAAATATACAGCGTTCATTCTTACCTCGCATGCAAATTTTGTTTGCTTATACTTGGTAGAAGATTAAAACAAGAATATAAGTTCTCTCTCTCTCTTTTTTTATGTCATTCCCATTACAAATTGCTGTGTGTCTATAGGACATTAGTACTCTGAGTGGGGTATGGATTTTTTAATTCTATTTTTATTAATTTTTATATTTTTTATTGAGTTTTTACGCATTCCAGAAACCCTGCTCTAGAGACCAAATGTGGAACTTTTTCAAGTTACTTTCATTATATTGTACTTAATAACCACGAGAAACAACTTTTTACACCTACCTGATCCAGAGCATTTTTAAAATATATGACTGATGCATGGCTTTAACCTCAATGTCTTCCTGGGTCTATCTTCCACTGAGGAGACCTCAGTAAAAGTCAAAACTGGTCAGGATATGATCCTTCCATAAAGCATAGGAATATACACACCTGAAAGGAATCATGTTTTGCATTATGAAATACTAAGGGAATTGATGGGAAGTCAACAACTTCTATATACAAGTAGTCCAGGTGTGAAGATACTTCACATGCAAACTTTGTTTGCTTATGCTTGGGTATAGGATTAAAACAATAATGTGATTAAAACAATAATGCATTATTATGATTTACTTTATAACCCCACACACACAAAAAAATCTATGACTTCCACATGGTGGTGGTGGAGTAGATGATTATTTTCTTTTGACCAAATTAGGTGAGTGCAGTGGGACAATAGCTTCATAACTGTCTTTTATCTCCTTTACTTTGGATTCTGTTGAAATATTGTGTATCCCTTCTTTACAACCCTTGCTTTTATGCCTTGTGTAAGTTTTCTGTTATGGCTACAGGAGTGATGTGATTAAGATGAATTTCATTCATCATCAGTTTGCCAACTGACTGAAAGGCCACAGAGTATGATTGAGAATAAAATATTTTAGCTATAATGAATGATTTATAATAACTGAATTGAAATAGGTGGCGCTAGTGTCATTAGTGAACGTGACAGTCGTGTTGGGTTGTGCTGGAAAACGTGTTTCTAAATTAAAATATAGTGTGCCTTTTTGTCTCAAATTGCTTCAGTTGTGCTTCAGTTGATACAAGTATCCTTCAGTGGTGCTATTGTTTGAAATTCTGTTGTATATATTGTGTTTTCACTGTGGTTTGTTTCACTACGTCAGCGACTAAAGATGGCATCCAACAAGAAATGTACATCAGCGGCTCGCAGAACTTCTCTAGAAAAGTCTGGCTCTGCGTCAGATTTTTTCACAGTGGATGCGTTGCAGGAACTGTTATATGTATGCACCGAGGAATGTGAAGGATCTATGGACTGTTTGGCTAAATGAGAAGAAAGAAAACGTCGACATATGTGAGAAGTGTCGGGACAGGCTGGAACAATTAGGCATGGAAGCAGACGTCGGGACCGTAACGGATGAACTTCGGTAGGAGTTCGGAAAAATGAAAAGTGACCTTCATCTTTTGCAAGAGGAATTGGAAGTGCTCAGTAAGGGGATTCTGGAAATTAAAACCGAATTAAATGGGTTGAATAGAGAGATTAGGTCTATGGAGATTACGCTAGCAGAAGTAACTAGAACAGGATTAAGTATGGGAGAGTCTTTGGTGATTGATGAAGAAATAAATAGTATGGGAGTCAACAGAATGAAAGCACAAGAGTTCTAGAAGAAACGATGTTGTGGGAAACGAGAAGTAAGTAAAAAAACGTTGAGTAATGAAACTGGGAGAGTCATGCTGAATAACGTAAAAAATGAGGCCGTGAGTGACTCTTGTTTGGACTTGAATGAAGTTATGAGTGGCAAAATATATGGTGATTAAGGATATGGAGAGCGGTATGCCTGAGGAGTGCTTGGCTGGTGGAACAATAGAGAGAGAGTGGCTTTAGCAATAAAGAGAGGGCATGATGCAGAAAAGATGATAGTTAAGATGGATACAAATGACCTGAGTGGTAGTATAAATCAAGTAGCTAAAGATTTAAGAACACTGTTAGATATCGTGAAGTAGAAAAGTGTCAATGGGAGGATAGTGTGTGCTGCCTAGTTTTGACAATTATGAGTTAAGCAGACGAGCGATGATAATGAGTGATATGATTGCAAGAATGTGCAAAAAAAGAGGTCTGGAATTTGTTGATATCTGGAGTGTGTTTGAAGGCAAAAGACAGCTGTATACAAAAGATGGGTTGCATCTGAACATGGAAGGTCATAAGCGATTGAAGAAGTTACTGTTTTCTGAACAAGTTAAAGTAAGTGGGCAGGGAAACTAAAATTGAAAAGGTTGAGTGTAAGAGGGAGAAACTTAAGCAGTGATTGTATAATTGTTGATCTTTATTCGCAAAATAAATTGCAGAATAGAGGGGATAAAAATCGGCATGGGACTACTGAAATTAGTGACATCTTTATCAGTTCTAAAGCGGGTACAAGAACTAAAGGGAATCTGCAATTTTTGTATACAAATGCAAGATGCATTCGAATTAAGAGGGGAGAATTTTTGGCATTAGTCAGTGCAATCTCACCAAAAGTTGTGGGCATTAGTGAAACTTGGCTGTCAGCAGAAGATGTGGTCACTGGAATTGAATGTGATGGGTACAGTATTTTCAGGGAGGAAAGAGAAGATAGAATGGGAGGAGGAGTACTCTTGATGATGATAGCTGATGAGTTGCAGCCAAAGGAAGTAGTATATCAAGATGATAGACATTTTGAATGATAATACATTTGAGGCAGTCTGGTGTGAAATAGTGACCAACACAACCAATTATATAGTTGGCTGCTGCTATAGGCCAGGGGGTATAGGGGGTGATATTGAATTCATGCATCAACAAATTAGTGCAATGAGTGCAGGGTTAGTGATTATCATGGGGGATTTTAATTATGGTGATATCAATTGGAAGGAGGAAATATCAGCAAAAAGGAAATGGAATTCATACATCTTCTACGAGATAATTAATTACTTGAAACAGCACATAACCGAGGGGGCACGTGGTGTGAGTGTTGGACCTAGTCATTGGTTCAGAGGATGTATGCATAAGTAAGGTGTCCTCATTACCTCCAATTGGTGAGAGCAATCATGTGGTATTGACTTGGGAAGTTGCAAAATTTGCGGATTTCTCACTTAAGAAGGGGTATATATATACGGAACTATAGGTTAAGCAATTATAA
Organism: Typopeltis vanoorti; assembly: GCF_054136105.1. Lineage (NCBI taxonomy): Eukaryota > Metazoa > Arthropoda > Arachnida > Uropygi > Thelyphonidae > Typopeltis > Typopeltis vanoorti. Next base: position 33,792,120 of record NC_143572.1, on the reverse strand, counting down.
CAAGCTTCGGAGTGAGCTTGCAGCAGTCCCATAGCAGAACATATTGCAGGAGAAAGATGTTAGCAGTGCATGGGATAAAATCAGCGGGTATCTGAGGAAGGCTTTTGACAGGATACCCCATGGAATACTGTTGTGCAGATTGGAGCAGATGGGGATAGATACTAAGCTGGTGATATGGATAGGAAAATGGCCCAGGGAGAGATACCAGAAGGTGGTGTAAAGTGGAGCAGAGTCCAGGATGATGCAAGTGACCAGTGGTGTGCCTCAGGGCTCTGTGTTTGGGCCATTGTTGTTTAATTTGTACATAAATGATATAGGAAATGGCTTAAAAGGAGATATTCAGTTGTTTGCTGATGATGCAAAGTTGTGTAGTGCAATAAAAAATCAAGCTGATGTTGAGAGTTTGCAGGATGATTTAAATAAGCTGGTAAAATGGGCAAAAGGAAATGGATGTCAGTTCAATTTGGAAAAGTGCAAAGTTATGCATTTTTGGATTAAAAGATTACCAGCTGTGTACTACATTGTTGGAATGGTACTCCAAGAGATTGATGAGGCTAGGGACTTGGAGTTGTTGGTAGATAGGGAGATGAAGTTCAGGGGGACACATTGCTAAGGTGTCCAAGATTGCAGATAGGATTACTTGGTTATTAAGGAACACACTAACATCCAGAGATAAAGAGGTTATTATTCCCCTTTATAAAGCATTGATACTTCCACATTTGGATTACTGTGCTCAGGTCTGGTCACCTGGATTCCTTGGAGATGAGGAGGTTGTGGAAAGGGTTCAGAGGAGAGTGACTAAGTTGGTGAGTGATGCAAAAACTGCTCCCTACATTGATAGATTGAGAACTTGTGGATTGCTGAGGTTAGTTGATAGGTGGAGGAGAGGGGATATGATAGAAAGATTTAAATTACAAAAAGGTTTTTATAAGGTTGATGCAGGTGAAATGCTTCAGCTATGTGATAGTGATGGAAGAAAAATAATCTCCGGAAATTAAGGAAAAGTGTGGTTAACAAGGTTGTGAGAACGAGGTTTTTTGCCTGGAGGGTGGTGAATGAATGGAATGCATTGCCTGACTCAGTTGTGAGTTCTTTGTCTGTAAATGAATTCAAGAATAGATATGATAGATATTGTTTTGATAGTTTGGGTCTCCTGCGATGAGTCTACTGACTCCATGCACAATAATAATAAATGCCTTTTTTTTTTTTTTTTTATCCAACAGCTAAGTTTAATGTCACAAAATATTGCATGCATAATTCCATTAGAAATGCAATGCTTAGTATGAACTTCCTGAATCATTCTGGAGGGAATTAAAAAGAAACTCTACTCATGATTCATTGAAGACTAAAAATTTTGAATCTTCTTTGGTGAAGTTAATAAGCATGATTGAAATAACAAATTAGTTGGCTCTATAACTCCAGTGAAGATGTAAATGAATTGCTGAACTCACATGAAGAGGTTCCTACTATTCAGGAACTTGTAGTACTCCATTTCTATGCCTTTTAAGCAGCATTTGAAATAAATGGAGGAAAGAATTTGAACTTAATCTCCTATCCACATATTTAGTTTTTCTTACTCTACATTAGCTTTCACTTGAAGATGTTGCAACTACGATTGTTCATCAGTCAAATGAGAATGCTGTAGGTTCATGCAGTGCACATGCCATAGGAGGACATTTAGATATGCCACACACAACAGTATGGAGAACTTTGCATAAAGTATTGCAGTGTCCACTGTATAAACTCATCCACAGCCAAGAGTTGTATATGGGAGATGCCAACATCTGAGAAACATTTGTGTTTACGTTTCTGGCGCACACATGGAGGTGAACAAGAATTTGTTTGGAACATCTCATGGAGCAATGAAGCTCATTTTCATTTTCGTGGATCAGTAAACACTCAAAACTGCTGCATTTGGGCTACACCAAATCCCCGTGCATTTCAATCAACAAGTTCCCCTTACATGCTCTAAAGGTCACAGTATCAATAGGATTTATAGTCATGTTCTCATTATTGGGCTATTTTTCTTCTAAGAAATCCATTGAACTGGACTTGTGACCTATAGTCTTGGCTGTGCATTATCGAGACATATTGAGTAATTTCATCATCCCACAACTGCAACAAAGAGAGTGCATGAACACAACAGTGTTGATGCAAAATGAACACCTTTCACCTAGGATGTGAATTCAACAATTATTGTGTCAACTCACAGAAAATAGAGTAATTAGTTTTTTCTATGAAAGGGCACTCATTCACCAGACCTTAACCCTTGTGACTTTCAGTTTTGGGATTACTTCAAAGGCATGGTGTAATGGAACAAAGTTATTCACTTGGAAGATTTGATAGACAAAATCACACATCATGTATGAAACCTTTTGACAGATCAGTTGCATTCCACTGTAGACAGTACTGTATAGCAGTATCAGCTATTGGTCCTGCACAAAGACCAACATGTTGAATGTCATCTCCATTGATCATCTGGATCTCTTTGATGACTCTGTGTGATATGATTTTTGTATCACATTATTTTATGAAATGAGCAAAATAAACATCATTGAATTGCCCAGACAGGTTGGTCGAGTATCTGCTCTTCAGCCAAAAAGGTTCGAATCCTGAGGTGGGCATGGATGCTTGTGATTGGCTGTTAAAATACTAGTGATGTGCTGGTGATGGGCAGTAGATGGCAATCGCGTAGGTGATGGTAGTTGCAGTTAATTGTAATTGGTGGAGACAAAGAGCTGTACAGTAGGTTTCCATCCTCGATGAGCCATTGGACTCCCTGGAGGTGTCACATAATCATCATCATCATCATCAATTTCCTGCCATGTACCCTCAAGGGATGTACAGGATATGATAGTACTACATGAAAAATTTACTTCATTACTAACTTCCTATCTACAATTTTCCTCCAAATCAGTCTGTTACTTGTCAAGACTCCAACATTACCAGATCTTATATTTCTATCATCTAAGGCACTTTGTACCGTATCAATCCACCTATATCTTGGTCTTCCTCTGGGTCGTTTTCCTGCCAACTTGGCAGAGAACACTTGTTTTTCTAATCGTTCCTCACCCATTCTGTTTAAGTGGCCATACCACCTGAGATTAGCTCTACTAACGCATTCCTGGATGCTGACAATGTCAAATTCTTACCTAATTTACTTGTTTTTAATATGATATTGCCATTGATGCCATCTGTTCATGCCTGTAATCTTTCTCAGGACTCTCATATCTGTGGTCTCTAGTCTTTGGGCAAGTGTTTTACTTCTGACCCAGCTCTCAAATCCATAAGTTATAACTGGTTTGAACACTGTCTTGTATACAGCTAATTTAATGTTCCGACTAATTTCTCTCTTAATTCATATGAATTTATTCAGTTGACTTCCTACCATACCAGCTTTGTTGATTCTGTTGTCTATTTCCATATTCAATTTACCATCTTCACTAAAAATTGTTCCTAAGTAGCTGAAATGTTTTACTTGTTCCACAGGTTCTTGATTCACAACACAGTTGACATTTTCAATGATTCTACCTATTTTCATTGTCTTTGTCTTTTTATTGCTGACCTTCATACCATATCTATTACTACAGTTGTTCAATTTAGTCAGGAAATCTTGCAGACTTGTAGCAGATTTATTTAGAAGTATAACATCGTGTGCATAAAGCAAAGAGCTGACATTAACATTTGCAATTTTGATATCATGTTTAATACCACTTTCCTTCATAATGTAATCCATATAGATAATGAATAACAGAGGGGATAATGTACATCCTTGTCTCACACCAGATTTAACATCCATCCTGTACTTCCTTCAATTCTAAATGCTGACTTACAACTCTCAAATAAAGACTAAGTATTGCTTGATATAATGCCCCATTGACACAATATAAATGTAGCGTATTGAATAGCTTCTCTCTTGGCTCCTTGTCATATGCCTTTTCCAAATCGACAAAACTTATATACAGATCTTTGTTATATTCCCATGATTTCTCCACTATTTGCCGTAAAGTGAAGATCTGTTCCTGACAGCCTCTATTTGACCTGAATCCAGCTTGTTCTTCACCAAGCTTTTCTTCCACAATTCTTCTCAACCGTTTCTCAAGTATACTTGCATAGATCTTACCAGGAACACTCAATAGGGATATATCTCTGAAATTCTCACATTCAGTTTTATTTCCTTTTTATATATAGGTACTATGAGAGCTCTACTCCAATCATTGGGAATTCATCCCTCTGTCCAGGCTTTCTGAACTATGCACTGCAGCCACTGTAAGACTCTTATACCACCATACTTCAGCATTTCTGGTCGAATATCATCTACTTCTGCTGCCTTTCCACATTTCAAGCCTTTGATGGCTTTTTCTACTTCAAGTATGGCTATGTATTCCTGACTGCATGCCTGGTCAGTGTTCTTTATCACTGTGCTGTCATCACTGCTTGTTTCATTTAGCAAATTTTCAAAGTAATTACTCCATACTTCAAGGATATCTTTTTCTCCCGTTTTCATTTCACCTTTAACATCTCTAACTCCTTTTACAGCACTCTTTCCTCCATTCCTAAGCTTCTTCAACAACCTCCAGAATATTTTGCCACCTTCTTGATATTTATTTTCAATGTTTTTGAAAATAAATATCAAGAAGATATTTATTTTCAATGTTCAGAGTTATTTCAATGTTCTTGCCAAAGTCCTCCCATGACTTTTGTTTAGCTAGTTTTACACACTGTTTAGCTTTCTTACATTTGTCTTTGTATTCTCTAAGAGCACAAGCTGACTTATTTGCCAGGAACTTTTGATATGCTTTCTTCTTTTCCTTCACTGCTACTTTAACTTTCCAAGTCTACCATGGAGTTCTAATTTTTCCATCCTTGCAGACAACTTCGCAACATGCCTCTCTAGCTGAATCAATCAGGGTTTTCTTCAAAGCTTGCAATTGAATTTTATTTCCTTGTTGAATATCCAAGGTTTGGTTCCTATTCTCAAAACTCTTTAATTTTATCTTCAATAATCTTTGTGTATTTTAGTCTACATTTCACATTTGAGAGCTGATCAACTTTTATTCGCTTTAAAACTTTCTTACATGTCATTCTTTTCAATATGAAATTCAATTTTATCATGCTCAAGACTAAATAGTAATCGCTTCCAGTTTCATATTTAGATCCCCAACAAGGACCAACTTTTCCTTTTTCATTGGTAGCTTTCTCTAGAGTCTGAAAAAAGTCTTCCACTTCTGCCTTAGTAGAGCCTTCTGTGGGACCATAGGCACAAATATGTCTCATTGTCCAGTTCCCCATTCTGATATTTGCCCATATCACTCTTCTTGAGACTGCCTGCCATTCAAGAAGATTAACCTCATATTTTGTGTTGAATACTGTGGCTACTCTTTGTTTTCCTTGATTGTCATTGCCTGAATATAATGTTTTGTATTTATTGTTCAGAAAAATCTCACCAGGTTTTGTCTTTTTTGTTTCAGTCACTCCTGTTATATCGATCTGGTACTTATCTAATTCCTCAGCTATCTCCATTTCTATTCAGGCTTCTTATGTTGATAGTACTGATCTTCTACTCTGGTGATATTGAGTTGGGGTGTGTTTTAGGGTTTGTTCCAGACTTTTCACTGTTCGCCCTGGTTCCCTGGCGAAAACAACGGGGACCTTGTTTAACCGGGCGACGCCCCAGCCGGCATTTAATTTTGTCATGTTGTACCATCGTTTTGTATTTTGGTTTAAGCCAATAAGAATACAATTTGGTCAGCTAAATCCCAAATTGCTAGCCCCTTCTCCTTCGTTCAGTATCCAAGTAGATACCCAACAGGGTGCACCACGAGAAGGTGAGGATTGGACATTAGGTGAGAACCGACCAGGGTTCTCCGCTGAGAGAACCTCCTCTATGTGGAGGTCTCCTCTCAGGTATACAGCTTTGACCCTTAAGCACCCTTCGTAATAATAATAACTTCATTTGCAAAATGATTCAGTTTATAACAGTTCCTTACCATCCAGTTCATGTTAATATAATTTTCTCCCACTTACAGCACCATATTTCCCCTATTAGTCATTTCTGAAGTAATTTTTTTTTATTCTCTGTATCTTCACCATGATCTGGTTAGGGCATCCATCAAGTTGAAGATATTTTGTGAACTGGTTTTCTGTACTGATTGCCTATGAATAGGGATAATTTAATTTGAAACATTCTGTACATACTTTTAACATGCATAGTCTGTAATAGCCATTAGTGTTCATGTGCCAATAAACACTTGTTTAGCAACAACTTGAGTACTGATCCCTTCCCATATTGCATGGTAATGTACACATCCCAATGGAAATATGTTATGCATTATTGGATACTGTATACAAGTAGCTTAGTTGTAAAAATACAGATGTTTCAGTTTGTGTATCAATAACCATCCTTAGTTCTTAATTCTGTAGAATAAACAATAAAAAGTTCAAATACAAGAAATTAAAACTATGTGCTATAAACAATGACTATCTTCTCAGGTGCAGTTGCAGGAGGTGTGGGATTGCAAACTATTATGCTATTAGAATTCCTTAAAAAAAAAAAAAAAAAAGTTATGACATGCAGTTTGATAATAACAGTCTCCGAAATTATGAACATGGATAATCCATCGTTGAGTTTTAAGCTGGGACAATATAGAAGAACTTGACACTCATTTTGGAGAGAGTGATTTGAATTTGTAGATTTTATGTAGCATCTCTGCATCATTCCGAAGGATCCTGTGGTGGATGTTAATCGTATGCTCTGCAAAGCTGGACTTGTGATGTTTAATCGGGTTATGAAATAACTTTTAAATCTTTTAAAATGAATCAGGAGTGCTTAAGGGTCAAAGCTGTATAACTGAGAGGAGACCTCCACATAGCCTTTAAAGGAATGCGGAGAACCGACCAGGGCTTCTGACCTAATGTCCAATCCTCACCTTCTCGTGGTGCACCCTGTTGGGTATCTATTTTGATACTGAACGAACGAGGATGGGCTGGCAATTTGGGATTTAGCCGACCAAATTGTATTCTTATTGGTTAAACCAAAATAAAAAATGATGGTACAACATGACAAAATTTCATGCCAGCTGGGGCGTCGCCTGGTTAAACAGGGCCCCCGTTGTTTTTGCCAGGGAACCAGGGCGAACAGCGAAAAGTCAGCTACTGGAACAAATCTGAAAACAAACCCCAACTCAACATCACCAGAGTTAAAGATCGGTACTATCAACGTAAGAAGCCTGAATGGCAAAGAAATGGAGCTAGCTGAGGAATTAGATAAGTACCAGATCGACATAATAGGGGTGACTGAAACAAAAAAGACCAAAACTGGTGAGATCTTTCTGAGCAATAAATACAAAATGTTATATTCAGGCAATGACAATCAAGGAAAAGAAGGAGTAGCCATAGTATTCAACACAAAATACGAGGCTAATCTTCTTGAATGGCAGTCAGTCTCAAGTAGAGTAATGTGGGCAAATATGAGAATGGGGAACTGGACAATGAGACTTATTTGTGGCTATGGTCCCACAGAAGGTTCTACTAAGGTAGAAGTGGAGGAATTTTTTGAGGCTTTAGAAAAAGCAACTGACACAATGAAAAAGGAAAAGTTGGTCCTTGTTGGGGATCTAAATAGTAGAGTAGGAAATGATTGTGAGACATACAAAAATATTTTGGGAAAATTTGGAGAAAAGAGCAAAGCTAATAATAATGGCAAATATCTGTTGGATTTCTGCTCAGGACATGGACTGGTTATTACTAACACCATGTTCCAACATAAAAATGTGCACAAATTCACATGGAGAGAAGAGGCTAGGAATAAGAAAAGTCTCATTGACTATGTTATTGTTGATAGTGATGTTTTCTCCCTGGTGCAGGACACCAGAGTGTACAGAGGATTTGAAATTGGAAGTGATCACTATTTAGTCTTGAGCAGGATAAAATTGAATTTCATATTGAAAAGAATAACATGTAAGAAAGTTTTAAAGCGAATAAAAGTTGAGCAGCTCTCAGATGTGAACTGTAGACTAAAATACAGAAATATTATTGAAAAGAAAATGAAAGAGTTTGAGAACAGGAATCAAACCTTGGAGATTCAGTGGCAAACTCTGAAGGAAACATTGATTGATTCTGCCAGAGAGGCATGTGGTGAGGTTGTGTGCAAGGATAAAAAAAATCAGAACTCCCTGGTGGACACAGGAAGTTAAAGAGGCAGTGAAGGAAAAGAAGAAAGCATATCAAAAGTTCCTGGCAAATAAGTCAGCTTTTACTCTTACAGAATACAGAGACAAATGTAAGAAAGCTAAACAGTGTGATTAAAACTAGCTAAACAAAAGTCATGGGAGGACTTTGGCAAGAATATAGAAAATAAATATCAAGAAGGTGGCAAAATATTCTGGAGGTTGTTGAAGAAGCTTAGGAATGGAGGAAAGAGTGCTGTAAAAGGAATTAGAGATGATAAAGGTGAAATGAAAACAGGAGAAAAAGATATCCTTGAAGTATGGAGTAATTACTTTGAAAAACTGCTAAATGAAACAAGCAGTGATGACAGCACAGTGATAAAAAACACTGACCAGGCATGCAGTCAGGAATACATATCCATACTTGAAGTAGAAAAAGCCATCAAAGGCTTGAAATGTGGAAAGGCAGCAGGAGTAGATGATATTCGACCAGAAATGCTGAAGTATGGTGGTATAAGAGTCTTACAGCGGCTGCACTGCATAGTTCAGAAAGCCTGGACAGAGGGACGAATTCCCGATGATTGGAGTAGAGCTCTCATAGTACCCATATATAAAAAGGGAAATAAAACTGAATGTGAGAATTACAGAGGTATTTCCCTACTGAGTGTTCCTGGCAAGATCTATGCAAGTATACTTGAGAAACGGTTGAGAAGAATTGTGGAAGAAAAGCTTGGTGAAGAACAAGCTGGATTCAGGCCAAATAGAGGCTGTCAGGATCAGATCTTCACTTTACGACAAATAGTCGAGAAAGCATGGGAATATAACAAAGATCTGTATTTAAGTTTTGTCGATTTGGAAAAGGCATATGACAAGGTGCCAAGAGAGAAGCTATTCAATACGCTGCAGTTATATGGTGTCAATGGGGCATTATATCAAGCAATACTTAGTCTTTATTTGAGTTGTGAGTCAGCAGTTAGAATTGAAGGAAGTACAGGAAGATGGTTTAATGTTAAATCTGGTGTGAGACAAGGATGTACATTATCCCCTCTGTTATTCATTATCTATATGGATCACATTATGAAGGAATGTGGTATTAAACCTGATATCAAAATTGGAGATGTTAATGTCAGCTCTTTGCTTTATGCGGATGATGTTATACTTCTAAATAAATCTGCTACAAGTCTGCAAGATTCTCTGACTAAATTGAATAGCTGTTGTAATAGATATGGTATGAAGGTCAGCAATAAAAAGACAAAGACAATGAAAATAGGCAGAATCATTGAAAATGTCAACTGTGTTGTGAATGGAGAACCTGTGGAACAAGTAAAACATTTCAGCTACTTAGGCACAATTTTTACTGAAGATGGTAAACTAAATATAGAAATAGACAACAGAATCAGCAAAGCTGGTATCGTGGGAAGTCAATTGAATAAATTCATATGGAATAAGAAAGAAATTAGTCGGAACACTAAATTAGCTGTATACAAGACTGTGTTCAAACCAATTTTAACTTATGGATCTGAGAGCTGGGTCAGAAGTAAAACACTTGACCAAAGACTAGAGACCGCAGATATGAGAGTCCTGAGAAAGATTAGAGGCGTGAACAGATGGCATCAATGGCAATATCATATTAAAAATGAGGATATTAGGAAAGAACTTGACATTGTTAGCATCCAGGAATGCGTTAGCAGAGCTAATCTCAGATGGTATGGTCACTTAAATAGAATGGGAGAGGAAAGATTAGCAAAACAAGTGTTCTCTGCCAGGTTGGCAGGAAAACGACCCAGAGGAAGACCAAGATATAGGTGGATTGATACGGTACAAAGTGCCTTAGACGATAGAAATATAAGATCTGATAATGTTGGAGTCTTGACAAGTAACAGACTGATTTGGAGGAAAATTGTAGATAGGAAGTTAGTAATGATGTAATTTTTTCATGTAGTACTGTCATATCCTGTACACCCCTTGAGGGTACATGGCAGGAATTTGATGATGATGATGATGATGATGATGATAAAATGAATCAGCCTGTTTGTTCAAAATAGGATAAGTTTAAGTTACATGGAATTCGACAGACTCCAAGTAGTAACAGTGGAGGAATTTTATCTTTGAGATGTAAATGTAGGACAATTTGGTTGATAGATTTGTATGTGGTAAAAGATTGAAATTTTTTGAGGATATGAGACATGCTGAGAAGTGCTCATAACAAATGAGTTAGGAATCCTGCAGATATCATCTCTTCTTTCAGAATTTTTAGAGAAAGGATTGGTAATTTCATCAATGTTTTTTAGGATCAGTATTGTAATTGTTAGCAACTTGGCACCCTGTTGACTGCACATGAGATGATAACCGTTGTGTGTAGCATATGGATTTAATTGTATGTATCCATTGTTTATTCTACACTGAAGAAGGTTAGTGAAATTAAATATTTGTATTTTATAGTATAATCTTATTAAAGTATCTTTAATGTGGCTGCATGTATTTTCTTATTGAAATGCACTTTCCACATGGTCTTGCTATCAAAAGAATATAATTTCTTGTCAAGGAGAATTTGTTTTCAAATCCAGAAAAAAATTGCTGCAACCATCACTCATCTTGAGTATTATGACCTAAGAGTACAGCCTGTTTTTTCTGGCTGCTGGCTTGAGCCCAGCTCCAAAATGTTGGACTTTTGTCAACTGCTCAGTATAGACATTGTTTGTTGCTTGACACAATACTCTTTCATGAAACTTATTCTGGAGTGCCCAGTGATCTTTTTAGATCACTTGTAATTTACTTGCAGTTTATTTTTGGAATCCCTTTGAACAAACTGTACCTCAGTGAATGTTATCCAACAGTCTGCTAGCAACTGACCTGAATCCAGCTCTGTTTCTCTGGAGGTTTTTGTGTGCCACCGCATTGAACTGATGCTCAGTCTGTGATGGATTTTAGCTATGCAAAGCTGAGGTTGGACATGGTTTGTTTTTGTCTACTGCTGTGTGGTGCACAATGCGGTATAGCAGAACCACTCCAGAACTCAGTATCCTGGACTAATCCAGGTTTAGAGTGATGAGAGTAATCTTTTTAAATCATTCATAATTTACTCAATTTTTGGAACTCCTGAGACCTCTTTTGAATAGCTTGTGGCTCAACATGTGACCAACAAAACTGGTCTGGATAGTAAGTATGGCAATGTGCATGTCCAAAAGGAAGCATGCTCTGCATTATAGGATCTTGGGAAATTTAGATTGTCAAACCGACTGCTTCTTTATATAGATAACCTAGTCTTGAACATATTTCCTATGCAAACTCTTGCCTGCACACACAAAGGTTGGAAACAACAATATCATTTCTTATGAAGTATAATTTGCTTTAGATGTAAGTTAGTAAGGTTCTACTCTGTAAGAAGTGGAAGAATTTTACAAAACAGAGAAACAACTGACATAAATAAAAATGGAAAAGTTTATCCTTGTTAGAGATTGAAACAGCTGTGTCAGAAATGATTACCAGGCACATAGAATTGTTTTGAGAAAATTTAGAGAAAATAGTAAAACCTGTAATAATGTTAAGTACCTGCTGAATTTCTATTCAGGACATTAACTATTCATTACTAACACTGTAAAAATAATCATAATTTAAAATTTTGGATATTTTTACAAATTGTGTTAGTACATTATTAGTGTTGGTTTTATAATACTTATTGTCAGCACTTGCGATGTTCACGTTATTGATGTTATTTTTTCAAAATGAAATGTAAAGCAGTTAAAAATTTATGTAGTTACTGGATTTGGATAGCTGTGCTACTTTCAGAAATTTTATTGTAGTTTAAAATATTAAGTGTTGTGTTTTTTGAAGACATTCTCTTGTCGCTAACGAAGACAGTGTGTCAGCTATTTTTATTTAGCTTCTCGCTTGCCACTTTCATGGAGTGAGCATGCTCGCCGAGGAGTTTGATGGGTGATTGACAGCTGACAAGAGAGCGTTCTGTATCGAGGTAACGGAAGTAAACAAGAGAGCTTTTGGGAAAAGAAAAGAGAATGCTGGCCGCTGGATATTTAGGATAGGAGGAACTTAAGTTTTTATGTGACAGTCTGAGGAAAATTAATAGTAGATTCCGAAAAAGGAATTGTGGGTTAGTAGATTCCGAAAAGGGAATCTTAGAGTTATGAGTTTTTAAAGATTTAAGACTGTCAGCAAGTGTTGGTAAATAAAGAAAGATATTGCAATCGACGTTCTAAAGGAATGTTAGAAGAAATGCTGATTGGAAGATTAATAGCAGATTCTGAAAAGGGAATTGTAGAACTGAGTTTTAAGGTGGAAGACTGTCAATAAGTATTTGTAAATAAAAGAAGATATTGTTAATCACGTTCTAAAGGAATGTTCAAAGAAACGCTGATTGGAAAGATATTGCATGAAGTGAAAGTGTTTATACTTATGTGAATTCAGAATATCCACACTTCAATGTCAAGAAGAATTAATGTGTACTACATGAAGCCTTAACAGAGAAACTGGCTATGTACATTTTGTTATTGTGTAAACAAAATGTTTAATCTAGTAAAATGATGAGGTATATGTTAAACAAATCAGTAAGAGATTGAGTCAGAGAATGGCTGATCTCTTAACTGTAAGTTTATTTAAAAGGCCTTTGGATCCAATTAATTTGTAGTTAATTATGTAACTTTATTTGAAGTGTATATATTGTTTGTGTTTTATTAAATGTGTTTATTTTGTATTTAGTCTTGAGTCAGTTGTTTTTTTTTTTTGGATTCTGAAAGAAAGAGTTAAAAGTCATTGCACCAATTGGAGTGAACCCTTGTGCATATATGGGTACACTCGGAAATAAAAAAATAATTGTTAGAAACAGAGATTCTGCTGGATTTCTATTCAGGACATTAACTATTCATTACTAACACCATGTTCCAGCATAAAGATGTTTACAAATTCACATGGAGAGAAGACACAAGGGATGAGAAAAGCCTCATTCACTATATTATTGGTGATAGTGATATCTTTATGCTGTTTTAGCACACAAGATTATACAAAGTACTTTAAATAGTAAGTGATCACTGTTTAGTGTGGAGCAGGATAAAATTGAATATCATATTGAAAGGAAAAGTTTAAAAACAATCGAAGTTCAGCAAAGCAAAAATAAAAGCAAAGCAATGGCTAAACATAGCTAAAGTCATGGGAAGGCTATGTTCTCTATTTTCTCTATTCTTTGATAAGATCATAGAAAAAAACATTAGGGTGGCAAACTATTCTGTAGGCTATTGAAAAAGCTTAGAAAATGATGAAAGAGTACTGCAAAAGGAATCAAATATAATTAAGGTCACATAAAAACTGATTATCATATTCTAGATATTTGAAGGAATTTGAAAGGTTACTAAATGAAACACGTAGTGATAGCACTCTGGTAGAAAACATTCAAGAGGAATGCAATCAGAAGTATATATCAGTATTAAGGTAGGAAAAAGCCATCAGAAACCTGAAATGTGGAAAGACATCTAAAGTATTCTAGTAGTAAGACTTATACGTTGGTTAGACATAACTGGTAATTAATTTACGGAATTAACAACGCATATAAAGTATATTAATTAAAGATAACTTTAATGAATCACTTCTATATTTCGGCAATGTCACATTGCCATCTTCAGGAACATAAAGATATGGTATGTGCACTAAGGAACTAACAAAGCAAATGAGGAAGAAAGTAAGAAACTAATTTTGTTCCTAAAGTCCTAATGGTGCCCTCTTGCGGGCTAATTTGGTAGTCTTGGCAGTTGGGCTGAAGTTCTCATAATGAAAGTCTCCCAAATTTGGGGCAGTTTCATGCACCCAAATTTGTTGAGGTTAGGAACGTTTTTTAGAGCTGCTGAAGATTCTTTGAATAATCTTTCGTATTTAAACTTGCTGCGATGGATTATTTTTGTTTTCTTCCAACGAATTTTATGGTGGGTATCTAAGGCATGGTCTGCCAGCCCAGAGCGGCTGTACTGGTGAAACCGGATGTAGTCTTGGTGTTCTGAAATCCTGATATTTGTTGTTCTGCCTGTTTGGCCAAAGTAGGACAATTTGCAGCTGCAAGGGACCTGGTATACACCAGGTAGGTCTAGGGGAAGTGGTTGGTCTTTGGTAGAGCGGATAAGGGATGCCAACTATTGAGGTTCAGGTAATTCCTTAAGGTTGAGACAGATTCCAGGAAAAGTCTTTTATATTTAAATTTGCTCCTGTGAAGTAAAGTGGCTTTTCCATAATATTTTGTGGTGTGTGTCCAAGGCATGTTTAGTGAGGGACATCTAAAGTAGATGACTAGAAATGCTCAAAACGATATCACTTAAGGAAATTAACAACTATACTATATGTTAATGGAGAAAAAACTTTTAGTTAATATTTCCAATATTTCATCATCATCATCATCATCATCAAATTCCTGCCATGTACCCTCAAGGGGTGTACAGGATATGACAGTACTACATGAAAAAATTACATCATTACTAACTTCCTATCTACAATTTTCCTCCAAATAAGTCTGTTACTTGTCAAGACTCCAACATTATCAGATCTTATATTTCTATCGTCTAAGGCACTTTGTACCGTATCAATCCACCTATATCTTGGTCTTCCTCTGGGTCGTTTTCCTGCCAACCTGGCAGAGAACACTTGTTTTGCTAATCTTTCCTCTCCCATTCTATTTAAGTGACCATACCATCTGAGATTAGCTCTGCTAACGCATTCCTGGATGCTGACAATGTCAAGTTCTTTCCTAATATACTCATTTTTAATATGATATTGCCATTGATGCCATCTGTTCACGCCTCTAATCTTTCTCAGGACTCTCATATCTGCGGTCTCTAGTCTTTGGTCAAGTGTTTTACTTCTGACCCAGCTCTCAGATCCATAAGTTATAACTGGTTTGAACACTGTCTTGTATACAGCTAATTTAATGTTCCGACTAATTTCTCTCTTAATTCATATGAATTTATTCAGTTGACTTTCTACCATACCAGCTTTGTTGATTCTGTTGTCTATTTCCATATTCAATTTACCATCTTCAGTAAAAATTGTGCCTAAGTAGCTGAAATGTTTTACTTGTTCCACAGGTTCTCCATTCACAACATAGTTGACATTTTCAATGATTCTGCCTATTTTCATTGTCTTTGTCTTTTTATTGCTGACCTTCATACCATATCTATTACAACAGCTATTCAATTTAGTCAGAGAATCTTGCAGACTTGTAGCGGATTTATTTAGAAGTATAACATCATCCGCATAAAGCAAAGAGCTGACATTAACATCTCCAATTTTGATATCAGGTTTAATACCACATTCCTTCATAATGTGATCCATATAGATAATGAATAACAGAGGGGATAATGTACATCCTTGTCTCACACCAGATTTAACATTAAACCATCTTCCTGTACTTCCTTCAATTCTAACTGCTGACTCACAACTCAAATAAAGACTAAGTATTGCTTGATATAATGCCCCATTGACACCATATAACTGCAGCGTATTGAATAGCTTCTCTCTTGGCACCTTGTCATATGCCTTTTCCAAATCGACAAAACTTAAATACAGATCTTTGTTATATTCCCATGCTTTCTCGACTATTTGTCGTAAAGTGAAGATCTGATCCTGACAGCCTCTATTTGGCCTGAATCCAGCTTGTTCTTCACCAAGCTTTTCTTCCACAATTCTTCTCAACCGTTTCTCAAGTATACTTGCATAGATCTTGCCAGGAACACTCAGTAGGGAAATACCTCTGTAATTCTCACATTCAATTTTATTTCCCTTTTTATATATGGGTACTATGAGAGCTCTACTCCAATCATCGGGAATTCGACCCTCTGTCCAGGCTTTCTGAACTATGCAGTGCAGCCACTGTAAGACTCTTATACCACCATACTTCAGCATTTCTGGTCGAATATCATCTACTCCTGCTGCCTTTCCACATTTCAAGCCTTTGATGGCTTTTTCTACTTCAAGTATGGATATGTATTCCTGACTGCATGCCTGGTCAGTGTTTTTTATCACTGTGCTGTCATCACTGCTTGTTTCATTTAGCAGTTTTTCAAAGTAATTACTCCATACTTCAAGGATATCTTTTTCTCCTGTTTTCATTTCACCTTTATCATCTCTAATTCCTTTTACAGCACTCTTTCCTCCATTCCTAAGCTTCTTCAACAACCTCCAGAATATTTTGCCACCTTCTTGATATTTATTTTCTATATTCTTGCCAAAGTCCTCCCATGACTTTTGTTTAGCTAGTTTTACACACTGTTTAGCTTTCTTACATTTGTCTCTGTATTCTGTAAGAGTAAAAGCTGACTTATTTGCCAGGAACTTTTGATATGCTTTCTTCTTTTCCTTCACTGCCTCTTTAACTTCCTGTGTCCACCAGGGAGTTCTGATTTTTTTATCTTTGCACACAACCTCACCACATGCCTCTCTGGCAGAATCAATCAATGTTTCCTTCAGAGTTTGCCACTGAATCTCCAAGGTTTGATTCCTGTTCTCAAACTCTTTCATTTTCTTTTCAATAATATTTCTGTATTTTAGTCTACAGTTTACATCTGAGAGCTGCACAACTTTTATTCGCTTTAAAACTTTCTTACATGTTATTCTTTTCAATATGAAATTCAATTTTATCCTGCTCAAGACTAAATAGTGATCACTTCCAATTTCAAATCCTCTGTACACTCTGGTGTCCTGCACCAAGGAGAAAACATCACTATCAACAATAACATAGTCAATGAGACTTTTCTTATTCCTAGCCTCTTCTCTCCATGTGAATTTGTGCACATTTTTATGTTGGAACATGGTGTTAGTAATAACCAGTCCATGTCCTGAGCAGAAATCCAACAGATATTTGCCATTATTATTTGCTTTGCTCTTTTCTCCAAATTTTCCCAAAATATTTTTGTATGTCTCACAATCATTTCCTACTCTACTATTTAGATCCCCAACAAGGACCAACTTTTCCTTTTTCATTGTGTCAGTTGCTTTTTCTAAAGCCTCAAAAAATTCCTCCACTTCTACCTTAGTAGAACCTTCTGTGGGACCTTAGGCACAAATAAGTCTCATTGTCCAGTTCCCCATTCTCATATTTGCCCACATTGCTCTACTTGAAACTGCCTGCCATTCAAGAAGATTAGGCTTGTATTTAGTGTTGAATACTCTGGCTACTCATTCTTTTCCTTGATTGTCATTGCCTGAATATAACATTTTGTATTTATTGCTCAGAAAGATCTCCCCAGTTTTTGTCTTTTTTGTTTCAGTCACCCCAATTATGTTGATCTGGTACTTATCTAATTCCTCAGTTAGCTCCATTTCTTTCCATTCAGGCTTCTTATGTTGATAGTACCGATCTTTAACTCTGGTGATGTTGAGTTGGGGTTTGTTTTCAGATTTGTTCCAGTAGCTGACTTTTCGCTGTTCGCCCTGGTTCCCTGGCGAAAACAACGGGGGCCTTGTTTAACCGGGCGACGCCCCAGCCGGCATGAAATTTTGTCATGTTGTACCATTGCCATTATCAAGAACCAATGAACAAATTTGAGTGTACATAAGCACTACATAGAGTAAGCATGACTGATGTAGAACTAAAAAGGTAAGTTTTGAAGTCCTAAATAGTGTCCCCTAGTGGACTGGGGTTTTTAGCTGTTGGACTGAAGTTCTCAGCATGATTGCTTCCTAGGTTTAAGGTAGTTTCATAACAACCGAATTTATTGAGGTTCAGGTAATTCCTTAAGGTTGAGACAGATTCCAGGAAAAGTCTTTTATATTTAAATTTGCTCCTGCGAAGTAAAGTGGCTTTTCCATAATATTTCGTGGTGTGTGTCCAAGGCATGTTTAGTGACCTTGAGCAGCTGTAGTTGTAATGTTGGAACTGGATGTGGCATTTGTATTCAGTAAACACCTGGGGAATCTAGGGACTGTGACTGGTCTTTGGGAGAGCAAATAAGGGATGCTGTTTTTTTTTGTTTTTTGTTTTTTTTAGAGGGTCTGTAAGTGGTTATATCTTTTTAGAAATTTTGTCAGGTTTTCTGTGCATTTTCAAGCTGTAACATGAAAGACTTTTCCCATAATCTTTATCATTCTTAAGGAATTATCTGAACCGCAACCAATTTGGTTGTATGAAATGTCTGAAATCTGGGAATCACTCATCCTGAGAACCTCAGTCCAACAATCAAGAACACCCAACCCAGTTCACTAGGGGAGGGGGGGGGGTCACTATTTGGATATCATACACAATGTAATGCCTACATTCCAAATTTGCCAAAATTAGGAAAAATTAAATTTTTTTTTGTAATTAATATACTGTATAGCATTTGTTGTTAATTTTCTTAAGTAATGCCATTAGGAATAACCAACATATAAGCCTTACAAACTGAATAAAAAATTCTCAGATATTATTAAAGTTTTGTACTGCACTACACGTTCATAAGCCTGGTCAGAGGGTTGAGCTCCAGATGATTGGAGTGTGCTCTCAATAGCACTTTTCTATAAAAAGAGGAATAAAACTGAATGTAAGAACTGGAGGAATTTCCCTATTGAATGTTCCTGGCAAAATTTATGAAAGCATACTTGAGAAAGAGCATTTTTGAAAAGAGTTTGAGAAAGATTGTGGAAGGGAAGTTTGGAGAAGAACAAGCTGGATTCAGACCAAACAGAGATTATCAGGATCAGATTTTAACTTTAAGACGAATACTACTTGAGAAATAATGGGAATATAATAAGGAACTGTATTTAAGTTTTGTCAGATAATTCCTGACAAAACATAAAAGTGATGCAAATGAAATGTTTCAATATATATCAGAGAACTAGGGGATGTTTGTGGAAGTTGTGTAAGGATGTGTGGACTGAAAAAGATATATGACATGATGCCAATTGAAAACTTATTCGGAATGCTACAGTTATATGGCATAAATAAGACATTATCTTGAACAGGTCTATATGAGTTTATCTATATAAATATATCTGAATATATTTATATGGAGGAAGAGAGAAATTAGTGAAAGTACTGAACTAGCTCTATACTAGACATTGTTCAAACCAATTTTATGTTGTAGATCTTAATGTTCTCATATCCATAACTTAAACTTGATTTGAGCACTGTCTTGTATGCAGCTAGTTCAGTAGTTCCACTAATTTCTCTCTTATTCCGTGTAAATGTGTTGAGTTAACTTCAAAGCACTTGATCAAAAACTGGAGACCATAGATATAAAGGTTCAGAGAAAGTTTATGGGAGTGAACAGATAGCATCACTTGTAGAATGATATTAAAAATGAAGATGTTAGGAAGGAACTTGACATTGTTGGCATTCAGGAATGTGTAAGTGGAGTTGGTGTACTCACTTAAATTAAACATGAGAGGAAAGGTTGCAAAGCAAGTGTTTTTTGCTAAGATGGCTGAAAAAGACCTAGAGGGAGACCAATGTCCATGTGAATTAATACCATAAGAACTGCTTAAAATACTGAAGTGTTGACAATGTTGGAATACTGACAGCAGATTAATTTAGAGAAAAATTACTAATAGGAAATTAGTGATATAGTACTATCATAATACCTTGTCATGTAGTACTATCATAATATTCTGTACACAACCTGAGTGCACATATCATGAATTTGATGATGTCAGTAAATTAAAAGAGCTCTAATTACTTAAATGTTAAAAGTAAAGCATGTCATTATACTATTTTTTTAAATAACAGTTTCAGATATATAAGGGAAACTAAAGTATATTAAATACTTCCATATGTTTTACTCAGTGTAACATGAGCATCATTCGAGGAAAAAGCAGAAAAATTTACTACAACATTTGAAATATGAACACAAGAATGACTCATACAGCATGTGCATACTTTCATGTTTAGGTTGCAGCTGAGTAAGTAGGAGAAAGCACTATTAAATTTTCAGGGAAACAGGCATAATTATGTAACTTAAAAAAAAAAAAAAATATATATATATATATATATATATATATTGATAAACACCAGGCAGGCACAGGGGTGATTCAGGGTTGGTTTGAAGATAGTATACAGATAATATTTGTGGGAAATCCTTGCTGTTTGTTCAGAAGTCTTATAAAGTAGGATATACAGATACTTTTAACATAATATTGCATTCTTGCAGAAGGATGATAATTATCAATCATTTTCTGTGTTGTGGTTTTGTTATATCTATTAAGTGCTACACTGAGTTTTATTTTATTTAATTCTTCTGATAGAAGAGGGTCAGAAGAACAAGTTGTGTGTGTTTGGTACACAAGGCTTTTGATAATACCTCTCTTTTGTGAAAAATGATGATGTGAAGCTACATGGATATACTGGCCATTGAAGGATGGCTTCCTGTAAATGGAAAATTCAGTATTACTAGTAGAGTTAAGAAGTGTCCAGAAAGGGGGAGACTGCTGTTAGATTAATGCTCACTAGTGAACTTAATATAAGTGTATAAAGAGTTAATTTTGGTCAAAACTGAAGGAGTTCTGTTTCAGAGTGGGACAAGATCACAAAGACATTGTCAACAAAACTTAGCCAAATATGGAGCCAAGGAGAAATGGTGTTAAAATTTTGGTCTTCTAAGTGCTCCATAAAGTAATTAACCAAAGCAAGTGATATAGGCCTGCCCATTGTGGTGCTACCTTCAATTTGTTTAAACATTTTATTTTACCAAGTAAAGTATCCAGAATTGATAGTAAACATTCAATAATTTAGCAGTGTTATCAGGGAAATCTCCATGTAAAGGTTTTAGTTTCTTAGGTAGCATGCTTGTAAATAGAGAAGCCATGTCAAAAGAAATCTTCATTTCAGACTCTTGAAGATGAAAGTCTTTAATTTTTTGCTTTGAAATCAAAACTATTTTTGATATAAAAGGTAGTTTTGCAGAAGACGTGAGAGATATTTTACCAAATAATAATTGTGTTATGAAATCAACTATCAGGCATAACGGTTAACCAGATTTGTGCACTTTAGGAAGGCCATGAGCATGATGAATTCACAACTTTTCAATAGTGTTAGTATCCACTCATAAGGAGTATGTTTGAGCTGATAATTTATTTAATTTGTTTAACTGGCTTTGCATAGGATATTTGCTGATTACACTGTAAGTAAATCTATCTCATAATAAAACACAAGATTAATTATATTCAGTGGTATTCATCAAAACAGTTACATTTCTTTTGTCAGCTTTCATTGTAATAATATTATTATTTTGGCATAGGAAATGGAAAACTTGTAATTCCGATAATGAAATATTCAGAGGAGGAAGTTTAGTTTTGTATAAAATCTGTGCAATCTCAAACCATAGTTTTGTTAGCTTCATCAGTGCATAAGTCTCTGATGCCTTTTTCCACGCCTTCCATGAAATCTTAATAAAGTAACTGATGAGGTGTTAATGCAAAATCTGGACCTTTTGATAATATACTTAACTCATTATTGGTGAAAGGTCTGTTAATTAAATTTGTAATCCATTTTTCATGGACAGAGCTGGTTGGTGGTTGAATGAACCAAGGCTTCTTTGTTCTAACATTTCAAACTTATGAATCAACTTCTGTTTATAACTTAAGTGAACACATCTGGCTGAGGAAAGAGAAATTCTACAAATGAAGTCAAAATGTTTTTATCATACACACGGAAGGGAGAAGGGTCTATAGCAAACAGATGCCATGTGCAGGTGGGATCAGAAATAGTGATTGTGGATATTATTCTTCAATTGTTGACGATTGTAGTCCTTCGGAAATGCTTCATGGGGAGACTGTTCCAGTATCTGCATACTTGGTGAGTATGCAGTTCAATTGTAAAAGGATGCTGAACAGCTGTAGTACTAGTTCCTGTAGATCTAGCAGAATGCGAGGCATAATGGATGCTAATTCTGGTGAACAGTGGCCATGGGAATATCTGTAGAATAGACACAATGCAGAAATTGATCTTCTATGGGATAGTGGCTGAAATGAGAGTGTAAGAAAAGTGTCATTTATTAATCAGACTGTCCTTTTCTGAATAGTATCAAGATTTTTTAGGCAGTTCTTAGGTGCCAACCATACATGAAAACAGTATTCCAATGCTCATTAGATTTGGGATTTGTACAGAGTAAGTAAGTAACTGTTTGGCAGTGAAGTATACCATCTTGACAAAAAAAGGATGCCAAGTTTTTTGGAAACTATTCCTATAGAAGTGTGCCAGGAAAGGTTTGGAGTATGAGTTAGTCTGAGAAGAGAGATTTGGTCTTGGTTGTTGAGTAGATCAGCATTATCAAAGGTAAGCAGAGAAGATCTGAGATCTTTTTTTTTTTTATGGGAAAACAAACAGAATTGCGTTTTGGAAGCATTGAAGTTGACTAGACTACTTTCACCCTAGTCATGGATACTGTGAAGATCAGTGTTCAGGGCACTTATTATAGATGATCTTGAAGCAAGAGATGATCAAGCACTGCAAGGCCTGTCATATAAGTAAGACTAGTGAAGTCATTGGCAAAACTATGAATAGGGTTTGCAGTCAATGAGAGCGGGTCATTTATATAAATCAGGATGAGGGTGGATGAAACGGCAGATCCCTGAGGGACACCAGCATTAACAGGAAAGTGTGAGGGGAGAACACCATCCACCATTACACATAGGGATTGATCTGAAGGAAAACTGGCTATCCATTTACACAAGGATGAAGGCAGCCCAAATGATGGTAACTTGTTGAGAAGCCCTTGATGCCAGGTCCTATTGAAAGCATGGAATATGCCAAGAACAATGGCACAGGTTTCTCCAAACCTTTCCATGGAATGTGTCCAAATATGAGTGACATAAGCCTGGAGATCTGCGAATATGGAGTGGCAAAATCCATATTGGTGGTCAACTAATTAATTAGCATTTCTCAAGATGTTTGAGAAGCTGACTGTTGATAATCTTCTTCATTATTTTAAGCAAAACTGATGTAAGAGCAATAGGTCAGTAGCTTGATAGAAAACATTTATTTTCTTTTTTGGGAGTGGTTGTATATGAGCTTTCTTCTATGTTGAAGGATGGATATCATTTGAGTACAGTTTAGTGAATGGATGATTTATATATATTATATATAAATCATCCAGAGCACAACTGGCTGCGTTTGTAGTATCTAAGTTATTCAAGATTCTTCTGATATCTTTCTAGTAGAAGGCCACAGTAGGCATGAGATGCAGTGTTCTAGGCAAGGAAAGAAGTAATTTGCCCTGATCATCTATGCAGGAGTTGGAAGAGAAGAATGAAGCCAAAATGTTACTGTTATGACTGTTGGGTGAGATTAAGGAGGAATCACAGATGGACAAAAGTTGTGTCCGACAGCTTTGGCGAGGACTCAGAAGGCATGATTGCCAGTGGCACAAGCAGCAAGTTTTTGATATTTATCTTTGTTGAATTTACACTTTGCCCTTTTAATGGTAGTTTTGCCATAATTAATGATGTCGAAATGCCAAACTCTGTGAGTGAAGCTGGTGTTTTGATCTCAAGCCACTTGTGAAAGGCTGTTTGCTTTTCTTGGACAGCCCTAGCACACTTTTTTGGAGAACCATGGTTTAGATATGGGTTGGGTTTGGAAATTTGAACAAAGTGAAGGATGAAAGTTTCCATTCCAATATGGATCATTTCTGTAATGAGATCACAATCTGGATCAGAAGAATGAAAATCACAGTCTTACCATGGAAAAGTGGAGTAAAAGTCATGCAAGTCCTACCACTTGGCATTGTTATAATGCTGGAGCATGTGAGGTTGTGAATGGCTGAAGGAAGGATGTCAGTTGGATAAGATTGTGGTCTGAATTGCAAAGAGGAGCAGTCACTTTAACAGAATACCTGGAAGGAGAACTAGTTAAGAAAACAGGAGTTTTGGATGAATGAAGAGAATTGTCAGGAATTTGAGTAAAGAGATGACTGAATGAATGATTTGTTTTAAGTTATTTCTTATAGCAAAAATCTCTGTCTCTCTTCCATCTTGGTTAGTGAAATTTGAAAAAGGGAGCCATTTAGAATTATAGACATTGAAATCACCAAGAAGGATGGCTTGATTGTTTGGAAATTTTGACTGTATGAAATCTAGGTTTAAAGATAGGAAGTCAAAAAGGTCAGAATGGTTTTCAGAAATAGGAAAACAATAGAGGCAGCAAATGAATGAAACAAAATGTGGTAAAGAAATTTTAAGCCATAGGAGGTCAATAAGGTAAGTTCTACAAAGGATGTCTTACTCTGTAGACATCCTTTGGCAAGGAATATCAGAATGCACATAAGCACAAGTACCTCCCTTATGGTGGAAGGAGTCATAAAGGGTGTAATTTGGAGTTGAGAGGAGCTGTTGTTGATTTAGTAGAAATTTGGTGTTCAGTTAGAAACAGAACATCAGGTTTGGATGACTGAAGATGATGATGCACGTCATTTAGGTTGCTGTTGATGCTGCAGATGTTTGTATAGTGAATATAAAAGATTTTTTGTGTTTGTGTGTGAGATTAAAAAAAAATTTTTTTAAGACTAAGATTATTCTTCAGAAGGTTCACCTGCTCATAGATTTCAACATTATTTGAAAAGAAAAGCTTCTTAGTATGATGGATCTGATATCCAACCTAACAGTAGGTTAGATGATCAGATACATCATACTAGGTCTTTGATAAATCTGGTGGGCACAGTAAGATTTAATAGCCTCCTTTATTTTAATAAGATTAGGAATTAAATCAGCATTGTGACATTGTTTCTGTGTGTGTGTGTGTGTGTGTGTGTGTGTGTGTGTGTGTGTGTGTGTGTGTGTGTGTGTGTGTGTGTGTGTGTGTGTGTGTGTGTGTACGTGTGTGTGTGTACGTGTGTGTGTGTGTGTGTGTGTGTGTGTGTGTGTGTGTGTGTGTGTGTGTGCGCGAGCAGCAGTACTTCACATAATATATAGCTTTAATGGAACATGGGCACTAGACATATTTAGATAACTTTCACAGCTTACACATCTAATAAAAATTATATATTATGTATTCAAAAACTCCAGTATATTTCATTTAATGTTATGTAGACATCATCAGGGATATAGACCATTAACAACACATACTGGCCACTGAATTAGAAACTTTTATTTAATGTCATGTTGGATCCCCTTAGCAGTTGTCAGTACCAATTTTCTTCAATTCCCTGTACATAATTCGGTGAAATATTGGTCAGGAACAGCCTTCATTAATGCTTCAGTCAGTTGCTTCACACCGGAAGTTCTGTTTGTCTTTGTACAAGCCTTCTCAGACAACGACGATCTCGTTCCTGACACTGTCTTAGGACCACAGTTACGCCTTTCAGACAGATAATGTTAGTTATTTTTCCACTGATTAAACATCTGGGATATCTTACCTTTTGAGAAACCAGTCAGCTCTGCTGTTTTCAGAATGTGACTCCAGCCAGACAGGCACCCACAATATGCTCTTCATTCAACTCCGAAAGATATTTTGTTTTGTCCATTGTGATCAACACTGTTAATGATTACTGACCAGCAGCATTCTTAAATAGTTGCCTAGAACATGTGGTGATGCACATGACCAAATATTTTGTGTATGTTCTGCATAAGTAACATTTACATAAAGGTTTCTAATTCAGTGACAGTGTGTGTATGTTGAAAAGATGAATCAGAATAATGAGTCATAAATGATGCATATATTACATTGTGTCTCCTTCACAGCTGAAATATATGATATTACATTTTTAGAATTTAAAGGAACAATTGTAAGTTGCATGGATAAATATTATTTAAAATTATTAATTTGAAAAAAATTATGAACTATTAATAATAATCACTTCCCAATATCCAGGGTTATGGGAAGTTGCTCTTAAGATTAGTAGTGGATCTTAAGCATTCTACTAACGTGAATAAGTATGGTTGCACTAATTTGCCAAAAATTTGGAAGACTTACCTTAAAATCCACTCCTACACAACTGGGTAACATTAAAGGGTGCCAAATTAGGTCTTTAGATCTTTTGTCTGTTGCAATTTATATTGTTTCATGTATTCAATTTTGTGTAAAACTGTGCATTGTTAAATTTGGAATGAAAGAAGATTGAACCTATTGTTATATTTATTATTATTTTCTCTATTTTATACTGATTTATACTTATTTAGTTCGTTGCTGATTATCTTCTTTCTTACTCAAAACCTTACTCATTTAAAATCCTACCAGCTGCTCTATTTGTTATATTGTTGTTTCTCTCTATAATTTCTTATTTTTTATACTTCATTAACCTCTATTATCTTTTCTTGTGTATAACCTAACTAGATTCCACCTAGGGATATTTCCTTTTCAGATACTGGCAAATTTATATATTTATACTGCTCCAGCCAGTATCCTATAACAGGAATTTTATTCAACTTCAGAGAAATATTCCTAGATTCACTGGCATACACTCTAACACACACTTAAATAGATATCGGTACTTTGCAGTCATGTCCAATGATCTATTACTTAAACATACATATCTAAAATTTCTCCCGTCATGGTTCTAATTTTATAAGTGGTAATTTGATATCTCGAATTCAGGCATGACTTAGGCATATGCAATAAAACATGTTTTTTGGAACTAAATAACAATTGCAACTAAATTGAATCAAATTACTAAAACTTCTAAATCTCTTGCTAAGTTAAATCTCATGCTAAGATAATTCTCACAATTCTAAATTAATCAAGTTCACCTAGACAGATCAAATTGTTAATCACATAGAACAATAGAAAGCAATGACAATATTACACTAAATTAAGATTCTCTCATGCATGCTATTCATAGAGTACATACTATACAACTTGTTGCTTTCTCAGTTAAGGTTATCTACTAAACAAAATACACTTATTACTTCAGTCACATACAATTAGATTTGTTCCTGACAATTCCTTGTCCAACAGAATTTTGCTGTCTCAAATACGAAATCTTATACAAGTTCTCTAAAGGATTGTCCACATTACTTAATCAAATATAACTTTCAATCTTCTATCACTTCCGTAACATATAACAAAGATCTCTACATTAGCCAGTTCTTTCCGAAGGTCTATTAACTACCACGTGTTGTTCTGGTCAGCCTTCGATCGGCAATCTCAGCACCTGGCTTTTGGCTACGTCGTCCTTTCTACTGCTGCCGGACTCGAACTATTTTCTTCTGCGACTGAGGGCTATCTCTGCTCCTTTCCGATGAGACATCCAGTGGCTGGCTCAATTTCTGCATAGGCTGATGATTCGCGTATGGCTCCGCGTGGAATCTTGTTCAGCATAATCAGGAAAACGGTCTGCTGTCCGACATCATAGAACCCTGGCTCGTCCTTTCTCCGACCACCGGTCAAGAATCCTCGAGATGAAATCCAGAACAAAAAGCCTTGCAATGTGGTGTGCATTGCCTTATATTCTATGTTCTAGTGCCCTCTTTTTGCACGACCCTTAGTTTTAATGCCCTTAAGACGATCCCTACTCTCCCTATTGCTGTTAGGTGCTGTCTTTGAGGAAAGCGCGCTTACGTTATTTTCCGTGTATGCTGTAACCTCCGGCTTTACGACCGATGCGTGCATTTCAGATGCAACCTTTGCACTGTTACTCATGACCTGTCTGTCGACTTACGTTATTTGAGACAGCTTAATAGGACACAAATTTAACCTAATATTTCTTTTACATGGAATCATTAATTTGTACACAATTCTCTAGTTTAGTTTTCCGTTTTTGACTACAAATATTTCTAATACAATTCACATATTAATACGCATTCTCTTATACAACAAACAAGGTCTTATTACTTCCTGCTGGTGTGCAGGTATTATTTTAAATTAGTTAGAATTTTCATGTTAGATTCTGAATGAACAACTTCTTAGAAAATCCTCCATTCAGGATCTAACACTATAAGCGCTTCATTCCGAGTTTAACACAAAATGTCATTTCCAGAGTCAGTATTGGTTTATCAGACTAAATAAGATGATAACTTACCAACATAATTCCTTTTTCTTTGTAGATACTGTTGCAAGTCATTTAATTGTAGATAATTCTTGTAAATCTCCTAATGTAATAACTGTGTGCTTTGTATAAATAATTGTGTATGAGAGAGAGAATGAAGTAATCGGCTTATAAAGGGAAATGGCCTGAAGCAAAACACGTGAGCAAGGCAGAGTAGCATGCGAGTTTCTCCAGGGAGCTCACCAGAGTAAGGTATGGCACTAGTTGCCAGAGAGAAGTAAGTGCCATGCACAGTGAAGGAAAAGCAGTGACATAGGAAGAAAAACATAGGGTGCGCAATATAAAATCGGTTGCGGTGCCTACAGAGCTCTCTTGGTCCTTTTCTTCAACGGAGTGGTCAACGAAGTCAGGAGGTGGGAAGGCCACATGGATGTGTCCAGGGGAGTTCGAGAGTCAACCTGTAGCCAAGAAGAGCAAAGTTCCCGGTCCAGCAAGGAGCCCATCGGAAAACAGAATGGCATGCTGAGCTGATTGACCTGAGAGCAGCGAACCTACACTGTCGCATCCATGATGATGTGCCCTACCCGAGACCATTGCAGATTAGCATAGATGAAGTCTCATAAGAATTAGGACGAGACCAAGGATGTGCTGCCTGGACGCACATGAAGAAGCCCAAGTATCTCTTCATGCCTGGGTAAAGTAGACTTTTGATATGTTTTATGACTGTACTGAGAGAATCATGTGTTACTAGTGTGATGGACTTTCAAATTGCTTAGACTGAATAGTGAAAGGACTTTAGTGTTCTCACTCAAGAAATTAGAGAAAGATTGAGCTGTAAGCTCAAGAACTGTGTAAAATTGCTTTAGAGATATTTTCACCGTGTCGAGTGCATTTCTCTTCCAGAAATGCTGTCTGCCAACAGCATTTCTGGAAGAGAAATGTTGTATAAGATTGCCTTGTAATTGAACTGTAATCCTTAATTAATGTCTTGCAAATTATTCACAATATAATTTGTAAATTTATTGCTGCTCTGAGAATTCAGTCTTTTCAGGAGTTTTAACCACATGAATGAATTCTATCAGGTATATGATTGATATGGGATACAAAACTGGTAGACTCTCCATATATTGAATCACTACCAGAGTCATATTCTTTGATGGGGTGAATTATTCATTCAAAAACTTTCCAGTAGGATTAGAAAAACTATTAGGATTCAAGAGAATTCTATCAGTATGCAAAGAACCTCATGAGTAATCTAAAATGTGGGCTTTCATAGAGATCAGAAGGCATCACTGCCTGTTCCCTTTTATGTGATCCTCACCCATAAAAGGCTGTAAACCTAATAATATATTAGTACTATGAATGGACCAAAGATATTTTAAATGTTTTAATATTTATTTCCTTTTTTAAAAAAAAATTATATATTTTACATAATCTGGAGACATTGCCCATCTGCTTCATAGTTCCAGTAAGCTTGAGTAGTAGTGTTGAAATTCATCTTCTTTAATTAAACAGTTGTAAACATCTGGATACATGCTTGGATTCATAACCACAGTCTGGTGATCTGAGAGTGAGTATGTTAACCACTTTGAGAATGGCATTTCATAGGGTAGGAAATATGAATCAAATTATGCTCTGAATAAATTTGGTTATACTTTTCAGGAGATGATTACTGGCCTTGGAAATATAAATGGTCTGGTATTATGAATGAATGAACAAGTTAAGTCATTGCAAATACTTTGGTATCTAATTTACAGTTGTAAAACAAATCTTAGAGTTGCTGTGGACACCATAGTTTTAGTCAGACTGCAGGAAATTGCCCTTCAGGGATAGAAAGAGATCAGAGTGATTAGCAGAATTCAGAATATGAAGTATGGCAAATAAATGTGAATAGAATAGCACAAGGATTTTTTGAGCCAGAGAAGATTAAAAAAGAAGTGTGCTGTATTTGGCACAGAACATCAAAACACTTGAAGTTACAGGTCTCCCATTTGTGGCAGAAGGAATTGTATGGTCTGTAGCAGTGTTTCCCAAAGTGTGATATGTGTACTTCCAGGGTATGCAAAAGGTCTTTAAGAGGGTAGAGGCACTTCCCTTTTAATTTTGCCATATTGTTGCAAATTAAAGAGATGAGATTAAAAAGATGGTAGGAAGGCTCAAGATAGGAATGACTGGAGGACTTTGAGGGAGGCCTTTGTCCAGCAGTGGACAGAAAATGACTGATAATGATGATGATTGTTGCAAATAATTACAAGTCTCTTCTATAATTAATTTTTCAGTAATTATAAAAATTAAAGTAAGTTTTCAAGAAAATGCGGCTCTTGGCATGTATCAAGTGACCTTCATAAAGGCTGTGCCTGGTTGATGGCATGCGTTTCTTCCATGTTCTGACTATTAGAACTGGCTTCAAATAACTTTCTCAAAACTAAATATGACCGGAATACACTAATATCATTAATGTATGGCTACACATTAATATTGAATATACAATTTTCGCAGAAAAAGTTCCAAAATATCTTCTGCCCTTCCCTAGTTGATATCTTTTGTGGATCAAAAAAAAAGAAAAAAAAAACATCTTGATTAGGAGTACTGCCATCTGTGGCTAAAAATGACAAATATAGAATTGAATTTTACCAAATTAACCACTTCCCAACAGGCACAATTTCATTATTTTTGTATGTGTTTGACTTCATGTAACTGAAATGCATTTAACAATTAAGTTGTTTCAAAAGTTTCTAATTTATTATAATACAAATGATAAAAAATAAATATATTTATAATTATTAATGTTTGATGAGTGAAATATAACCTCTCTCAAATGACTTTGCCAGAAGCAGGAGGGTATGCTAATGTTCCTAAAATTTTAAAAGGGTACGCAAGTACTGAAAGTTTGGGAAATACTGGTCTATAGTTTGGACAGTTAAGAATTGATGTTCTTGTTTTAACCACTAGCTTTTATATATCTGTCAATCCCATACATTAGAGGTTGGAAGATATCAGGTATCTGTTTCTTTTAACATTCAAATGTTTAGTATCTGGGTTATAAGATTCTTATTTTTTTCTGATGAAAAACCACTGGAAGTATGTTAATTTTCCTTAGTCATTTATGCAGAAGAGATAGAAGAATGATGCCTGGTGGTCAGCTTTATCTTTAGGTGTTATTGCTACATTCATCTTGATAAGAATTCAGTAGAAGCACAGATGAGCAGTGATATGTATGCTCAGTTGATTATATAGAGAAACCTGTGGAGAATTAACACATGTGAACCACAGTAGTAGGTTTTTTATGATGTAAATATTTTGTCCTAGGTATCTTAGGACATCATCAGTACAGCAGAACAATACTAGGAATGACACAAAGGATAGGGTGCATATGTACAATGGAATCCAAATTTGCGTGCAGTGGCGCAACACGCCACTGCACGAGGCCTGAACTTAAATTAGATTAAATTGAATTAAATTAATTAAACTAAATTAAAATTAAATTACAGTTAAGTTATTTTTACACAATTTTGTATGACAATTTCCCATACTTTAGGGATGGCAAGAACATCATTGCAGTTTAGATTTGGTCTGTGAAGTAGGGCTTCAGCACTTTCTTTATATAAGCGTTCATATTTATATGAAGCTCTGTAGTTTTGTCTTTTCCCAGTGGATCTTGTGGTTTGTGTTTTCAACTCCATGTTGAGCGAGGCCTAATTTTTGCGGTTTGATGAGGCGGATATGGTCTTGATGTTCCGAAATGCATTTAAAAACTGATCTGCCTGTCTGTCCATAATAAGAGAGTTTACAGGAGCATGGAACCTCGTAGCATAGGTGAAAGTTTGTCTTTGGGCGAAGGTAACAGGTTGTGGATCTGGTTGATGGGTTTGTAGGTGGCAGTAATATGAAGAAATACAATCTTACCTCCACCTACAAACCCATCAACCAGATCCACAACCTGTTACCTTCGCCCAAAGACAAACTTTCACCTATGCTACGAGGTTCCATGCTCCTGTAAACTCTCTTATTATGGACAGACAGGCAGATCAGTTGTTAAACGCATTTCGGAACATCCAGACCATATCCACCTCATCAAACCGCAAAAATCAGGCCTCGCTCAACACGGAGTTGAAAACCCAAACCACAAGATCCACTGGGAAAAGACAAAACTCTTACACAGATCTTCATATAAATATGAATGCTTATATAAAGAAAGTGCTGAAGCCCTACTTCACAGACCAAATCTAAACCGCAGTGATGTTCTTGCCATCCCTGAAGTATGGGAAATTGTCATGCAAAATTGTGTAAAAATAACTGTAATTTAATTTTAATTTAATTAAATTAATTTAATTAGATTTAATCTAATTTAAGTTCAGGCCACAACATGCTACTGCACGCAAATTCGGATTCCATTGTACGTACGCACCTTATCCTTTGTGTCATTCCTAGTATTGTTCTGCTGTACTGATGATGTCCTAAGATACCTAGGAAGAAATATTTACGTAATAAAAAACCTACTAGTATGCTCAGTTGCTTTTTCTATGCACCAGAAGGCATGACTGACATTTGTATAGAAGGTGAGTTTTCTGCACTTTTCTCTTTCAAAGTTTGTTGCATGCTTTGGTGTTAGGCTGAAAATGAGACTGAACTTTTTTTCTTTGACTATCTTGGCACACCTGTTATTAAACCATTACTTGGATAACGGGTAGAAATTTTGAAAAGTGTGCACTTTGTACACAGTGATAATTTGAATCACTCAATCTGAGCAAATGTTTA
Source organism: Typopeltis vanoorti (assembly GCF_054136105.1). Classification (NCBI taxonomy): domain Eukaryota; kingdom Metazoa; phylum Arthropoda; class Arachnida; order Uropygi; family Thelyphonidae; genus Typopeltis; species Typopeltis vanoorti. The sequence continues at coordinate 33,759,314 of NC_143572.1, read as the reverse complement.
GATACAATAGAAGAAACAGTAATCTGACTGTAAAAAGGAAGAATAGAAATCACGGAAGTCCTTCCAGATGGTACTCCTTATGTGCCAGAGGACATAAGGTTAAGAATGAGTAAGTGAAAGGTATCTAGTGAAAAAGGAAATGCACAAAATTATGGTCTGATTTACGAGGAGGAGTGGTTACCTCAACAGTATATTAAGAAGGAGAATTGATTAAGAAATGATCAAGGTTGTTGGGAGGATGAGTATGTCTTATATTGTTGTTGGTAGATGGACAATTAGTATTAGATCTTAAAGCAAATACTTCTGTATTGATCAGTGGAATTGAAAAAGAGAAGCCAGCAGGAGCTGTGTACAAACACTTGAGTCACATAGAAAGTTAATTTCACTATTCGGATAATTAGATTGTAACTGTTAAGCTTTAGTGATAGAAAGATAAAAGGTCAGAGTGATTTTCATAATTTTGAGAGTGACAATAATAAAAATTTGAGATGATAGTAGATGAATGCATAACTGAATGAATCAACATCAATGAATCAATGCAGAGAACATTAAAAACGTTTTCACAAAGACATTGGATCACACAAATTCACAAGTGCCACCCTTGTGGCTGAAGGTGTTGAACAGAATGTTTTTCTGATAGCAAGATTTACAGTGGTCATAAAAGTTGATATTTGATGTTCAGACTTAAATAGGTCAGGTTAAAACACCATTTGAATGCAAGTGGTGAAGGTCATCATATTTGTTTTGTTTACTGCAAACTGTTGGTGAAATATATGTAGAAATTTTTTAACTGCACGGACACTGTTCTGTTCATGGTTCACTTAGGTGGGAATAGTTGAAAGAAAGTAGGAATATACAGTAAGAAGAAATTATTCTTGGACATTCCATCCAAACATAGAGCACAATTCCTTGACAAATATTTATTCTGTTCATGATGGCTTCCATTTATGATGGAGAAAAATTAAACTGTGACAGCATTCAGTGTGAGGATGAAAGACTAGTGAACAAGTCTCACTCACATTTTCACTCCTTTTTCTTGGATGGCCTTAACAGTGCTCCTAGCAGCTTGGTTATTCACTAGCTGGTCAGTTTCCAGATGTGTTATCATCAGGTCATTCCTTTGTACTGCTTAATGACTGGCACATTGAACTGCCATGTACCTACATTCTGGAGGTTCTGGACCTTGCTGTGTTTTTGGCATGCACTGGAAAGGGATTATCTACACTGCATCCAAGAAGAAAACAGAGTAACTTCTATTTCCCCCACTCTTCCTTGATGCTGTGCTATTAAACATCACAGCACCCCCCCCCCTGCAATGTCTAATAAGCAAGGTGGTGATGTTTCACTAGATGTTGAAAGATGGCATTTCATCTGAACAGGGGGTGTATGCTTTTTTTTAGCTGCAGTATGCAGTTTGCTAGAGCTCTTGCCAAGATTTGCTTTAATGATCTGTTGCAAACTTTCCTCCACCCAATATTAGAATTATCATCTCTCTTTTGCCATTAAACTTGATATATTTTTAGCCAGTTTTCTCTTTGTTTATACATTAGATCCTCGTCTCATTAATACAGCTCATAACCTTGTGCAAGTTTCCACTCCTACATAATGCATTTCACTCAACCACTCTTGGAATCTCAAAAAGTGCTAAGTGGAATAACTGTCGAAATTTTCCTTCCTCTCCATGAAGTAAACCGTTATTATTAGTGGCCAGTATTATGAATTCTGTCACTATGGATCTCTGATGCAAAGAACAAATAACAGAATTTGGAATGGAAGCACACATTGTCCCATAAAGAAAAATGTTCAAATTGCAACCATCAATCAAGAAATGTGACTTGTCAACCTTTTTTGCAGTCATCAGTCTTGTGCATTATTGGAAAGAGGTTTGATGCTGAACTATGTTATAGTAAAATGCTGCATAGTAATCCAATAGTTTAATATAAATGCTAAAGACTTCTATCAAGGTATTGTGTTATTGCAAGATATTTATCTCTTATAATTCATATTCTGCTCTGCTGCTTCAAAAATTCTTTTAAAAGCCATGAAGAAGTAAGGAAGGTAATGGTTTGTATAGCTTGTTCTGCAATTGAAAATGATTTTTGTATGTATGCTGAAGTTTGATTTGATTTAACACAGTAGTCCTCTTAGTTTTGAACTTAGGCATTGTAACCTTATTATGCTAATCTTAATAAGCATGGTGCAGATGTCTTCTGATTTAATTTTGCATATAGTTAGTAGTTTTAGGTTAGTAGATTTGATATAATTTATGTTTTTCTTTTAGTGTCCAAGCAGCTTTAGATGATTTAACTGGAAGTATTTCTGAAAGTAAGCAATCCTTTCATAATTAACTGTAATTCTTCTGTGACTGTATTATTGATTTCCCAAATCCTAAACTGAACGATTAATTTCTAAAGGTTCTATCAGTAAAATTTGAAGTGAATATTTTTTTTATCATTAATTTTAGTTGCTATTATCATCATTATCAAATTCCTCATATATACCCTCAGGAGGTGTACAGGATAATTATGATAGTATAGTACACCCACAGATTCGAGATCCTTCGACACTTCTGCGCATGCCATAAAAGGAGAATTCATTCCGATAATAGGGTAATCAATCCGTCTTCTGGGATGAGTTGTTTATTATTATATGTCGGAAAATTAACTTCTCTTTTATGATCATTGTAGTTTTTAAAGTATTAACTATTTTGCTTGTATAACAGTTTGAAAATTTATCTATAAAGCACGTGATTTCACCTATTGGCGACCAATTCGCACATCCTTCATTTCTTTCTCCCCTTCAACATGAATCGACTATTCTTGGCACCAAGCCAAGCGAAGTTCTACAAAGTGTGGGTGTACTATACTATATGAAAAAATTATGCCATTACTGACTTTCAATCAATCAATTTTCCTCCAAATTAATCTGTTATCTGTCAAGACACCAACATCATCAGATCTTATATTTGTCTTTTAAGCCACTTTTTACTGCATCAATCCATCTACATCTTGGTTTTCCTGTGTACCCCCCCCCCTACTGAATCTGCATCACCTTGGAAACCAGTTCTGTGCACAGTAGTCCAAGTTAGTCATATAAAGTCTTGTAAAAGAGTGGAATGACTTCTATTACATATCATTGTTCATTTCAGCATTGCAGTTATTGTCTAGGTTGCATTGCAATCTTTGTTGTATGGCTGCTAAACTTCAACTTCCTAGTTACTAAAACTGCAAGATTCTTAGCCTGATTAGTTTCTTTTAGCATGATTCCTCCCATGTAATATGCCATTGGATATCTCATCACACCAAAGTGCATAACTTTATATTGACCCCCCCCCCCTAGTGCCTATGGTGCCCGGACTGGTAGGCTGGTTCTCCTTGAATTCTGATGACTCGAATTTTAAAGACTTGAAAAAGGGGTCCCCCCAGCGCCTACGGCTCCCAACCTCCCGAGTTCCAGACTGGTAGGCCAGTTCTCCTTGAGTTCTGATGACTCGAATTTTGAAGACTCGACACTTAGAGTAGCCCCTGAGTTTCAAAACGTGACATAAAAAGGCTTATCATTTTATATATATAGGGTAGATATTAAACTGATAGCCATTTTGACATGTCCACATTTGAAGCCTATTTAAACCATTCTACAAGTGCTGTACTGTCTTTCATGCCATATCTTATCAAAACCATAGAAAAGTTCAAAAGTATTATGTTGTATCCATTCCCTTTGTCTAACTGAATTGAAACTTCATTATAGAATGGGAACAGGTTACTCAAACCTTCTCTCACTTAAATCCATGTAATTCCTTAGTAATTACTTTGTAACCAAGTGAAAAAAACTTTCTAGAATTACTGCATTGGTCATATTTTTTATACAAGCAGTAAAAAGGTGTATTACCTTATTAAAATACTCTGGAAAATATATACAAAAATGAGGTTTAACCATTCCAAGAATGTGAAGGAGCCATTTGCAACCATTATAGCAACAAGAACAAGCCAAAGAAAAATCTCAATACAAGAAGACTTGGTAAAGTTTTTTTTTTTTTTTTTTACATTCAATAGCAACCTGAACTGTACAAGTCCAGAAGAAAATCTTAGTATGGAAGGACTTTAGCAGGGTTTATTGTAGGTTTTTTATTTTATTTTTAATACTAGAGGTCAGGTTAAGTAAAAGATCAATTAACAGCATAAATTCAGTTTACCTTTGTAGAGTGCAAGAGCATAGCTTGTTTTCATATACACATGTAATCTTTCTGATGATGACCTCAATGCAGAGGTCAAAACGTCAATTGTTATTTTATTAATAATAAGTAAAATAATCATTTCAACATGTGTGTGTTTTGTGTCCTTAAATTCGTAAATATGAATGCTGATCACTGTGTAACCTTAAAAGAAAGAGTAAAATACACAAACATTATTCAAGAAAAAATGAAAGAGTCTGAGAACAGGAACCAAAGCTTGGAGGTTCAGAGGCAAATAATGAAGAAAGCATTGATTGATTGAGAGGCATATGGTGAAGTTGTCTGCAAGGATAGAAAAATCAGAACTCCATGTTGGACACAGGAAGTTAAAGTGGCACTGAAAGAAAAGAAGAAAGCATATCAAAATTTCTTGGCGAATAAGTCAGCTTGTGCTCTTAGAGAATACAGAGCCAAATGGAAGAAAGCTAAACACTGTGTAAAACTAGCTAAACCAAAGTCATGGGATGACTTTGGTAAGAACATAGAAAATAAATATCAAGAAGGTGGCAAGATCTGGAGGTTGTTGAAAAAAAGCTCAGAAATGGAGGAAAGAGTGCTATAAAGGGAATGAGAGATGATAAAGGTGACATGAAAACTGGAGAAAAGTTTTCCTTGATGTATGGATTAATTCAAACTGCTAAATGAAGCAAGCAGTGACAGCACAGTGGTAAAAAACACTGAACAGTGAAGTTGGTTTGGTGAGTTTCAAAATGGACTGTAAAAGGTGTTGGTTAACAGTGGCTTTTTTTTTAATGAGTTTGGAGGAGAATGGAGGAATAATAGTGTCCAATTCAGCAGATCACTGTTCATGAAAGAGGCAAAAGGCAAAAACTGAATGCTTGTATGAGAAGGATTGAAGTGATATGTGAGATCATTAATTAGCCAGATTACCCTTTTCTGGATAGAATCGAGCAATCTTAGAGAGGATTTTGGTACACCAACTTAACTTATCAAGATTTTTGTATCAAAAGGAACTGTTCTGTTACTTTGGGAGAAACTATAGAATTCTTATTACTTTTATCTACACTCCAACTTAGCTTCCTTTAAAAGTATTCATCCATCAATTTTGAGATAACTGTTTGTTTTCCTCAATGCTCTTTTCCACCTCTTTTGGCTTAAGAAACATCTTTTCCTTAAAACTATATTTCTCCCCTAAACTTCCAACTTTCAGAATGTTTTCTGTTCTAATCAACAGCTGTTCTATTTTTCTCTCAGAAATAAAAATTTTGTGCAAGTGCACTACCACCTGGCAAAGCAAACAGCATGGAGCAAAAATGAAAGTAAAATCGCTTGTTTATTAGCATGAAATATTGAAATTTCATCAGAAAGTTCAATATTTTCTTCTCTCATGTTTTTTAATTTACATAATTAAAACTAAATTCCAGCTGGGACCTTTTTTTACTAATGACTATTGCAATTAAACAGTTTGCTACATGCCATAACTATACAAGATTTCTTTTATGTAGAACATTACTGAAGAAATTTCTGATTAAAAGAAATAATGCATTATTTTACATTTAGTGAAATGTTGACATTTATAATAAAACTAAAAGTTATCCTTTCCTTTTTTTTAATTTATCTTTCTATTCAAAATTGGCCATTGCTAAAATTTTTAAAAAAATTGTAAGATAATCTGATATTGCTGAATAGCAGATATCCTACATCATTACACATTCTGAATTGGGAATTATTTAGAAATTCTTAAGATATTTTGTGAAATTAATGTGTACACTTTATCCATCATTTCACATGTGATTAGTCATTGATAATATTGTACAAATTACACATAACCATATCTTGACTGTAGGGATATGTTCAAATTGCAGGTGTGACTTTTAAAACTGAATGCTGTGAACCAGATGCTCCTTCTCCTCCAAAGTTGATGACACGGTCTAAAACCAATCTTGCTGTTAAGTGGAATGTAAGTTTTTAATTTCAATGTAGAAAATGAAATCACTATGATTTCAAGAAAGAATGATGTTTTTCACATGATAAATTTGCATGGTCTATCTCTCTCTCTCCCCCCCCCCTAAATTCTCTATAAAATCAGAAAAAACAGCTAAAAAACTGCAAAGCCAATACTTGCATGAATTGCACTCTTTTCTCAAAATCATGTTTGCTTAAAAAGTTGTTGTATATTTCTTCTTTTTCTCTTCCGCTCATGACAGGTTGAGTTCCTCCAAGATGAATTTTTGCCATTTCTTTCTGTCTGCTATCTTTTTATGGAGTTTAGGTGGGTGCTTTCTTTAATGTTGTTAATCCATTTCTTTTTTGGTCTTCCTCTGCTGGGCTGTCCTTCAATTCTACCATTTAATAATATGCTTGGTAGTCTTTCTGGGTTCATTCTTGAAACATGTCCAAACCAGCTTAGTTGGCTCTTTTTTAGTACTATAATTATTGTTTCTTTAAAGTTAAGTTCTTCTCTGACTTTTTCATTTATTTTTCTTTCTATCCAGTTTGTTCTATTGATTTTTCTTAAGCATTTCATTTCAAAAGCATTGAGTTTATCAGTTTCTTTTTTTTCTTAAGATCCAACATTCTGAGCCATAGAATACTACGGGAATTATCATTGTTTTATATATCTTTAATTTGAGTTCTTTGCTTAATCTTTTATTGTTCCATATTTTTTGTAGTCTACCCATTGTTATCCATCCATTATTGATTCTGTGTTTGATGGTTTTGAAATAGTCTAGATCTTCAGTGATCATTGATCTTAGGTAATTGAACTGCTTTACTTGTTCTATATTATTGTTTCTTATTTTCATTTGGGTTGCTTCCCTTTTTCTTCCTATTACCATTAGTTTTGTTTTACTAAAATTTATTTTCATATCATATTTGTTATTACTTTTTTAATATAGCTTGGTCAGGTTATTTTCTAATTTTTCTTGGCTATCTGTAGTGATAACTATGTCATCAGCATACTTTAAATGTGTTATATTTCTTCCATTTACAGTTATGCCTTCACACATCTTTATTTTAGGTATAGATTGAATAAATATGGTGACAATGGACAGCCTTGCATAACTCCCTTTTTAATTGCTATTTTTTTCTGTTTCTATGTTTTTGTAATTCATTATTGCTTGTGTTTCTGAATAGTAATTCCTGATACAATTTGATAGATATTTGTCGAACACTCTGTTTTCTAGCATTTGAATACGTTTGCTTCTGTTTACCGAGTCAAAACTTGTTTGAAGTTGATAAAACAGTAGTAGAGTTTTATTTGTCTCTCATAAGATCTGCTAATCTGTTTAATGTGAAAATTGCATCTATTGTGCTTCTGCTATTTACAAATCCCATTTGCTCTTTCTCCATCTGTTCTTCATATGAATGTTTAACTCTGTTTTGAAGAATCCTGATGAATATTTTATAGCAATGGCTAGAAGGGTGATATTTGTATAGTTAGTGCAGGATCTGACATCTTTTTTGTGGATGGGTATGATCTGGCCTGTTCTCCATTCTGCTGGTAAATTTCTTTTCTTTAGTATTTTGTTGAACAGTTCTCTTAGGTAATTTATAATTATTTTTAATTTGTTTAATTGTTCTGTGTATTTCTTCATTTAGTATGTCTTTTGCATCAGAAGTTTCTTCTAGGTTGAAAGCATCTTGATCAATGTTTTCTTCAGCTGCAAATGTTTCTTTAAAATGATTAGTCCATATTTTTTTTATTGTTTCACGGCTAGTTGTTGTGGTTCCATCTTTTTACAATATTAAAACTGGGTTGGGTGAGTATGTTCCAGTTATTTCTTTAACTATTTCATAAATGGTCTTGGAGTCATGTTTTTTTTTTGTATGCTTCGTCACATATTCCTGCTTTTTCTTCTAAATATGTGATTTTTACTAATCTGCATTTTTTGTCTATTTATTTTTTCAAATTTTTGTATAATATTCTATTTTCTTCATTATCTTCTTTTGAGAGATTAGTTTTGGATATTCTTTTTTTCTCCCATAAGTCCAAAATCTCTGTGTAAGCCAATCTTTATTTACTCTTGTCTGGTAGCCCAGGTGTTTTGTTACTGTTTCTTTAATAATTTCTTTACCTTTTTTCCAAGACTCCGAGACTGTATCTAAAGCAAGATTATTTAATTTTTTCTCTAATGTTCTCTGATAGTTAAATGTTTTGACATTTTGGAAGGAATGTTTCCATTTCTTAATAACGATTATATAGTCTATACAATTTTTGATTTCATTGTTTGGTGATGTCCAGGTGTATTTGTGTTGTGGCCTATGGTAGAATATGGTATTTGTGATTAACAGTTGATTTATTTTGCAAAAATTAATCAAGTCCTCTCCTCTCTCATTCATCTCTCCATGACCAAATTTTCCCATTACTTCTGCTTTATCTTCAGAGTACTGACCGATCTTTGCATTAAAATCCCCCATAATAATCAGGATATCTCTTGTATATCAGAGGCATTCCCCGATCCGCCACCTGGGGACGCGCTTTCTAGGGGTTACAGGTGTCCCCTGAAAGGATGTATATTTACGTCAGCCAAAACATGGATGTAAAGATACCATTGATATTCCATTGAAATAACATGGATATAAAATGTTTACCTGATTTCTTCTTGCAGTTGTTCAAGAAATTGGCTGTATTCCTCCTCGTCGTGTGATTGGTCTGGGGCATAAACTTCTATTATTTTTATATATATTCCTTTTTCTTTTGCTTTGAATCGTACTGAGATGATTCTAGAGGAAATTGGTCTTACATCAACTATTGAGTTTAGGAGCCATTTTTTAATTATTAGTGCTACACCTTCTCTGTGATGGTTATCTTTCCTTTCTGAGTAAAATATGCTTGTGTTTTTTATGTCGATTTTTCCCTCGCCCTGTCCAGTGGGTCTCTGCATGACTCCCACTATTTCCCATTTGAACAGTTCAAGTTCTCTCTCTATCAGTTTTAATTTGCCAGGTTTGTACAATGTTCTGATGTTGATGGTTGAAATATTATATATGCAGTTTGCGTTCGACATTGCTGTCTTCTCGCAATGTCGAATTTATATCAATATAAACTGTATAATTTCAGAAGAATCCTAGTACGTGAGGACTTTAGCAGAGTTTATTGTAGTTTTTATTTTATTTTGTATTTATTTATTTATTTTTCCACTAGAGGGCAGGCTAAGAAAAAAGATTAGTTAACAACGTAGATGTAATTTACTTGTATAGAGTGCAACAGCATGTAGCTTGTTCTTATACACATGTATCCTTCTGAAGATGACCTCAATACAGGGGTCGAAAAGTAAAGTTATTATTTTATTATTAATCAGTAAAATAATCTTTTCAACACGTGTGTTTTGTGTCCCTAAATTCATCAATATGAATGCTGATCACCGTGTAACCTTAAAAGAAAGAGATAAAATACTTATAATTAAAAATGTATGTAACCTACTGAAATGTAATACATTTTGTAATATAATGTTAGAATAACTGAAGGTAGAACCACGAGCAATTGTAACTAAAAAGATCAGACAGGATTAGGCTAGAAACTAAAGGTCAACAACATTCTCCAAGGTCACCGGATTATGCATTTTGCTACCAAAACCTGACGTAAGCATGGGTGATAAGGGCGCTTCCAGTAAATCCGTGAAGTTTTGGAAGGAAGGCAAAAGGACAGCAAATCATGTAAAAGGTGGAGATTGAGGGGCGAAGAGCTCTCTCTTATTTTTTTGTTCCCGTGGCAAGCTTTTCGAGGAGGGGAAGAGTCGGGGTCCCGTGAGCAGTATTCCCGGAGATCATGGAGAATTCGCTGGCAACAGAGACCGTATTTCAAGATATCCTTCCATAAAATTCTTCGATGAATGTACCGATCCACGTGCATGCTGATTGTCGCTGCCGAACGAGTTCCTGACATTGCCGAAGAAATGCAGTAGTAGCAAGGGAGGAAATCTCCAGGCGACTATAGTCGGATAGTGCCCGATCGCAAGTTGAAGAAAGGAACCAGCGGAATTCACCCTTAACCCTTTAGGATACAGGACTGTACATGATATAGTGAGCATGTAAGTAGATTGCTTTATGTTAATAGCCTAGGTTGTGTGTACAGACGGTAGATGTTGATTCTGTTTAACTAATGGCATAATGTGTTGAAGAGGTCAGAAAGCCGAACATGAGTTTGAATGTGCTTAAAAGAATACTGTAGATTTGAATAATGCTTGTGTTACATAATGCTTAGAATGTGTATAGTATAATTTTGCCTTATATTATTTGTAATGAGAGTAAGGTTATGTGTGCAAAAATCCATCCACGTGTCTAATAAATTGAGGGTAAATAATTTCTTTGTCTAATGCTTTAAGTGAATTGTTTTAATGAATGTGTGGACAATCAGGCACGTGATATGTCCTATTTATTTTTGTATATAAACTGTTTAAATTAAAATAAACATGTTTGGTTTTGTTAAAAAAATAAATAAATAATAAATTTTTAAGGATTAATACACTTGAATTACAACAACCTAGATTAAGGATTTTGTCCCAGCTAGAGGCTTTTCCTCAGTCTACAGTATTAGCATGTATGAGGGTATACTTTAAGGCATTGAAAAGAGGGGGGGGTAAAGCTAAGTAGATTACTAAAGGATTAAAGTTGAATATTAGTATTATACATGAGTTCGAAATCAAAGCCTATAGGCATTTTGTACAAGTTCAAGCAACCGCAAAAATAACGAAGTAAGAGGGGAAATACATAAAGTAAAAAGCAACATTACGTACACAGAACAACAATATAATAAAACTGTAAATTACCAATTATAAATATTACAATATTGTATTGAAACTTTATTGAAAAACCTCACATTAGACAAAATAGGAAGACATTCCAGAAATGGAAAAGTAGGATTTGCACAGTTAAAAATATGCCTTGACAGTGCTCAACTAAGAGACATATAGAGGATTCAGAACTCTAATATCCAATCTTACACTTATATAAATCATGGTGTTGGTTTTTGTCTTGATCAAATTTATATCTCTTCTTGCCTCATAAACAGGGTAACTCAGATAAGCTTCTTGACATCAGCATCCCATTTCATAATCCAGTCTTTAAATTCCACTGCGTGGAACAAATAGAGATCAGTTCCAGAACCATGGAGATTTCCACCAAATTTCCCATTGATCTTTTTTTTCCCTCCATTCAGATTAGAATAATGTTACCTGGTTATGATTGAATAGGAAAACAAAATATGATTGAGTGGGGAAAGGAACAAGCATCCTTAGAAGAAGAAAGTTTGAAAGACTTGTATAAATAGAGAAGCTACAAATGTGTGGGAAGGCTTATGTGTTCGTCATACATGTTGATTAATTTTAACAGTACAGATGAGAATGCAGACTGATAAGAAAATAACTATTTATTAACTTATTGCAGATATTTTGCTGGTCTATCCAGCATCTTCAGAGCAAAAAAACAGTTTGTCACAGTATGTGAGACAATCACAATCTGGTATAACAATGGGACTAGTTTGCATAATTGTAACGTGCAACACAAAGACTAAAGTCCTAATTAGGTGCCATCTATGTTGGAAAAAAAAAGAGAGAGAGAAAGCAGGTATTAGTTTGGTCTTAAGATGACTGTCTCCCAAATCTTTGGCAAATTTATATAGCTATACTTGTTAAGGTTTGGAGTATGTTCAAGGCTTCTGTTGATTCCAGGAACAACCTCTCTGACTCATAAAAGCTTCTATGCAGCACTTTTGTTTTCCTGTGTGTAGGGGTATCTAAAGCATGGTCTGCTAGACCTGACTTGCCATAGCGATACTGCTGGGTATATTTTTTATGTTCACTGAGGCAGATGTCCACAGCTATTCCTGTCTGTCCATAGTAAGCTCAATCACATGAGCAGGGCACTTCATAGACTCCTGGATGTGATAAAGGAGAGATTATGTCCTTGGATGAATGGATGAGAGTTGCCAATTTCACATGTGGTTTAAATACAGTGCATAGTTGATGTTTGTTAAGCACTCTAGAACATCTGAAAATATCTTTTCAGATGTTCCTTTAATGTATGGGATGGTGACAGTTTTGTTATCTTCTGTGGTAGACAGTGTGGGGGGGGGGGGGATTTCTGGGACGCATTTAGTATTTTGTCTATCTTATAGGGATTATAGTCATTGGCCAAGAGGGTGCGACATAAGTGAGTGAGTTTGGCAGCGAAGTGAGAGCATTTTCATTGGAACAAATCGCTCTAGGTCTGTGTGTTAATGTTTTTAGAATACCATATTGTTGAGATGGGTGATGGTGTGATTGTTTGTCTAAATGTCTCCCTGTATGTGTGGGTTTTCTATAAACCAAGAATGATAAGGAACCATCTGGAAGAAGTGTGATTAGTGTATCCAGGAAGGGCAGGCAGTCATTAGCTCCCAGTTCCATTGTAAAGTGGATCATCCATCAATGCCCTACGTGGCAAACTATTTAATGTTTTAAACCCAGAACTGTGGGATATCCTGGACAGCATCTCCGATGCAACAGCCAACAAAGAATTTGCCAAACTTAAAAACCGGCACCAGAGAAAATTTGAAATCCTCCAACAACACAGTGTTATGCAACGATCGCAATTACAACAAGATCGCATTGTTGTGAATTTATCATCGTTAACCTTAACCAAAGAAGCCACTAGTGCATTAAGTCAGGAACACAATTTTGCTGTTACTCCCAATCAATTGCTGGATGCAGGTCGTATATTCCCCATTTAATGGAAGCCATTATTTTGGCTTTTGGAACTTGCTTGGGAGCATATGTATATGTTCCTTGGAAGGAACAGGAATATACATATGCTTCATAGACTTTCAGAAAGCCTTCGATCAAGTAAAGCACAATAAACTGTTCAATAATCTTGAAAAATTAGACTTAGAAGATCATGTACATAAACTTATAAAAATGATTTACTCAAAACAGAAGATGCAGCTGTTTAACTCTGAGTCTTCTGAAGTGAAAATAAAAAAAAAAGGAGTTAGATAGGGCTGCATCCTTTCTCCAAATCTATTTAATATTTACAGTGAGACAGTGATGAAAAAGATTGAAAAACAAAATATAGGAATTAGTATCAATAGCATAAAATACAACAATCTTAGATATGCTGATGATACCATTCTAATTGCAGAAAACAGAAACAAATTAATCAAATTACTTCACCTTCTAATTGAAAGAGGTAAAGATTTTAGTCTACATTTAAATGCAAAAAAGACCAAATTTATGACAATTTCAAAAGAGTATAGATCTGAAACAGAAATATTCATAAGCAATATGAAAATTGAGCATACAACAGAATACAAATATTTAGGTACCTACTTTACAACAGATGAAAAACATGAATAAAGAGATAAAAATAAGAACCGCCATAGCCAAAGATGCCTTCTGGAAAAGTGAAGATCTGCTCAGAAGTTCTGTGGGTATAGAGACAAAGAAGAGAATGATAAGAACATTAGTTTGGCCAGTTTTCACATATGGAAGTGAGACCTGGCATTCAAGAAGGGAGTAAGACAACAGATTGAGGTTATCGTAATGTGGTATTACAGAAGAACCTTGAAAATCTCATGGACAGAGCATGTGATAAATGTAGAGGTTCTGCAGAGAATGAAAACACAGTGTTATGTCTTGTCTTCGTCCCTTTTAATTTATTTATTTTCTGCAGTTTCTATTATCTATCACTTTAGGACATCAGCTATTCCGTTGCCGACAAATTTATAATTGTTTAAAACGACTGTGCCAGCCGGCAACTGAATTCTGATACACAATTAAACTACTCAAAATATTAAAGGGATCACGTGATTTGCAGTCGTGGTCTCCCCCTTTTTCTTATGGCAATGAATTCCCCCTTTACTTATGCAAGTCCGAAAGTTTAATAAGTGGTAATTCAAATCTCAGAAAACGACAGACTCGTGAACTTTGGGTTAAAGAAATACATTTATTTTAAACACTTGCATATATACATTTTATGTAGTAATTTCAATACTAAAGAGTCTGAACCCCCCCCCCCCCTTTAAGTTAAGATATCCAAAATTTCTACTCCTAAATTTAATCTAACAGTGCCACACTCTCTTTTGTGATACTATGTTCAGACTCGGTTAATTCACACAGAGTTACTCAGTTCCCACATATAAAAACAGCACATGCACATAGTTATATACAATCCTTGTGTAGAGCATATCAGACGTATTCCATCTTGCATTTTAACATGGGATAATATTCTTATTTATGCTCAGGCTTTATCCTCCCCCAACTTAGTTGATATTCAAGCTAATTTCTAACATAATATCATAAGTGTTTCTTCCAAATAAACAGTTCGAAGGTTTGGTTCCTTTCTCAGCATAAGCTTAGAGTGGCACTAGCTTATTAGACATAGACAGATTAGTCCAAAAACAGTCCTTTAGGCATTATATGAAAGTTAAATATGTGGAGCTCCCTAATTCCTTGGTTCCTATTCCTTCTATGGTTACTATTCAAAATGAGTATGAAAACTTGTACATTACCATACTTGTCCTTTCACGGGTTGCCAAGGTTTCCTTGATTACACTTCCACGTTTTCTCACCACGTATTCTCATGGCATCAGCGACTTACTTCTATCATTTTTGAAAGGTTCCCCTTTCACTGATTACACGTTGGCATAACTAACCAACAGCTCTTTACTGGAATTCCGACCTCATTCCTTCGGTGACTATACTCGGCACGGCACGTACAGCAACCGGGAGATTGTTGCTGGGTACCGGCAGTAAGCTTCCGCAGCTATCCAGGACTTGGATCAGGAACGCAGGAACAGAAAACGAGAGCGATTGAATCTTGCAACGGGCCTTATATTGTAAATGCAAGCGCCCCCTCTCGATGGCTACATCATACTCATAACGGTGACCGATTGGTCACCACAACTCCGAACTGTTTTGACATGGCTCTAATATATATATCATCTTATATACATCTAATAATAACATTTCAGTACTGATACATAATTTTCCCTTGTTAATTTTTACACAGACATTATCGACTTTAATTATAGACTTCTCAAAATCACTTAATATCTACAACCTCAGATGGTTAGACATACTTCTGAGTGAGCATATGTACACTATCTTTTAAGCTCTTCTTCTGGAGGCATAAGTATGTCCTTATCCTTAGATCTAATCATTACCATATGTTGGGTTGGAGGCAGGATGACTCACCAATAGTGAATCAGCACTTTTTCCGACACAACAACAGACATCTTTATTGCAGGAAATGATCCAGAGAAAGATGAGACTGGCAGGACATGTATTGAGGGGATCAGCAGGACAGAGGACACTAACAGTTTTAGAAGGAAAAATTATGGGAAGAGGATCAAGAGGTAAAAAAAAAAGAGGACATGGTTTGATGATATAGGATCATGGACAATATCTTGTGACTATGCTGAAACAAAAAGAAGAGCTGCCAACAGAGAGGACTGGAAAGACATGGTGCTATACCCTCGCATTAAGGAAGCTACATGATGATGATGAACCTCCCGATGATGCTGTTAGTCATATAGACTGTGAAACATGCAAGAGGAAATTCATCTGGTATAAACAAACAAGGCCTGGGATTGTTTGTTTAAAAAAAATGTTAAACTGCTCTTTTATAATCCCCAAAAAATTCACTTCCTAGAAAATGCTTCGACTTCATGATGTGACATCATTCCTGAGTTATCTCATTCCCCCCCCCCCACACACACACAGGTGTCGGCATTATTAAGAAATTAAAAAAAAAACTTTATTTATAAGAAATTTTTAAAAAGATTATTAAAAAACACTTTGGTATTTGATTAACTACAGTCACATCTTTTGATAATGTATAACACTAGAAGCAATGGACAGCATAACTGTGGTCTACCATTTGTTCATCATTCTGATACTTTTCAGTCAGCCATTCCTATCTATATCACAATCTAGTGTGCATTGCATCCCTTTGTAATTGTATAAATAACCTTCATGTTGAATCCTGTCATATGACTTGGTAAAAACCAAAAGCAAGAAAAACTAATGCAAGATTTACCTTTAACAAAGCCATGATATGCTCTTTAGCATGCTCCCCCCCCCCCCCCCCCCAACCAACTTTTTCATGTGATCCCTAACTAGCATTACCACTACTTGGATGACCACAAAGATCCTGACTGTCTTATAATTCGTTGCATCAGTTATCTCACTGTGAAAGATCATTAGGATATGTCCACCTCCACCATGTTTTGGAGGTGCAGTTCATATTCAAATTTGATAAAAATAAGTAAACTGATAAACAAGAAAATAAAAGCCTGTTTTTGACAGAAAAAAAAGTGCCACTGTAAGTATCTTTGGTGAGAGATGCTGTCAGTTGAATTTGCTATAGATTTCTGTGCAGTTCAAAGTTATCAGCCATTCAGTTCATGCTGGCATCCTGAAAGTGATGATTTTATGTTGAAAATTATGTTTGAGATTAACCTTTAAAAGTATGAAATGTTTTATAGGACGAAAGGAAAATCCAGATAAGAAAATATTTTTCTAAGTAGCTGTAATAATGTTGTCATGTTAGACTTAGTCAGAATTTAATGGTCATTGAGGATGACATTGCATTTATTTGAATTAAAAATTGAGCATATTTTGAAATAAATGAACTGAAAAAAATGCAAAACTATATTAATTTTACAAAGGATGAGATCTACTTTAAATTAAAGGGATATGCAGTCTCAAAATGTTGAATTAAATGTATTGTTTATGCACATGTCAGTATATAAGGTGTTGGATGTTGACTTGTCCATTTATAAATATTGTGCTGACAGTCATATTAAAATGAATATTAATGAATATCACATAATAATTTAAGCTTTTTTGTTCTTATTTGTAGGCTGCATGTGATAATGGCTTGAAAATAACATCATACATTTTAGAATATGACAAGGTAAGAATGTGATTTAGATGGTGCATATTCAGTTAAAAGATGAACATAGTTTTTATTTCATTTTTTTTTTTAATTTAATAATTGGTGTGTGTGTGTGTGTGTGTGTGTGTGTGTGAGTGAGAGAGAGAGAGAGCATTTGGCAAAGCATTTCAACATTTCAGGTTGAAATCCTTTGCCAGAAATGATAATTCAAAAAGAACTTCCCATTATGTGTAACAGTTTTACATTGCAAGAATTTGAAACTGCACTGAAAGCCCAAAAGAATGAGAAAGCATCTGGATTGGATTGAATGGCATAACAGTAGAGGCTATTAAATACGGAGGAAAAGAGCTCTGGAAACAACTGTTAAATATCTGTAATACAGTTCTAGCTAAATCCAACATTCCATCACATTGGAGAGAAGGCCTAATAATTCCAATACCCAAAAAAGGCACTCTGAACAGTTGACCAAGAAAATTAGAGGCACACTGCTGCCTCCCACACTGAAAACTATAACGGGATGCACCTAAACCAAATTGAACCATATATAACACCTCTTCTACTCAAAAATGAAGCAGGTTTCTTGAAAAAATAGAAGCACTGTTGAACACATTCACTGCCTTAGAAGGAGCAAGAAATGAAAAGCTTCCCTTAATCTTAAACTTCATAGATTTCTCAAAATCCATTGATTCAATCAATAGACCAAGGATCTTCAAAATTCTCAATGGCATATCCTTGAAAATAAAGCAATAGCAGAACCATACCAGAATTGTCATGCAAATGTAATTGTTAATCGAGAGATGACTGAGAGCTTTTCTATTTTTACTGGAATTCTTTAGGGAAACTTTCTTGCACCATTTCTTTTTATTATTACTCTTGAGTATGTATTCAGACTCACAGGAAACATATGGAATTACTTTTTAAGATTCAGCAAGGTAAACCCAAGTAGTCTCTATTTTGCAGATGATTTTGTAGAGTCAACCAGTGCAACCATGTTGTACTGGTCGACTCTAACATTCAGACTGCCCAGAACCAGTTCAGTAATTTATGTAAACATGCAGTATTGATTAGATTAGAAGGAAATATTAGGCTAAATGATCACATTCTTAAAGAAGTAAATGATTTTCAGTACCTTGGTTCCCATCAGTATTCTGTAACAGACATAGTGAAAAGAAAGAACAAAGCTCTTCAGTTCCATAAAAGTCTAACTAATATCTGGAAATCTAATCTCTTCCCACAAATACCAAAATTCGTCTGTCACCAGTCGAGCCACATTCGCATACGATGCCCAGACATGGCTACTCAACAAGCAGTTTGTATCATCAATTGCTTTGGGACAACATGCCTTTGAACAATACCAGGATATACATGGCAAGATCACCCTAATACTGTCATTCCTGAAGAAAGCCAGCAAAGATCCCTAACAGAAATGTTCAAAAATGTCAAATGAGATGGTTGGGACACCAACTTAGACATCTGCCTTCACCTGTGTTCAGTGTCTTTGCTCTCTACAAGTCAATTAATTGACACAGAGGAAGAAGAAGAAGACCAAGATGAGGCTCACAAACTATCTGACATTTACCACTCAGCACAAAACAGAGCAATTCAAATCTCTTTCTTCCAATAGACTATCTCCATGGTTTTTTGTTACACGAATATCTCTATATATATTTCTCTATTTAGATATGAATAAGTGATAATGATGTCAAAATGAGAAGTGACCCTTCTCTCTTTCCAGATAAAAAATGTGTGTATACATACATATAATCGTTAACACACACACACACACACAAATTTAATAATAAAAAAATTATAAACAATAAATATCTTTCAGATAACTGTCTCCCATATGTAAAAAATAGACATGGAATATTTTGTATTTAGATGTGAAGACTTTCTGCACATCTGAATGCAATGCACAAAAGTGAATCTGAATATGAAAAATATCACAAAGTTTTTATATTCAGCTTGAGAATTTAGATTTAGAGTATAACAGGTAACGTTTTTATTTTAGTTATTTCATTAATTTTTATTCTAATTGTCTTTTATTTTATTTTTTTATTTACCTTTTATCAATGTGCTGTAGGTAAATGTGGCCTAGTTCAGGTTTGGTCCAGATAGTACACAGTACTAGTCCCTGATGTTATGCATCAGGATCGTATGCATTAACTTCCTATCGCATACTCTGCTGTACTCTCCTCTGTCTGCCTGAAGAGAGAGATACTGTGGCCATAATATGGCAAAACAGTTGTGTACTATCTGAGTGGCATGCCCATGAATCACTTTCTTCTCACTGTGTCCCTTCTCTCTCTATTCAGCTATTCCCTAAAATGAACCAAACATTGTGGTTAAAAAAAGAAATATCTTAAAAATAGCAAATATAAAAATGCATTCTACAAAAAAAAAAAAATCTACCAACTAAATTCCACTTCAATATTTTAACTAATAACTTCTCAGTATCAGTTTTAAAAAAAAAATCCATCATAATCAAGAAATTATCAGCTGTATTCAACTAGAATAAAAAAAAAAAAGTCTTGAATATTTGAATTCAAGAAAAATAAGTTATTTACAAATAATAAAATTTTTCTCTCTCGGTCCAGTCCGGTCTGGTCTCATTATGTCATCTATTTGGAGTGACAACAGCAATCAAGACCAGAAATTGTGAGATTGCTGTTGTCACTCCAAATGGATGACATAATGAAGCAGGTATGCATACATACTGCACAGGCCACATGTATCAGTTTACATAAATGCAGTGCAATAGGAAAAAGGAAGGACTAATCAGAGTTTGAATAGGAAATGGTGGTTGTGAGGAAAGAATGTACCACCATTGTTGTTTGTTTGCCACTGTAGCGAAGGCAAGAATGTTCTAAAATTGACAGACATCCACTCGATATGCTAGAACAAGGAGACACTGGTTGATAGTTGAGGTTGCTGTGACTTGATACCTGTTCTCTTAGCTGACTGACAGCTAATGATACCTAAATTAACAGCAGACTACAGTGAGTGAAAAGAGAGAAATGTGTCTGAGCATATAACAGGATGGACATGCTTGCAGATAGCCTCAGAAGTAAGATCTGCATATGTGTCCCTGCTTACTGATTGTCATTGACATCTCTGCCTGCAGATTGCATGGGGGCACCATGCCTAGAGATGACTGGAAGAGTCTCCTGGACTGATGAGTCAAGGTTCCTTTACCATTGTGCTGATGATCATCCATATTTGCTGTTGGGTGAATGAACAGCTGCAGCTGGCCTCCATGTCGTCCAGAAACAGTCTGATGGCAGTGGTAACCTGGTATGGGGATTATTCTCGTGCACATCACTGGGTTATCTCATTCCCATTGAATGTGCTTTGACCACTGATTCTTACCTGGGACTATTTCGGACCAGATATTGCCCTACATTGTGACGGTATAGTTCAATGGATCTGGACTCTTCCAGCCAGAGCCCGGATCCATTGAACTGCCTCATGCCATAAAGCTCACATTGTGCCAACATGATTCGAAGAGCATATTTTATTATTATTACGTAACACCTCTGGGGAGTCCAAAGACTCATCGAGGGAGGGCATCTACTTTACAAGTTTCCGTCTCCATCTCTACACCAACACCATCTACCACCGACCACTACCACCACTAGTATTTCCACAGACAATCACAAAGATCCATGCCCAGGAAGGCAAGTCATAATGTTCTACAAAACATTATGAAGAGATATGATTGTGAAAAAAAAAAAAAAATGTTTGTAGTAGAACTAGACTGTCATAACTAATTTACATAATCTCATCTTTGAGAAATCAGCAACTTACATGTTTCCTTATATGACTAACATATTTGTAATGTATCAAGGAATAAATTATTATTTTAAATGATTTCCATACTGCTGTTAACCTCCAAAGAAAAGCACCAGAAATGCATTCAAATATTTTTTTTCCCTTGCATGAATGAGGCTTGTTTCACATACAAATTATTATACCAATAGAATGCTAACAATGCATTAAATAGAATTCTTTAGAATAATAATTCAGGACTTCCTCACCATTCAAAAGACTTAATATTATTTTAAAATAAGGGTTTGATACATGTAAAAGAAAGTAAAATTTATTAAATATTCCTATATATTTTGCTTAATGTAACATGAACATCTTTCAGGGAGAAAGCAGAAGAATTGGCTACACACATAAAATATAACCACAAGAATGAGTCATACAGTATGTGTATATCTGTATATGTCTCAGTCGCATCTGAATGAAGTATAAACATGAGAGGGCACTCATGCTGCATGACTGATTATTGTGTTCATCTTTTACATGGTATAGCCAATTCTTCTTTCTCCCTGAATGATGCTCATGTTACAGTGAGCAAAATATATAGGAGTATTTAATAAATTCTAGTTTTTTACATATGCAAAACTGTTATTTTAAAATAATATTATGCATACCACACATATTTCCATTAAACAACTGGAAATTCATTCAAAATACTTAATTATACCTATGTATGTAATAAATAACATGCCATGCCATCTTTTGTAGAAATAACTCCATTTTTCTGAATTTTAATAAATAGTTAGTTTCTAACAAGATGTCTTTTTTTGAAACAATTTTAGGTTATCATTGAATGACTATCATCAGGAATTCTTGAGGATACTATGATAGTACTGCGTTAGTTAGTTTCTAGCAAGATATCTTTTATTGAAACAATTTTAGGTTATCATCGAATGACTATCATCAGGAATTCTTGAGGATACTACGATAGTACTGCATGAAAAGATTACACCATTACAAATTATCTATTGACAATTTTCCATCATATTAATCTGCTATCTGTTAGTATTGTTAGATCTTATGTTTTCTTCCAAGACATTTCTAAATGTCAGTTCATATATATTTTGATCTTCCTTAGGCTCCTTTTTCTTGCCTTCCTGGACATCAGACACCTGTTTTGCTAATTTATCCTCTCCAGTTCTGTTTAAGTTACCTGTCACCTATGATTAGCTTTGTACACATTCCTAAATGCTAACAATGACAGCCTTCTTCCTGTTTTCAGTTCACATTCCTAAATGCTAACAATGACAGCCTTCTTCCTGTTTTCATGTTTAATATTATTCTGCCATTTGATGCCATCTGTTCACCCCTAAATTTTTCTCAGAACGTTCATACCTGTGGTTTCCAGCCATTGATCAGCTGTTTTATTTCTAATCCTGCTTTCAGATCTGTGAATTAAAATTGGTTTGAACACTGTCTTATATACAAGGGTGGTTCCATAAGTTTCTGGCCTGACTAACTTTTAGAGGTGATAGAAAGAAAACAACTGTGTCACTTTTCAACATAATCTCCCTCTTCACTTCAGCACACTTTTCACATCATTGAATTAACATTTCTATGCCCTTGAAAAAATAGTGTGTACTTTTGTCTGCAAAATGACCTAAAACTGCATCTTTCACCTCATTGTCATCTGCAAATTTTTCTTTCTCGAAGGTCTTTCTTCAGTTTCGAGAAGAGGTAGTAGTCACTGGGTGCTAGATCTGGGCTGTAGGGTGGGTGTCCAATCTCCTGGAAGCCACAGTCCTTCCCTGCAGCCTTTGCAACAATAGCTGTATGGGCTGGAGCATTGTTCATGAAGCAGGCAAACATCATGACTCAGCATTTCTCATCTCTTCTCCTTTTTGACGTTGTGCAGTTTGTGTAGGAGTGAAGCATAATATTCTGTATTCACAGTGGTATTCCTTGAAGTCAATGAAGAGAATTCCCCAGCAATCCCAAAAGATTGTTGCCATGATCTTGGTGGACTGAATGACCTTGGCTTTTCTCAGCTGTGCTTCGCATGGGTTGTATCACTCCATGAATTCCCTTTTGGAAAGAGGATCATAATAAAGGACCATGGTTTCATCCCCCGGTGACAATGGATTCCAGCACTTCTCTCTCTGATTTTCTTGGCAAAGCTCAAAAAACTTGTGGGAACAGGTCATACAATGCCCTTTCTGAATTGAAAAGAGAGAAGTTGGGGCACCCACCTTGCACTGACCTTCGTCACGTGAAGCTTCCTGTGAATGATGTGAAAGATGGTTGTTATAGAAAGCCCCAACCTTGCTGAGATTTCTTTGAGCTTCAGCCATCTGTCATTGAGCAGTTCCTCCTCAACAAGAGACATTTTCCTTGGTCATCGCTTCCACAGGTCGACCATCACAAGGATAATCTTCGATGCTCTCTCTCTCTCTTCCTAGGCAAAACTGTATAGCCCATTCCTTCACGGTGGAACATGAAGGAGAAACTTCCCCTAAACATCATCCAGTCGCTGTTTGAGAGAACTTGGAGAAAGCCCTTCTTTATCCAAGTTCTGTCTTGGGGAGTACTATCTATGGGGAGCTGCCATGGCATTTTAAAATTGGCACAAATTTTGTATGTCAGGCTGGAAACTTTTGGAACCTACCTCATAAATTTATTTACAGTTGACCTCCTACTATACCATCTTTGATAATTCTATTGTGTATTTATCTATTCAGTTTGCTAAACTTTGGTAATGAATGTGCCTGAAATGCATTTCTTGTTCTGAAAATGGGGAAATCCAGGAATCAGCTGTTGTGTTCTTGTATTTTCATAGTCTGTGTTTTTATTTTGATTTTCATACAGATTTGTTACAGCTTAGTTAAGGAATCTTGCAGACCTGTACTAGATTTATTTAAGATTATAACATCAACTGCATAAAATAAAGAGCTGTCTTGAAAATCTTAGTTTTGATATCAATCATAATGCACGTCTACTGCTTAATGTAAATTTGTTTATGGGATTACTAGGAGGAGATACATGTCCTTTTAAGGAATGTGAAGATTCGACAGGGCTTCTCACTTAATGTCCAGTTCTCACCATTTCATGGTGCACCCTGTTAGTAGTATCTGTCTAGATACTGAATGAATGAGGATGGGCTGATAATTAGGGATTTAGCTAACAAATTGTATTCTTATTCTTTAAGACAAATCAGAAGACAATTTGTCATATTCTGATTAGCTTAAACCAAAACTGAAACTATCTTTCAGTTAAAAATCTGCAGATTGGATATATAGAATAAAAGGATTTTCTCCTTATTTTCTGTAAATGTTATATTAGCAAGTCTTATTAATAAATTTTGTTCTCTACTTCAAACATTTTTTCCTCTCTCTCCCCTGCAGCAGCAGCATGCAGTTGTTACAATGTATATGGAAGTAACTTGCATGATGTCATGGAATTTCAAGGAATCAGATTGATTCATCGATATTATAGTGATACACACCTCAATGTTTCATATTGAGGTGTGTATCACTTTCAATGTTTACAATTTTACATTAAAAATGAATTAACAGCAGACTTTTAGAATGAATTGCTACAGCTAAAAAAAAAGTAAATATATTTTTCAAGACTATTTTGTCTGCTTTCATTTAGGAGTGCCCCTTTTTTATAATGTCATTGTCTTTTTACTCAAGAATTTTTAGGGCATTACAGATGTATTTTAGAGACAAATACAGTAAAACCCTGTTTTTATAACCCCGCAATTTACGTTTTCCTGCCATTTACATCATTTTCCGTTGGTCCCGTCTCAAGGCCTATTCTTATGATATATTGTTTTCCCACCATTAACAACTTGATGCGGACGTTATTTCCCGTGATTTGTGTTTTTTTCTTGGGTGGCAACACTGATTTTCGAATTGATTTCCTCTCATTAAAATCGGTTTCTGCAGAAATCTGTACATTTCTGTCCCAGATGGCGTTGCTTTTGGCTGTAGTTTCATTTTCGCCATCATGGCGACTTGCACGCTTGCAGTAGTGATGAGCGATACCATGATTTTTCAATCACAGTACTAATTGATACTGTGAAGTTTTCATATCAGTAATTTTAAACTGTCAGTAGCTCGTGGCACCCTTAATGTGTTGTGATGTGATTTCACATTCACAGTGCTGTATTGAAATCGTGAACAAGGATCATACTAAATTTGTGAAATCACATTCACACTTCTACCAAGTAACAGTTGTTACTCGTGAATAAACCATAGTTCGTGAAATATCGCTTCACTAGCTTGCAGTGTTGGTGTTCGTAGTTGCAATTCAGAAGCACGTGGTATATTTGCAGAATTTCTGCTACATAATTTAGCGTGTGATAGTTGCTTTCAAGTTGCAGTGGTGAATGATCCATGTTAGTAATATGGAGAAAAAAAGACAGAAAATGTATTTCGGTAGAAGAAAAGATGGCAATTCTGTGACGTGTAGATTGGCATGCTGGAACAGGTGTGCAATTAGCAAAAGATCTTGGACTTTCCCTGTCCACTTTGAACACGATAGTAAAAAACAGGTCAAGCATTGAACTCGATGCTAGCGCTATGTCAAAAAAACGAAAATATATCCAGACATCGACATAACGATGAATTGGATAAACTTGTGGCAGAGCTGTTTGTTTCTACGAGAACAGCGGGTATTCCAGTCGATGGTACTATACTCTGAGCAAAAACCCTTGAATTTGCTGTGAGGTTGGGGATTAATGGTTTTACTGTGTCAAATGGATGTATTGATCGTTTCAAGACCTGTCACAATATTGTATATAATCAAGTGTGTGGAGAAAGTAATAGTGTTGCAGGGGAAACTGTAAACCAGTGGAAAAGTGAACTAAAGACTATTATTCAGGACTGCGAACTGAAAAATATTTTCAATGTTGATGAAACTGGGCTCTTTTATAATATAGCGTTTTAAAGGAGAGAAGTGTCACGGTAGAAAACTCAGCAAGCAGAAGGTAACTGTTTTGCTCATCGTCAATGCTGATGGATCAGAAAAATTACCTCCACTGGTAATTGGTAAATGTGAAAAATCTGCCTACTAAGTATGATGCCAACAGCACAGCATGGATGACTGGTAGCATTTTCACATCCACCATGCATGCTCTGGATGCTAAAATGGTGGCAAATCACTGCAAAATACTACTACTGCTAGACCAATGTCCTGCACACCCCGAAGATCTGTAGCTCAAAAACATTAGATTAGTGTTCTTTCGCCCTAATTGTACAAGTGAGCTTCAGCCATTAGATCTGGGCATCATCCATGCATTTAAATTGAAATATAGAAAAATGCTTGTTGAAAAAGCTGTGTTTATGCATGATAATATTATGAACCCAAAACAAATGACCATATCAATCCTTGATGCCATGCATTATGTGGCCAAAGCATGGTTGCATGTTACTCCTGAAACCATATCCAACTGTTTCCAGAAGACAGGAGTTACATTTATGGAAGAGGAGGAACAACTACAGGAGGAAAAAGAAGATATGTCAGAGCCCAACAACTGGTATGTGACGGATCAGTCTTCCTCATTTCAAGACTATGTTGATGCTGGTGTGATCACATCAATGGTACCAAGTGTAGAAGACATCCTTTCAAACCACCTTGGTGATGAAGAGGAAGAAGTGGTTGAAGAAGACTGTGATCAAGAACCTACCCTCCTTACTAGTAAAGAAGCAATGGAAGCGATCTCTGTTTTGAGGTGGTATATTGCAAGTGCATCAGGAGACGATGGGGCATTTAATGCCTTATACACTGTGGAGAGGCAGGTGGAACTTATAAGAGGGCAGAAAAAGCAAAAGCAATCAATTAAAGATTTTTTCAAATAGATAAATGTAAGTAATTGTAAATTCATGTATTTTCAGTTATTAAATTTTATAATCTAGTATGTAGAGTCGCATACTAGCAGTGTCATCTTTTAGCCTTTTTTTAATGTTTTTTACATTTCCTGCTATTTACAATTTTTTCCATCAGTCCCCTGGAAAGTGTAAAAAAGGGGTTTTACTGTATATGTAGAATAATAGAGGAAGAAAAATCGCACATACCTTTTTTGGATGTTGTCTTCTTTCTACGATGCGCATACTTCTGCTGTTAGGCAATTAAATGGGAAGGGAGTTTTGGAAAAAGTGGGGGGGGGGTGAGGCAATAGAGGAGAATTAATTTGAACAAACCCGGGTTTTTTGTATAATATATACATATATTATTATTTTATTTTTAGGGGCGCTTTTTTTAGAGGAGGAAAGAGATGAAAGAGGGGACTGAAAATAGAATTTTTTTTTTTTTTTTTTTGAGGAAGGGGAAGGGTTTATGGGAAAAGGGGCCAGGGAGAGAGGGTTCCCCTTTTCCCATTAAAAAAGCAGCACTCCTAAATGAAAGCAGGCAAACTAGCCTTAAAAATAATAGTTTTTAAGAGGAGTAACATGGGAATTTTCCCAAAAATAATGCCTATATTTTTCAAGATTTATAACACCAACCTGGTTAGTTGAGTACCTACTCTCTAGTCAACAGGCTACAGTTTTCTTGAAGCGTTTTCATGTTTGGTCACTAGTGGAGAGTTTCCAGACTAGGTAAAAATATGACTAAATAATTAATGACTTAAAAATATACAAAAAATGAATTATTAATTTTATGGCTATTGTTAAATCTTGAATGAAAGATTTATTATATTGTAAAATATTTCATTCAGATTTAACAGGTACAAAAATTCCCTGAGAAAATGCTTGTTATATAGGTATAAGTGAAACGGTTGATAAAAAATAATGAAAGAATTATTTAATTGTAAATTCTCCTATGTAATATAATGCTAAGTGTTCTTGTAAAACCGATGAGTTGAAATTTTGTGAAAGTTATGTTAACATGAGAAAGAGAAAGATCTAAATATATATTTGGCTTAAAGAAATGACCCCAGGTAGTCACATATGCAAGGTCCAAGTTGCGCACGTGGAGAACGGTACTGGGTGCAAGAATTTTGGGTGCCATCCGGAAAAGAGTGACATAGTAGGGAGAACAGCTCAGCAAGGATATATAGAGCTTGGCGATGCCAACTTGAGGCCTTTTTTTTTGTTCAGGATTCCTGTCATTCCCAGAGAAGGTGCGTGAGAGCAGTCGAAAAGAAAGATGTCCCGTGGCAGCTATGCGGCCAGATAGCGATCCAGTGCGGGCATAACCATCGGTACAGCGGAAAAGACAGCACATACTGATCAACATGCGGAACCACTTGGACCGAAAACGGCAGAGCAGCTTCGCCCACATTGAAAAAAGGTGATTTGTGATCGTAGTCACTAGTTTCTCCTACTTTAAAACAGCTGACCGTAAGAGAGGGTAACAAGCAGTGTGAATTTTACGGTAGATCGAGAGAAAAGGCAAGAGAGATCCTGATGCTCGGTAATGTAGAAACTTTTCAATTCCTTTGTATGCAAGAAACAGTTAGTGGCAATAATGTGCGAATATGCTCAGTGATTGGACTTACAAAAATGGAACAGGACTTTAATATCTAATCAACTAGTAGATTGTCTTAGCTCTGAGTAAGAACTCGTGTACAGTGTGGTATTAAATTGCTAAAGTATGTTATAGCCTGATAGTTCTTGAATCTAGAATAAGATTAATGCTTGTACAGGAATGTTAGTTGAATAGGATGAAGTTAGAAGTTTAACTAGTTGTAGAAATTGTCTCACATTGTTTAAGACTAGGAGTAATAAGTTTATGTCAGGTTAATCAACTTTCAATTTGTAGGAGAGATTCAGTTTTATTAAGTGATTTTAATAATTGTATATCGTATTAGAGCAATGAATAAACCTTTCTTTTTCTTACCTAACAAATTGCCTGATCTGTGAACTCAATGCACCACTCATAAAAATAGAACCAGTCCGAGTTAAAATTTTGGGATAGCTCCGACTGCAGTAAGAGTAAAATATACGAGGTTTTTGTAATTGGAAATTTAAATTGCTTGGTTATCAAGTAGTGTGTCATTTTGAGTGTTAACTCCCTGACAAGGAAAATTCTCTTGTCTAAGAATTTGGATGGCACAGCTTTAACAAACAAATTTTTTCAAATTCTGACATTGAGTTA
Organism: Typopeltis vanoorti; assembly: GCF_054136105.1. Classification (NCBI taxonomy): domain Eukaryota; kingdom Metazoa; phylum Arthropoda; class Arachnida; order Uropygi; family Thelyphonidae; genus Typopeltis; species Typopeltis vanoorti. The sequence continues at coordinate 33,730,381 of NC_143572.1, read as the reverse complement.
ATTCCAGATTAGTATCAAAGAAATTTGGCTCCATCCAGGGACAATTTCTTTGTCTACCAAATTTTGCACACACGAGCAATTTTAGTAGTGGCCATACAACGAAAAGAGAGAAAGCAAGCACGAGAAATTTTAGCAAGTAATAGAGATATTCAATAAAAGTAACCAATTAAGAGTAAAAACAAATAACACATTAAATTAAGGAAAGAAGTAATAATTTAACAATGGCGCAGTCGGTAGGATTTGATTTACTCAATTAATCAGAGAGTCTAGTAAATCAAAGTGAGTAGGTTTTGGGTTAAGATCAGGCAATTTAGGTACAAGGTGTTTTGATAACAGAATTTGTGTGAGAAGTAAAATTCTAGTGTGAACTTATATGCAAGTATGGCTCATCCATCAAGTTCTGGGATGGTTGATTGCGAATTCCTTAGGATCATCAACAGCAAGTCTTCCTGCAATTTTCTGGGGAGGAAACTGACGACGTTTTGGCTTTCTTTGGCTACTTCGAAGAATTAAGGAAAGTGGACTGATTTTCAGCTCCTCATCCTGCTGTGTAGTAAACTTGTAGGGAAGGCAAAGAACTTCCTATATTCCTCCCTATCCTGAAGGAAACTCTAGAATACTCAAAATTTAAAGAAGTACTGATTTTTGAGTTCTCCTATGCAAAAAGTCCCTTCCAAACGTTCTGGAAACTTTACGGTGAGGCGGAGAGTGTGACAAGTTACTTTAATAGATTGTTTCTGACACTGAGTTAATTCCAGATTAGTATCAAAGAAATTTGGATCTATCTGGGGGCAATTTCTTTGTCTTCCAAGTTTTGCACGCGCGAGAAATTTTAGCAAGTAATAGGGATATTCAATAAAAGTAAAAACAATAATGCACCTAAAACAAAGAAAAGCAGTAAAAATTTAACTTTATTTAGCATATTTTTGTTTATGAGTACCCCTTTTTATGATGTCATTGGCTTTTTACTCAATTTTAGGGCATTACTGAAGTTTTACATCGATAGATATCTGAAGAATATAAGAGGAAAAATTTGGACATACCTTTGTAGGATGTTGCTGCTGTCTTCTTATTCAGTGGCATCCCAGTGTGTGGCAATATACATTCATCTGCTATTGAAGGAAAGAAGTATGATTGAAAGGAAGGGGTTTTGAAAAAGTGGGGGTAGAGCAGTTTGGAAGAATTATTGGTGAGTCAAGGGGTATGTGAACTTTATAAAAAAAAACGGTTTTTATATCATCATCATCATCATCATCATCATCAAATTCCTGCCATGTACCCTCAAGAGGTGTACAGGATATGATAGTACTACATGAAAAAAATTACATCATTACTAACTTACTATCTACAGTTTTCCTCCAAATCAGTCTGTTACTTGTCAAGACTCCAACATTATGAGATCTTATATTTCTATCGTCTAAGGCACTTAGAATACAGATAGAAATATAAGATCTTTGTTATATTCCCATGCTTTCTCGACTATTTGTCGTAAAGTGAAGATCTGATCCTGATAGCCTCTATTTGACCTGAATCCAGCTTGTTCTTCATCAAGCTTTTCTTCCACAATTCTTCTCAACCGTTTCTCAAGTATACTTGCATAGATCTTGCCAGGAATACTCAATAGGGAAATACCTCTATAATTCTCACATTCAATTTTATTTCCCTTTTTATATATGGGTACTATGAGAGCTCTACTCCAATCATTGGGAATTCGTCCCTCTGTCCAGGCTTTCTGAATTATGCAGTGCAGCCACTGTAAGACTCTTATACCACCATACTTCAGCATTTCTGGTCGAATACCATCTACTCCTGCTGCCTTTCCACATTTCAAGCCTTTGATGGGATTTTCTACTTCCAGTATGGATATGTATTCCTGACTGCATGCCTGGTCAGTGTTTTTTACCACTGTGCTGTCATCACTGCTTGTTTCATTTAGCAGTTTTTCAGTAATTACTCCATACTTCAAGGATATCTTTTTCTACCGTTTTCATGTCACTTTTATCATCTTTAACTCCGTTTACAGCACTCTTTCCTCCATTCCTAAGCTTCTTCAACAACCTCCAGAATATTTTGCCACCTTCTTGATATTTATTTTCTATATTCTTGCCAAAGTCCTCCCATAAAGTTGTTTAGCTAGTTTTACACAGTGTTTAGCATTCTTGCATTTGTCTCTGTATTCTCTAAGAGCACAAGCTGACTTATTTGCCAGGAACTTTTGATATGCTTTTTTCTTTTCCTTCACTGCCTCTTTAACTTCGTGTACCACCAGGGAGTTCTGATTTTTGTATCCTTGCAGACAACCTCACCACATGCCTCTCTGGCAGAATCAATCAATGTTTTCTTCAGAGTTTGCCACTGAATCTCCAAGGTTTGATTCCTGTTCTCAAACTCTTTCATTTTTTCTTCAATAATCTTTTGTGTATGTTAGTCTACAGTTCACATCTGAGAGCTACTCAACTTTTATTCGCTTTAAAACTTTCTTAGATGTTATTCTTTTCAATATGAAATTCAATTTTATCCTGCTCAAGACTAAATAGTGATCACTTCCAATTTCAAATCCTCTGTACACTCTGGTGTCCTGCACCAGGGAGAAAACATCACTATCAACAATAACATGGTCAATGAGACTTTTCTTATTCCTTGCCTCTTCTCTCCATGTGAATTTGTGCACATTTTTATGTTGGAACATGGTGTTAGTAATAACCAGTCCATGTCCTGAGCAGAAATCCAACAGATATTTGCCATTATTATTAGCTTTGCTCTTTTCTCCAAATTTTCCCAAAATATTTTTGTATGTCTCACAATCATTTCCTACTCTGCTATTTAGATCCCCAACAAGCACCAACTTTTCCTTTTTCATTGTGTCAGTTGCTTTTTCTAAAGCCTCAAAAAATTCCTCTACTTCTACCTTAGTGGAACCTTCTGTGGGACCATAGGCACAAATAAGTCTCATTGTCCAGTTCCCCATTCTCATATTTGCCCACATTACTCTACTTGAGACTGACTGCCATTCAAGAAGATTAGTCTCGTATTTTGTGTTGAATATTATGGCTACTCCTTCTTTTCCTCGATTGTCATTGCCTGAATATAACATTTTGTATTTATTGCTCAGAAAGATCTCACCAGTTTTTGTCTTTTTTGTTTCAGTCACCCCTATTATGTCGATCTGGTACTTATCTAATTCTTCAGCTAGCTCCATTTCTTTGCCATTCAGGCTTCTTACGTTGATAGTACTGATCTTTAACTCTGGTGATGTTGAGTTGGGGTTTGTTTTCAGATTTGTTCAAGTAGTTCTTGTTCGGTTTTTTTTATATATATATATTATTAACGGTGGCATAGAATACTTTGGGAGTGTGGGTGAGAATTAGAACTATTTTGTGGAGAAGAGGAAGGATATGATGGGATAAGATCAGAGGTGGGAGTCAGTTGTGGAGTCCAAAAAATTAATTATTAATTTTATGGCTGTTTACCCCTGATCATATCCTTCCCCTTTTCCAGAAAATATTTTCTATTCTCATCTCCCCTCTCCCAAAGCATTCTCTTCCACCCTTAATAATATATATATAAAAAACCTGTTTTATTTTCATAAAGTTCACATATCCACTTGCCTCACCAATAATTCTCCCACATTGCTCTACCTCCACTTTTTTCAAACCCCCTTCCTCTCAATCATGCATCCTTCAACAGCAGATGAATGTGTATCGTGACATGTCAGGATGCTGCTGAATAAGAAGACAGCCAACAACATCCTACAAAGTATGTCCGAATTTTCCCTCTTATATACTTCATATATTTATCTTTGTAAAACTTCAGTAATGCCCTCAAATTGAGTAAAAAGCCAGTGACATTATAAAAAGAGGCACTCCTGAACAAAAATAGGCTGAAATAGCCATAAAATTATTATTTACTTAGAGGAATAACATGGGAATTTTCCCAGAAATAATATCTATACAAAAAATTATTTTAAAAAATCCTTAGACCATCTATCATATTAAAGTAATATACAGTCATACCTCAATTAACGAAGAGGATGCGTTCCATGGAATTACTTTGTTAAGTGAAACTTTATTCTGAGAGGTAAAAATACTATGACCATGATAGGGATTTGTTCGTACGTAAAGAAAATGAAAGACTTTTTTTTTTTGAAAAAAGAAAAGCTTTATTAAATAAAAAGTCAATATTACATACCTAACAAAGATAAAATCACAACATTTTAAAATATGAATCTAAAGTTGATTGTTTATGCTTTTTTCCTCTTTCATTAATTAATAATTGCCTATACGGATTTATTGCATTTAACACTGATTGCTCAACAATAACACTTCTGCCTAAATCAGGATAATTTTCACTGAAAAAATGTAAAACATTTCAATGTCATTCAAGCAGCTTTTTAAATCTTTGGTCACTAACACTTTTTCGGAAGGAACTTCTCTTTAATTTCATCTTCATTTTCTTTGGCTTCGTTGCTAACAAGTTTTTCTAAATCTTCCACTGAAAAACCATCATCTTCTGCATTTAATAAATTTGTTACATCTTCTTTGTCGACTTCGAAACCTATTGATTGAGCCATCTGGATAACTTCATTTCTAATCTCTTGAATGTTATTTTCTTCTTCTACTACAACTTCTGCCATAATATGTGCCAAACTCTATTTAAGCATTTCTGAGTGACTTCTTTCCAAGAGCTATTAATGTTTTCAGTTGCGTCTTTAATGGTCAAGTTTTTCCAAAAATTATAATTTTACACTATGAATTCTGGCTCGTTTTTTAAATTTCTCAAACCAACCACAAGAAGCCGCAAAATTTTCCACAATTTCTTCAGTTTGTTTAGATTTCAGGTGATTAAACAAAAATAATGCTTTTTCTTGAATCACCATTTGAGTTAAAGACATATTGACGTTGTGACATATCATCTATCCACTAACTTAACATTTTCTCCATTGCTTTCTGAAATTGGACTCCTTATGCGAGTTAATTTTGCTGCTGTAACATCTGTACATTTCTGAGCAGACCGTTTTATTTTTTCTGATTGATGACTAAGTATGGTTGTTAAAGTTGACTGCACTAATCTTAAAGAATGTGCTACATCGGATTTTTTTTTCACCCCTTTCAACATGTTGTACGATATTTAATTTAGTTTCTAAAGAAATTGCTTTTATTTTTCTTGATTTTGACATTTCAACTAAATATTGATAAATCTACAATAATGCTATCAGAGAACATACGTCATTTATTGCAATGCACCACACTAAAACACACCCTACGAAGGTTAAGCAATGACTAAATTACTCAGATGACACGCAAAACTGTTAAAACAGGCACATTCACATCTTGGGAGTACATGACGAATCGCTGTCATTCACCAGTCGGATGATTTCTGGGTGTTGACCTTAAAATTTTAATACTTTTACATAAAATGAGGATTGAAATTGTGAACTTCATTATATCGAGGCTTCTTTACCATAAATAACGTTAACCGAGGTATGACTGTAGATCTAATATAATTCTTGGGTGGTAGTTGCAAAAAATACAGCTGATGAACTTCAATGCAATAATAAAAAAAAATCTTCCAGTACCTTTTTATTCCAAAGAGAATAGGTAGAGTTCCTTTGGTCCTAAGTAACTTTTTTAAGATAAGTGAGCAACCAGTCAGCTCTTCATTCAGGCTATCAGTGAATCAAATCAAGGCTTTTCAGGAGACAAAGTATGACAAACTGCCTCCGTCTCATTGCCCTAAATACTAACACTCATATTATTGTCTGCAATGGTGTTAGTTCTGTGGTAGCTTTTTTTGAGGAACTACATATCATGAGTTTCTTGGGTGAGGGGACTTGCCCATGCCAAAGATTGATTAACTTGGAATTGGCCTTATGCCTAGAAAAAGTTACTCTAGTGTGGCAACTAAAATTGAACATATAATAGTCTTTCTTCAGGCAGCCTAGTGCTGAGCAAGCAACGCCATTTTTATAAGCTGCAGAGACTTCAAATTCATAGTATCAGGATATGAAATTAATTCCCACAAAATACTTAATTAGTGAATCCATTTTAAAATGTCTTGATGCATAGAAAAAAGTACAAAATAATTTTTGTATATTGTCTACTTTTTTATACTTCTCGTTAATCTAAGAAATGTGCAACACCAGTACTAAACAGTATTGGAAAAACTGCTGAATGTATTAAGTCCTGCACATTGCATTATGCATTGATTTGTTTGTAGCACTGTCGACTCTTACTATTGCAAACATAATTTTACAAACTTATTCACTACAATATACTATCAAAATGTCCCAACCAAATCTACTTTGTTACAATGCTACTCTAAAACAAATTCACTACAGTAACTGTCCCTCTGCATTCGCTGTAGTAAGAGTTCACTGTCTATTTGCTCAGCTGATAGCATTTTTTTTTTTTATATATGTTGTGCCCTATTAGACATAGGTCTATTTCTAGAACTGTCTTCAAATCCTAACTGAATGTCATTCAATTAATTTTATTATTATACAGGCTCTTTGGGGAGTAAAAAGACTTAATCAAGGATAGGCCTCTTCTAGTTACACAGTTCTGAAATACCTATCATTTCTTCTGCTGACTTCAGTCAGCAAAGATGCACTGATAGCATTCATTGTTAACCTAGTTCACATACTTAACGCATGCCTGATGAAGAACCTGGATATCACATTCTTCCTGACTACATTCTTAGATTCTAGCAATGGAACCTCCCCCCCCCCCCCACTTGCCATAAGCCAGAATCCCTTGCATTTAGCTAAAAGGTAATTTTGTAAAATTTGAGAGTTAATGTTACATAAAAATCTGAAACAGTTAAATCTTCTCCTTCGTTTTGCTTATAACTTGCACATAGCCTCATTTCTTAGAATATATTATATATAACTTAATTTTCTCAATTCTCATTATTTGAAGATGATGTCTTAATGGGCTAATGCCCCATTAAGACATCATCATCAAAATAATTTATTGAAACCAAATATTTGATGAAATTCTAATATTGTATATTAAACAACATAGAACAGCTTGATATTAAAAATATTTCTCCGGGCACTCAATGTTTTGCAAAATAAAACATGTTTCACATCATCAGAGTTAAGCTACAAACAGGTCTTTACCTGTTTGTCACTTAATTTTTAATTTTATTCACTATAATCCCCTGATGATGATACAAAACACAGGTGTTTTGTATCATCATCATGTGCCCTGGAACTAACATTTATTCTCTTTTTGGCTTTATAAGCCATTGTATTCATCTAGTATCTGTCCACAGCATGGAAGCAAGCTTTATCCAGCCTGTACTAAAAGGAAATTAAACTCAGCCATCAAACAAACTATTATCCCATTGTCTTGGCACTCTTTAAAGTGTTGATGATCGACAACCATCTTCTTCATACCTAGAGACCATCAGTTAATTAGCAATTCCTTGCAAATCTCACCAACCTTTGAATGGATTATAGAAAGATTTGGAGATGCCCATGTGGTTTTTCTTATTGTTTCCAAGGCATTAAATTGTGTGTAGCATTTAAGCTTTCTCAACAAGCTCCCATCTTCTGGTCTCCCTCCTGCTCTTTGTGATTGGATTGCCATCTTATTCTCTTGTTGTCCATTGTGTGTCATAGTGGATGGCTTTCTCTCATCAAATTTCTTTATCAATGTTAGCGTATCCCAGGGTTCTTTAATCTGACCCATATTCTTCCTTTAAATCAGAAACCTTTCTCCACCATCAAACCCAGTCATAGTTTTGCTGATGATAGCAGTCTCCATTCCTCTTCATCATTTGAGAACCCTTGTAGTGCTCAGATGATTGAAGCTTCAAGATCTTCTGTAACCAGTATCTTATAAATATTGTGTAAACACTGATCTCCTTACCATTCTGAATTATTGTGAAGAGAGCTTAGTGAATTTCAGTGGTGTTGAAAGACCATCCTGTTTTATTACCTGCAAGAAAGATCTTACTTCACTCCCTCTTACTTTTGATAACATTTCAGTATCTTTCAAGATCAGTTTCCCATTCTTGGAGTGACATTCACCTCTAGCTTATCCTGACATAAAAATATTGCATCACTAGCCTCCTCTTCCTCTGAAAAACTTGGTATTCTTTTTTTTTTCATTCAGAACATTACTTTTTCCTGCTGAACTCCTAATACTTTATAAGTTTCAAATCCAACCAACCTAAGAATATTGTTCTCACATTTGGAATAATGTACCTTAAACCTCCTCTAAGAATTCTTGATTTGTATACAGAAGTGGGCAGTGTGCCTACTATGTGACCTCTCTTTCACACAGTCTAGCTACTTTCTCCTAGGTACTCTTTCGGCATTCATCCTTTTTTTTTATAGCCACTTTCATGGGCATTGAGTGGTGGCTACTACCATTCCTTCATAAGGATCAAAGAACCACCAGTCAATCAACATTTATACACAATTTAACTCCAAACATGTTGAATTAACATATCTTCTTCAATTCCATCTACTTTTGTTCTTGGAACAGCCTTCCCCCATAATGTTTTTCCCAATGCATACAACCCCCAGCTTTTCAGGAAATATATTAATAAATTATTTCTTTCTCTTTAATCACTTGCCAACACAATCTGAATAAGAAAAAAATAACAAAAACAAATATCCTTGATGAGTCTTTAGACTCCCTAGAGGTGACAAATAATAATATATGCAGTATAAAATCGATATCTTTTTTTTTTTTTCCCCTTCACGTGTAAACACTGATCTCCTTACCATTCTGAATTATTGTGAAGAGAGCTTAGTGAATTTCAGTGGTGTTGAAAGACTATCCTGTTTTATTACCTGCAAGAAAGATCTTACTTCACTCCCTCTTACTTTTGATAACATTTCCCTGTGCCTCACAGGGTTTTGGGAATGAAGTCTTCTCCTAGAATAAGTTGTAGGGTTGCAGATTCCCTTTCCACACAGAGTTTGTAGGACAATCACAAACATCCATGTCCATGGCAGGATTCAAACCCAATTGGATGGAGAGTGAACACGCTAACCACTCGGCCAACCAGGCCAGCAAAAAACAACATCATAATTACATAAAATATGTAATTATGATGATGTAAGATACTTAGGAATTTGGTCCAGCCATACATCAGTATTAAAAATAGTGACGTATCAAGAAAACGTTTTGATTTGGATGATCTAAGCAAGAATATAATTGCAATGGGAGGGGTTGTTGCTCTGCAGTATCACATTCACTAACAAAATTGGTAAAGCTCTTGCCCCTAAAACTGTTTTTGTTATTTGAAAAATAAATTAAAATTCCAGTCTTTGCAGCAGCACTTTTCATTCTTTCAGAGTCACACAAGGAGAATTGTAAAACATAGAATTATATATTTCTGATATATAATTCTGTGTTTTACGATTGCAGTGTTATGAAGGAATAACTATACTTTTTGAGGAAATGGCAATGTATATAGAATGTTAATTACAATAACTTTAATTAAAACTTCTGATACATGGCAAAGTCAAATTGCCAAGAACAATGAGTACAGTATGATAAGATGTTATTATTTACAACATCTCCATGGAGTCCGGAGACTCATTACAGGAAACCTAAATCAACCATCATACACACAAATCTTATCATACTTTTCCTTGAATCCATTCACTGTCAGGTAACTCGCAACAAATTTTGGCAATCCATTCCACTTGCTCACCACTCTCCATGCAAAAAATCTGGTCCACATACTCTTACACAACTTCTACAGATGGCCCCTAGTTCTCTATTTGTCATATATTGAAAAATTTCACTTGCATCAATTTTATAAAATCCCTTTAAAATCTTAAAAGTTTCTATTGTGTCCCCTCTTTTCAGTCTATCAACTAAACTTTGTAACCCACAAACCTTCATCCTATCCTTGTAGGGAGTATTTCACAGACCTGTCACCACCTTGGTCACTCGTCTCTGAATTTTTTCAGCCACCTCCTGGTCCCCAAGAAATCCAGGTGACCAAATCTGTGTACAGTAGTCAAGATGTAGCTGAATCAGAGCTTATAAAGAGGAGTAATAACTTCCATATCTTTACTTGTTAGCATGTTTTTCAACATTCAAGTAATTTGTTGAGTTATTTTACCAACTTTTGCAGTATGCCCTCTGCACTTTAACTCTTTGTCCACTATTATCCTCGAGTCCCTGGCATCATCAATTTCCTGCAAACCAATACCACAAAACATATGCATCTTTTTCAACCCGAAGTACATAACCTTATATTTTGCAACATTAAATTCACAATTATTATCCTTGCCCACAATGCCAATTTATTTAAATCATTCTGAAGGATGTCTACATCACCTTTATCAATCTGTTGCTCTCCTCCAGTTTTTCATCATCAGCAAAGATCCGAATATCCTCTCTTAAATCTTTCCCTATTTAATTGATATACAAATTAAAGAGTAGTGGCCCTAATACTGAACCCTGAGGTACTCCACTAGTCACTACCGTTCTCCTAGACTCAACTCCACCATATACTTCTCTCTAGTGTCTGTCTGTCAGCTATCCCCCCATCCACGTTACTTTCCTTGTATCCATTCCCATCCTCTCCAGTTTTCCATGTGATATTCTGTCAAATGCCTTGCCAGAGTCGAGCAGTATCATGGTGTAGCCATTACTTTTATCCAGTTCTGCTGTCACTTTATTATAAAATGTGAATAAGTTACTAAGACAGGACCTACTGAAGGTCTTGTCTTGGGGTGCTTAAGGGTCAGAGTTGTATAACTGAGAGGAGACCTCCACATAGCCTTTAAAGGAATGCAGAGAACTGATCAGAGCTTCTGACCTTCTCATGGTGCACCCTGTTAGGTATCTACCTGGATACTGAATGAACGAGGATGGGATGACACTTTGGATTTAGCTGACCGTTTGTATTCTTATTGGCTTAAACCACAATCTAAAATGATGATACAACATGACAGAATTTCATGCTGGCTGGGGCTTCATCCCAGTTGTTTTTGCCAGAGAACCAGGGTGAACAGAGAAAGGTCAGCTACTGGAACAAATCCTGAAACACATTCCAACTCAAGATCGGTATTATCAACATAAGAAGCCTGAATGGCAAAGAAAATGGAACTAGCAGAAGAATTGGATAAGTACCAATTCGACAAAAAAAGACAAAAACTGGTGAGATATTTCTAAGCAATAAATACCAAATGTTATATTTAGGCAATAACAATCAGGGAAAAGGAGTAGCTATAGTATTCAACACTAAATACGAGGCTAATCTTTCTTGAATGGCAGGCAATATCAAGTAAAGTGATGTGGACAAATATCAGAATGAGGAACTAGACAATGAGACTTATTTGTGCTTATGGTCTCACAGAAAGTTCTAAGATAGAAGTGGAGGAATTTTTGAGGCTTTAGAGAAAGCAACTGACACAGTGAAAAAATAAAAGTTGGTTCTTGTTGGAGATCTAAATAGCAGAGTAGGAAATGACTGTCAGACATACAGAAATATTTTGGGAAAATTTGGAGAAAAGAGCAAACCTAATAATAATGGCAAATATTTGTTGGATTTCTGCTCAGGACATGGATTAGTTATTACTAACACAATGTTTCAACTAAAAATATGCATAAATTCACATGGAGAGAAGAGGCAAAAAAATAAGAAAAGTCTCATTGACTATGTTGTTGATAGTGATGTTTTCTCACTGGTGCAAGGCACTTTTTTTTTTATGTTGAGCCCATACACAAGCAGTTGGTTGATCAACCTATAGTACATTAGTACCATATATGGGTAAGTTGGGAAAGGAGGAACTTGTTTACATTTGATTTGAAAGACTGTGTATTGTATTCTTTGGGAAACACAATAGGAGGAGGACTGTTTAACAATACAGCAGTTGCAGGAATGGAGGAAGAGGAAAAGAAACTTGTTCTGTTTGTTTCAAGATGCACTGTGAAGGGATGTTGAGCAATAGCTGCATGTGTTCCAACAAGCTTAGTATTAATTTGGGGAATTATTGATGTTATTTCAGATGAGCATTTCCCATGGAAATATTTGTAGAATATACATATTGCGAAATCAAATGTTTGTGTGAAAGTTGTGGGAGTGAGTTGGTGAGAGATGGGTCATTAATAAGTCTAACTCCTCACCTCTGTATTGAGTCAAGCATTTTGAGGGAGCTTCTAGGGGCCTCCACCCCATATGAGAGCAGTATACAATAGCTGGGCAGATTTGTATAATGTTAACAGCTGTTCAGGGGTGAAGTAACGTCTTGATCAAAAGAGAAATCCTAGTTTTTTTTTTTTTTTTGGAAGCTGAGGATGCAATGGTTGTGATGTGTTTATGCCAGGAGAGGTTTGATCAGAGTAATTCCAAGAAGAGAAATCTCAAAAATTGTCTGGAAATTTGGGTATCGTCAAAAAGAATACTGGGAAAAGATGGTTCTTTTTTATGAGAAATAGGACAGAACTGGGTTTTATTAGCATCGAAATTGATGAGGTTATCTGAACCCCCATTGGAGGATGGTTTGGAGATCAGAATTGAGGTCGGTATTTGATGTTCTGTAGGTTGAGGTGAGTTGTGTAGAGTAAGGTTTATGAAATGAAAGGGAGGAGTGCAATGTGCTGTTGTCTGCAAAACTGTGTATTGGGTTGGAGGTCAACTGAAGTAAGTCATTGATATATAGCAGGAAGAGGGTTGGTGGGAGGACAGAACCTTGTGGAACCTCAGCATTAGTTGAATGTTGAGAAGATAAGGAACCATCCACCATCACACAATATGCATCCAGACAGAAAGCTTGCAATCGAACTTCAGAAGTCCTGAGACAGTCCAAATGATGGGAGTTTGCTAAGCCTTTGTGTCAGGGCTAGTCAAAAGCTTTGTAGATATCAAGGGCAGCCATGTGAGATTTGCCAAACTTCTCCATGGCATTTGTCCAGAGATGAGTGACATGTGAGCAGATCTCCTGTTGATCGGCATCGACGGAATCCATACTGTCAGTTGTTTATTAGGTGGGTGCCTTCAAGGTAGTATGAGTTGGGAATTGATGATTTTTTTCTATTACTTTAGACAGGAATGAGGTAAGAGAGAGAGAGATAGGCAGTAGTTGGATGGCAGTAACTAGAGTGTACAGAGGATTTGAAATTGGAAGTGATCAACATTTAGTCTTGCACAGGATAAAATTGAATTTCATACTGAAAAGAACATGTAAGAAAATTTGAAAGTGAATAAAAGTTGAGCAGCTCTCAGATGTGAACTGTAGACTGAAATACACCAACATTATTCAAGAAAAATTGAAAGAGTTTGAAAACAGGAACCAAACCTTGGAGATTCAGTGGCAAGCCCTGAAGAAAAACACTGATTGATTCAATCAGAGAGGCATGTGATGAGGTTGTCTGCAAGGATAGAAAAATCAGAACTCCATGGTGGACACAAGAAGTTAAAGAGACAGTGAAGGAAAAGAAAAAAGCAGATCAAACATTTCTGGCAAATAAGTCAGCTTGTGCTCTCAGAGAACACAGAGACAAATGTAAGAAAGCTAAACACTATGTAAAACTAGTTAAACAAAAGTCATGGTAAGAACATGGAAAATAAATATCAGGAATGTGGCAATGTTTTTGAGACTGTTAAAATAAAAAGCTCAGAAATGGAGGAAAGAGTGCTGTAAAATAAATTAGATGATAGAGGTGACATGAAAACTGGAGAAAAGATATCCTTGAAGTATGGATTAATTACTTCAACAAACTGCTAAATGAAAAAACAAGCAGTGACAGCACAGTGGTAAAAAGCACTGAACAGGCAGGCAATCAGGAATACACATACATGCTTGAAATAGAAAATGCCATCAGAAGTCTGAAATGCGGAAAGGCAGCAGGAGTAGATGATATTCAACGAGAAATGGTCAAATATGGAGGTATAAATGTTTTGCAGTGGCTGCATTGCATAGTTCAGAAGGCCTTAGACAGAGGGATGAAATCCAGATAATTGGAGTAGAGCTCTCATAGTACCTATATATAAAAATGGAAATAAAACTGAATATGAGAATTATTCAGAGGTATTTCCTTACTTGAGTGTTCCTAGTAAGATTTATTCAAGTATACTTGAGAAACGGTTGAGAAGGATTGTGAAAGGGAAGCTTCGTAAAGAACAAGCTGGATTCAGGCCAAATAGAGGCTGTCAGGATCAGATTTTCACTTTACGACAAATAGTTGAAAAATCGTGGGATTATAACAAAATCTATATAAGTTTTGTAGACCTGTAAAAGGCAGAGTTTTAAAACAATACTTTGGTTAACTAACCTATTTAAAAAGTGTTTTCTAAAATACAACAGTGCCAATTGTTTAAAAAAAGAAGTGCAGCATATCCAAATATTTATAGAGATTAATCTCTGTAAACTTTGACAACCTGTACAAAACTTATATTGTTAATTATAAAGAAATCTTAGATGAATCATTGATCAACAACAAGGTATTAGATCTGTACTACCATGCACAGACACGATATTTGCAGTAGTACAGAGATAACAATATAATATTCTGCTATGTGTTTTATAGATGTATGCAAAACATTTCCTAGTATAAAATTGCAAGATATTATAAATATAATAGTGAAACGATAAACACAGATAGATAGTTAGGCTTATCACAGATATTTACACAGATGAAAAGTGTAATGAGGTACTGCAATAATGAAACAAAAACTGAAATGGGGAAAGGAATTAGGGTAATTGAAGTCCATGTAATACTGCTTTGTATGCTAATAGGTTTTGATATGATAATACAATAAAAGATGAGAAGTTAAATGAAATAAGAAGTGATAATAAAAATTTGTAATAGATAGCACATCCGTTCTGCAAATGTTAACAGATACCAAACATAATGTATAAAGAGAAGGATTTTATTTTGAACAGATATACCAAAAATATAAATGTGGAAATAGGGGGACAAGAAACGGGAAGCGAGGAGGTGATGAATTTTAAATACTTAGTAATCTAGGTTAACTGAAAAGGAACAGAAACATCCATCTTTTCTGTTCAGATGTCCAGAAATCAAAATATTGTTTGCTTAAACCAAATGAGATTTAAAGATCTTTAAATAGAAAAAAGATGGAACATAAGAATTTAAGTACTGAAACTAAAACATATATATATATATATATATATATATAAAAGTATAAAAAGACCACTTTTTAACTTATATATCTGAAATAAGAGCTGGAACAACCAAGACTGTTTTGCTGTTCAACTTGTATGTTAATAATATTGGGAGAGGTCTTGAATGGTGATATGCAGTTGTTTGCAGATGATGCAAAGGTGGGAAGAACAATGAGGAGACAGTGGATGCCATGTCTTTGCAAACAGACTTGAATGCAGTGGCTGAATGGGCACAGAATGGGGATTTGTGAGTTCACCATTGCAAAGTGTAAAGTTTTGAAATTTGGGAAGCAAAGATGGGATGTAAAGTGCACAATTGGTGGAAATATCTTGGAGGAGGTAGAGTAAATGAGAGTGAAATGTGAGATCTGGGAGTGATTGTGGATGAGGACTAAAATTTGGGGGACATATTACTAAAACAGTGAGAACAACAGATCATGTGAATGACATGGATGCACTCACCTGTAAAACTAAGGATGTTATTGTTCCATTGTATAAAGCTTTGATCAGTCCACATATGGATTACTGCACTGCACAGATTTGGTCACCTAGTTTTCAAATTTTCAGAAAGATGAAATATTGGAAACAGACAATTGATTAAGGTGATTTCCTATCTCTGCAATGTTCAATATGAAAACAGCAAAATGCAATTTGCTGAAACTAGTGGATAGGAGGAGAGCAAGAGGTCATCTCTGGGCACTGTATAAGGAGGGTGAGGAGCAAGTTTCTTCCATGAAGAGTGGTGGTTGATTGGAATGCATTGCCCGAAAGTATGGTGAGTGCAGAAACCGAATATATTTAAGTCAATGTATATCTATGTTGTAAATATCTAATTCTTCTCTGATGTCTTCATTTCTTATATGGTCCAATTTTGTGTATCCTTTAATTGCTCTTAAAAATCTCATCTCTGTATTTTACTTTCATCTTTCTTTTTAACAATTCATGTTTCTGAACCATATATATTTGAGGGAGTGGACATTACTTTATAAAATTTTAGTTGACTTTCTCTTCTTGTTTTTTCATTTATATCTTTGTCTTTTAGATATGTTATTATGCAGTCTAAATAATTAAACTGTGTCATCTGTTCTATTACTTTGTTTTCTGTGACTATTTTTGCTCTAACATGATCTCAACCTTTAAATGCCATGACTTGTTTTCTTTTGTGAAATTTTTAAAATTGTATTGTCGGCTTATTTTGTTTAATTCATAAACTGATTTTTAAAGGTCATCTTCATTGTCTTGTAATATAATCTGATTATCTGCATACAGCATTGTATTGATAACAGTTCTGGTTAACTGGATAATTGTTTTCCTTATTTTAATAATCTGATCAATGTATATATTGAACAGAGTTGGAGATAAGCTACATCCCTGTCTGATGCCTTGATTTATTTCAGTCTCTTCTGTTAATTTATCACCTAATTGTAACTGCATGTTTGTATCTTTATATGAACTTTGTATAGCTTGTTACTAAAATAAAGAGCCAAAAGACTTCAGGTTGGCGATGCAAAAAAGATGAATATATAGATGCTTTGGGCAGCACCTATGTCTTTTAAGTAGTCCACACTAAGGCAACTCGGGTATGCAGAGGAATGTATTCCTTCAAGCTTTTTGGTCAACTTATGAAAGTTTCATAAGTTGACCAGAAAGTTGACCATTTTTACATTTGGCTTTGAATTAGTATTTCTGTAATTAGTTGGTTTGAATTGTATTTTGTTTTTGTGATGTGCTTTTTAACAGAATTTTTCAATGATATAAGTTTAGTGTTATTTATAATTATTCTAAATGTAGAAGCATGCAGCTTAGTTTAGTCTAAAATTGTGTTATAGATATATTTATATTATTTTAATCTTACAGGGTTTAGAAGAAGAATATTTTGTAGAAGTATTCAATGGATTGCAAAGGCAGTTCAAAGTCACCAAGCTAAATGCCTCCACATGCTATAAATTTCGTTTAGCTGCAGTTAATGATAATGGCAAGAGGTATCTAAATATGTTTACTTGTGATATAGTTTGTTCAATGATAATGAGTTTTTCTCAGTATTATTAATATTATTATTTATGTGGGTTCTACGTGCAGTCAAAAGACTCATCGTGAGAGGCCCATTCTATCAATTAACAAAATACCTATCATACATCTCCTTAAATCTATTCACTATTGGGGGTGCTCACAACCACTCATTCACCACTCCATGTAAAGAATCTGGTCTGCACATTCTTACTAAACACACTCTTAGACAACTTCCAAGTGTGGCCCCTTGTTTTCCTCCTACTCCCCCATGTATTGAAAAATTTATTCTGTGTCAATATAAGATTTATCGTATCCCCTCGCCCCTACCTGTCAGCTAAACTCAGCAACCCACACCCTCAATCTATCCTCATAGGGAACATTCCACAGTTCTGTCACCAGCTTGGTCAGTCATTTCTGAATCCTCTCTGCCACCTTCCAATTCTCAAGAAATGCAGGTGACCAAATCTGTGCACAGTCAACATGTGGCCGAATCACAACCTTATAAAGAGGGATAATAAGCTCTCTATCTTTACTTGTCAATGTGTTCTTCAGCATTCAAATAATTCAAGTAATACTTTTGAGGTATTTTGCCAACACTTGTAGTATGTCCTCTGAATTTCAAATATCTACCCACCATCAACCCAGATCCCTAGCCTCATCAATTTCATGTAAACTAGTACCATCAATATGATGCGAAGTGTGTAATCTTATCATCCCAAAGGGATGACAAGATTAACGTCAAAGATTAAATTAACTCTACACATTATAAACTGCACATCTATATACTTCTGCACAATCTTTCCATTGGCAATCATGGCCCTTCTTCTCAGTTCTGTCCTGTCATACCAAGGCAGCAGGCTCACAATATTTAATTTCTTACTCTTCATTTTTGCTCCTTCCAACAGCTCTTTCATATCCTCTCTTGTTGCATGTTTTTCACCTTTCAAATCATTTGTGTCTGCCAAAGCAAGTAACTCATTTACTTCTTTCTTTCTTCTGCAAACTTACAGCTTCAATAACATCCTTTTTCTTTCCACCTGGGAAATATGCTTTCATAACTTTCCCATTAAGTATACCTCTTATCATCGAATTCCCCCCCCCCCCCATACAATACTTATCTCTTTTTCTCCCAGTTTTTTGTATCATTTTTATTCTTTTCCCATTCACTCTTTCTTTCATTCACTGTCCTTCCGTAACACAGCAATCGTTTCTCCAGTCGCTCAAGCTCATTATATCATCTACATATCTGAAATTTTCTAATTAAGCATGATGCTGTAACTTAAGTTGAAGTTATTGTTGGATTTTGGCTAAATGCAAAAATTTCCTATAGATTTTTTTCTTAAATTCTTTTTAAATTACAACTTTGTTTTCATATTTTTAAATATAGGCACATGCACTCTGCATGTAAGTTATCCATAGTCATGCTGTCTAGTTTGTACGTTTATTATATCATGATTCAAAGAATGCCTTTAAATTGCTCTTTCTTGCAAGTGGTTATCCACTTCCTTATTTTCCAAATTTTCAGTTAAAGAAAAATTTTTCTCTTAAACAGACTTTAGAACTCGAAACTTTTCATACCTATCACCCAGAAATATTTACTTACTGGCTGAAATAGAAGAAAATATAAAGAAGCACAGATATTGATTGAATAGTTTCCTGACTCATCAAATATAGTAGGCGTGAATAATTAATTATACAAACACATGAATCGGTTAATATAATATGGTAAAATAAAGAGATACTCAGAATGAAAAGAATCACTAATTATACCAAAATGTCAGCCTGGTTGGTCGAGTAGTTAGTGTACCTGCTCTCCAACAAACAGGCTGCCAGTTTTAATCCTGCCATGAGGTATGGATGTTTTTTATAGTCTTTAGGTGGGAGATGAATTTCATCTCCCAGTGTGAAACCACTGCCCTGATTATTGGAGGTCTAAAGTGGCTTGAAATTGTTCCAGGTGTTTTCTCTGCAGTAGGGTTCCAGACTTGTAAAAAAAAATAAATTTTAAAAAATAGAAAATTGATAAAAATAGAAAAAAAAAATCCCTATTTCACTCATAGTACAAAATATACTATAGCTTTGCAAATAACCTTTCATGGGTAGGATCAACATAAAAAAAAAAAGGAAACAAAACTGAATGTGACGATTACAGAGGGATATCACTCCTGTCTGTAGGCTACAAAATTTTATCTAATATTATACTAAAAGGAATCTTACTTATATGCTGAAGAAAATATAAGTGAATATCAAGCAGAATTCCAAAGAAACAGACCCACTGTTAGATCAGATTTGTACACTAAGACAAAAATTAGAAAAAAATGGGCAATATAATCAACATGTTCATATTTTAATTATAGATTTCAGAAAATTGCAGAATCTTTTTATTGCTGTATCCATTTTAATCCTTTCCCTTTCTCCCTCCCTCCCTTCCTTCCTTTTTTCCCCCTTTTAGGATTATATTAGAAATAATATTGGGGTTTAGCTATCTATAAGTGGATGTATTTTTTTGGAAAAATTGATTTTGCATGGTTGAGTCATTGTAAAGAACTTGAGGTGAGACTAAGTTGTCCTCTGTTTGTGTGCAGCATGTCTGCAAATATCTCAGAGAGCGTGCAACATCAGACAGATTCCTTATATAGTGGTTTGCCTGTCCTGCATACAACTATACAAGGAATCCACCAGGCAAAGTCTGGTGGATTCCTTGGCAGAGGTAAATTGAGTATCTGCAGTTCATCTACATACACAGTGAAGTTGACTTCCTAGGTAACATTATTTTTCAAAACTAAACTCAAAATGCCTTGCTTTTTTTCAATGCTAGCAGCCAAGCTGGAAGAGAAATAGAAGCATTTGCTGTAAGCAATGATCAAAACTTCCATCTGTTAACTTTCTTTCTAAAATTTGTTCTCTCTATTCACCTCTGAAATAGAGAGATCTTTTCTTAACACATTCACCCTCCAGATATGTTGTACAGATCATCTGTCATCTTAAACCAAAATCCTTCCCAGAGACTTTCCACTTACTCTTAAGTATTCTAAAATTAACTTCTCTGGAATGAAATTTTTTTGTTCTCCAGTCATAATAAGAATTGTAAAAACCAATGTTTATTGACGAGCACCAAAATAGTCTAAAAGAAAAATTTAGCATACTGAAAATGGTTTTGAGACATGAACTCCAGTCTCATTCTCGACCTGCAGCAATGCATTCAACAATTGAATAATTGCTGTGTTTTGCAAAGGCCATCAGACACACTTTGTTATTTGTACTTATACTTCTTTCTCATTGTGCTGCTATAACAAACCTACTTGTAATGATTACATCCTCGCTTCATTTTTCTTCTCCATTTCCCACATAAACAACAAAGGCAGATTACCTTTTCCCATTCCAGAAAGTGCATATGAGGAATTAAGTAAACTTGATAATAAGGTAGATGTTAATAAGGTAGTAGGATTTGACAGTACATTGCCATATGTCTTGAGGGAATGTCCTATGGACTTAATGACACAACTATTTAACATGAGTCTTGCAATGGGGTGATTCCCAAATGAATGAAAGATAGGAAAAATGATTCCACTTCACAAAGGAAGGAGGGGGGGATATGACTAAGGTTACAAATTAAAGGCCAATCTGTGTATCTAGGGTTTTTGTTCAAGTATTAGAGAAGTTGGTGAAGACTAAGATTCAGAAGTGGATTGATAATAGCAGTATTCTTTATTATTCAAATTAAGTGGATATTGAATCCAACATTATTCATAGCCAAATATAGAAACTACAAGAGTTTCATGCTGAATATAGAGACTATAAAAGTTTCGGCAGATACAAGCATACGCCAATCTTTCATGACGGGCAACTCGTAGTAAAGGTGGAGCAAGCTCCAATCACTGTCCTTAGTATTTTCCCATAATGTAAAACGCATCTCCTAGGAGATGTCTGATGTTATACATTATGGGGGGGGGGGGGGTCACTACCCAGACCGGTTTCGACCTTTTTTGAGGTCTCGTCAGTGAGAGCTAGACCAAGAATACTCAGGATGAAGTTATACAGAACTTGTACTTTACGATACGAGTTGCTAAAAAAGATGTCACGTTATAAAATGTACCAATAATTACTGAGAAAGAGAGCCAAAAGGCTTCACTTCGGCAATGCAAAATTATTCAAATTAAGTGGATATTGAATTCAACATTATTTCATAGCCGAATATAGAAACTACAAGAGTTTCAGAGAAACTACAAGAGTTTCAGAGAAACTATAAGAGTTTCATGCTGAATATAGACTAGAAAAGTTTCGGCAGATACAAGCATACACCAACCTTTCATGACAGGCAACTTGTAGTAAAGGTGGAGCAAGATCCAATCACTTACAATATTCCCATGTCCTTAGTATTTTCCCATAATGTAAAATGCATTTCCTAGGAGATGTATGATGTTATATATTATGGTTGGAGGTCACTACCCAGACCGGTTTCGACCTTTTTTGAGGTCTCGTCAGTGGGAGACCTCAAAAGACCAAGAAGACTCAGGATGAAGTGATGCAGAACTTGTACTTTACGATACGAGTTGCTAAAAAAGGTGCCTATATTCGCCTATGAAATAATGTTGGATTCAATATCCACTTAATTTGAATAATTTTGCATTGCTGAAATGAAGCCTTTTGGCTCTCTTTTTCAGTAATTTTTGGTACCTTTTATAATGTGACACCTTTTTTTAGCAACTCATATCGTAAATCACAAGTTCTGTATCACTTCATCCCGAGTATTCTTGGTCTAACTCCCATTGATGAGACCTCAAAAAAGGTCGAGACCAGTCTAGGTAGTAACCTCTGCCCATAATGCATAACATCATACATCTCCTGGGACAGGGGTGTTCAACCCGTCGATTTGCAATCGACCGGTCGATCTCTTGTGTATTCCTCCTTACTTACAAATTTAATTAAAACTGAAAACATAATATTTTATTTATCATTATTTTGTATTATATTTAATTCGCTTTAAGTGTATTGCTATTGTTTATTTATTTTTCGTTAAAATTGTCAAATCAGTAATTTTCTTATAAGTCTGGGTAAATGAATTAATTTCGATCAGTGGAAGTCAAACAACGAGCTGAGTGAATACGATTATAAGCAAAGTGTAAAAACTCGATTGTAGCTTAAATATTAAATATTCCCAAGCACATTACATCGATTTTTTTACTTAGGTCAAGTCCTATGTGAATATTGTAAAAAAATAAACTTTGTTTGTTTCGGTATAGTTTGTATTAGATGTTTTTGTAAATAACTCTTTTGAAGCTAACTGTATATACTGCTTTAATAAGAATATGTTAGTGTGTTAAAAACACAAAGGCAATGTTTTTGTCGCCGAAGCTATACATGGTGGCATTAGAAAGATTGTTATTGAAACTTGTATGAGAAAAGCTTGCAGGCTCTAAGTGTAAACATCTCCGAAGTCAGTCAGAAAGAGTTCAAACAACTTTCCGATGGCTGGCAACTTGCAATCAAAAGAAAGCGGAGGAGAACAAAAGGCGTGCCGAACTTGAAACTTAAGAAGAAAGACTCATAACGATTCTTTGGGGGTTGGCAAACTTCATGTGAGGTCTCAGAGGAGGCCTAATAAAAAGAGACTGATGCAAGTAGAAGGGGTCCCGGTTCCAGAATTGCTGTCAGAGAGGAGGCCGCGTGGTCCAGAGTCACCATCAGAGAGAATTCCCGGATCCATGTTGCTTGAGAGAGGAGTTTCCCACTTCCAGAAAGGAGCCTCTCGGTTCAAGACATCGCTAGAGAGAGACTACTTCTAGGCTGCAGACAAGGTTTCAAATTGCCAAAAGAAAGAGTTCCAATTGCCGGAGAAAAGTTTCCAGGCCAAGTTTATGTCAAACATTCACCAGTGTGTTGCGTTTTTCATTACAATTTGATGAATCAAACGACTAAACTGATATTGCTCAGTTAATGGTATTTATTTGCATGGTATTTCAAGATTATTCAAGTAAAGAACTTTTGAAAATTATACCATTATTGGGAAGGACTAGGGGAGAAGACATTTTTTCAGCATTTGATGAATTTGTGAAACAACACAAACTTCCGCTTTTTAAACTTGTGTCTATTACTACTGCTGGTGCTCCTGCAATGATAGGTAATAAATCAGGCTTCATTTCATTATGTAAAAACGATGACAAATATCCAGATTTTTTAACGTACCACTGTATTATTCACCAACAAGTTCTGTGTAGTAAAAGATTAAACACAAAAGATGTTTTGGATATTACAATTAAAATTGTAAATTCTGTTCGAGGAAAAGCCCTGCAATGGCAGTTATTTAAATTACAGGCAGATGATGATAGGGAACTTCTGTTGTACAATAATGTCCGCTGGCTCAGCAGAAGTCAATTTTTAGAAAGATTTCTTCTATTAATTAACGATATAAAAAATTTTCTTGATGAAAAAGGAGATATTTATCCACAATTGAGTGATAAAAGATGGTTGTTATACTTATCATTTTTAGTAGATTTCTGTATACGAAATTAAGCAATTTAAATTTAGCGTTACAAGGTAGAGATAAAAATTTAATTGACATGTTAAGTTCAATAAAAACTTTCCAGTAATATTTACTTTTATTAAAGAAAAATATAAATGACTGCGAATTTATACATCTCCCATATTTATTAAAAATTTTTGAACAAAATCAAGAAATGCTTTGCTATGAATTAAAAGAATTTATTCATGAAATAGAATTAGTTGAGGAAGAAATAAATTCAAGATTTAAAGATTTTAATAAAACTGAAATGATTGTATATTTTATCAGTAATCCATTTCAAGAAAACTTGAACATCACAGAAATTTCAAATAAAATTAGTGGGCTGTTTGATATAAACCAAGCTGAAATAGAACTTGAGATAATAAACATTCAGAATAGTTTACATTTAAAATCAATAAACAATGAAGTCATTTGGAAGTATGCACATCAAAAATTCCCAGTATTAACTGCTATTGTGCAAAAAATTCTGTCGTGTTTCAGATTGACATACTTGTCAGAATCCGCTTTTTCAAATATGACTGTCCTAAAAAATCAATTAAGAAACCAAATTACAAATGATCATTTGGATAATTGTCTGTGATTGGCCACTTCTTCATATCAACTTCTTGACTATGAAAATATTGCGAGGTCCAAACAATGTCGAATTTCATATTAACTTTTTTTTTTTTTTTAATCAACCAGCATTTCCTGTAACTTGTGAGTTTGTAATCAATCTGTTGTTTTTTCTAACTTTGGTTATCCAAAATAGAGAAATAAATATTTTATTCCAATATATTTGTTGTTGTTTTTGTTGTATTCAAATAATTAAAAGTGATAAATAAATTTTTAAATACACAAATAAAGTTTTTAGTTGTGTATTTTTTTTTTAGTTGTTTATTTGTGCGTAATCTGTGGGATTGCATGGTATACCAGCTCGTGTTGTACGTGAAGCGGCTAAAGAATTGTCAGTGCCCTTGACCATTTTGTTTAATTTGAACCTCGGGTCTGGGTCAGTCCCAAGGGGGTAGAAAGAGGGGAAAATAGTTCTGTTGCATAATGGTGGTTCCAAGGGTGCTGTTGAAAATTACCAGCCAATCAGCATAACAGGAATCATTATCAAGGTCTCGGAGAAAATAGTCAAGAGGAAAATACAAGATTGGATAGAAGAAAATGGGATACTGTATCAGGGACAGCATGGTTTTGTGAAGGGTAGGTCATGTCTCAGTAACTTGCTCACGTATTATAACATAGTGACTGCTGAACTGGATAAGGGTAATGGGTTTACAGTGATTCTACTGGATCTTGCAAAGGCCTTTGACAGGATACCACATGGAATTCTAATCAGTAAATTGCAGCATATGGGGATGGTATAGGGTTGGTGAGATGGATAGGAGGGTGGTTGACGGAGAGATATCAGAGAGTGTTTTATTCAGGAGTAGAGTCCACAAGACAGCCTGTGACTAGTGGTGTGCCACAAGGATCTGTTCTTGGACCACTGCTGTTTAATTTGTTCATTAATGATATAGGAAAGGATCTGAGAGGAACAGTTCATTTGTTTGCGGATGATGCAAAGTTGGGTAGGGCAATAGTGAATGCAGATGACGTTAAAATTTTGCAAGATGATTTAGATAGATTGGAGGTTTGGGCTAAGGAGAATGGATGTCAATTTAATGTGGCAAAATGTAAGATTATACATTTTGGGGTGGAAAGATTAGCAGCAGTTTACTACATTGGTGGAACTGTACTCCAGGAAATTGATGAGGCACGAGATTTAGGAGTGTTGGTGGATAAGGAGTTGAAGTTTAGGGGGCACATTGCAAAAGTGGCCAAATCAGCTCATCAAATCACTTGATTGCTGAAGAATACGTTGACAAGCAGATTATTGTTCCTCTGTATTGAGCCTTGATAAAACCCCATCTCGACTACTGTGCCCAGATTTGGTCACCTAGGTTTCTTCTTGATGGGGAGGAGGTGAAGAGGATCCATAGGCGAGTGACCAAGACGATAGCAGGTCTGTGGAATGAACCTTATGAGAACAGGTTGAAGATTTGTGGGTTGCAAAAATTGGTTGATAGGCGGAGGAGGGGAGATATGATTGAGACATTCAAATTACTGAAGGGTTTCTATAAAATTAATTCAGAAGATATTTTTGAGAACAGGGCTGGTTGTGAGAGGACTAGGGGACATCCATGGAAACTGGGAAAAAGTGTGGTTAGTAAAGGTGTTAAAGCTGGGTTCTTTACTTTTAGAGTGGTGAATGAGTGGAATGCGCTCCCAGAGTCTGTGGTGGATGCTGTGATAGTGAATGAGTTTAAGGCGAGTTATGATAGATACTGTATGAATGTCAAATAGTTGTGATGAATATGATTTGGGGCCTCCCTTGATGAGTCTAATGACTCCTTGGAGTTGCCCGTAATAATAATAGTAATCAGATATCAGTTTGGGGGAACATGATCTGTATAAGAGAGTTGATCGCCGAATAACTTATATATAAAAGAGTAAATTGCCAAATAACTTTTTATAGAAAAGTAGCTCGCGTAGTAAAAAAGGTTGAACACCATTGTGCTAGAAGATGCGTTTTACATTATGCGAAAATACTAAGGATAGTGATTGGAGCTTGCTCCACCTTTACTACGAGTTGCCCGTCATGAAAGGTTAGTATACACTTGTATCTGTCGAAACTTTTATAGTCTATATTTGGCATGAAACTCTTGTAGTTTCTATATTCGGCTATGAAATAATGTTTGGATTCAATATCCACTTAATTTGAATAATTTTACATTGCTGAAGTGAAACCTTTTGGCTCTCTTTGTCAGTAATTTTTGGTGCCTTTTGTAATGTGACACCTTTTTTAGCAAGTCGTATCGTAAAGCACAAGTTCTGTATCACTTCATCCAAGTATTCTTGGTCTAGCTCCCACTGACGAGACTTCAAAAAAGATAGATACCAGTCTCGTTAATGACCTCTCCCCATAATGTATAGCATCATACATCTCCTAGGATATGGGTTTTACATTATGGGAAAATACTATGAACAGTGATTGGAGCTTGCTCCACCTTTACTACGAGTTGCCCGTCATGAAGGTTGGCGTACGCTTGTATCCGCCGAAACCTTTATAGTCTCTATATTCGGCATGAAACTCTTGTAGTTTCTATATTCGGCTATGAAATAATGTTGGATTCAATGTCCACTTAATTTGAATAATTTTGCATTGACGAAGTGAAGCCTTTTGGCTCTCTTTTTCAGTGGTATTCTTTATGATTGTCAGAATAGGTTTGCTAGAGGAAGGTCGTGTTTTAGCAGTCTGCTTACGTATTACAAAAGGTGAACAACTCACTCGATAAAGGAGATGCATGTACGGTGGTTTATTTTGCTTTAATTTTTCACTTGAATTTTTCAAAGACCTTTGATAGGCTGCCACATGACTAGCTGGTAACTTATCTAAAACAGATGAGATTAGATAACAGACTAGTAAGTTGGATAGCTGATTGGCTGTTGAATAGGTATCAGCAGGTTGTATATGAAGGAGTAGTATCCCAAAAGAGAAAGGCTTAAAGAGAAAAATACTGGTGTAGTACCATAGGGATCTGTTTTGGGACCATTAGTGTTTAACTTGTGCGTTTATGACTTTGGGACTGGCTAAACTGGAGATGTTCAGCTGTTCGGTGATGATGCAAAGTTGGGAAGGACTGTAGGAACCCCATGAAAAGTGGAGCAGATGTTTGTGGACAGGAGGATCTGAATACACTATGTGAGTGGCAAATGATCGGAGCTATCGTTTTAATGTTGCAAAGTGCAAGGTCTTGAAATTTGGCAGGCAAGGTTGGGATGCAGAGTATGTACATGGAGAAATTTTGAAGGAGGTGGAGGAGATGAGAGATCTAGAAGTGATGGTGGACAGAGACTGAGGTTTAGGGATCACATTGCTAAAATTGTAAGAACATCCCAATGGATTATGGCAATGATGAGGAGAACAATGACATGCAGAAGCAAAGAGGTTATTGTTCCCCAATACAAGGCTTTAATCAGGCTATATATGGACTGCTATGTAAGATTTGGTCACTTGGTTTTTTCAGGGCGATGAGGCTGTATTAGAGAAGGTTTTACTAAGTTGGTGTCAGGTCTATGGAATGTCAAATATGAAGAGAGATTGACAGAATGCAACTTACAGGGTCTTCTGAATAGAAGATGAAGATGGGATATGATTGAAACATATAAGTTGGTGAGGAGTTGTTAACAGATTAATGCGAAGAAGATATTTCATAGAGTAGAGAGGGAGGCAAGGGTAGAGCTAGAGGCCATCCATGGAAGCTGTATAAGAGAGTGTGAGCAGGGGTAGTGAGAAACATGTTCTTTGAGTGGAGAGTGATTGGTGAGTGGAATGCATTGCCTGAAAGTTTGGTGATGTGAAAAAAGTGAATGGGTTCAAAGCAGGGCTTGAACTTTTGGCTTGAGAAAGTATAGACCCCTTACCCCCCAAACACACACATATTCAGTCCTTTGACTAAATGAAAATCAGATAATAATAATAATCTTCTGATATCTTTCTCCTGTGATATTTCTTGTAGAAGACCACAGGAGAAAGACATCAGAAGAATCTTAAATATCCCCAAGAACTACTCACATCCTGATGTCTTCTGGTATCTTTCTCTGATTACACTCAAAAGTTGTGCTTCAGTACTAACACCTGCCCTGTATTGTTTCTGCATTCTTCCATAATTCAGGAACTATTCCAGCAGCTACTCCAATACAACGAAGTGAGCCCATGTTCAACCCCAGTCCTTAAGAAAGAAAGAAAAAAAAAAAAAAGGAAGAAACTAAATCTTTACCATCAAACTATTGACCTATTGTTTTCAGTCCTTTTAAATAATAATGAAATGGAAAGGTTTGGAGAAACCTGCGCTGTTGTTCCCGACATTTCTAGGGCATTGGATCATATCTGGCAGTGAGGCCTGTACAGAAATTGTCATCATTTGGTGCCTCCATTTTTTTGTAATCGTACATGATGATGAATATTTATATTTTTTGTGCTTTCCCACCATTGAAGGAGTACTCCAGTATGCTCTGTTCTGTCGCCTACCCTTTTTTTTTCTCCTGTATGTAACTTCCTTTCACTGATCCATTACCTTATCTATTCATATGATATTATTTCATTCCTCCTATTGCTTTGTAGTACCTCAAACATTCCAATGTTCAGTATCATCTAGAAGTGTTTTCCAAACTTTTCAAACTCAATGCAGTACCCACACACATGCTGCATGTGTGTGTGCGGGCGTTCGTTTGTTCCTCCCAATAGTAACCCTACCAGGAGGTAATTTATTCCTACATGCTCTATTACATGTAGCTTCCAAGTACTGATTAACATTTATATTTCCAATTTTGTATCAGTATTCACATTTATGTTTTTACATTTATATGTACATATTCTGACCTTTACATCCATATTTATATTTTTATATATACATATATTTACACTATATAATTCATACAATATCAGTCATTTATGTTACATTACAATGACTGGAAGTTGATCTTATTGGCAAATTTTAATTAATTCTGAGTAACACTTTTCGATAAGTCTCTGGCCACTTGTCTCCGGAAGTGATGACATGTTGTATTAGTGGCATCCAGGTGGATTCCAGTAGCTGACAGTCATAAAGGATGTAGAAAGATTCTTCAACAGTCTTTTGAAGGTGTGAACTACAA
The DNA here is from genome assembly GCF_054136105.1 of Typopeltis vanoorti. Classification (NCBI taxonomy): domain Eukaryota; kingdom Metazoa; phylum Arthropoda; class Arachnida; order Uropygi; family Thelyphonidae; genus Typopeltis; species Typopeltis vanoorti. Next base: position 33,701,057 of record NC_143572.1, on the reverse strand, counting down.
ATACATGATGGTGATTCCAGGATTAGTGTCTTAGTTTTCCATGTCCTGTTAGAAGCTTGGTTAAACCTGGAAAAATTGCATGTGTTTTCAGCCAGAGTCTGTTTGTTATGCTTGGCAAGAATTCTTTTGTTGTTGAGCCATTTTTTGATGTTTTCCATTCTTCTTTCCACAAGTCTAGGCTTCTTTCTTCTGCGAGTGTTTTTATAGCAGATTTCGAGTACTTTTGTTTCTAACCGCTTCTTTAGCCAGGTGATCCGCTCTCTCTTTTCCTGCTATCCCAGTATGAGATAGCATTTACCCAACAGAACTTGATTTTCCATCCCTCTACACTGAGATTTTAAACTAGATTTCTTGTCTGTTCTATTAACGCTATATGGTTGTTCTGGTTTTTTACATCTATAGTGCTTCTACTATCACTGTAAATTGTGGCTATCTTTTGATGAGAGCTGTTGAGTTCTAATTCCTGGAGATATGTAAGTGATTGAACTATAACAAGTTGTTCTGCTTGGTTGTTGGAACAGAGAGGATGCAGTCTAGAGCAGCATTCTTATATAATGGACTGCTTGTTATATGCAGTGAAAGAACAGCAGACGTTCCCTCTGGTTTTGCTTCCATCAGTGTATATATATGAAGTTCATTACTTTCAGAGCTTTGCTGGGTGAGGCCACCTACTGTAGTGAAGTGGACGTTTGTAGCAGTTTGGATCAATGTTGTAATTTTTGTTATATCTTCCAGAAGTTACTTCATACATAAGAGAGAATTCTTGTATTTTCAGGCAGATCGGTATTAAATCTGCAATAACACAAGCTGTTTTGAAAGATATTGTCCTGTATCTTTTAATTATATATATGCTATAAGACGTTGAACTCTGTTTAGCTTTTGTCAGTTTTTCGTTGATTTTTGCGAATGTTTCCAGGCATGTGCAGCATAAGACATTAATGGCAGTATAGCTCTGATATATATTGTTTTCAGCATTCATTGGCCTAATCCCAACTTAATCCTTGCTAATTTTGCTAGAAGGTTTACAATTTGTAAACTTTTTTCGGCAACATATGAGATGTGTTTGTTGAAGGTAAATTTTTCACCTACTGTTACTCCTAGGTATTTTAGCTCACTGGCTACCTCAAGAACTTCCCCGTTTAGGAAGACTGTTACAGGTTGTTTTGATTTTTTATATGAGATGTGGAACACTTTAGACTTGGTGCTATTGAAGGTAACTTTCTTCTCGCATGCCCACTCTGCAATTTTAGAGTTCTTCGTCGGCTGTTACTTCTAACTGTAAGCCGTTGCATCCCCGAATCATTATCAATGCATCATCAGTGTAAGGACATTTATTTCAGTAGTGCAAGGAAGTCTTAATAGCGAGTCGTACTGGATGTTCCAGAAGTGTGGTCCACAGCAGAAGCCTTGCAGGCAGCCTCGTTTGACTTCTTTTATTACAGCTGTGGTTTTTAACATCATGGTTGCTCTTCTGTCTATAAAATAATTTTTTGTAAGATAGAGTAAGTTTTTTGGACATTTTAAATCTCTTAATTAATTGATTATGACTGGCCACCACATAGCATCAAAGGCTCCTTGTACATTGATGTGTGTGTGTGTACACTAAATTGAAACAAAAGTTTCACGAAACAATATTTGCCTTTACTATATGTAATACATATAAACAGAAATTAGGAAATATTTTATTTAATTCAGTGGATATGCTTGCCATAAAACATAGACAATTTCATTTTCATTCACATAGAATAATTATAAAAATCAAGTGCGTATTAGACCCATCATTGTTTTTCAAAGCCGAATGTAGAAATTATGAAAGTTTCATAAAAATAAGTTGACCAGAGAGCTTACGTGAATACATCTGCCAGCATTTTACGAGTTGCCATAGCATAGACCATTTAGAAAGCATGAATGCTACCCGGGTGTCCATATATTTGCTTTCTAATTAGTCCATTTTTGATAAGGTTTCACCGGCCTGACAGCTGTTTCGAACTGGTTGGTTCACTTCAAAGACCAGGCAGAAACCTCAAGAGAGCAAAAACTCTCTTACAATTCTAAGGAATTTGAAATGTCAGAGAGGTGTATTTTTCGTAAGTGAACTCTCAGTCAGCGCATAAAAGTATTTGCTAAAATAAAGAGCCAAAAGGCTTCAGTGCAGTGATGCAAAATTATAAAAATCAAGTAGATATTAGATCCAGCATAATTTCAAAGCCAAATTTGGAAACTATGATAGTTTCATAAAAAATAAGTTGACCAGAGAGCCTATGGGAATACACCCATGAGCATTTACGAGTTACCCTAGCGCGGACTACTTTAGAAAACATGAATGCTGCCCAGGCATCCATATATTCGCTTTCTAATTAGTCCAAATTTCTAATAGTTCTAATTAGTCCTATTTAATAAATTCATATTGAAATTTGGTAGGCAAGGTTGGGATGCAGAGAATACAAAAAGGAGACAAAAGAGAATACAAAAAAATGGAGGAGATAAACAGATTTTTGTTCCCTACACCTGTTCTTTTGGAAGAACAGAGTGAAAATGTTTTTGATAAACATCCTCTCCCAGACCAACTTCTCTACATGGAAGAAAAATAAAGCTACTTGTTTTAGGCTGTGTATTATATGTAGTAATGATTACTGCAAATTGGTGATAACTGGAATGAAAATGACCCTTCATAATGAAAAACAACTCTCATTGACATGCTGCATACAGGCAAACAAAAGTTTTATTATAATGCCAAACACAGTAACTAATTATTCTACTGACAACCTTTCTAAAATTTCAGTTACAGTCTGCATTCATACATCTGTTTCTGCAACAAATGCAGAACTTGGTTTCTGCATTCGTTGGGTACAGAAACCAACTGTTTTATGTAAAGCAAATGTGTGTGTATTTATATATATACACACTTGAATATTATATATATATATATATATATATATATATATAATATTCATACACACAATCAGAATTGCATTCAGTTCACCAATATAAAATTTTACAAATGAATAATCAAAAACATTCCAACTAGCATGCTGTTTATATATTTAAAATAGTTTAAAAATGTGCCTGCTTGATGTGGATGGGATGTAATATACTGTGAATCAAGTTCCTGCTTGAAGCAAAACACAGAGAATGAGATAGAGCTGACATGAATGTTTTAAAGCTATCAAACCTATGAGATTAACTGATATTTTCTGTTTTATTTTATTTTAAAAATAAATAAATAAATAAATGCTGGTTGTGACCTGCTAAATTGCTTTCACGACCCACTAGCAGATCATCACCCACAATTTAAAAAACACTGCCTCTAGAAGTAGCTTTAAAGGCAAACTTGCATGCTATGCTATGCTTTAATGTAATGAGGACAACTTACTATTACTTTTTTTCCCACAAAAATTAAAACTAACTTATTTCAATTTATCTTCCATATCCCTTATAATATACGTATTACTAGACTGGATCAGAACTCTCTCTCTCTTAGAATGACATTTGCCTTTAGCATTTCCTGGCTTAAAGAAATCACATTGATTGCCTCCTTAATTTATTAAAATTCAGGCATTAATTTCTGCCTAAGATGCTTTTCATCCATTTTGCTATCCAATTTCACCACCACTTAACAAATCTTAACTCATGATACTATTCTTATGTTTGAGGTGGTGCAAAACCTTTCTAAAATTTTTTGATGCTCTCCAGAGTAAAGCATTCTAGCTGATTGAGAATACCTCTCTTTCAAATCTTATTTCTTTTCTGTATGTATACTTTTATGACTGCCACTCTTCTCAACTAGCAGCCATTCCTCTGCATTGTACTAAACTTGTAAAAACACGAGAAGCAGCTGCCTATCATCCTTTTACACCTCAGCTTGAACACACTGAACCTGTTTTTTCATTCTTTCTGCTTCTTTTCTGTGGAACAGCCCTCCTTATGAGATATTGTGTTCCTAAGTTTTTCAATAAAATTATCACTGGGTTCTTTAACCCTTGCTCACATATTGCTGTAGTGCACTATAAGTTCTGCAGCCTTTTCCCCTCCCAGTAGTAACCCTACCAGGAGGTAGATTTATTTCCTACATGCTCCATTGCATTCAATACATATATTACATGTAGCTTCTAAATAACTGATTAAGATTTATATTTATTTTTTGTGTCAACATTCATATTTACATATATTTATATTTTTATATTTACATATTTTACGCTATAATCCAAACATTATGAGTAGTTATATTAAATTACAATGATTGGAAATTTATCTTATTGGCAAAATTAAATAATTTTGAGTAGTGCTTTTGGATAAGTCTGTTTTGACACTGGCCACTTGTCTCCTGAAGTGATGTGTTGTATTTGGGACATATGGATGGAGTCCAGCTGACAGCCATAGAGTAAGTGATCAACATTCTGTTGAAGGTGTAGACAACAGATGCAAAATGGTGATTCCAGAATATGGAATCTGTTTAGGTAATACCTTAAATTTTCCATGTCCCATTAGTAGCATGGTTAAACTTGGAGAGATGGTGTGCAGTTTCAGCTGGAGTCTGCTTCTGATACTTGGCAAGAATTCTTTTGTTGATCTGTTTTTTGATGTTTTCCATTCATCTTCTCACAAGCTTTGGTTTATTTCTTCTGCCAGTATTTTTATAGCTGATTATGGGTACTTTTATGAGTGCCACTCTTTTTAACTAGCAGCTATTCCTCTGCGTTCTACTAAACTATAATTCCCAGAGACATGTCAGTGAGTAAATTATAGTAAGTTCTACTCAGTTATTTGAACAGAGAGGATACAGCCTAAAACAGCATTCTTTTATAACGAACTATCTGTATACTATGACTGAACAACTCGCATTTCCTTCTGTTTTACTCCCATCAGTGTATATCTGTTATCCATCAGTTTCAGTGCTTTCCTTCTCTTTAATATATGCTTTCTTTGATGGATGAGGCCACTTACTATAGGGAAGTGGAAGTTTGTAATGGTTTGGATCATTGTTGGCATTTCCGTTATAGCTTTTGGAAGTGGCTTCATGTGTTAGTCAGAACTCTTGCACCTTCAGGCAGATCGGTGTTAGACCAGCAATAATGCAAGCTGCCTCAAAAGATGTTGCCCTGTGTCATTTAATTATTCATAGGGCTATAAAGGCATTGAGCTCTGTTTAACATTTTTTCATTTTTCTTAGATTTAATGCATCTTTCCAGGCAGGTGCAGCATACGATATCAGTGGTAGATAGCTCCAGTACATATCGTTTTTAGCACTCGTTGGCCTAGTCCCCCACTTTATCCTTGCCAACTTGGCTAGAAGGTTTACAGTTATAAGCTTTTCCTGGCAACATATGAGATGTGTTTGTTGAAGTTCAATTTGTTGTTTATTGTTATTTCTAGGTATTTTAACTCACTGGCTACCTCTAGGACTTTCTCATTAGGAAGATCATTATATATTGTTTCAATTGTTTACGTGAGATGTGGAGCACTTTTATTGAAAGTAACTTTCTTCTCACATGCCCACTCCACAATTTTAAAAACTTCATTGGCCGTTATGTCATAGCATTATGTAATGATTCAGTGTCACTGAATCATTATCAGCACATCATCAGCAGAAGCTATGACTTTGGTTTCAGTGGTGAAAGAAAGTCTTAATATAGTTGTGCTGGCTTTTCCAGAAACCTGCTCCACATCAAGACCATTGCAGGCAGCTTCATTTGACTTTTGTTACAGTTGTGGGTTTCACTGTCATGGTTACTCTTCTGTCTGTGAAATAAATTTTTTGTAAGGTAGAGTAGGTTTTTTGTACATTTGAAATATCCTAATTATGTAATTGTGGCTAGTCACCATGTAGTATCAAAGGACCTTGCACATCGAGTGAGATCAATAGCATGTCATTATTTATTTATTTATTATTATTTTTATTTATTTATTTATTTTTATTTTTATTTTTTGCTTTAGAACTGTCTGGAGTGAACTTTTTAATCTCCATAATAGTGTCTACAGGGATTGATTAAGGTCTAAATACATACTGATTACTGCTTAATAGGTCTCTTGAATAGATAAAGTGCATTATTCAGTTTATCAGAAGTTTTTCTAGTACCTTGCCAGTGACATTTATGAGATTAATTGGCCTGTATGTATATTTATCGGCATAATTTTAGAGCATTTCCATAATAATTATAAACTGTTATAAATTTGGGGAATTCTGGAAGCATTCTTAGGAGCATATTGCTAGTTATCCTATTCTCTCCAGGGGGTTTTCTTGGATTCATTGATCATAATATTGATTCGATTTCATTAGATGTAAATAAATCATCATTAGGAATACCTGTATCTATTCCCATTCTTTTGTTGGTGCTATTGAAAGTTCATATATTTTGTGAATTTCTTCATTTGTTGATTGGGTGTCATCAGGAATAAACCTGTTTATCATTATAACTATGATTTCTGCTAAGTTTCTGGTATAAGAGCCATCTGTTTTTTTAATAATTGATAATATGCTGGCCTGGTTGGCCAAGTGGTTAGCGTATCCACTCTCCAGCTAAAAGGCTGCGGATTTGAATCCTGCTTTGGGCTTGGATGTTTGTGATTGTCTGTGGAAATACTAGTGGTGATGAGCAGTAGATGGTGTTGATGTAGTTGTAGTTCATTGTAGTTGGTGGAGACAGAGTTGTAGAGTAGGTGTCCCCTCCCCCGATGAGTTCTTGGACTCCCTGGAGGTGTCACATAATAATAATATGAGTGTTGTTATATTTTTGCTTGCTGCTAATTTATATATACCGTTCCAAGGATTCGATGTGCTTGTCAAAGTACAAAATTTTTTTCACGATTAAGTTTTCACATTTATAATTTTGGATTAATAGCTGTATTTGACTTTATGATAATTCTGTTGTCTGTTCTGCCTTTGATTGTTGTAGATTCTTTGATTGAATTGTTTGAGTGCATTAACACATTTTCTTAAGACTGGTAGTTTGTCATTCCACCAATGTACTCATTTTTTGCCATTGATCTTTAGCTTCTTGGGTATTTTAAGTGTTTAGTCACAGGATTTTTTTAAGAGATGACAATGTTTAGAAACAATAGGAAGTCTGTATCTGCTTATGTTGATGCCCAGATGGCTAAGTTTTTGTCTAGGTTAAGCTGCTGTTTGCTGGTGACAGTGAACTGATGCTCTGAGATTAGGCTTGCAAATTCTCCTTTCAGTGCTTTTGCAAATGTATCTATGCTCTGTTCCACTTTAAGATTGCAGTCTGCTCACCACAAGGAAAGTGCATATTCTGTGCTCAGAGGTATCGATGTTGCTAAGCAATTGCATCCTCTCGATCTATGAAAGATGATGCACATTGCTGTTTTACATACCTGAAGTTGAGATCTTCCATCATCTGATAAAGCATTGTTCTTGATATTTGTGGCAGATCAGATCACTGTTGACTTCAGCAATCAGCATGTTCAATGTGGGCTGCTCATTCCTGAAGAAAAATGTATGCATCTTTTGATGAATGGCAAGGCGAATGAAATCATCATATTTTGGCATTGAGTGCTTGGATTGGCTGAGTTCAAATCCCTGTCATGCCTGCTTTTTTGGATGTTTGGCACATATAACCTCTTTTTATCATCTTTCACACTAAAGATGGTTCTTTCCAAACACTGGTCAGCTCGCTCACCATCACTAGTCTCTTCCTTGGTCTTGCCAGGGTGTGAAGCTCACAGCTTTATAAAAACATTCATCAAAATTTACTTTGATTGACTCGTCAGTGTTTACTCATGAGAATTTCCAATAAAAAAAAATCTGGAGTCGCAATCGAAACACCTGTCTTGTTTGACATGTTTGTTCTGATTTTATTGAAATCATTGCCTGACCCATGGAGCAATACAATTGGTTAAACAATATCAGTCAGTTTATTAGTTATTTATTTTTGTGGTTTTTTTAAAGTAGTACTGATTTTTTAAATGTTATGTTTGATTTAAAAAAGACTGACTATGCTCTTAATTTTATGTCCAAATGATATTTTAATTGTATCCAAAGAAGGGACTTTTGTTGTTGTTAGTGGTGGTGGTGGAATTAGCATTTTCCATGAGAAAGTGATTTTCTGCAATCTTAAAGTGTAACAGTGTATAGGTTGGTTTCTTTTTGATGAACTATAGAGGAAATTACTCACTGTTAGAATGAACATTGTGCAGGCTATCAGTCATTACTAGACACATCCAGTTTTCCTGTTCGATACCATACAAAATCAGGTCCGAGTACTACAGTCTACTTCCAGTCTTGTGTGTGTGTGGGTTGGTGTGTGAGAGAGAGTAAGTGATCACTAACTAGTCTCAGTGCCTCTTCAGTGTTACTGTCAGGTTCTATCATATAAAGTTCTATCTAGCAACACTCTTATAGATCTGCTTTACTATTGTAATCTTGAATAGGGGAGGCTTAGATTCTTACAGTCTACTTCTCAGCCCCTATTCTGTCACCCACAGTATATCTGTAACATAGGTAAAGCTGGAAAGTTTGCTCCATGGACCAAACATGTATCCACCATTTCAAACCTCCAGTAAGCAAGGTAGTGTTTCACTGGACAATAATCTGTTGACTAGGGGGTATCTATCACTGTTTACATAATCATCTTAGGAGTCTTCACATATCTATCACCTATAATCTAGTTGGCATTTCCTTCAACTAGAAAGATATATAAAATTAAGGGGATAAAAATCCCTTATTATTTTACAGCCAGTATGCAAAACTCTAAGATCAAAAACTATGATCTAAGAGCATACTGGCTGTAAAATAATAAGGGATTTTTATCCCCTTAATTTAATTAACTTCACCAGAAAAAATAGCCATTTGGCTTTTCATCTTAGTTATAGAAAGATATATGTTTTGGCAGGCAATACTCACCAGAGTTGACATAGGACCATTTGTGAAAACAGGCTATACCTTGAAAAGGTGAGGTTGGCTTAACTGCAAGAGGCTGTTGAGCAAGTCAGTCTTCTTAGAAGCTGTAACCATTGACTCTACCCCAAAAGGAAGTAGACCATTGTGCATGCATAAGCTTAAACTTTGTAAATTTATTTTCTGTTTTGGGACAGCTGTGTTCTGGGATATAGAGAAGAGAAATCAGATGTTAAAAAGAAGTGTGTTCATTCTGAATCTTGTATGTAAGGACTCCTGATAGTTAATATTTGCGAGATGTACAACAACTAAAAGTATAGCTAATAATACCATATTGTAGTTCAAAATAAATATATATAAACTATTTTCCCATTGAAATAATCAATCTTTGTTGTCCCTTTTGTGAAAGAATAGAATTTACCAATGATATTAAAATTTGCACATTAAAGTATGTACAAGGATTGTATGTCGTTTTACTATGCTGTAAGACAAGTAAAAATTAGTAAAACTTGAGTCTCTGGAGAAATTTTGAAAAAGGTGATACAGAAATCAGTTTTCTGAATAATCAAGATAGAAACCATGATAGTCCTACATATCTGAAAACTATTATTTTTTAAAGTGAAGGTGTAAGTTAAGATATTATCACTTGCAAAAAGAGAGAGTACAAGAAACTGTTCAATAGAGAATGTCTATACTTATTAAAAGTAGTAGAATAGATAGTTATTTTTACTTACTTACTCCTGTCAGCAAAAATTAGCCTTTCAGGAAATCTCTTTTTTTATGGGAACCCCAGTCATGAAGCATTATAAACCTTTCTCCACCAACCACCAAATATTCTGTCTTTGTAAAATTAACCTATATGAAACCTATAAACATCAGCCAATTTCCTCATTGTCAAATTATTGTCATCTTGATCCTGTTTTTCACCAGGTCATTGTAAACAATAATTTGACAATGAGGAAATTGGCTGATGTTTATAGGTTTCATATAGGTTAATTTGTCAAATTATTGTCATCTTGATCCTGTTTTTCACCAGGTCATTGTAAACAATAATTTGACAATGAGGAAATTGGCTGATGTTTATAGGCTTCCTATAGGTTAATTTTAAAAAGATAGAATATTAGGTGGTTGGTGGAGAAAGGTTTGAATGGGTGATGTTGTTCCCAATCTCAGTTCCCATAGTTCTACATGACATGTCTCAATCTGCTGACACTGTAAGCTAGATCTTAAATATGGTCAGTAATATCTCAGGCCTTCTGTATATTATATTCTCTTAATCAGATTGCTAATCTTTTCACTCGCATTCTCTTCTTATTGATCCCAAGAATCCACTAATGATAACTGAATCATCGATCTTTTTTGAGGTCCACAAAAGTCAGATGTGTTTCCTGCATTTTGACCATTTTTTCTATGATCTGTCTTAAGATGAAAATGCTATCAATACAGGGCTTTCCAGCAGTAAAGCTCACCTTTGCTTCTGACATGGAAGTTCTAATGTAGGAATTAGTTTAGTAATTAATTTAGTAATGATTATCAAATGAATGTGAAAAACATGTAGTGGAATAAGTTTTATGAAGCATCTTTTGATTATTTTATAGTCAGTATAGTGAAGTGGTGTGCTTTGCTACAATTGGGAGTACTCCAACACAGCCCCTCTCTCCCATTTTAAAAGAGCAGTTCATAACCAAATTACATGTTGAATGGCAAAAAAACCTTAATGATGATGATTTTACACTGCAGATGGAGGATGAATCATCTGTAAGTATTTTTTTTAAATGTTATTTATATTGCTTTTCTATACTAAACGTTGATTTGCCTAAAACCCATCGGCAGTTTTTGAACAAATTTTTAAAAAATGTAAATTAATTTTTTTTTAAATTTTCATTTCCAAAATTAAAAAAAAATTTAATTTACATTTTTAAAAAATTTTTATAAATAAAATTTATAAAAGTGCATACTTTTATAAACTCCTTATTATGATTCTGTGTTTGCTAAATATATATGTTAATAATGAACAATAATATTTGTCACTATGACATATTCGGTATATCGTGCATGTTTCACTCAAGCTAGAACTTGCTTGACAGTGTATTATGTCCCTTCTGGGTCAGATGAGTGCAATTTTTACGAAGTCTTCAGTATATATGGGAAAGTATATATATATATAGCATGTATATGTGCAAAGTATATGTATATATGTTGCATGTTAGTTTGAATGTTTTCAGTTAAATTTTATTTGTAAAATTAGCTTTTATGATAATGATATAGAAAATCAAATGCATTCTGATTTCAAGCTATATATATAATAATAAATCTTTATCTGTTTTTGAAAAATTGCTTTTCATAAATTGGTTGGTTTCTGCAGCAGTTGATTGCATTATGAACAGTAGTGACTATATAATTTCTGCAACTAAAAATTTGAAATAGATTGTTAGGAGAATTTATTTAATTAGATACTGTTTTGTGCTATAATAATTCATTTTGTTTGCCTGTATGAGAGGAGTTATTTTTCATTATGCAGGATCATTTTCACTCCAGTTGTCTAATTATTATAATTGTCATTAAATATAGTACATAGACTGTAACTGTCTATGTGTGTCTGCAGTATGATATATGTTGGGGAGGGGGATTTTTCACTATTCAGGGAAATTTTCATTCCGGCCTTTCATAAGAGTAGGCATAGCAAACAAAAATCCATTAATTTCTGTGAATAAAAACGAATCCAAGAAATCTTTTTCCCTCTTCTCATAAATTTTTTATGGCCAACATAAATGTGAACATCAGTGGTGCTGCGTGCCTATTTCAATCAGACAGCCGTGTGGCTTATGCAACCCCTAGCTACAACATTTACGTTTAACCGTATAATTGCATTTTTATTGATGCATGAAAGTTTTAAGAGTTCATAGTAAATCAGCACTCATCTTAATTGATCCAATGCAATTAATTATAGATAACTTTGACATATGTAAAATATGTATATATGACATATATAACTTCAAATGGAACTTTATGCTTTATAGAAAGAATAAAGGTCAAATGAACAATAGCTATGCTTCACATGCAGTATTTATGTGAGAAGCACAAAGGGTTTAAGCTTCGTGGTGGGATTAGATTGTCATTGGCAAATACTAGAATGATACACAGATAATTTGAATTTTGATACGATTTTTAAATACAGCCACATAATATACACAGAAATTGGAAAAAATAATCACTTGGAAATTATTATTTTTCTGGATTGAACCAAAGAGAGGCTGAAATAACTAGTTTTTCTTATCTATTGATACACAAGTTCCATACTCCTTCAACTATAATCATACAATCCCAGAAAATTCTGGCAGAAAACAGGATATTCGGTAGATCGTCAACACTGTTTCCCATTGTAAATATGGCAAAAAGTTATAAATTATTTATAGAAAATTACTTGTCTATATGAGTGTCCTAACCACATTAGTTCATGCTTCACACATGTAAAACAGATGAAACTCAGAAAACAAAAACAGCAACTCATGACAAATAACATTCAATTGGATTGGTTGACACAATAACCAATCATATCCAATGATGTCTAGGTGCTATTGTCTCAGCACTCACCCTGCCTTGCCTTCTGGGCAGTTTAAAACCACCAAAATGCTAAAAATTTGACCCAATGCACCATATGTTCAACGGGCTCAAAGGTGTATTATTTGTGACTGCACACATAGGCTATTAACGCAATGTATACGCATCGAAAAGTGTCCTCTTCATGAAGTATTAATATGTTGTGCTTAATGTTAGGAATCACGCAAAACCAGGAAACAATTAGGGGAGTCTTTAATGGAAATAAATGCAAAAATATAATATTGGTGATATTGCTATTCTGAGGATGTGAATATTTGCCCCTGGTAAACATGCATGTCTAGAGATTATAAGATAATGTGTAATTTGCTCCATCCTAGTAACTTATTGGAGACATAATATAATACCACATCTGTAAATTATTAGTAATTCATTTGCCTCTAAATGAAAAAAAAAAAAAATTGACAATGCAATTTAAAAAATGCAAAAGGCAAAGAAGGAGAAGAAAATGGGAATGGATAGGGGGAGAGGGGTATTATTAGCATTCACCAGTGGTCACACAAACAGAATGGGAGAGAAAAGATTAGCAAAGCAAGTGTTGCCAGTGTGGCAGGAAGAAGACACAAAGGAAGACCAAGATCTAGGTGAATTGATGTGGTAAGAAGTGCTTTAGAATCAAAATTGTAGTCGTGATCTGGAATCAGTTATCTTGAGAGACTAATTTAGAGGAAAATTCTAAGTTAAAAATATTGCTATCAAGAATAACAATCAGTGACACTTTTCTTGTATCTGGTATCTCCATGTGAATTGTTGCTCATCTTGATGTTGGAACATTGTATCAGTAATGACTGGGTTTTATGCTGAACAGAAAACCAACAACTATTTACTGTTATTATTTATTGGCTCGGCCCTTTTCTCCAAATTTTCCTAAAACATTTCTGTGTGTTTGGCATTCATTTCCTACTCTGCTGTTTAAATCTTCAACATGGACCAGCTACCTTATGATTTTTCTCTTGGAGAGTGGTGAATGAATGGGTTGCCTGAGTGCTCTGTCTGTTGATGGTTTCAAGGAAAGGTACGATAGATATTGTGTTGATAGCTTGAGTCTCTCACGATTTGTCTTTGGACTCCATGGAGGTGCTTGTGCAATAATAATTCTTATATGGAACATTTTAGTAGAGAAATTTCGCTCACTCATTTCCCCCCCCCCCCCTTTAAAAGATGGAAACTATGAGAGCTCTACTCCAATCATCTGTAATTCTATCCAGGCTTTCTGAATTATGAGGCTGCTTCATCATCATCACAAACCATGGGCTCACTTCCGATTGGTGTCTGATGACTCCTTCACTATCTTCTTCCACCTTTCTTTGTTCAGTGCACAGTGTCACAGTTCCTGTACACCCATTCTCTGTATGGTCTACCTCTTCTGTTTACACCATCCATAATACCAAACATGAATGTCTTTATCTTCCAATCCTCACTCATTCTGCATATGTGTTCAAATAATTGCAGCTTTCGTTTTAATCTTCTACATTAGATTCTTCTTCTTTGGTTGTATCTTCCGATAAAGCTCTTCATTTATAATTTTTTGTACCCATCCTATTCTTAGAATCTTCTTGTAACAAGTTCTTTCAAATGCCAAAATTCTCTTTCTTGATTCCTTATTTATCACCCACGTTTCAGATCTGTACAGTACACTGCTAAAGATGCAAGTTTCCAGCACTCTTAGTTTTGTTTGCAGGCTGATCACTTTACTTTTCCAGATGTTATCCATGGCCTTCAGATTTGTTCTTCCCTTTGCAATCTTGATCTTTATTTCTTTTTTCCAGTCCAAATCATATATCATTTTACTTCCCAAATATGTGAATTGTTCTACATTTTCTATATCAATTCCATCCACTTGTATCGTTTGTTTCATGTTCTTCTCACCAAATGCCATTGTCTTTGTTTTTTCAAAGTTCATAACAAGTCCAAATCTCTTTCCTTCCTCATTTAACAGTTTCAGTGTTTTTTGTAGTTCTCTTTCTTCTTCTTCGATAATAACAATGTTACAAAATGTTTATATCTCCATGTTTAAGCATTTCTGGTCATAAATGATCTACTCCTGATTGCATTCCATTTGAAGATTTTCTACTCCTGTTTTGTCACTGCCTGTTTCATTTAACTGTCTTTCAAAGTAAATACTCCAGACATCTAGAACACCTTCAGTTTTCATGTCACCTATATCATCCTTGATTCCTTTAGAGTACTCTTTCCTATTTGTAAACTTTTTTACAATATCCTCCAAAACATTTTGCCACCTTTATGATATTTGCCTTCTATATTTTTGCTGAAGTCTACCCACGACTTTTGTTTAGTTCCTTTTACACATAGCTTAGCTGTCTTACATTTTTCTCTGTATTCTTTTAATTCTTTTCTGCTCGCTTATTTGCTAGTAAATTTCACAGTTTCCTCTTTTCCAGGACTGCTTCTTTAACTTGTGTCCACCATAGTGTTCTTATTTTTCTATCCTTACAGTCACCTTCACCACATGCCTCACTAGATAAATCAGTCATGTTTTCTTCAGAGTTTGCCACTGAGATTGCAAGGTTTGATTCTTGTTTTTGAACTGTCATTTTTTCTTGAAGAATGTTTGTATAGTTAAGTCTACAGCTTAACTCTAAAAGCTGCTTAGCTTTAATTATTTTTAAAACTTTCTTATATATTATTATTTTCAATGTGATATTCATTTTCACTTACTTAAAACTAAGTGATGATCACTTCCAATTTCTTCAATTTTTACAAAGATCCCATCCTGACTACCTGATAATTCAGAGAGCTACACAGTTTGAAGGCAAGAAAGTACAAGCATTCAGAACAGGAAGAAAACTTGACTTTACTAAACGGTGCATGTGCACGCTCACGTACACGCATATTGAACCTGATTCAGCATTCATGCTTCAGCTTAAAAGTTAATTTTTTTTTTCCAGAGAACCCATTGAATGGATGACATTTTTTATGGTAATTCCATATTCGAGAGGTTGTTCAATCAACTTGTTATACATTTTATGCCATGTTGAATGGTCAGAAAGTTGAGAAAAAAAAAGGAAACTTGTTAACATGTACTCTTTAGAAAATGTTGAAGAGAGTTTTCAAAAATTAGCTATAGAAGGAATGAATACCATGTGAGGATGGTGAGAAGAATTATTTTCTTATGCTTGCTATTGAACTGGAAAAGAGTGAATAATTATGGCACTTGTTTTAATACATTTTGAGCAGAGCTGGGGTAGAGGATTGCTGAGACCATTTCTCATGAATATTGATCTTGAAAATATTTGTAGAAAATGAAAACAGTAGCAACTGAGCATTTGGATGAAAGAGAATAGAGTGAATTAGATGGGTCATGTTATTGATCAGCTTCATTTGTACTTTTCTCTATTCAGTCAACAAGTACGAGGGTGGTCTGATCCAACATTATCTTGCCGATAATGTTGGCATCTGTTGTCGAGGCTGAGAACTTTTCAGACCACCCTGATAATTTTGAAGTAAAGTCTGGAGAAAGGCAACAAAAGTTGGGCCTAGAGTCCTAAATGGTGTCCTTTATTTGGCTAAATTGGATAGTCTTGGCCAGTGGGCTGAAGATCTGAGGATGAGTGCATTCCAAATCATTGGGGCAGTTTCATGCACCCAAATTTGTTGAGGTTTGGAAAGTTTCTCAGCGTTGAGGCAGATTTGAGGAATATCCTCTCGCATTTGTATTTGTTTCAGTGAAATAGAGTGGCCTTCTTACAGCATATCCTTTGAGTGTCCAAAGCTTTGTCTGCAAGTTCAGAGTGGCTGTAATGGTGGAACCAGTTGTAGTCCTTGTATTCAGAAATTCTGATATTGGCTGTCCTCCTGCCTGTTTGGCCATAGTAGGACAGTTTTGCAACTGCAAGAGGCCTAGTATGTCTAGGGAATGTGGCTGGTCTTTGGTGGAGCAGAAAAGGGATGCCAATGTTTTATGTGGTCTGTATGGTTGTATTTCCTTAGGATTTTTGTTAATTTTTCAGATGTGCCCCAGATAAATGGAATGGTGATAGATTTTATGTAATCTCTACTCTGAAGGAAGAAAGGAGGGGGATTGAGGTTACAGGGTATTAATCTTATTTGGATATTGTGAGTATTGTATCCTAAGAAAGTGTTTAGAATATGGTTAAGTTCAGTACTTAGGGACTGCTTTCATAACTGATTAATTTTGCCCTCTTATATTAGGTTTTTATAATTCCATATTGTTGGGACAGCTAGGGTGACTCCTGGTGAACATATATACCAGTATTTATAGATTTTCTAAACAGAAAATGCTAGGGATCTATCTTCAAAGGTTTCCATGAAGAAGTTGGCCAGGGGTAGAGAAAGTGGGAGAACCTATGGCTGTTCCTGCTATTTGTTTGTAAAATTTTCCTTGCCAAACGAAATAGCCAGAGTTCATAGTGAACTGAAACAGGGCTGAGATATTGGTAGGAAATATAGCTTTGATGAGATCTAAGATGTCTTTAAGTAGGAAATTAGTAAATAGAGAAGAGACATCAAAACAGACTATTACGCCAGTGTGTAGGAGTGTCATCATCATCAAATTCCTGCCATGTACCCTCAAGGGGTGTACAGGATATGATAGTACTACATGAAAAAAATTACATCATTATTAATTTCCTATCTACAATTTTCCTCCAAATCAGTGTGTTACTTGTCAAGACTCCAACATTATCAGATCTTATATTTCTATCGTCTAAGGCACTTTGTACCGTATCAATCCGCCTATATCTTGGTCTTCCTCTGGGTCGTTTTGCTGCCAACCTGGCAGAGAACACTTGTTTTGCTAATCTTTCCTCACCCATTCTGTTTAAGTGACCATACCACCTGAGATTAGCTCTGCTAAAGCATTCCTGGATGCTGACAATGTCAAGTTCTTTCCTAATATCCTCGTTTTTAATATGATATTGCCATTGATGCCATCTGGTCATGCCTATAATCTTTCTCAGGACTCTCATATCTGTGGTCTCTAGTCTTTGGTCAAGTGTTTTACTTCTGACCCAACTCTCAGATCCATAAGTTAAAACTGGTTTGAACGCTGTCTTGTATACAGCTAATTTAGCGTTCCGACTAATTTCTCTCTTATTCCATATGAATTTATTCAACTGACTTCCCACCATACCAGCTTTGCTGATTCTGTTGTCTATTTCTATATATAATTTTTCCATCTTCAGTAAAAATCGTGCCTAAATAGCTGAAATGTTTTACTTGTTCCACAGGTTCTCCATTCACAACACAGTTGACATTTTCAATGATTCTGCCTATTTTCATTGTCTTTGTCTTTTTATTGCTAACCTTCATACCATATCTATTACAACAGCTATTCAATTTAGTCAGAGAATCTTGCAGACTTGTAGCGGATTTATTTAGAAGTATAACATCATCTGCATAAAGCAAAGAGCTGACATTAACATCTCCAATTTTGATATCATGTTTAATACCACTTTCTTTCACAATGTGATCCATATAGATAATGAATAACAGAGGGGATAATGTACATCCTTGTCTCACACCAGATTTAACATTAAACCATCTTCCTGTACTTCCTTCAATTCTAACTGCTGACTTACAACTCAAATAAAGACTAAGTATTGCTTGATATAATGCCCCATTGACACCATATAACTGCAGCGTATTGAATAGCTTCTCTCTTGGCACCTTGTCATATGCCTTTTCCAAATCGACAAATCTTAAATACAGATCTTTATTATATTCCCATGCTTTCTCGACTATTTGTCGTAAAGTGAAGATCTGATCCTGACAGCCTCTATTTGGCCTGAATCCAGCTTGTTCTTCACCAAGCTTTTCTTCCACAATTCTTCTCAAACGTTTCTCAAGTATACTTGCATAGATCTTGCCAGGAACACTCAGTAGAGAAATACATCTGTAATTCCCACATGCAGTTTTATTTCCCTTTTTATATATGGGTACTATGAGAGCTCTACTCCAATCATCGGGAATTCGTCCCTCTGTCCAGGCTTTCTGAATTATGCAGTGCAGCCACTGTAAGACTCTTATACCACCATACTTCAGCATTTCTGGTCGAATATCACCTACTCCTGCTGCCTTTCCACATTTCAAGCCTTTGATGGCTTTTTCTACTTCAAATGTAGTTTTCTACTTTTTCTACTTCAAGTGTAGGAATGTGACGTTTTATATACTAGCTTTTAAAGTGTGCTGAATTTTGTGTGTGTGTGTGTGTGTGTGTGTGTGTGTGTGTGTGTGTGTGTGTGTGTGTGTGTGTGTGTGTGTGTGTGTGTGTGTGTGTGTGTGTGTGTGTGTGCCAGTATGTTGTGTGAGCACTTTGGCTAAATGTTTGATGAATTTGTATGAGGGTAAATCAGTGCCATCCAATCTTCAGCCCAATGGCCAAGACTACCCAATTTAGCCCACTGTTGAGGGGGGGGGGGGGCTTTAGGCCCAACTTCGGTTCCTTCAGCCTCATTTGCCCAGTGTTAGTGCCTGCATCCACATATCATTGTTTTTTGATCCCTGATGATCACATTGTAACATTGCCAAAATAGAGAAAAATATTAATTAAAGTTATTATAATTAATAATTAGTATTTGTTGTTATTTTCTGAATATTAATAATTATGAATAGCCAATATATAAGCCTTTCTACCAGAATTACCAGTTGTATAGTATTGATATCTGAATAGAGGTAAAGTAAATGCATCAGCCAAAAAGAAAGACTTATTTCTTCTATGTTGAGAAAATGATATTTATAATACATTTATGCCAATTAAGATTGGAGGTGAGAGTTATCCCAGGACTTCCTTCTTGTCCAGATAATTTAGGTGTTGTTAAAAGTATGACTGGAAGAAAAGGTTATTTTTTTGCAAGAAATAAGCCAGGATTGAGTTTTACTGTTTATATTTCAATTTTGGCCATAGTAGAATGTTTTATGTTTATTGAAATTAAAATCATTATCAGAACATTGAAGAATGATTTGGGGATCTGAATTTAGGATTCCAGTTGATGTTCTGGGAATAACATAACATTTGTCCAAAGGCAGGTAACATAAGCAAGAAGAAGATCCTGATATCAACAGTGGAAACATCCATACTGGTGGTCATTTATTAATTAACAGTTTCCAGGTAACATATAAGATGAGTGTTACTGGTTTCTCCTTCACTTTAAAAAAAACTGAAGTAAGAAAAATTGGATAATATGATAGTAAAGATAATGTTCCTTCTTAGGAATGAGTTGGGTTAATTTCCATGTTACAAGAGGGATCCCACTGGAACTGAAAAGAATAAAAAGAGAATAAAGATAGAACACAGGAATCAACTCTGCACCACAAACCTTCAGAACAATTGGAGAAATTCCATTATGACAACGAGAATTTTTTGTTGTCTAGTTTGGAACAAGATTCTTCTGATCTCTTTCTGGTGAAAAATTAAAATGGACATTAAATGTTGTTTATCTAGAAACATTTTATCAACACTTGCTTCTGCCAAAGTAACAACTGGTAGCTTTGGGATGCACAGGGCCAGAGAGAACAACTGCCATTTGGACAGGATGAAAATTTCTTGCTTTCAGCTCTTTCGAAATCAGTTTGGTTTATGCAGATACTTTGATTGTAGTTGTTTCAGGCTATAGCAATAAAACATAAAAAGGAAGATGGAAATTTTTTTGAAAGCTTGTTGTGGGATTGTGTTTAAATTCTTCTTTTATAGTGTTGACACTTCTTGGAGAAGTGAAGATACATGGTCATCAGAATTAAAGCATCCCATTTAAGGCCTTGTGGAGTGCCACACAGTGATAAAAAATGCTGTTGAAACCTTGCAGGAATATGTTGTGCATCCTGCAGAAGCAATATCTGAGAAGGAAAAAGAAAGTACTTCCAAAATTCATCACCAGGGTTGCTGTATGGTGTACCAAATATAGATGTAGTAATTTTTCTGTGTATGTGTAAGAAGAAGAAAATTGACATAAGTATAAATAACACATTTTTATTCGCTTCCATTATACTTTCACGGATTGTACTGTTCGATATGCTGCCTTTTCCAGTATGCCACAAACTGCATCCTTTGCACAGTGTGCTCAACAGCAGCAGAATGCAGCTGGTCAGGACTGATGTTGTACACATGCTGCATTATGCTGTCTTTCAGTGTTGGCAAGTTATCAGGATGATCCTGATAAAAACTGTCTTTCAGAAATCCCCAGAGCCAGAAGTCACAGGGAGGTCGTCAGGTCAGGTGAACGAGGCTGCCAAGCAGTGTGAAATACATGGCTGATCACTTTAGTTTCGATGAAATGTTCTCGAAGAATCATCTGTATGAATCAACTGATGTGTGGAGGAGCCCCATCCTGCATGAAAATGACTGAATCCATACACTGGCACTGCTGTAGCTGTGGCACACAACAAATTTTTTTTATCATATCATTCTACTTCTTGGCAGTAAGTGAGTAGGTCACAGGACCTGGCTGACAAATTTCTCAAAGAAGAATGGTCCATGAAAAATGAAGCTGTAAATCTGCACAGACAGTAACTTTGGGTGAATGTAAAGAAATTTGTTGGATTGCATGTGGGTTTTGCTTAGCCCATACATACCCAGCAATTGTATTCAAAGCTCCATTCAGGTGAAAGTGAGCCTCATCTCTCCACAAAAATCACCCATGCCATGCAGCGTCTAACTCCACTCAAGCAAGGAATGCGAAAGTGAATGTCATTCGACCTTCAAAGTCTTACAGGCTTAACTCCTGTGTCAGGGTGATATTGAATGGGTAAAAATGCACTTTTCTGTAGAATGTTCCAGACAGACTTGTAAGGCACATCCGTATGTCTTGATTCAGCACATGCACTGCAGGAACCAACACTGTTATTCATAGCCTTGTCCAGAATGAAAGTAGCAACTTCATTCACTTGTTGTGAACTAATTGATTTGCAACCTCTGCCAGGTTTAACTCCCAGTTATCCTATTTCTTTAAAATGACTAATCATTCGTCGCAGAGTACATGGAGATAGTGGACCTCATCGACATTTGTTCAGGCGAAAAAACTTGCAGATTTAGCAACAGCAGCATTGCAATTGTTTAAGTAGTATAGCTTTACGAGCAAAGCACTTGTGGCAAGGTTAGTGCCATCACTGCGGACAGTATTAACAACCAGAATGAAGGGAAAAATCCTGTGTCCATCTTTTTAAACCCTCCTGGTACCTGCCAGTTTGCACAATATGCAAATTCCATGTATTTGGTGTTTACAATGCCCTGGTGGTGAATTTTGAAACTTGTCTCCCACCCACTCTGCATTGAAAACTTTCTTCTGTATCAATCTTATAGTATCCCTTTAGCAACTTATGTTTCTATCATATCTCCCTTCTTCTGCCTGTCAGCTAAACTCTGCTTCCCACACACCATCAGTCTCTCCTCATAAAGAACATTCCACAGACCTGCCACCAGATTAGTCACGCTTCTCTGAATCCTCTTCCACCACCTCCCAATTCCCAAGAAAAGCAGGTTACCAAATTTGTACACAGTGCTCAACATGTGGCCGAATCATAACCTTATAAAGAGGGTAATGAGCTCTCTATCTTTACTTGTCAATGTATTCTTCAGCATCCAAGTAATCCTCTGAGCTATTTTGCCAACTGTTGCAATATGTCCTCTGAATCTCAACTCACCCCCAGATCCCACCCTCATCAATTTCCTGTAAACTAGTACCACCGATATGATACAAAGTGGGTAATCTTTTCATTCCGAAGTTTATTACCTTACATTTTACAACATTGAATTGACAATCATTGTCCTTTACCCACACTGCTAATTTATTTAAATCGTCTTGTAAGATATCTACATCTCCTTTATCAACTATTGCCCTCTCCAGTTTTGCATCATTAGCAAACAACTGAATGTCCTCCTTCAAATCTTCTACTATATTATTAGTATTCAAATTAAAGCGTAGTGGTAGTGGAGTCTTGGGGCACTCCACTCGTCACCCTCATTTGCCTTCACCACACACCATCCTCTGATTTCTGTCTATCAACCACACCCATATCTATGCCACCAGTCTCGTATCCATTCCCATATTCTCCAGCTTATGTAATAGTTTTCCATGCATTATTCTGTCAAATGCCTTTGCAAAGTCCAGCAGTGTCATGGTATATAGCCATTTCCTTTATCCAGTTCTGCAGTCCACCTTATTATAAAATGGGAATAAATTACTGAGGCAGGACCTACCTTTTAAAGCAGTGCTGCCCAGTATAAAGTATCATACAACATATGCTTATCCACTCATTCCTGAATTCACCACTACAGAGATACTAATTGGTCTATAATTTGCTACTTCTGTTCTTGGAGCCACCTTTATATAATCTTACCCTCTCTTTTCACTTCTTTGGAACCTTGCCAGAACTTAGAATTAGATTAAGGTTCTTCAGAGGCACTGTCAGTTATACCCTCTCTTTTCACTTCTTTGGAACCTTGCCAGAATTTAGAATTAGATTAAAGTTCTTCAGAGGCACTGTCACTTCACTTGCCCATTCTTGTAGCACACAAGCAGACTCTCTCAGCCCACTACTGTATTCCCATTGGTAGTTTTCAATATACTGAGTACCTCCAGGTCATCTACCTCAATGCTCACATCAGTAACTGCAAAGTCACTATCTGGATGATATACCCTTACAAAGTGATCACTTAGTAACTGAACAACACTATCTAATCAAAAGTATCCAGACACCTACTCGAAACAATAATCAGACTTTCCAGTAGTGTACATTAATACGGGGTGGGTCCACCCTTTGCTTCTATGACAGCTCTAACTCTGCTAGGAAGACTTTCTACCAGGCATTGGAACATCTCTGGAGGAATGGCAGCCCATTCTTCCTGAAGAGCTGTAGCCACAGCAGTTCATGATGTGGTTCATTGGGGTGTGGAGAAATTGGCATTCTTATTCATCCCGAAGGTGTTCTGTGGGATTCGTGTCAGGGCTCTGGGTCGGCCAGTCCATTTCTGGAACATTATTGTCCACAAACCATTCCCTCACAGACCTTGCTTTATGGCAGATAACATTGTCATGCTGATACAGACAGTAGTCATCACCGAATTGATCTTCTACTGTAGACAGTATACAACTAGTCAAAATGTCCTTGTACCCTTCCACATTTAGATTTCCATGTAGTGTTGCGAGAGGGCCAAGTCCATTCCAGGAAAAACACCCCCACACTGTAACACCACCTCCTCCAAATTTCACTTTTGGCACTACACACGCTTGCAGGAATCGTTGCTGGCATTTGCCACACCCAAATCCTTCGACATGGTAAAGCGTGATTCATCACTCCAAATTGTACATTTCCAGTTGTGCACTGTCTGATGGCATTGCTCTTTACACCACTGCAGACAGCACTTAGCATTCACAGAAGAAATGTTTGGTTTATGGGCAGCTGTTCAACCATGGAACGCCGTTCCTCTTAACTCTCGACGAACAGTCATGATGCTGGGTGGACAGTTAGTAGCACTGCGGAACTCGCAGGTGATTGTTTCACTCGATGTCTGGTGATTTCCACGAACCATCTTCTTCAATGCTCGATGGTCCCTGCCTGTCATTCAATGCAGCCTACCCGACTGTGGTTTTGTTGTGGTTGTGCCTTCATACCACTTCACAATCACGTCACCAACTGTTGACTTGGGCAACTTGAGGAGGGTTGAAATGTCTCTGACAGATTTCTTACTGATGTGGGAACCAATAACTAGTCCATGTTCAAAGTCACTGAACTCCGTTGACCTACCCATTCTGCTCGTACTTCTTATCACTTAACAACACACAGCTCCGTGCCTCCTTTTATACCAGTAAGCGAGGTCGTAGTGACATCTAGACATCAGTTTACAAACAGAGGGAGGTGTCCAGCTACTTTTGATCAGATACTGTATTTCTTCTGCTGTCACTTTCCTACCATCAGCTCTGAGTGAAGTTATCTTTCGATAATCATTCTTTCTCTTACTTGCTGCATAGTAACCAAATGTCCCCCTTCAAATCTTCTGCTATATCATTAGCATCCATAGTGAAAAAACTCTTTTGGCTTTACTTTGGCCTGCTCAGCTAATTTTCTCTCAAAATCTGATTTAGCCTTCCTTATCATAAAAGTTATGAAGAGGTATTAGAGGTTGTAGGCATAAACAGGAGCCTGATGAAAGAAATTAAAAAGAGAAAAGTCAGCTATTTCGGACTTATTCGGAGACAAAACTGCCTACAAAGGACACTTCTCGAAGGAACTGTTGAGTGAAAGAGAAGGGGAGGAAGACAAAGACTGGAGTGGATGAAAAATATAGAAGACTGGACCTATCTCTCATATGAGGAATGCAGCAGAGAGGCGCAGAATAGGACATGGTGGAGACACATAGTAGTCAATCTCCTGGAGGGAGGAGACACCTGACAGGAGAGGACCATAAAAGTTACCCTTCTTGCTTGTGCTTTATACTACTGATTACCTTGTTTTTTATATTTCTTCCACAATCCTTTCGTTTCTTGCAGCTCCTGCTTTATATAGCTAGTCATCCACTTAATCCATACTCGGTTTATGTTCCTGATTCTGGGTGTGCATTCTGATACTGCCTTGCTCAAACAATCCTTGACCACTTCTCATTCATTCCATGTAGTTTCTTATGCCATGGCACTGCTCCAAGTTGCCTCCTTAGTTTGTCATTATTGCAAACTTTGTAGTTTTGCATAAACCCTTTCTTGATTGAAATTTCCACATTTTGAGCAACCTAACAGGACAAGACTGCATAGTTACTTTCCTGATCAAAGGTTAATTTGCTGCTACCATTATAGATATATCTTCTGGTGGTTATTAACATGTGATTAGTCAAGGGTTTGGGAGGTAATAAGAGTTAACTGTATAATTTTTTTTTAAATTTTTATTTAATTTAATTTAATTTTTTTAAAAAACAAAGTACTGTTCCTGCTTTACAAAATTCTATTTTTTTCTTATTTAGGGACATGGATTCTTGCCAGTGTACAATGGAAAAGAGACATCATATATATGTAGTGGATTGAAAAGGAACACAGAATACAAGTTTAGGGTATTGTTATTATTATTATTAACTAACCAATTTTAAGGGACCATGAGTTGTATAGACATTAATAATTTAACAGTTAAGTAAAAGAAATATATGGACTTGGTTAACCCTGTATATCTCTTTGTTACAAGTGCATAGTCAGGAAGAAAATAAAAGTCCAGTTAACAACATTCAAAACTGATATTACACAGCATGTGTACTTACTCATTTCTCAGTTACAGCTAAGTAAAGAGGAGAATGCGTATAAGTTATAATTTAATGAAAACAATGGTTAGTTTTTGTAATTGACTACAGGATTACATAAAACTGTAAACAGTTAATTGCAAGCTTGGCATGCATTTAGAGCAGTTGAAATTCAGACTGTCATAGAATCTCACATGTTTAAAGAAACATTTTAATCAAATTTAAATCTCTTTGAGTGCAGAATCTTGGTTTGATTGCAGACGAGCCTGGCTTATGTCAGTGGCATGGTAAGCAGTGCTAGGTTATCAAGTTCTATGTTGCCCGCCACCATCGTCTGCAATCAAACCAAGATTCTGCACTCAAAGAGATTTAAATTTGATTAAAATGTTTCTTTAAACATGTGAGATTCTATGACAGTCTGAATTATTCCACCTGATAAAATAAGTTATATAAGCAAATTGAGGCAACATCCTGGATAGTCCTATCGTACAAGTTTTGGCATGTGATCTTATGGAATATCTGGAAAGTTAATTTCCTCAACTTTGTATTTTGCTTCACATCATATATATCTTTGCAGTTTAGTCACACTCAAAGACTGAATTATTACAGTTTTTAGATAAAATAAATTCCATACTAAGTTCACTATTGAACATGAATCCAACAGCAGCCCTTCATTTTTGGATGTTTTAATAATCTGCAATTGGTATTCAGTTTTTCTGTTTATTGAAAACCTCTGCTGGCATATACATTCTTCTCTTCCCCCATCATAGAAGACAGGTATTATTATTATTATTATCTGAGACCTCCAGGGAGTCAAGGACTCATCAAGGGAGGCTGTAAATTACCTAACCCAGCTATCATACCTTCCTGATTATTAATTAACTTAAGGAATTCACAACGTACACTAGAATATAAATTAAATTAAACTTTAATATATATTTCCAATATTTTGGAAATATTTTTAAGAGAAACAATAAAGCTATTGTTTCTCCTAAAAGTCCTGATTGTGCCCCCTACCTGGCTATGTAGGTATTATTGGCTGTTGGGCTGAAGGTCTCCTGATGTATGTCTCCCCAAATTTGGGGCAGTCTAATGCAACCAAATTTGTTGAGGTTTGGCATGTTTCTTAGGACTGAGGCTGATTCCATATAAAGTCTTTCAAATTTGAACTAGCTATGGTGCATTACTGTGGCTTTCTTCCACCGTATTCTGTGGTGTGTATCCAGAGCATGGTCAGCAATACCAGAGTGGCTATACTAGTGAAAACAGATGTAGTCCTTGTGTTCTGAAATTCTGATATTCGCTGTCTTGCCTGTTTGGCCAAAGTAGGACAGCTGCAAGGGATCTGGTATACACCATGTAGGTCTAGGGGAAGTGGTTGGCCTTTAGTGGAGCGGATAAGAAATGCCAATTTTCTATATGGTCTGTAACAAGAGATTTTTTCCGAGGTGCCTCGGATGTAGGTGATGGATGTAGAGTAATTCTTGTTGTGAAGGGGTGAGGGTTGTGGTTTACTGGTTTCAATATTTTTTGGATTTTTGATCGGGGGATAGCCATTGGCTGAGAAAGTGTTGAGGATGTGATTTAGTTCAGTGGTTATGGCATTGTCATTTGAACAGATTAGTTTAGCCCTGTTGTATAGTGTTTTAATAACTCCATATTGTTGTGAGGGGGGGGGAATTGTTGGTGAATGTATCTGCCTGTATGGGTGGGTTTTCTATAAACTGAGAAAACCAAGGTTCCATCAGGCTGGCGGATGACTAGCGTGTCTAGGAAAGGGAGGCTGTTGTTTTCCCTCTTTTTCCAGGGTGAACTTGATTCTGCGGTGTTGGTTGTTTAAGAGTGTTAAGAAGGAGAGGAGGGTATCAGAGCCATGTGGCCAAATAGCAAACACATCATCAATGTAGCGAAGCCATATGGTTGATTTTTGTGGGACAGAGTTTAAGGTTTTCTCTTCAGAAGCCTCCATAAAGAAGTTGGCCAAGGGTGGGGAGAGTGATGAACCCATGGCTGTCCCCTCTATCTGTTTGTAGAATTTTCCCTACCTGAGCCTGAGTTCGTTGTGAACTGAAATAGGGCTGAGATATCTGGAAGAAATTTAGCTTGGGTTAGCTCTAAGGTTTCTTGAGTGGGACATTTGTGAATAAGGAGGAGACGTCAAAACTGACCATTATGTCAGTATGTTGGAGTATAAGGTTTTCTATGCTGGCTTTGAAGTGGGCTGAGTTTTTTATGTGTGAAGGTGTGTTGCCAGTATAGTGTGTGAGTGCTTTGGCCAAATGTTTAGCTAATTTGTATGTGGGGGAATCAGTGCCATCTACTATGGGATGTAATTGCACATTTTCTTTATGTATTTTTGGGAGCCTATATATATGTGGGGGGGGGGTCTAGAGTTAAAAGGTTTTAATTTGTTAGTAACTTCTACAGGCCAAGAAGTGACCTTCTTAAGAAGCCTATGGAGTTTTCTAATTTGTGAGTTGGTGGGATTGTATTCAATAGGGAGGTAAGCAGCTCAATCTAATAATAGAGCATTAAGTTTACCTGTGTAGTCTGTTTGGTTGAGTACTACGGTGGCGTTTCCCTTATCCGCTTTGGTGATTATTATTTCTTTATTATTCTTCATTTCCTGCAGCGCTTTATATTCACTATTGGGTATGTTGGTTTTTGCTGGTCTTGCTTTGGTCAGAACACAAGCTTCATCCAGTCTAATGTTGTTGGCGATGTGGTTTGGAAGGTGGTGGATCCCGCGTTCAATCTGGATCATTATATCCTCAGCCGGTATATTTCTGGGAGCAATAGTGAAGTTGTGGCCACGTGAAAGAGCGATAAGTGCTGCAGGCTTTAAGTAACTGAAGAAAGGTTGACTACAGTGTTGGTTGGAAGTTTTGGTTTGGAGGTCGAGTTCTTTTTTAATTTCTCAAATTTCTTGATCTGTCGACCCCGTATTTTCTCAAATTCTTTATCTGCCACAGTGCACAAGACGACATATAAAATTGACCAAAGCTCATTATTTATCGCGTTGGAATGCTCTTCTTCAAGCACCCGAATAGCTTTGTTTGCGTTAGCTAGGAGAACTCGCGTGTTGGCAATTTGTTCCCGCAGCAGAGCATAGCTGGCACGGTTATAAATTCTGAGATCTTTTGTGAAAAGAAACTGTGCTTAAATTTCCCACAATTTGGGATTACCTGATTATTCCGGCAACGTTTTAGGAAGGTCAGACGAATCAGTTGTCTTGATAATTTCAGCATCATTTTACTGTATTGCCGGCCTTGCGTGCGATGGAATCTCCGTGGATGATAGTAATTCTCATAGAAATGCTTAAACGTTGGTTATACATGATTATTAATTAACTTAAGGAATTCACAACGTACACTAGAATATAAATTAAATTAAACTTTAATATATATTTCCAATATTTCAGCAACGTCACGTTGCCATCTTCATGAGATTGCCCCAAATTTGGGAGACATACATCAGGAATCCTTTAGCCCAACAGCCAAGAAGATGGTGCCCCCTAGCGGGCTATGTAGGCCCGCTAGGGGACACCATCGGGACTTTTAGGAGAAACAATAGCTTCCTCGCTTCGTCCTTGTTTACTGTGTGTGTAGTGCCTGCGTGCACTTGTCTTTATTTTGAATTCCTTTGAAATATTGGAAATATATATTAAAATTTAATTTAATTTTATTCTAGTGTACGTTGTGAATTCCTTAAGTTAATTAATGATCATGTATAACCAACGTATAAGCCTTTCTACGAGAATTACTGTCATACCTTTCCTTAAATTCATTTACATTAGATGCACTCACTACCTGTAAGGGCAAATTATTCCACTCACTCACTGCTCTCTGGGAGAAAAATGTAGCCCTTAACCCTTTCTTGACTGAGAACAACCTTAACTTCCATGGATGCCCCGTGTTCTCTCCCCACCTTCCATATAACGAAAAATTTCATCATTTGAAATGCTATAACACCCATTCAAAAGTTTATAGACCTCTATCATATCATCCCTCTTTCTCCTGTTAACCAGAACCTGTAATCCACATACTCGCAATCTGTTCTCATAATCTAAATCTCATAATCTGTATATAATCTTTCAAATGCGTGCCAGTAATGTCCGGCGCCTGTGTGCAAAACTTTAGTTGGTGCCCCTATCCCCCCCCCCCCCCCCCTCGAATAAAAAAATCACTTTAAAAAAACGTTTTTTTTAAGTATTTCCTCCTCTTTGGCGCTTTTACTATCCTGGCGCCTTTGTGCCGCACACATTGCACATATGGCTGGCGTGCCCCTGTCAAATGCTTATGTATCATGCACACTCCATTTGTTTTGTTGATTCCATTCTGTTGGAAAAATTAAAGAAAATGAAAAATTACTGACTGCTAAAGGATATCACCAGGCTTTCCATCCACCAAATTATTTATGCCCCCCCAAATGCCATCAACTAGATCAGTGTTTCTCAAAGTGTGGTACACGTACCCCCGGGGGGTACGCGAAAGGTCTTTAGGGAGTACACGGCAATTTTCGGCTATGCATAATTAAAGGAGTCATTATATTTTTCAACAAACAGTGCAATTAGAGATAACCAGGATAAAACGACACTAACTAATGAATCACATCCCCTCTCCAGCAGAAACAGCTGTATAGACCAAGCAAAACCACATGTTGCCGGTGGACCATATGGTTTTGCTTGACACCACCCCTGTTGTTAACGTGTTAAAACTAAGAAATATATAGTGAATGTGTTTCAGATGTTATGGAATTCGGTTGAAGGGAATTAGCATTTCAACTCAACTGTTGAAATGCTAATTTGTCATTAGTTCGTGCGATCTTTTGTTAATACCGCACCAATCATATGCAGTTCTTCGCTGCTCTACATATCTCAAGTCTTGTAAATTACTGGTAATTTTTGCTTGAAATAATGGGAAAGAAGATGACGCTATTTAGGTAGATGACTTTGACGATGCACACAAAGAAACTGTTCTCGATGGCAAAAGTAGTGATAGCAAGTAGGAGCTTCTTGGTAAATCGCACCATTTTCAGTTTTTCTGAAAACTTTAGTTTCTGAAAATTCCTGTACATATCTCACAACATGATTTTTGAGCTTTAATTTTGGGAAAAAAGTTAAAGTTATATTCGAGTAAATACAGTATTTTTTTAGCTTTCAAATTCTTACGTATGGATCATTGGTTAAAGATTGGATTTATAAAACACCCAAAAGAGAGCAATATAGCAAATACAAGTAGCTGTAAGCAACAAGAAAACGTTGATATTGCATCGGGATCAAATGAAATTGAAGAATGTGTCGTCTGACATCTCTAGAGAACCAAAATTTAAAAATGAATCATATTTTTTGTTTACATGAACATATAAATTCAAATAAAATAGATATTTAATTTTAATTAATATTTTTAAATAATTTATTATTCTTAATTAATTAAAATTTTAATTAATGAATTCATTTTTAATTAATTAGGGGGTACGCGGATATCTGAAGTTTGAGAAACACTGAACTAGATTATAATCCATTGTAAAAAGGGTTGCCATATCCTACCTTAAAGAAATATCAGAACAAATATATTTGGTTCTTTGCAAGTTATATACTGTCTTCAAACCATTTCTGAAACTGTCTTTTTTTTTGTCTTTCTAACAATCCACAAAGGATAACAAGGTGACGGCTGAACTGGATAAGGGAAATGGGTTTACAGTGATACTGCTGGACCTGGCAAAGGCGTTTGACAGGATACCACATGGAATTCTAATCCGTAAACTACAACATATGGGAATGGATATAGGGTTGGTGAGATGGATAGCTGGGTGGTTGATGGAGAGATATCAAAGAGTAGTTTATTCAGGAGTAGAGTCCAAAAAACGGCCTGTGACTAGTGGTGTGCCACAGGGTTCTGTTCTTGGACCACTGCTGTTTAATCTGTTCATTAACGATATAGGGAATGGTCTAAGTGGGACAGTTCATTTGTTCGCTGATGATGCAAAGTTGGGTAGGGCGATAGTGAATGCAGAAGATGTCAAAGTCTTGCAAGATGACTTAGATAGATTGGAGTTCTGGACTAAGGAGAATGGATGTCAATTTAATGTGACAAAATGTAAGGTTATGCATTTCGGAGTGAAAAGATTAGCAGCAGTATACCACATTGGTGGAACTGTACTCCAAGAGATTGATGAGGCCAGGGACTTGGGAGTGTTGGTGGATAGGGAGATGAAGTTTAGGGGGCACATTGCGAAAGTAGCTAAATCAGCTCATCAACTCACTTGGTTGTTGAAAAATACCTTGACGAGCAGAGAAAAACAAGTTATTGTACCTCTGTACCGAGCCCTGATAAGACCTCATCTCGACTACTGTGCCCAGATTTGGTCACCTCGGTTCCTTCTTGATGGGGAGGAGGTTGAGAGGATCCAGAGGCGAGTGACTAAGATGATAGCAGGTCTATGGAATGAACCATATGAGAACAGGTTGAAGATTTGTGGGTTGCAGAAACTAGTTGATAGGCGAAAAAGGGGAGATATGATTGAGACATTCAAATTGCTAAAAGGATTCTATAGGATTAATTCAGATGATATTTTTGAGATCAGGACTGGTGGTGGGAGAACTAGGGGACACCCATGGAAGCTGGGCAAGAGCGTGGTTAGCAGGGGTGTTAGAGCTGGGTTCTTTACTTTTAGAGTGGCAAATGAGTGGAATAAGTTGCCAGAGTCTGTTGTGGGTGCTATGACAGTGAGCGAGTTCAAGGCAAGGTATGATAGATACTGTGAGAATGTTGAACAGCTGTGTGAACATGATGTTTAGGGCCTCCCTCGATGAGTCTAAGGACTCCTGGAGTAGCCCATGGTAATAATAATAATAATAATAATAAATTACTGTCTATCCTTTCCTGCTTATTATTGATTATCCTGTTTCTCTCACCTTTGTTATTTTGGTCTTAAGGTCATTCTGCTGATATTAAAATCCAGGAACATTCTTGTTTTGATGTCTGATATTTCTAACCATACAGTTGACACTAGGCATAGATTTCTTTGGAAACAAGCCAAGATTCTGCATTCAAATAGATTTAAATTTGATTGTCCTTTGCTTGAAACATGTGAAACTATGACACCATCTGAATCTCATGCACTCTAATTTGCATACCTATCTCAAAGTTTTGAGAACTAATCTAGCTGTTCATAGTTTTTATATGAATGATTTATATAACCCTGTATTGAATTACATACACTAACCATTGTTTTTATTGAGCTCTGTTAGTGTGTTTGTTCTCCTGTTGCATCATCTGTGATTGAGATGTAAGTAAGCACTTGATTGTGACTCATGTTTACTTTGATCTAATCTTTTATACTCTTCCTGACAATATACATGTAACAAGGAAAAGTATAGAGAGGTTAATAAATTTGTATTTTAATGTGTGCTAACTGTTATTTAATTCTAGGAATTGTAGAAAGAAAATTATACTTGCGAAGAAATTACATTCTTGTTTAATCCGTTACCCAAGTGTAAGCAAGCAAAGTTTGTGCATAAAGTACCTTTGTTATTATTATTATGACACCTCCAGGGAGTCCAAAGATTCATCAAGGAAGGGCATCTACTCTACAGCTCCCTTGTCTCCACCAACTACACCAACGCCATCTACTACCCACCACTAGCATTTCCACAGACAATCACAAACATCCATGCCCACGGCGGGATTCGAACCCGCAGTCTTTTGGCTGGAGAGCGGATTCGCTAACCACTCGGCCAACCAGGCTGGCTGACTAAATAAAATTTTATTTAATTATTTTAATTATTTAATTTAAGAATAATGATGGTTTTTAATAAAAGCATGGAAAGAGGGATTTAGCTGTTTTCTCATTTTCATATTTTATATTCAGCTACTAATGTTGAGCATTGATTTCTAACACTTTTCATATCATACCACGCAGTTCTGATTTTAGAACTCATTTCCTCTTTTTCCCAATTAGTAACTTTTACTCCACTTTTTTGATATTTTAAAATTTCTAAAAAGAATGTTTAAAGCACACCATACTATTAAATTTTCAGTACAGCTTCTGTATACAGTATGTTAAGTTCACTATGACAACCCATTGTGGTACTATTTAATTGGATTGCTTTTTACTGGTGTAATAGAGTAAGCAAAATTTTGTTGTTTTACATATTCAACCTATCTACTTTTTTTCTTCAAGCCAAATGCAATCAAAACTATCTGTTGATCAGGTAAAAGTAAATTTCGTGTGATGATACTGCGTTTCCCCTTTTTATGGGAGTTCACAGTACCATCTAGTCCCCCCAAATTTTATCCGGGCTCCGGAATCGGCATAGGCTGACGAATCAGACCTATGGCTGGGTCAGTATTCCTGACTGTAATCCGTGTGTGTCCTCGGACCGGTTTGCCTGCTTGCGGGATGAAAAACACCAGATAAACTGGCGGAAAAAACCTACTGTCCATGCCTAAGACCGGCTAACTTGGCTATGGCTGAAGAAGATCCTCGAGCTCCTCACGTCTCCGACGGGAATCGAACCTAGGACACTCCTTCCCCATGCATATGGTTGCGAAGCGCAAAGCCACTAGGCTAACCGCACAGACATTGAGCTGGTGTCATCAGATAGTGCTTCGTGGAAAGAGTTGTGCAGGATGCTCTGGGTTAAAGTTTTTGGTCCTTTCAACTGTGGATCTTATGTGTTATGCATGAGATTTGCTGGTCCGTGCGGTTAGCCTAGTGGCTTTGCGCTTCGCAACCATATGCCTGGGGAAGGAGTGTCCTAGGTTCGATTCCCGTCGGAGACGTGAGGAGCTGAAGGATCTTCCTCAGCCATAGCCAAGTTAGCTGGTCTTGGGCGCGGGCAGTAGGGTTTTTTCCGCCAGTTTATCTGGTGTTTTTCATCTCGCAAGCAGGCAAACCGGCCCTTGAACACACAGGGATACAGCCAAGAATACCTTGAGGCATAGGAGTGACCATTCTATCCTCGTATTTCGGTTACGAAATCCAAGCATGCTTGGAAGGTTGTGGGCCTTAAAGGCCTGTTTAAAGCCATTGGGATAGGATGAGATTTGCTGTGGAACTTGTTCATTTGCAGTATTTATAGTGTGTGGACTTGTTTGTTTCAATTTTCATAAGGTCTTTAAACTTAGAGCAGTGCATACTGCCAAGCATCACATAAAAGATGGTAGCAGCTTTGTTTGTTCCTGAGTTAAATTTTATTTTAGTTATATTGTGATATGTGCTATATGCATTTATTGGATTACTAGCTGAGCCCTTCCACTTCACTGAGGTGAACTTATACTGCCAGCAGTTCACTTCAGGATATTTACTCGAGTATTTGGTGCTTTCGTCATGGTATAGAATTGTGAGCATTATAACACTTCTTTGTAAACATTAGAAGTTTCATCATCCTCGACAAAAATAATTAAATTCTCAGGACTACCAACCTGAGAACATGCTACATATAACTGCCCATGTCCAAAACATTTACATCTTAAATCGAAACCTGCATATCTAAGGGTCTGTCCATAGCTTTATTAATTGTCATTGCAAAGCAGACTTTTATTGGAAATTGTAACTGCTTGAATGCAAATGGATAGTCTGAAGGAATGAGGGATATCTGAGGAATGAAGACAATTTCTCCAGTACCAGGACCCATAAATATCACAGTTTCTATCATATTCGGTTTTAACAATTTCACTTGAAGCCTAGTTCCATAGCAAAGATTTGGGGGTTCAAAGATTTCGGAGCAACATAATAGGAACCTATTTTCGATTTAATTTCATGACCAGGCAATCTAGGTGAATTAAGCGAATTTAAATATTTCACAGGAAAATGAACTGCATCATCTACATCCACAGAAGTATCTACTGATTTGTAAACACTAACAGATTCATTAACCCTATTAAGAACCAACTCATTCATTAGTGACATGCCGTCTTTTCGAGGTGCAAGGATGGCATTCTCCCTTAACCAAGAAGGTGACTTTTCCTTTATGTTCTCAATAGATGGGTAGACCCTGCACAACAGTTCATCTGCAGTTCAGACAGTTTTCCCAATATTTAGGTGTGTTAATATAATTCTTCTGTCTCTTTGCTGTACTTCACCATTACAAATTTTTAGCATTTTTGAGGAGAAGGAACATGCATTAGTGTTTCCATATATGCGAACATTCATATTGGTTTTGAGAGAAACTTCTCCATATCATGCCATGACGATTTCTTAAGGCAGGCATTCACTTTGTCTACCCTGGTTATGTGGGATATGATGGAGTGTTTATTGAAAATCACTGGCAAATAAAACAGTATTCCACCCATTCTTTGATCGTTTGATCTAATATCCCTCAGTGTTCTGTCGACCTCTTCAACAGGTGTTTTATGGGACATGTACATTCATCCCAAACAATCAAAGAAACCTTTTCACAAATTACTTTGTTTTGATATATTGTACATAGGTGTATCATTAGTCGTATTTGTAAGTGGTACCTTGAAAGTAGAATGAGCAGTTCAGCCACCTTGCAGTGGAGTAGCTGCTATACCCGAGGATGCCAGAGCAATTTTACCTTGACTTCTCAAATTAGCTAATAACAAATTCTGTAAAAATGTTTTCCCAGTACCACCTGGAGTTTCCAAGAAAAACAGTTTCCCTGATTGATTTTCACATCTTGTTAAAACATTATGAAAAACTTCAGCTTGATCTGAAGTTAGTGATTGTTTGTGCCGACTTAATAAATCCCAAAGTTCATTGAAATTGTATGGGGTTTCCCAGATTAACTCTATCTAGAGGCAAAGGATTGTTTGGTATTGGAAGACCGAATTCTTTAACACTTTTGTCACTTATTGACTTAACAATTGATTCAAGTCTCAGTAATGCCTCATTATATATTGCTTTATTAAACTGAGCCTGAGAATGTTCTTGGTGTAAGCTATCTTCCGAAAATGATTTTTGTAAGTTGACCATAGTGATAGAGGGTCAGTCATGTTGTAGTGAATCAACATTACAGTGAAGAAAAGGTGCAAAGACTACAGTAAGTTTGAAATTATTGCATCATTGAGATAATTGGATAGAAGATGTGAGAATCATCTTCTATCAAATTCAAAGCCATACATGCAGCCCGGTTAGATATTTAGAATTTCTGTTCGAATCCCCTCATTTCTTTTGATTTGGATCCTTTTTTAAATGATAAAATTGTGCCAAAAAAATTCTATATACAATAAAGTTGATTTGGTAATAGAAGTGTTTTTATAAATTATGAAACACTTGATTGTATGTAATTATTTCCATACCATTTGGTGTATTTTATTTCCCCCTCCCCCATCATTTAAGTAATTTTTCATTGTTAAATAATTCTTGCCATAAGCTGTTGGAAATGTTGCCTTAAATTATCTGTCTGGTTAAAAGTACAGTTTAAACTCATTTACAATTGTAGTGTACTTGGACTTGAATTCCTGCTTGATTTGTATTATCATAATCTTAGCCCATGAGCCTCAGTACACTTGGTGTATAGATAAGACCCTCTGGTTGAAAAGACCTGAATTTGAATCACATCTGTGACTAGAGGAACCTTTATAGATGTTTTCATCAAATAGTGACTTTGCTGGTCTCACATGGAGGGGTTTTTCATCAAAACAGGCAAACCAATCCCATGAACATGCATAGCTACACACATGGGATACTAACTGCAAGATGGAAGCGATTATAGCCATCTTATTTCCTACTGCCCATTATGGATCTCAGGTAGAGATCCATAATAGTCAACCTTCTGGATGGAGATGACACTTGAAAGAGTAGGACTCTTAGCCCATACACGGTATTAAAATATACTCTTTTGTTTCACCACCTCTCATGGACAAGATTCACATAAAAGAAGCAGTAAAAGCAATTAACTGCCCATACCAGAGTAAAAATAATAATTGTATGTATTTGTCAAGTATGTGGCTTATATACTTTTGTCCTACTCCATGTACCTCTTCTTCCACATGCACAGAAGTTTCACAGGTATCTGAAACACCTGTCCAACAGTTATCTATTTATGTATTTTTTCCTACATCTCCTTAATTAACTGGGTATTACAACCCTTTCCAGGTAGACTGTGTTTTAATTTTAATAATGAAATCCCTAGTTGAGAGAGAAGAACACATTTTATTACTCTATTTCAGTCAGAACTCTAGTTTGAAAAAACTTCATGAACCTAGTCATAAGATATTTAATATAATCTAGATAAAACATTTGATGTTTTTTATTAACTAGCTTTGTCTGACCACATACACTGCTTGGAAAGAAGTCAATGGACACCATAGTGTCACGAACAAACATATTGGGCTTACATAAGATAGCGATCAATGGGAATTTTGGACCATTCTTCTTGTAGACATGCAATGAGGTCCTGGACTGTTGTGGGAGGATGTCCCTTGACCTCACCCTACACTCCAGTTCATCCTACAGATGTTCAGTAGTGTTGCAAGTGTGGTGACATTCATGCCCACAAACCATGCAGTTACAGCAGCAGCCTTATGACACAGTGCATTGGCCTGCTGAAAAAGAAGTGGTCAGTTCATAGAAATTGCCACAAAGTAGGAAGCATTGCATTGTCCAGATTGTTCAGATACCTCTTGGAGTACTGAGAAAAAACACGACCATACCATCGCACAGCCACCTCTGAATTTCATAGTTGGGCTTACACACTCAGGTAAGAGACATTTACCGGGCATCTGCCAAACCTGTCAGTCTGCTCGGTAGTGGGTGAAGCATGATTGGATGCTCAATAACACAGCTTTCCAATCTTGCACATCATACTGTACATGCTCTTTGCACTACTGAAGATGACGCTGCGTGTTGGTTCCAGTAATGTGGGACTTGCATATTGCAGTCCTGTCCACATGTTGTGAACCTTTGTTTTGAATGTTCTTGTGCAGATTCATGTTCCAGTTAATGCCCAGAACTCTGCATTCAACATGTTGGCCAACAAATGGCAGTTCTTACATATTATCCTGTTTAGCACTTCAGCACACTATGGTCACATTTGGTGAGTGTGGTTGATCGTTCATTTCAGGGTAGTACCTGCGGTCGACTCCTTGCACTTCCATCTCACTGTGGTATCAATGATAGTGTACCTGGGATGGCATAATTTCTCAACAGTTGCAAAACAGATAGGCCCTCACATGTTCTCACAGAAATTTCTGTGAGAACGTGTTGTACTTACCTGGCAAATGGCAATTAATCCAAATCCAAAATCCCTAATAAACTATCGGCCAGTTACTCTGATATTGTTACTTGTGCAAGATTATGGAAAAAATGGCTAACTCTCATCTTTAATGGTTTCTGTAGATCAGGGGTGGGGAACCTTTTTTCTGCCAATGGCCATTTGGATATTTATAACATCATTCGCAGGCCATCCAAAATTATCAACTTAAAAATTAGCCTGCTATATTTGGTCAAATATTTAATTAACTCACCTCTAATGTGATGGCTGAAACTGCTTCTCTTTGGTGAGCCGTGTGATGTTAGTGGTATTGATGATGTTACTACTCGCAACTGCCTTTTCCAGGTTTGCATCAGTTAGTCTGGAGTGCAGTCGACTCTTTGCGATGGTAAGTTTTGAAAAGAACTGCTCGCAGCAGTAAGTTGTTCCAACACAGATGCATATTTCAATGCATGTCTTCTCAAAGTGAGAAATTCATCATTACTTATGTAATGTTTATAGAACTCAAGCAGTGGGAGGTTGTTGTACCCAGCTTTCAGCTCATCATCACTTTGCAGCTGAATGATTTCACATCCTTGAATCTTTCATTAAATGCCTCAATTAGTTTCGCACATTCACCAGCATATTCAAGTGTCATAGAAGGCTTTTGTCCTTCCAGACTAGGGAAATGCACCGTGTTATTCCTTTTGAGTTGCACTTTCCACAGCATTAATTTAGCTTCAAATGATTTCACGTTTGAAAGCAGGGAGCTGAGAAGCTGGTTAGGGCCCTGCAGCTTGACATTCAGCTCTGAGAAGTACTTGGTAATGTTTACCATGAACACTAGATCACACAGCCACTTGCTATCATTGAGTTTCCTGAGAGGTTTTCCCTTCATCTCCATGAACTGCTTGACTTCATCCCGAAGTTCTTAAAACCTCATGAGCATGTTTCCGCAACTCAGCCACCACATTTCACAGTGATAAACAAGATTACCTTACTCAGACTCAAGATCATTCAGTAACTCCTTAAACTGGTGGCTGTTAAACCCTCAGCTTTTGACAAAATTTATGCATGACACTACTGTTGACATCACATTAGTGAGCCGCAATGACTGTGCACAGAGACTTTCTTGGTGTATGATGCAGTAGCATATAATTAAATCACTTGGATCAAGACTGAGACGATTCAGTTCTTTCTTGACAAATGCAATTAACCCTTTTTGTGAGCCAACCATGGCTGGAGCTCCATCTGTAGCAAGGCCACTTAACTTTTCAAATGTTAGCTCAAGTTTTTTCATTGATAAAACAAGTTTCTCAAACAATTCCTCACCTCTTGTAATGTTTTTATGTCTTTTAGCTGTGGTGTGTCTTCATCGAACATAGAATTCAGACTAAGAGAAACTCTAATCTAAATTAATACCTGTTTATGTATATTTATTACCGCTGATATATTTTATATATACGTGGGCTGTTCAATAAGTAATAAGACTAATTTTACTGTGGCGAAACCACTCATCACAATATTAATTTCTGTGGAATAAAGGAATGTTGCTGTATGTATTAACAAAAAAGGCTGATAGATGGCGTATACGGGCTGATGTGCCAGAGTGTCACGTGACTAAACGCAAGCGCTCATCGATACGCCTACGAGGTGCGACCAGAGTTCGAAATGCAAGAGTCCTTGGAACAGCGTTATGCGATTAAATTTTGTGTGCGTTTGCAAAAATCGGCATCGGACACTTTTAACATGATATGCGAAGCTTTCCACGATGAAGCAATGTCGAGGGCAAGTGTTTTTCGCTGGCATAAAACTTTTAAGGAAGGAAGGCAAAATATGGAAGATCTTGAACGTGAGGGAAGACATTCAACGTTCATCACAGAGACAATGATCAACACAGCAGCGATTATCATCAAGCACTTCAAAAGGAAGTATCCATTGCTGAAGAATGGCTTCTTATTGCACTGCGATAATGCAAAGCCACATATTGCTGGTTGTGTAGCGGACGTTTTGCAGAACAACACAGATATCTTACCACACCCTCCATACAGTCCTGATCTCGCACCATGCGATTTCTGGCGGTTTCCTCAGCTCAAGAAACCACTAAGAGGCCGCCATTTCGAAAGCAACAAAGCATGTGTAGAAGCTACAGAGGCGGTTTTGAAAGAACTCTCAAAAAACGGACTCTCACATGTGTTTAAGAAGTGGACGCAACGTTGAGACAAATGCATCGCGTCTCACAGTAGTTACTTCGAAAAAGTGACTGTCATGTAAATGATGATGATTAAAGGTAATCTGTTTTCTATATAAATATAGTCTTATTACTTATTGAACAGCCTATGTATATATATATATATATATATATATATATATATATATATATATATATATATGACCATAGCTGGCCTTGAACTATTAAACCCATAATCAAACTTAACCAAATCCGTTTTTTGGATAACAATTATATGTCCAATTTCTCCTTTATATATATACAGGGTGTTCGGGATAAATTTGACAGTTTCGTAAGGAAAAAGAAAATCTTCTTTGTATCTATTAAATTTAATGAATTGACAAAAAAACATTACAGGCAGAGTTAATTACAATACTATCAACAAGATTTACTCAAAATAACCACCATTAGCATCGATCACAGCTTCAATTCTGCTTCGGAACCTCGAACAAGCTGATGCTACAGTCTCCCTGGGAAGGGCCGCAAAAACTGTTTTAATTTTATCCATTAACTGGGCTTTTGTATTACTGGAAGTGCGATTGGTGTCTTTTTCAACTGCGCCCCATACAAAATAATCCATGGGGTTAAGGTCTGGGGAGTTTGGAGGCCAAACATTTGGACTGGTGAAGTCGTAGAAATTTTCAGACAACCATTTTTGACTTTTCCCAGAGGTGTGGCAAGGGGCCGAATCCTGCTGCCATACATACGGCCTACCATTGGCTACCCTTGTTATCCAGGGCTTGACTACAGTTAGCAACTCCACGAATAAAGCCCGAATTCCAATGCCAGGGTTCTTCAACACCTGTTCCTGCAGATTTGCGAGGAATTCTGCTGTACGAACGCAATCAGATCGTCTGCTAGGGATCTTTCTTCTTGCTACATCCTCGTAGTCACCATTGCAAGTCTCTAGTTCATGCCTGATTGTTTTTACTGTATTCAGGGAGCATTGGGCAGCAGTCGTAATATCCTTATTTTGATGGCGGGCACGAATCATCATGATACAAGTTATTCTCTTCCATGATTCAGGTGGGTTCCAGCTATCCATCCTTTCTGACATCTTGTATATGAATGAAGAAGGGTCCAAACTTTTAAATGAAGAGAAGTGTGTGTTAATACATGTAACTTACGGAAAAATATAATTAATTATAAATATGTCAAATTTATCCCGAACACCCTGTATATATATATATATATATACACACACACACACACACACACACACACACACACACACACACACACACAAATGGCTCTATTGGCTTGAGGTTTACACATTCATTAGTTAAAAGATGTACAAACTCGATTACTCATGTGACTCCAACCAAATCGCCACATGGGTGACACAACATGGCCGTTCTGGGAATTAAATTGTCACACACAAGGTGTGACAATTTAATTTCTGGAACAGCAATGTTGAGTCACCTGAGTAATCATTTTTGTACATCTTTTAACTAATGCATGTGTAAAAACCTCAAGCCAATAGAGCCATTTGCTAGTTGGCTTGCAAAAACAGTAGAGATCTGCATGTAAACTTTGCTATATAAAAATGTGTGATCAAATTTTGTGTGAAAATTGGCAAAACTTCTACTGAAACATTGGAGCTGTTGAAAGTAGCATATGGTGTGGATGCTCTGAAAAAGTCAGGTGTCTTTGAGTGGCATAAGAGATTCAAAGGTGGGCAACAAGTTGTGAGTGATGATCCCAGAAGTGGGAACAGAAAAGTGTGAAATTAGCTATAGTCGGACAGACGATTAAGTGTGTGATTAATGGCTGATGAATTGCAAATAAATTGAGAAACAGTCAGGGTAATTTTAACTGAAGAAGTGGGTATGCAAAAGATTTCTGCAAAGTTTGTGCCTTGGATCTTGATGGACAAACAGAAGTTCCGGTGGGTTCAAATTGTGATGAAACCGGTGGATTCAAATTGTGACTGATCTTGCAAATAAGCACGTGTTTCTGAGGGGAATTATAGGTGATGAAGCTTGTTGCTTCCAGTATAATCCTGAAACAAAATGCCAGAGCATGCAGTGGAAAACCCTAA
Organism: Typopeltis vanoorti; assembly: GCF_054136105.1. Lineage (NCBI taxonomy): Eukaryota > Metazoa > Arthropoda > Arachnida > Uropygi > Thelyphonidae > Typopeltis > Typopeltis vanoorti. Next base: position 33,657,954 of record NC_143572.1, on the reverse strand, counting down.
ATTCACCATCATCGTCGTTATCGTATGTTACGCTTTCGTGCAGGCCTACACATTTTACTGCGTAAGCTTCCATCACCGATAATCCTGCAGAATAGGTTGGTTGCTTCTTATTTCTGGTAGTATCCCATGTCTGTCAAATTGTGTGTTCACTGGGCTGGGCTGATTTGCCTGCTTTGCGGGATGAAAAAACCCGAGATAAACTGGCGGAAAAAACCCTACTGTCCACGCTCAAGACCAGCTAACTTGGCTATGGCTAAGGAAGATCCTTAAATTCCTCACGTCATCGATGGGAATCAAACCTTGGACACATTTCCTCAGGCATATGGTTGCGAAGCACAAAGCCACTAGGCTAACCGCACAGACCCAAGTTCACCATGTCCAAAAAAAAGCACTCATGTCACGTCAGCAGTTCAAGACCATGCTGGTTGTGTTTGTTTGATCATATGGAGATAGTCCACTATGAATTCATTGAACAGGGACAATCAGTCAACCAACATGCTGAAAAGACCTGAAATGTGGTCTGAAAAGTGGTTCATCCATCATGACAGTGTGCCAAACCATAGTGCACCCATTGTGAGAGAGTTTTTGGCAAAAAAATTGATTACTGAATTAGGTCATCCTACTTATTCACCCGACTTAGCTCTCTATGATTTCTGGCTGTTTCCAAATTTAAAGACTGCGGATGTTGGAGATAAGAATAGAATATAACTTAAAAGAACAAAGATTTTCTGACATCACTGATATCCAGCATAATGTGATAAAGGAACTCGAGTATTTTGGGAAAAAAGAGGTCCAGGCCTGTTATTTTGATAAAAACGGGAACACCGTCTAAACCAGTTTATAAATGCACAAGGAGATTACTTTGAAGAATGTATAGTTCCGATTGTAGGTTTTTTACAGGTGCATTCCAGGAATTAAATTGTCACACTTTGTGTGTGTATGTGTATATATATATATATATATATATATATACAGTTTCTGCTTTATGAATTAATTGGTTCCTGCCAACCGTTCATATATCGGGAATTCGTAAAGCGGGAGTTTGTTTGCCTTAGAAATAATGCTACAAGCAAGAGTTACGTTTGTAAGAAGGAATATATAAAATATCAAATGAATACTAAATGATAAGAAAAGACTCTACTGGCCAAAGATTTACATATTTAAAAAAGAAAAAGAGAAAAATTTTAAATTAAAAAAGATTCTTTGAAAAAAAAATGAGCTCATTTTTATATCACCTGGTGAATATCTGCAGCCGTTGAGATAGTAGGAGATATATTAGGAAGCTTCTGTGCATTTTTTTTTTTTCAAAGATGGCCTTGAATGTTATCTGCTTCATTGACATTTACTTCTTATTGTTTAAAATAGCTCAATAGCAAGCAGAAGCATCATTTATTTCACGTGAAAATTTACTAAATCATTCCAAGTCTGAATCTTGTGATTCAAAGATTTCTTGAGCTTTTTTTGAGAAGCTTAAATGCTTGTTCTAGGCCTTTTAAAGTGATAAACCAAGTTGGAACTTCATATTCATTATCTTCTTTGTCTTTTTCTTCTTCTTCATTTATTTCTTGTTCCTCTAATTCAAGGAGATCATTGGGTGAGAGTTCCATGGTGTGAGATTGAAGCAGCTCATTAACATCACCTTCCAAAATTTCCATTTGCAACTGGTTAGCCATACCTAAGATCGCTTGAGTTTCAGAATTCACAATCTTTATTGGGTCTTCAAAGCCTTCGAAATTATCATTAAATTGAGGACAAAGTTTATGCCATACTCCTTTCATAGTTTTTTCAGAAACTTTATGCCAGGTGCTCTGCGTTACCTGAATTGCGTCTAAAATGTTGAATCTCTTCCAAAACTTTTTGATAGAAAAGTTTCCATGTTTATCATTTGCTTCTGTTAATATTTCAAACGTCTATTTGAGATAATGTGCTTTAAATGTCGCAATCACTCCTTGATCCATTGGTTGTAAAAAGACAAGTTGTATTTGGTGGTAAAAAGATTTTTACATTAGGGCAAATGCAAGCTAACTGATGAGGGATGGCCACATGCATCCCTCATCAGTAATCAGTTATCAGAAGCACTTTAAATGGAATTTGTTTTTTCTCACAATAAAGTTTCACTTCAGGAATAAAGTGATGCATAAGCCAATATTCAAATAGGGAACCCATGAGTCAAGCCTTCTTATTTGCCTTCCATATTACTGGGAGAGCATCTTTATTAATTCCTTTTAAGCTTCTTGGATTTTCTGATCGATGCTCAAATAAGGGTTTTAACTTACAATCGCCAGCAACATTTCCTCCTAATAGTAGAGTGATACGATCTTTTGATGCTTTAAAACCTGGCATTGAGGACTCTTCTTTTGCGATGTAAGTTTTTGCAGGCATCCGTTTCCAAAAAAGGCCTGTCTCATTGACATTAAAAATTTGCGATGGCGAGTAGTTTCCTTCTTTAATTATTTCTTCTAATTTTTCTGGTTAAGATTTGCAACCTCACTATCACCGCTTGCAGCTTCACCTTGTATTTTAATGTTATGCTAACCAGTCTGCTTTTTATAGCAGTCAAACCACCCACTACTTGCAGTAAAAGTCTCTTTGCAGTCATCCCTTTTTTGGTCTTTCAGCATTTTAAAAATGGCTAATGCTTTAGTATAAATTGTTGCGTTGGTAATAGGCATGTTTATTCGTTGAGTTTGGTCGCTTATTCAAGCAGTTAACAGTTTTTCCATATGAGGAATTATACTGCCTATTTCTTTATTACACAACTATGTAGACTGCATAGATTGTGAATTTTTTACTTCTTTCAAATATTTTTTTCTTTATCCTTTAAAATGGTGCAAACTGTAGAAGCAGCAAGAGAAAATTTCTCAGAAAGAGCTTTAACAGTGCTACCTGCTTGATGGCTGGTAATAATTTTGTATTTCTTCTCTAACATAATTGCTTTTCTTTGTTTCTTTTGCTCAGTTTCTAATTTTGCACTGTTGCTTCTTTTTGACATTTCTGGAAAAGTGAAAGGATTATACAGGTATCCCTCGATTAATGCAGTTAATTAATCCCTCGATGTTGCCTCGTTAATCAAATATAATAATCAATGGTAAAAAAGTACAATTCGTCCATGATCGATTATTGTATTAATAGTTCGTTTTATATGGTACACTTTTAGGAAATATAAAAAACGAATGCAAAGTAAATGTTTAATAAATACTTGTACCTACATTAGTTACTGCAATTTTTTTATCAAAAGAAGTTATCAAGAGTCGTTTGAACAGTTTTAGTTTTTTCTTATCGGCATAAATTCTACGATAACAAGCAATATGAGACTCCAGACCTCGGCAAACAAGAATTCTTCGATTAACATCTGAATCCATATCCATTACTTGCTGCTTAAGCGATTTTAAACTGCGAAATATTCTATCCAGTTCTTTGACTATTATCTCCTTTGGAACCTCATCTTCACATTCCATTTGTTTGTTGTCATCATATGTGCGTTGTTCAATTTCAAGAAGATCGTTGTCACTGAAATTTTTTGAATTTGAAGCCAATAATTCTTTAACATCTTCTGCATCAACACCATCAAGACCAAGGTTTTCACCAATTGCAACAATTTCTTCAACCACGTTGTTCACAGGATTTTGAAAACAACCTAAGTCATTAGTGCATTCTGGCAAATGGTTTTTCCAAACAGCTTACATGCAGCTAGAAGACACTTGCTCCCACGAGTCATGAATGTTTTCAGTTGCGTGTTTAATGTTAATTTTTTTTCGAAATTTTTGGAGCGTAATCGCATTTTCTCCCATTGTTGTTTCTACTGCCTTTGAGAATATCTTTTTAAGAAAATAGGCTTTGAAAATTGCAATGACGCCCATGTCCATATGTTGTAGCAGTGATATCGTATTTGGTAGGAAAAATAAAACTTTCACATTCTCACACAGATCATTAGGAGAATTTGGATGACCAGGTGCGTTATCTAAAAGCAAAAGAGCTTTGAAAGCTAAGTTATTTCTCTTGCAATACGCTTCAACTGCCAGACAAAAATAAGACTTAAACCAATCTTCGAATAGACTTTGGGTAACACAAGTCTTCTGATTCGCCCACCAAATTACAGATAAAGAGTTCTTGTTATATCCTTTTAAAGTCCTTGGGTTCTGAGTTTGATAGACAAGCAGCGGCTTCAATTTAAAATCTCCATTAGCCAGGCTGAGCTGCTGCTTTTTTTGATATAAAAGTTCTAGATGGCATTTTTTCCCAATAGAGGCCAGTTTCATCTACATTGAAAATTTGGCAGTAATCGTAATCATTTTCTTCGATAATTTTCTGCAGCTCAGCAGAATTATGGATGCAGTATCTTCATTGGCACTTGCAGCTTCACCTGTTATTTTCACATTCTTTAGTCCAGCCCTAGATTTAAAATTTTCAAGCCAGCCTTTGCTAGCTGCGAATTTTGAATTGTCTTCTTTATATTTAGTCTCTTAAGTATTGAAAACAGGCTTAGAGCTTTGGCCATGATATTATAGGCACTAATTGTAATTCTCTTTTGATTGCAGTCTTCTAGCCAAATAATCAACAGATCTTCCATTTCAACCATTATAGCACTCTGGTTACATTACATACTTGCAGATCTAGATGCAACTTTATCTTGCTCGCAATGCTCATCAGCTTTGGAGAAAATAGTCCGTATTGTGGACTCGTTAAAACCCAATTCACTTCCGATCTTACTTTTACTTTCACCACGTTTAAATCTTTTAATTATATCAAGTTTTGTATCTAAGGTAATTACTTTCCTCTTCTTTTTTTCACTTAATGACCCGGTTGTGGGATTGCTCTTATTCTTCGACATGATTAATGGACTGTAAAATTTATGAAGACGTAATTTGTAAATACGTACAGCAAAACAACTGGAGCTTGTAATACACCCACTCTTAATGCTGGCAGTGAAGTAACTGGCTGGCACTCAGGCTCTGGGAGCATGGCTGCTTGGGAGGAATGACATCATCACACACCCCTACCCTCAGCTATGCAAACCACAGTCTTGATGTTTAGCATCGAAGAATTCAGAGTATCATTGAACTTAGCCTAAATCTTTCATGCTAAGCAATAATGCTCTTTCCTTCTCATTTTTCTTTTGATCTCATTTTGCAACATTATCAATGACATTCTCATTAAACTGTAACTCAGAGACACCCCCCCCCCCAAATATGGGACTTAATTTCTTCAGTTAATAATTGAAACTACATGAGGTTATTATTATTACACCCTCCATGATTCATAATGCACTCCATTTACTGACAATTCTCTATGTAAAAAATCTATTCCTCACACCACCCTTCTTCACCACACTTATAACTTCCAGGGATTGCCCCTGTTTCTTCTCCTCTCACCTTCGACTCTTTTTATAATCCTCTCTAAATTAATCTGATAAAATTCCATCACTAACTTAAATATCTATCATATCACATCTTTTCCTCCTATCCACCAAACTCTGCAATCTGCATTTCTTCAATCTCTCTTCATAGCCAACATTCCATAGTCCTGATATTGTCTTAGTCACTATTCTTTGGATACTCTCCAATGTTTCCACATCACATTGAAAATCACATCTGAGCACAATAGTCCAAGTGTGGTCTGACCAGTACTTTATACAGTGGCACAACCACCTCCTTATCCCTACATATCAGAGTACTTTTCATCATAGCAGCGCCAATGTACAGGCTTTGCAACACTCCCAAATCTCACCCACTTCCTACAGTACAGCACCTTTAATATAGTACACAGCTTTACATTTCTGCACTCCAAAATGTAACACCTTGCACTTACTAATATTAAAACTACAACCCCACTCCTTTGTCCAAGTCAAAAGTCTATTCAAATCTTCTTGAAGGGAATTGACATCAGCAGTGCTACTTATAATTCTCCCCAACTCTATTAAAGAATAGAGATAGGGAGAATTATCAGCAAACAAATGAAGATCCCTAGCCAGTCCACATGATGTATCATTTACAAACAAGTTAAACAGCAGGAACCCCAAGAACAGAGCCCAGTGACGTGCCATTGGTTACCCTCCTTTTTTTTTTTTTTTTTTTTTTGAGATACTGCTCCATTATTATTATTATACCAGTACCTCCATGAAGTCTGAAGACTCATCATAAGAGATCTGATCTATCCACACAATCTATCATCCCTCTCCTTGAAACTCATTAACTGACAAAGCACTCACAACTGACTGTGGCAACCCATTCCACTCATTCACCGCTCTCCAAGCAAAAAATCTAGCCCTCACACTCCTACTAAGCACACCTTTATTCAACTTCCTGGGATGACCCCTTGTTCTGTTCCCTCTAGCTATGTGCTGAAACATTTTCCCCTGCACCTGTTCTATAAAACCCTTTCAGCAACTTATATGGTTTTATTTCTATCATATCCCCTCTTTTTCTCCTATCAACCAACTTCTGCAATCTACACACCTTCAGTCTATCCCCATAGAGAACATTCCACAGACCACTCACCATCTTGGTCACTCGTCTCTGAATCCTTTCCACTGCTTCCTAATTCCCAAGAAACCTAGAAGACTGGACTTGAGCACAGCAGTCCAGATGTGGGTGTATCAAGGCTTTATAAAGAGGAATAACTTCCTTATCTCTGCTTGTTAATGTGTTCTTCAATAGCCAAGTAATTTTATAGGCTACCTTAGCAATATGTCCTTTAAACTTTAACTCTCTGTCTACCATCACTCCTAAATCTCTGGCTTCATTTATTTCCTGGAGTACAGTGCCATCAATGTGATACACAGCTTGTAATTTATTTATCCCAAAATGCATAACTTTACATTTCTCAACATAAAACTGACACCCATTAACTTTTGCCCATACTGACAACCTATGTAAATCGTCCTGCAAGCTCTCCACATCACCTTGAATAACTATCACTCTACCTAATTTCTCATCAACAAACACTGAATATTTTCTTTCAGGTTATTTCCTATATCATTTATGTACAAATTAAACAGCAATGGTCCCAGCACTGAATCCTGCACCACACCACTAGTCACCTATTTTCTCCTCAACTCTGTCTATAATTGGAAGCATCTGTCCTATAACCATGCTTGTGTAGTGATACTATTTTGCCTTTTTCCACTCCTTAAGGAACCTTATCGACTGCAAGACTTTCATTAAATAACCAGATCAAGAATGGGATATTATTCAAGTACACTTTGACATTTCTCCTTTGATTACTGCGTACAACATCTTGTTATTAAATTTTCTATTGAATTCCCATAAATTATCCCACTTACACATTTTTAACTTCTGCTGTTCAGAGGAGCATGTCTTTTCTCTTCAGTTTCTCACTTTAATCTGTATTGTAATAGATTACCAATTATATGACCTGTTATAATCGAAGCTATGTGTAGGATAGCCTTTCTAATAATAATAAGTACTCGTTAGTAAGATTAACTATCAAACTCATCTGAAAATAATGTTTGTGGCTGAACAATGTTCATTATTGATATATTACTTAGAAATTTACCCATGTACTTAAGCTAGCAGTTTCCTGATGATGAAAGTCTGACAACTTATAAAGCTTATTTAGTTATGTTGTTTAGTTTAATAAAATGTAATTCTAATTAAGAAACATGTGGCCTCCATAATGAAAGTTAGAGGAAAAAGATGTAGCATGTTAAAAAAACTTAAGTGTTTTAGTAATTTGCTTTTACATGCATATGAGAGATTCCATTTGATCTTGGGAAATTAGGAGCCAAATAAATAATTGAATTTTCATTTAAATTAGAAAGAGCTTACTACTGTTAAACAATAGTTGAGGTCAGTCCTTAGTTCACATCATACATTTATTCTTCAATGTGCAACATTTTGCCACTATTAGCTTTATTCTTGGTATTAGATATTGATGTTCTTAAAATGAGTAGTATAAATTTGTACATCAGTGCTCATGATGTGCACTTAAATGTAACATTCTGATTGACTGTTCATTTCATTTTTTACATTCATTTATGCTTTGGAAATTATAAAATTTATAAATAAAACTGACTTTTGTTTTATTGCTAGCTTTGTGCTAATAATGAAGCAGGTTCCAGTCCCTGGAGTAAAGTAATAGCCTTTTATACATTACCAGACAGACCACAGTGTCCTGGTAAACCAGTAATTAAGGGTCGTATTCATTCATCTCATTTCAAAACCACTTGGGGTAAGTTCGTCTACTTGTAGGAATTCATTTCAAAACCACTTGGGGTATGTTCATCTACTTGTAGGAATTTTAATTTAATTTTTAAGAAACTTCCCTGTGGAAGCTTCATTTAATTGGACTATTCACAAGGTTAGCAAAATTTCAGAATTAAGTTCACATAAACTTTACAATTTAAAATTAACTTAACACATTATTAATCTCAATTAATAATGCTCTCAATCAATTAATTGCTACTTAACTCTATAGTCCTATAGTTATTCCTTGTTTAAGCACTTATATATCAGTCTTTGTTAATAATTTTCTAGTTTTGCAGGTCTCTAATATGATTTTCTTTCTTCTAAGGAAGTTTTAGCTTTATCAGTCCAGAAACCATATCTTGGACATTTTCATGAATATTCTTGCTTCAGATCCATTTTAGGTTTGGATAATTTCATTGTTGATTGTAAGGTCATCCAGCTTATTGTAAGCAGTGATTATTTTCATTTATTTTTTCTTATCTGTCAGATGATGGTTGACTCTCCTATGAACAAATCTTTGCCATCTATCTCTGAAGTTCAATAATTACAACCTTGCCTTCTAAGAATAGCCATGCTCTTTTTGGTCTGCTTCTTGATGGTCTTCCTCCACCATTGATTCAATTCAAGACTATATTTGATAATCTCTGAGAGGACATTCTCTTGATGTGTCCAAACCATCTTAATTGTTTTATAGCTATGATATCTTCTCTATAGTGTTTTTTTGTGTGTGGTTCTCACCCATGAAAGGTTATTAGTGAACCTGTAGTACATTTGTACCATGGGTGGGCTAAGGATTTTTTTCCATTTTTATCGATTATATATATATAATCGATATATTTAATATCTTTAATCACAAATTAATATCTTTAATTCGTATTTGACTTGCTCATGAATTTTATTTATTTTTCTTAGCATTTCATTTCAAATGCTCTGATTTTCTGTATTTCTTTCTGCTTGAGTCTCCATGTCTTAACCCCATGTGTTGCCATAGGTATAATAATGGTTTTATACAGTTTGAGGCTTTTTTAAATTTGTTATTTTTTCATATTTTGCTTCATTTATTCATATTAGACCATCCTTTGTTAAGTCTGTATTTTATTGTTTTTGCTTTGTTGAGGTTGTGAGTAATGAGACTGCCATGATATGTAAATTGCTTTATTTATTAAAGTATATGATTTTCTAAGTTTATTAAAAATTTTTCCTCATCCCTTGCTATTTTCATTGTTTTAGTTTTGCTTAGATTGATTCCAAAAGTTTTGCACTCTTCATTTAAAATTTTTATTGTTTTTTTTCCCATTGTACTCTAGATTTGCAAGAATAATATCATCTGCATATTTAATGTGATTGATATTTATGCCATTTATTTGTAGACTTGGTTCTTTGGCTATGGTTTTGCTTATTTCTTTGAGATAGTAAATAAAATTAGTGAGAGCAAGCAACCCTGCATAACTCAATTTTTCTTACTTTGAATTTGTCTGTTTCTATTTTATTAAATTTGACAGTTGCTTTGGTATCCTTATAATAATTTGTAATAAAGTTTTATATTTCTGAATCTAACATCATAGATTTTAAGATGTATATTATTTTGTTCCTGTCATTGGACTCAAAAGCTTGTTTGAAATCAACAAAACTGCAGTATGCAAGTAAGTTGTATTGCCCAGTACTTTTCTGCCAGGCCTTATTACATGTAAGAATATGGTCTATAGCAGACCTTCTAGGTCTAAAGCCTGTTTGATTTCTGTTGTCGCATTCATTTAAGTCTGGATTCTGTTTTGTATAATACTTGTGAATATTTTTCCAGCTGTGACTTAGCAATATTATGAGTTGATAATTTTCACAACTTTGTTTATTGCCCTTTTTTGAAAATTGGTATTATGATGCCTGACTTCCTATCATATGGAATTTCACCAGTATATAGTATTTGGTTAAAGCAGGAAATTGATAGCTGCTATGCCATGATATTATTATTATTATTATTAAAATTTGACCTATGTGGAATCAGACTCATTGTAGAAGGTGCACACTATGACATACGAAGCTCATCCAACCATACCTTAAACTGATTCAACGTGGCTACATTCACAATACACTCAGGCAACGCATTCCACTCAACCACCCACTCTCCATCATGTAAAGAACCTTATTCTCACAATTTTAATCCAAAGTATCTGGGCATAACCCTGAACAGAACCATCTCCTTTAATAGATATCTCTCCAATATTGCTGCCAAATTCAGAACTAGAAATAACATACTGCATAAACTTGCCAGAACAACCTGGGGCAGGGGGGGGCTGTGCTCCCACATTAAGGACATCTGCTCTGGGTCTCGTCTACTCAACTGCTGAATACTGCTCAGCTGTCTGGCTAAACAGTGCACACGTTAAATTAATTGATACTGTGTTGAATCAGACAATGCATATCATTTCTGGAACAATAAAGACTACTCCATCATATTGGTTACCAGTTCTGAGTCACATACAACAGCCACAACTATGATGCCAAGACAACCTGATTCATGAATATAACATAATTTGCTGGAACCCACTGCTTCCTATACACTCTGATATTGACAGCTTTATATCACAGAGACTTAGTCAAGACACCTGCCTATTATAATGGTACAATGACTTGTCACTGAGGACTATGATGCAACAATAGCATGGCAGATGGAATGGACTGCCAAAGTCCCGGTAATCCGACAGACCGTCTTCAACCCAAACAGCCCTCCATCAGGGTTCGACCTACCTCGAAAAATATGGACCTCCCTAAATAGGGTTCACACCAACCATGGTAGGTGCGGAGCTTCCTTATATACTTGGGGAATAAGACCAAACTCATCTTGTGACTGTGGTGAGGATAACCAAACCATACAACATATCACATTTGACTGTCTTCATAGAGCCTTCATGGGACCAGTAACTGACTTTATAACAGTTTCTACTGATGCTGTTGACTGGTTGTCGAACTTAGACATTCAATTTTAATTTTATGCTTATTTGTATATTTTTATATGTATATATGACTACAGTGTCACTTCACACTATTGTATTCTTTTATGCATTTTGTTGGTTTTGTATGTGGTTTTTTTTTGTGTGTGTGTGTGTGTGTGGTAGCATATGCATGTATTCTTAGCCAAATTCTAAATAAATAAACCCTTATAAATTGATCACTGAACACCTCAACAGCATCTTCTGCAACAGTTACCAATCTCCCACTTTGATCCATTAACAGCATTTTACCATAATCATTCTTCCTTCTATTTGTCACATGTAGAAAAAACTCACAAGGGTTGTTCTTGGCTTGATTTGCTCGTATTCCGTTCAGACATTCCATCTGCTCGTACTGCACTTTTGTTGTCCTCAACACCAGCTCAGTCACTCCCCTGGCTTGCTCTTTATATTCTTCATGTAATTGATTATTACCATTATTCATCTTGAACTGCTTCCAAAGTGCCTTCTTCCAGTTTTCATGCTTAATCTCCTCAGTCATCCATTTTACATCTACCTTATTCATCCTTTTGGCCTTCAGAATACATTCACACATTGATGCTGTTATGTACTCTTTGTCAGTTCTTAAGCAGCATTTATTTCTTTAATGCCCAACTCCTCATTCCATGCTGTAACTCCAAGCTGTCTCCTAAGCTTATCATAATGACCAGCCTTGTACTTCCACACGTATCCTTTCCTCACACAAGTCTTCATATAGCTAGCCACAACTCAGGTGATCGCTTCATGAACATGCTCCCTAACTGGAGGGAAGTGCAAAAACTCCACTCACAATTACATCCTCTAATGAAATGATTAGATCTAAAACTCTCGATCCTCATATGCCCTCCTTTACATGCTGCCTGAGACAGTTGTCTTTCAAGAAATTCATTTTCCTTATTTTCAAATGCTATCTCTTCATTCCAATCTGTATTGCCATAATTAAAATCACCAATAATAATTATCCTTCTTTTGTTCACTAACTCAAGTTGTTTATCATTCTCACCCTCCACGTTCCCTGGCCTATAGCAACATCCAACTAAATGTGTCTTCCTGTCAACTTCCACTTCACACCACACTGCCTCCTAACCATTGCCTCTATTTCCCTCTTTCATGTCTACCTTATGTGGATGTAATTCCTCTGCTATCATCAGCAGCACTCCCCCTTCTCTTCTTGTCCTTTCTATCCTTGCAAAAAACACTGTACCCTGTCATTTCTATTCCCGTTAGGATATCATCTTCATTCAACCATGTTTCACTTATTCCAATGATTTTGGGCAAATAAACTCAATCAGTGAAACTGCTTCAACTCCCTTATTTCTGATACACCTGGCGTTTGTAAATAAACACAGCAGTTCACTTTTTGGTTTATAACCAGTTCTATCGAAGTCACTTGTTGGTTGTGATTTCTCCACAACACATTGGACCTCCCTGCCCTTGTCCAGTCACCTTTATCACCGCTTACCACACATATCTGCTCAGTCTCAACTTCCCCACTCACATCCCAATCTATTTCATTTCTACGCTGATCATTCCCATACATGCTTTCACTACTACTTCCAACATCCACTCTCCTTATGTCAATGCTCTCTGTCCACCCAGGCTCCCCATTTCCCTTTTTCTCTTGTATTCCCATTCTCTCTTCATCCCTCACACTACAGGGTGTCATTGGATCTCTCTAGTTTCAGCATGTTACTATTACTTAAGTGTATGGACCATGGTGTCAAAATTGTACAAATGAGAAGGAAAACTCATCGAGTTTTTGTAAAAAAAAAAAATTGAATGAAACTTATAGTCTCTGGAATGTTTAAACATCCCAAACCTTACATATTTCTGCATTTTGGTTTTTTACCATTCTTTGAAACTAGACAGGTCTAATGTGGACACCCTGTACTACTGTTTCCATTGCCAAGTACATTTGTCTCTTCAATACCACTCCTGATCTTTCATTTCATCTCTTACATCTGATCTCTTGCTTGCATTATACACTACATTTCCATCTAGCAACAGTTTCTCCAGTTCACTCACTCCAAAGCCATTCAAATGCAATCCATCAAGTCTATATAATTCCATTCTTCCCTCAAATACATGTCATACCTTCACAATCTCCACTCCCTTCTTCTCACACAGCTCCACTCCATTCGTGATTCTGGCTCTCTCTGTCTTAACTCATCATTGTTATACCTTAGCAGCACACTGACATCCTTTCCTGCTATACTGTTGTCTTTCACTCTCCTCAATAACCTCCTGATATTCACCCTTACATTCTCCTTATGTTCACTTAAATCATTTGTTCCTGCAACCGCCACTAATTATCTTGCTCATTCTCCTTCCTCAATAGCAGACCTTATGGACTCTTGTTAATGAACATGAACAGCCTGTCTGGCTTTGAGAGAGGTTCTATCAAGTTTACCGTATATTATGATTATTAAGAAAGTTTTCTTGGTATATTTTCTTACTTAATGTAGTCTTTCCAAACTCCTTCATCCAGAATTGTGACCCACGCTTACTCTGATGCTGGTATAGCATACAGGATGGTAGCCCTGGCTTTTCACATCCAAGCACAGTCATTGTTTGCCAGATAGCGGGTGTCCTTGTGTGGCTCCATGATGTGTGAGGAGCTCTGGTGCTGAACAAAAAATTCCCTTGAGCATCAATTCTTCTTCCTCAAATGTTTCATTGGCCTTAACAAGGTCCCAACCAAGTATTGATACCATAGATACATTATTTGTTAACAAAAGGAAGAAACAAAAGATATATGTGATCTTTAAATGTCAGGTGAAAAGTCAGTAGGGAAAATGCCACCCTTCTTTATTCAAAAGGGTTTAGAAGGGCTGGCAGGATCTCCCAAAATAGTTAAGAAACTACATTCTAGTGATATCCTTGTGGAAACATTATGTCAGCAACATTCTGAAAAACTGCTGAGAGCAATATCAGTGGGTGGAATACCAGTTACATTAACATCTCATAAAATGCTCAATTCTTGTAGAGGAATGATATCAGAATAGGATTTCCTTGATGTTCCTAATGAGGAAATATGTTCAGAGCTTACAGATCAGGGAGTGACAGGTATGAGGTGCATCCTGATAAGTAGGGATGGTCGCCTGTTTCCAACCAGGAACATCAGCCTTTCTTTTAATACACCTAAGCCACCAACATCTATTAAAGCAGAGTATCTCAACTCTCATGCTAGAGTGCACATCCCTAATCCACTAAAATGCTTTAAATGTCAGAAATATGGACATCCTCAAATTGTCTGTAGTGGCTCTACAATTGTACTCAATGTGGCAATAAAGAGCATGATGACAAATCTTGCTTTGCCAAGGAATCTAAATGTGGGAGATCATCCAGCTTACTCCCATTCAAGTAGAAAGATGAAAAATAAATGCAGAAGATTAAAACACAAGTATATCATATCAGGATGCAAAAAAAGGAAGTTAATTACCACCACACCTGTCCTTAGATACTCATGCTGAGAACGTGGCAGTTAAGAAAGTGTCAACAGTATCTCAATCCCATATGTCTATTCCAGCATCTGATAATTTCACCATACATGAATTTATGATTGTGAGTGCTTCTCTGTTGAGTGAATCATTCTCATCACCTATGGTCTCACATTAGAAACAAATCCCAAAACAGTTCTATTCACTGAGAACTCACTTATCAAAAAATTATGGCAAGGTTATCACTGAAAGATAAACCACCCAGACACTTCCACAGAAAAGAAAATAATGCTTCAAATAATGCTGAAAGTAAATTAAACCTACCAGCTGATCCTGACACATCAGGTGATGTACTTAATATTTTTCTAGAAGGAAAGATGGACACTGGCCATCCATACTACAACAAGCAATTGATCATGTCTCTTCTAGGCTCTTAATGAGTTCAGCTTTTCAGCAGAAAAAATTGTCTGTGTCACTTCTGTTGGAAATGTATCCTCCACCCAGATCCTCATTTAAGAATGGGATAAAGTATTATTCCACTATCACCAGAGGCCAAGTTCTTGGGACTCATCTTTGAGAGAAAGCTGACATTCCTTAACACATTCATCAACTTAGCCATCAACATCAGCCACCTGTCCAATATTGAAACCAATAGACTACGTTTCAAAATTGCAAAAATAATCTATGATGTCAATCAGAACTGAAAGCCTTACCTCCTTAAAACATAATAGAAACATAATCATCACCAGAGCTGACAAGGGAAATACCACTGTTGTCCTAAATACCAATTCATATGACCAAAAAATGAATTTATTACTTTGAGATCAAAATACGTGGCATTTATTGATTATGAAAAAGCCTTTGACAAAATTAGTAGACAAAAACTGTTTAAAATATTAACCGATTTAAACATACCAAATCAACTTTTACAATCTATTCAAGAAATATATACAGGAAATAAAATAGTGGTTAAATTAGAACACACCTCAGAATGGAAAGATATATCAATAGTACGACAAGGATGTACCCTCTCACCTCTGCTTTTCAATATATATATAAATGAAATATTAACAATCTGGAAACAGCATAACCCATTTGGTATACAAATGACCCTGCAAATGAAGATAGATACACTACTATTTGCAGATGATCAAATAGTATTAGCTACATCAGAAGATGACTTACAAAGATCATTAAATGATATCTCAAAGCAATATAATATGACAATATCCAAAGAAAAAACAAAAATAATGGCATTCAAAGGAGAAAACCCAATAAGAAGTAAAATAGTGATAGATAATAAAATACTAGAACAAGTAAACACTTTCAGATACTTGGGATGTGATCTATCATACGAAGAAGAAAAAGACATAGACACTAAAATATCAAACTTTGTCAAAGTAAAAGGCATAATAAATAATATATTTAAGCCATCCCTGGTACAAAAACGCACTAGAATTAGACTATATAATGTCTTGTCAAAACCAACTCTACTATACGGAAGCGAAACATGGACCATGAAAAGGAAAGATGAAAAACAAATTCAAACAGCAGAAATGAAGTTCCTCAGAAAAACAGCTGGCTATACCAAGTGGGACCACAAAACAAATGAAGAAATCTTACAATCCCTGAAAATAAAACCAATTACTACATAAGACAGTATAAACAAAAATGGCTAGAACATTTAAATCGAATAGACAACAGCAGACTACCAAAAATATTATACAGATACAAAATAAGTGGAAAAAGAAGAATCGAAAGACCAAGAAAGAGATGGCATGAGACCGGAACAGGACACATGGCCTAAATTCCATGTTAGGAAGAAGAAAATGATGATCGAAATACATATGCCCAACTTGATTATGATCCTACAAAAAGACAGCTCAAGAAACTCAACAAGTTACTAGATGAAACCACTTCCTTAGATCAAGAAACAATAAAAAGGACATACCATGCAAGGCATCCTAGAATATTCCTAAACTTCACAAGAATAACATTCCACTCAGACCTGTCGTGGATTCTATTAGCAGCCCAGCTTACAAATGATCAAGATTTTTATCTAACCTTCTCCATCCTCTCATAGGCCACACAACCTCATCAATTAAAAATTCCACAGTTTCATGCAAAAATAAAAGACATTCAACTGTTGGAAACTGACATGCTAATTAGCTACGACATCATCTCCCTCTTCACTAATACTCCCCATAAGGAAACATTGAACTTACCATCCGATATTGTTGAATTATTCAAATTTGTTATTACGTCTGGATACTTCACTTGGAAAGAGAAAATTTACAAGCAAGAGTAAGGAACAGCAGTGGGGTCTCCCTTATCACCAAACTTGGCCAACCTTTTTTTAGTACACCTTGAAGAAAAAATTTTCACGTTTAATCCTAAACCAAAAATCTGGCTATGATATGTTGATAATGTCTTTTCTGTCTTTGATCATTCTGAAAAAAACTACTTGTTTCTAAATAAAATCAACCTTCTTCATCCTTGCATCAAATTCACACTAGAAAAAGAATCTCCACAGGGTATCTCCTACCTGAATATATGCATCCAAAGAAAAGAAGATGGTTCTATCCCCACTTCTGTCTACCGTAAACTGATATTTTCAGGTCGCTACATTCACAATTCTTCGGCTCGTCATCCATCTCAAAAATTTGGATCATTAAATCATTAGTAACCAGAACACACAGATTCTGCTCCTCTGAAGAATCTTTAAACCAAGAATTGGAAAAAATCAAAAATACAGCCATACAAAATGGATAAAATCCAAAAACAACTAAAAAAATCATCATTCACTTCTCTACACATCAACCTAGACAAGAACAAGCCCGTAGGATTCCCATACCTTATGTCAAAGGCATTTCTGAACATCTCTCAAAAATTATAAAGAAATATAAATTGGCTGCTACCTACAAACCAATCAACCAGATCTACAGTTGGTTACCTTCTCCTAAAGACAAACGCTCACCTCTGATGCTACCTGGTATGTATGTAGTCCCATGTTCCTCTAAATTGTCCTTCTCTGGACAGACAGGTAGATCCATTAGCAAAGGCATTTTGGAACATCAAGACCATATCTGTCTTATCAAACCGCAGAAATCTGGCCTCGCACAACATGGAATTGAAAACCCAAACCATATGATCCATTGGAAAAAAGACCAAAACTTCTACATAGATCTTTATATAAACATGAATGTTTATATACAGAAAGTGTGGAAGCCCTACTTCACAGACCAAATTTGAACCATAATGACATTCTGACTATCCCTGATGTCTGGGAAATTGTCATCCTAAATTATGTCAAATAATTTTATATATGTTATCTCCTTTTAATGTAATCTTTTTTTTTCCCTCCAGATATATTTTAATTTAATTCTATAACACGCTACTGCACCCATAGAGAGATTCCATTGTAAGCATGCATCCTAACTGATGTGATTCCTAGTATTGTTTGAATTAACTGTACTAATGATGTCATATGATACTTAGGACGAAATATTTACTCATTAAAAAAATCTTATTACTGCGGTTACATGTGTATGTTTAGTCATGAATGCTCCACAGGTTTCATTATACAGCTATATTAACTGTATACAAGACAGTGTTCAAACCAATTTTAACTTATGGATCTGAGAGCTGGGTTAGAAATAAAACATTTGATCAAAGACTAGAGACCACAGATATGAGAGTCTTGAGAAAGATTAGGGGCATGAATAGATGGCATCAGTAGCAATATCATATTAAAAACAAGGATATTAGGCAAAAACTTGACATTGTTAGCATCCAGGAATGTGTTCGCATAGCTAATCTCAGGTGGTATATAAGCTGTGATGATGTAGTCTTGACAGATAACAGCTTGATTTGGAGGAAAATCATAGATAGAAAGTTAGTAATGATTAAGTTTTTAATGTAGTACTGCCATATCTTGTACACTCCTTGAGGGTACGTCAGGAATTTGATGATGAAACAGAATGGAAAGAAATAGCTATTATATGATGTTATATGATTAACAAGTTTTATTATTTATTATTTTATATTTCTTTCATAATATCATCAGAATGCTTAAAATATATATATATATTTTTTATTCAAGATGAATTCTGCATCATCATCATCATCATCATCATGAATTTCCTGATATATGCATACCATCATGGGAGTGTTCAGGCTTGTCTGACAGTACTCCGTGATTAGGTTTACATTATTTATTAATCTTCTATCACCAGTTTTCCTCTGAATTAGTCTGTTACTTGTGACCATTCTAATATTATTATATTTAACATTTTATTATGCTAAGGCACTTCTGACTGAATCAATCCACCTGGACCTTGTCTTCCTCTCGGCCTCTTTCCTGCCATCTTGGTCTTTTGCTAACCTTTTCCCCTCCCATTCTGTTCAAGTGAGCACATCATCTTAGATTAGCTCTGCTCGTACGTACTTGAATGCTAACAATGTCCGATTCCTCTCTAATATCTCCATTTTTAATATGATTTGCCCCACTTATGCTATCTGTTCAGACTTCTGATTTTTCTCAGAACTCTCATATCTGTGGTCTATAATCTTCAAAGTGCTTTATTTATAACCCATTTCTCAAATCCATAATTTAAAACCAGTTTGAACACTGTTTTGTATAGTTTCAGCTAATTTCTCTCTCTATCCATATAAATTTATTCAACTGACTCTCCACCATACCAGCTTTGCTAATTCTGTTGTCTATTTCCAGCTTTAATTTTCCATCTTCACTAAAAACTGTGATTAAATAGCTGAAATATTTTACTTGTTTTATAGGCTCTCTATTGCTGATTTTCATGCCATATTTTTATAGCTTTAATTCAATTTAGTTAGAGAATCCTGGAGAGTTGCGCTGAATGTATTTAGAAGTACATCATCATCTGTATAAAGCAAAGAAGTAATTTTCATATCTCTAATTCTGATATCAGGTTTAATGCTACTTTCTTTCATAATGCGATCCATGTAGATTATGAATAAGAGTAGAGATAGTGTACATCTTTGCCTTATTCCTGATTTTACATCAAACCATCTTTCTATATTCCCTTCAATTCTAACTGCTGTTTTACAACTTCAATGCAGACTTCATATTGCTTTTTATGATGCAATTTGTTTATTGTGTTCAGTTTACCCCATATATAATTGGGGTAAATTGAATAATGTTTTGAAAAGCTTTTTTCAAGGAACCTTGTCATATTTCTTTTCCATATCTGCAAAACTTAAATACAAATCCTTGTTAAATTCCCATACTTTCTCATCTGTTTGTCTTAAAGTGAAAATCTGATTCTGATAATCTCTATTTAGCCGAAATCCAGCTTGTTCTTCTCCAAACTTCTCTTCCACAATTTTTCTTACCCGTTTCTCAAGTATACTTGCATCAATCTCACTCAGAACACTTCAGAGAAATTCCCCTGTAATTCTCACATTCAGTTTTATTTCATTTTTTGTAGATGGGTATTATGAGAGTTCTGCTGTAATCAACTGGGATTCAACCTTCTGACCAGCCCCTCTGAATTATGCAGTGTAGCCACTGTAAAACTTATACCTCCATACTTAAGCATTTCTGGTCGAATATCATCTACTCTTTCTGCTCCATCCATGGCATAAGAACGGTTGTTTATGGAAGAGGAAGGGAATTTGTTGTTAGGAATGGGAAGTAGTCGAATCTAGAGAGGATTCTTGGATGTATAATTGAGAGAGAAAGGAGTGGTTGTGGGAGGAGGGGGGGACACAGAAGAATCATATCTGAGAAGTGGTACCAATTGGACTTGTTATAGACTCAGAAATGAATGGTTATACGAGTGCCAGAAATAAGGGGAATGAAATTGTTGCAGTGATTGAATTCATTCACCCAAAAATTATTGGAATAAGTGAGACATGGTTGAATGAGGACAACAACTTGACAGGATTAGATATGAAGGTGGGTATGATGTTTTTCATAAAGATAGAAAAAGGGAAAAGGAAGGTGGGGTACTGTTGATATATACTTGAATAGACTGACAGAATGGGTATAGGAGTTGGTTGCCAGTTCATTGTAGCAAAGTGAAGGTTTTAAATTTGGAATACAAAAATGGGATGCAGAGTATACATTTGTTGTAGATGGAAAAAATGAGGAAAAAAAAATTTAAATCATGCATTACTAAAATTGGGTGAACAGCACAGTGGATTCTAGCAATAATGCAAAGAACACTAACTTGTAGAATGGAGAAGTTTATGATTTCATTATATGCCTTGATTTGGACATATGGACTGCTGTGCACAGATATGGTCACTTAATTTTCAAACGGATGAGTTATTGGAAAAGGTCCAGAGGCTATTGACTAAAGTACTTTCTTTTCTCTGGGATGTTCAGTATGAAGAAAGTATGAAAAAATGCAATTCACAGAGTCTAGTGGACAGGAGTAAGAGGAGGGATACTATAAAGACATGTTGGTAAGTAATTTTTTTATCATATTAATGTGGATGAGGTTTTTCATAGAATGGGGAGAACAAAAAGTCATCCCTTAAACTGTATAAAGAGTTTTTTGAATGGTGAGTCATAAATAATTGGAATGCTTTGCCCGAGAGCGTGGAACTGACAGTAGAGAATGAGTGCATTTACTACATGGCAAGATGAGCTGTATATTTGTGTGACAGTGGACCTCATATGATGAATTTTTGCCTCCACATTGGAGGTCTAATAATGATGATAATAAACCAGTATTAAGCATACTTCATATATTTTAGAATCCCAATTGTTTATTTCAGTTTTTAGGCATGTTTGCAGGCTAGGATGCAGCACTTTTAAGGTTCATCGTGTCTCTCTATCTTCATGAAACAATTTTGATAAAACTTAATATTTAAAGACTTTGAACAATCTCAGTATTGTGTGATCTTATCCATAAGATGATCAGACATTACTGACTGCTGCTTTACATTGAAGATCTAAATGTATTCTTACTCCACCAGTGAGGAGTAATTTCACTACATGAGTGCTGTGAGCATTGGAGTTAGCCTCAAGTGACAGTGATTAAAATCATTTCTGTATATAAAAACTTTGCACAATTATTTGTCATCTTTGAAAATATCTGTAGCCCATGAGATGTAATTTATCAGATCATTTATTATTAATAGTTTATAATAATTAGCCTGTTAAGATATATAAAATAACTTTCAGTACCCATGTTATTTTTATAGAGCATCCTAAAGATGATGGTGGTTCTCCTGTCACACAGTATATTTTGGAAATAGACTCAGGCACTGGTAAGTAATGTATGGAAATATGTTTTTTAATAGAAAATAATCTGAGAATAGTGAATCAGATTTTCAGATTTTGTTTTTATAAATGTTCCATTTCACTGTTTTTGACATGTGGAATACGTGCAGGCTTGTTGTCATCACTAGAAGCATCGAGATGTTATAAATATATAAAACAAGCGTTAGGCTCATCATTGTCATCATCATCATCGACAACAACTTTCTTCAGGCCAATACTGGACAAATGCATCTCTTCACCTTAAATATTCATAACATCTTTTTATCTTAACATCCATCTTGCTGCTGGTCTACCTGGTTTCCAATAACCAGTTCTTGTTTATTGGAGACCAGAATGTCTGACAGTAACCATTTCTTGATTGTTGTTGTCAGGCATTCTCATCACATGTCCTGCCCAGTGTCATTTGTTGTCTTTTATTACTGGTGCAATGTCCATTACCTTTGATCCTTTCCTTATCCAGTTAATATTGTTTTTATCTAACCATGTTATTCTCAAAATGGCTCTTTCTGTGTTTTGTTGTGTTGTTTTCAATTTTTCTTACTGTTGATTAGTCAGGCTCCAGGTTTCACTATCATAGGTCATTGTTGGAAGTAGCATACTGGTTGTAGATCTTTCTTTTTAAGCTGTTGGATAAATTGCATTTAAATATTATTATTATTATTATTATTACACACTCCATGGAGTCGGTAGACTCATTGTGGGCAGTTCATTCAATTGACAACAAATCTGTTATATTGAATCTTAAAATCCTTAACACTCCCTGCATTAACAACATATGCTAGTAATGCATTCCATTGGTTGATAGTTCTCCATGTAAAAAATCTACTCCTCACACCCCTCTTCACCACACTCTTACATAACTTCTAGGGATGGCCTCTGTTTCTTCCCCTCTTGCCTCCTACTCTTTTTGTAATTCCCTCTAGATTAATCTGATAAAAACCTTCACTAACTTAAACATTTCTATCATATGATCTCTTTTTCTCCTATCCACCAAACACTGCAATCAACATTTCTTCAATCTCTCTCTCTCCATAGCCAACATTCCAAAGTTCTGATATTGTCTTAGTAACTTTTCTCTGGATCCTTTCTTTCATGCTTACACAGTGATCAGAATACATTATGAAACTTATGGATACTGATTACTGTGTTAGAGTAAAACGTTAGTTTAATATAAACCAAAATATGCAGTCGACTTTTCGACCTTCACATTAAGGTCATCTTCTGGAGTATACACATACTGTATACTCCAGAGAAACAAGCATATACAAAGAAACAAACTGCACTGCAATCTACATGGCATGCTAAAGTTACTGATCCACCATTAAAACTATTTGCCTGACCTCTGGTGTTAAAAAAAAAAAAAAAAAAAAAAACTCACTACATCAAAGCTAGAGTACTGTTGTTGTTATTATTATCTATTAGATTACAAAGTTAATTAAGCTGGAGAGTAATAATAGATAAATAAATAAACAGAAAATAAAATTACTTATATAAGTATACATATAAATTGCAACTCGTATGGATAGTGGCCAATAAAAAATGAGAATTGCTTCTAGTCCTAAAGTCAGGGTTTACTGGAAACTAAGTGGGCTGAATGTGTGCCATTGAAATTCTTAGGATTTTTAAGCCCACATTATTATTAAGATTAGGGTGGTTAATTAAAATTTCAAAGAAGCCTGTGAAATTTTTATCTTCTAACAGGAAGCCATTTGTTGGGAGATTGTTGGTCCAGTATTCTCTCCACATGTCAGGTGTTGATGGCAGGGCAGCTGAAGAGAATTCATCTATGGACCAGAAAGGCTTTCTAGATTTTAGGCGAAGACTAGGTGGATTTATGAGAGTCTGGTGCAGGGGCAGGAGTGAGTTGCTCATTGCTTTAATTAAATTCTTTAATCAAGGCTTGTCTTCTCTGTATGTTTGGTGGAGCAATGTTAGATAGGACAGGCAGCCAGGAGAGAGGGGTGCTTCTCACTGTCCCACTAATTGTGCACATGGCAGAGTTTAGCTGGGTGTCTATAATGTTAGTGTGTGCACTTCTTTCCCAGACAGGGGAATAATATTCTGCTGCAGAGAATGTGAGGGCTAGTGCAGATGACCTTAGGACTTCTGCACCACAACCCCAGGTTGTTCCAGCAAGCCTTGAAATGATATTGGTTCTCATTTTAATTTTGTTGGACAGATTGGTGGGTTGGTATTTTGGGTGAGGCTCAACCATTTTTCCACAGAAAGAAAGGTTGAGGTGTCCATTTACCTCTGCATTGTTTAGGTGAAATACTGTGGACACAGTTTTTGTTGAATTTGGCTTCAAGTACCACTGCTTGAAGTACTCTTCCAGGATGTTCAGGTCTGTGTTCAAGGTTGCAGAGGAGGTAGATTGATATAGGATCACTAGGTCATCAGCATACATATACTTGCTTGAGCTGGTATGTGGTAAGTTGTACACGTAGATGTTAAAGAGTGAAGGGGATAACACAGAGCCCTGTGGGAGACTTGTGAAGGAATCTGGGCCTGCTCTTTTTTTCGCCAATATGAACCCATATCTTTCTGTTGGAGAGAATGGATTCAAAAAGCTGGGAAGTTTTTTTTCTACCTTATAATATTTCCTAGCTTTAGGATGAGGCCCCTGATCCAGACTGTATCATAAGCTGATGTTAAGTCAATGAAAGTAGCTCTGGATTTAAGTTTCTTCTGGAAGCCTGCTTCAATCTGTGTTGTCAGGGCCAGGACCTGGTCACAGCAACTTCTTCCCAGCCTGAAGTCAGCTTGTTCAATTGGGAGTGCTCTTTCGATGAGTGGTGATATTCTTTTAAGGAGAATTCTTTCAAATAGCTTAAAGGTGAAGCAAAGCAAGGAGATAAGTCGTAGATTTTTGACATTGTTTGGATCTTTCCCTGGTTTGGGTATGGAAATTATTTTGGCTTCCCACCACAGATTTGGTAGTTTTCCAATCATTATAATATTTGAGAAAAGGGCGGCCAGCCATGTTTGGCCTTGTTGACTGAGATGTTTTAGAAAGTTGGGAAGGATACCATCCACTCCTGCAGCCTTGCTATTTTTTGTGAGTTTTAAGGCTACCTGTGCCTCTTTCTGAGGTACTGGGTGTACAAGTTCAGGAAGCTCGGGGCCCATCTTCAGGATTTGTCTAATGGAAGATTGCGCAGTAATTTTCCTGATAGAGCTGGGATGTATCTTGTAGGTTTTTAATAAATAATTAGCCATTTGATCAGGAGTTATCTCTGTTGTTTTGTGTGTTGTTGGTTCTGCCCCCCCCCTAATTTTCTCAGAAGTGACCAGCTTTTCTGGCTAGATGTGGTGAAATCGAGTTCATGAATGGTTGAGATCCATCTTTTCTTTCTGTTTTTATCCCACGTTGCTGTGAGCTCTGTAGCAACAGTTGGGTCTTCAGTCTCTTCATATTTGGCTAAAAGTTCCTCAGTTTCTCTACTCTAGCATGGGATGTATTGTTTTCTGTAACCTCTAGGAATAGAGGCTTTGGCTGCAGTTTTGATTAGTTTAACAAATCTTGGATAGCAATTAGGGGTGGGTGGACTTGCTCTAATGGTTTGCTTGATTTGTTTCTGAAATGCATTCCAGTTGGACCTGCTAAGGTTCCATCTAGCGATTGGTGTTCTACTGATGACTGGGATTGATGTGCCTGTCTCTGTTAGTGTAGGACAATGTTGACTATTAGGAAATCTGTTAAGGATGGTTGGTTGTTAGTAGGGGGTGGTCTTCAGAGTCTTTAGAGACTAAGCACAGATCTGGAGTGTAGGTTCTGTTCCAGCTGGCTGAACAGAGAGTACCTTCTTTCTTGGCATCGTAAATCAAATTCAGGTTATATGTATCTATCCAGTTAACTAGATTATTACAGTCCCAATTGTTAGAGGAATAGCCCCACATGATGTGCTAAGAGTTGAAGTCACCAACATAGATAGCAGGGCAAGGTGGTGGTCAGTCCATCTGTGATGGTGGTTTGTAGACATTGTAGATGGTGGTATTTTGAACTTTAATACCTATGGAGTATTCTACATCAGGTACACATTGGGTTATGTCCTTGAGGCCAGGCCAGATGTAGGTTGCCAGGCCATGCTTGGGATGACAGTTATAAGACACGAGAATTAGGCCTGGGATCTTTAGTCTATTGAGGGCTGTGTCAAGCACATGGGTTTCCTGGAGAGCCAAGACGTCAGTTGCTTTGTCTTTGACTATTTTGCCGATGACTTCGGATTTGGATTTAGATAGTCCTTCTATGTTAAGGAATATATCTTGTGAGAGTGTTATTTAGGTGACTGTAACTTATTTTTCGAAGCTTGCCCTCCACCCAAACAAGCAACGCGATCCTTGTTATTCCGGGCGACGATCAGGCCGGCATGGAGATTTTTAAGTTTTGTATTCATCATTGTTGCTGTACGTGGTCCAGGCGACTTGGTACCTTTGGATGCCTTGTTTGTTAATAATATAATGATAATAAAAAAAGGTCAACATGAATTGTAAATATTTTTTAAAAACAGAGTACCATGTTGTATTCACCATGAATTGCAAATTAAGTACTTCCATCAGTTGTATGTTTTGGGGGTCAATAATTTGGTTCTTTTATGCTCATTTTGTAAGTCTGGTA
This sequence comes from Typopeltis vanoorti, assembly GCF_054136105.1. Classification (NCBI taxonomy): domain Eukaryota; kingdom Metazoa; phylum Arthropoda; class Arachnida; order Uropygi; family Thelyphonidae; genus Typopeltis; species Typopeltis vanoorti. The sequence goes on along the minus strand of NC_143572.1, from coordinate 33,631,429 downwards.
GATTCTGTTCTTCATGATTTTTAAAAATTTGTATTAAGGGCACGAGATAATAAATTATAATTAGGTGGTACTCCTTAAACAGTGAGCTTTGACTTACATTGATTAATACATGGAAGTACAGAAAATATTGTTTACTCAGTGTTAATTTTTGGGTGCATTTCACAAAATTCTAAGTACCTGTTGATTTATTATTTATTTTGTTCAACCATCCATTCATACTAAAGTTACGCATGGACTCATTTGTCTGTGTGTCATTCTCTGTCTCTCTCTCTTGCTGTATCCAAACACCAAATTTCAATTCGGTGTTTGGAATCCTTATAAAAAATTTGAGGACATTCTCAGTTTTTATTTATGTGAACCATTTACAGGGACTCAAAACGCATTAAAATATATATTGCCTTAACTCCATTCTTTTTCTTCTTTCTAGCCCCTTGCCCACACATGCCATTGTCGTGTCATGGGTCTTGAGACCTTCCATGTGTGTGCAGCTGGTACATAAAAAGTCTGGTTGAATGGAATTTGATAAAATTTGGAATTCAGGATGTATTATTATTATTATTAAGGGAAATTAATATAAAGGGACTCGTCAAGGAAGGTCACATACTACACGCACCAGCTATCATACTTATTCTTGAATTCATTCACATTGCTTACACACAGCAATACGTTCCAATCATGCACCACCCTATGAGAGAAAAATCTGGCCCTCACCCCCTTCTTAACAGTATTCATTCTCAGCTTCCAAGGATGCCCTCTTGTCCTTTCTCTACCCTCCATAAGATGAAAAATTCCATCAACTGAAACATCCTGAATGACCCTTTCAGAAGTTGGTAAGTCTCAATCGTATCACCCCTCTTTCTCCTGTTTGCTAGTGTCTCAGTCTACAAATTCTCAATCTGTCTTCATAATCAGTATTCCACAATCTTGATATCATTTTTAATGCTTTCCTTTTCACTCTCTCCACTGTATCAGAATCACAATGGAAACTAGGAGACCAGACATGTGCACAATAGTCTGCAATGTTTTATTAAGGCCTTGTGAAGTGGCAAAATGACATCCTTATCTTTGCATGTGAAAGTTTGTTTCAGCATTGCAATTATCTTTTAAGTTGTATTTGCAATCTTTGCTACATGGCCCCCCTGAACTTCAACTTGCTATCTACTGTGAACAAGAAATTATATTATTGTTTAATTCTTTACCCAAACTTTGTACAAACTAAGTTTGCACGTGAAGTATCATTGTGACTAGGCTACTTGTATGTAAAAGCAGTTGACCTATTGCCTCAATATCCCATAATGTAAAAGCACACTTCCTTTTGGATGTGAATATTGCTATGTATTAATGAAAGGATCACAACCCAGACTAGTTTCGACCTTTATTGAGGTCTCATGAGTGGGAGCCATACCCAGGAAGATATTAAAGTTAAATGAATGTAGAAATCACGTTTCCCATATACAAGTAGTAAAAAAGTGTACTGCATTATTTTATTGTTACTATGACTGTAGGATCCTGCCTTTCATACTTTGTTTGTGTTTGCCTTCCTGTTAGTTCACATGCTTAGTTGTATTTCTTTGTGCCCATACCCAGGAAGATATTAAGGTTGAATTAAAATATATGCAAAAGTTATATATTTCCCATAAAAAAGTAGTAAAAAGGTGTATCACCTTTTTTATTGTTGTTATTATTGTTAGTTGAATTTGACTTTAGGATTCTGCCTTTCAGTTTACCTTCCTGCTGGTGCTGTGGACACGTTTAGTTGTATGTCTTTGTGCCCATGAAGACACCTTAGTGACAAAGGCAAAATTTTGTCATAGTGATTTATTAGCTGAATAAATTTAGTTAGTTGATGTTTAATGGAGAAAACACACATATGTGCTTTTTCTCCATTAAACATCAACATTAGTAATAAACAATGTTCAAGTATCCTTACCAGAGTTTTACAACTCTGTAACAAGCCTTGTGCTCTCTTGCCAATTGACTATGTTTAATGTTTCCCACAGGTTTCCTAATAGTATTCTCAGACTTACCAGAGAGCAGAAGAATGAATGCACCTGTAACATCCACTGTCATTCCATTCTTGCTTCATGTAACTGTCCTTTCTCTCTCTCTCTCTCTCCGTGTGTGTGTGTGTGTTTACTCTGATGATGTGATGAGATACTCTTCATGAAATAAAAGTGTTTTATATTAAATACACATAATTTACATATGTAGTAAGTTCTTCATAGTTAGTGTTGTTTAACAGATAGATTGTAACTTCAATATATCCATTATGACTAGTCATCAGTAGCATCCTGTTTATGTACACAGAGAAGAACTGAACTTCTTACACATCTCGCCAGTCAGCATGTATGCTGCCACTGATATTCCCTGATGACACTGTGCTTGCAGTTAGATACAGCTTTTACTTGTATGTACCAAGTCTGATCACATGAGCAGAAATGGTCATCGTGAAATCTTATAATTCATCATTTCATGCTTTGATAGTTTTCATATGCATGTTTGTGTATGTAAAATCTAAATATAGGCATAAAGACAATGATGTGCTGACAGGAAAACAGAAAAAAAAATAAGGGGAAGTATTGAGTGATCATCTCATGCAATCTTACTACATCTATCTCAAATCTAGAATATAGTGAATATGGTATGCACTGTTTTTTTTATATATTGAAAGGTGACTTCTGCTGTGGTTAATTTGCACTGTCTCCAGAGGTTTGACTTCTTAATTATGAGAATTTCCCATTTAAGATTAACATGTTTAGAAAGTAACATTTGCTATTTTAGAAGAATGTATATTCCTAGGGAATGCATTTGTCTTGTAATGAATATTTAGAGAAGTTAACTACTCTCAGAATACTCTCACAATCCTGTTACTTGAAAAACAAATTTATTGTTTGCTTATTCTATCGTAAAGTTTTAATAAGGAAAAAAAAAAATTACAATATGTCCTGCTATGTGTAATAAGTTTAATTAGCGTAAATAGATGTTAATGTGGTATCAGAAATGAAAATGAAACAGATGTAGCTTGATTGTTTTAAAAAATCCAGTAACAAATTAATCCATGTTTCACTATACATAAAGGAATACTTTGCATTATACACCATCCTCTTTTGGTATAAATATATGATAATTATGGGACACTTCTGTGTTATTAATTTACTCTATTAATTTTATTGTATTTTATTTATTTATATATTTATTTTTTAGGTTTTGAAAAGATATATAGTGGCTTAGAGAATGAATACCAGTGTGATCATCTTCAACCAGGAACAGCATACCACTTAAGAGTGTGTTGCATTAACAGAGGTGGTCAGAGTCCAGTAAGTTTTAATTTTATATACCTCAAAATAATTAGTTTTTAATAAGTATAAAAGTATGAAATGAATTATTTTTGATGAAGCACCAGAATCAAATTGAGTGGACTGAAATTCTTGTTGACCTCAGTCCACTCAAAGAATTATAGGTATTATTTCTGGGAAAATTCCCATGTCAAAGAATGTTTACTTCCAGCTTTCCTTCACATTTCCTCAAAAATGCAAAGGAAAGCTGGAAGTAAACATTCTTTTACAGTGTTTTAGTAATTTTGAAATATTTTAAATTAAGGCATCCTTGGTAATTACTAGATGATAATAGAGGGTGATTATCATCTAGTAATTACCAGTGTTGATTCTCTGATTCAGCACTGACCGAACATATGTAGGAACATTGAGGATATTTTATAGCCAATCTCATATGGTGGTAGCAGGGTTTTTGCTCCTGGAAACTCGGGTTTTTCATCCTGCGTACAGACAAATCGGCCTCCAGAACACACTCAATTTACAAACAAAAAATACTGTTGCTGATGATGATGGGCAATAGATGGCGTTGATGGTAGTAGTATTGTAGTTGGAGAATTAAGTAGTAGTGGAGAGGATGAGATGTATTTAGCGAAGTAGAGTAGTGTGTCCTCCCACGATGAGTCCTTGGATTCCCTGGAGGTGTCACGTAATAATAATAATAATTTTAGCTGTTAAATGTGTTGACATTTCCTCAGATGCACATTTGTATTTCTGTTCAGTTGGTTTGTTATGGAGCTGTGGCTTACTCTTCATGGAAACTTTTACAAACTTCAAAAAAGAAGTCAGGCAGGATTGTGCACTTATAATTACCTTACTATACTTGCATGTTTCCATGCATATAATGAAACCCACAATTTGTTGTTTTATGCTTACAGTGTTAAGTTCTGAATAAAACTAAAAATGGTTAACTTATAATTTCTTCAGAGCTTAACATGCATTTTAAAACTTTTCACATACTGATATGTCAAGCAGGTAAAATTAAATGTAAAGGTGCCAGACAAATTAGTAATTTTAGAATTCTGTTATTTTTCCCTTAATATTATAATGTATTGTGTTGTGATTAAATCCACTGCCTAAGCTTTGCTAAAAATAGCATGAGTGCTTGGGCACTACTGAGTGAAGGTCTAACGGATCAAAGATCGATTGCCAGAGGCAATGCACATGCGCCAGAGTACGCATTGACCGTGAAGGGAAGGCATGCGACTAACCCCCCACCACCACCACCACCAAAGAGATTACTAGGGGAGAATGTGGCGCTAGTGAAGGGAGTTGTACTTTGAGGTGAGCAAGGATGAAAAGGATATGATGTAGTGCGGAAGTGTAGGGCACGTAATTTAAAAAGACAACGCAGCGCCGGACCGGGGCTTTTTCTCTCGTTCGTCAGATCCTCTGTCAGAGTCCCTTGCCGGTCAGTCGTCTGCTCTTGTGGGAGTCATACTCTCCATGCCCCGATGTTCATCCCAGTTTCTTGGGCGAAGCGTCGAGCCACAAGTGAGGAAAGAATGCCGAGCAGTACTTGAGAATCTGCCAATAGAAAGTTCGTCCAGCAGAGCTGAGGTCCGGTATGCAATATAGACAGCAGAGCTTTGCTTAAACCTGGCGACCAGTGAATGGCAAGCATGTGCCTTCAGTGTCCGAGATTCATCTAGCCCGAATCTGACGAGAAGGAAATAGCTGGTCAAACAGAACCAGGAACAAATCTGAAGGTGAAGCTGTATCGAGATGTATATGATTTTCCAGCAGTTCCCAACTGGGTGGTAACGTAGAAACCTTTTCTTTGTTCAATGAAAGTGTGCAGGAAGAGTGATTGTAACTTTTAATAGAACGTTTAAGTCTAGAATATTGGGATTTCATGTAATGACTCTAGAAACCTAGTTTAGAAAGACAGACTAAATTCCAAGACATGAATGTAGAAATTAGAGCATGACCTGAATGTCTGTGAAGTGCATAACCTTAGTAGAATTGTGTCATTAATCTTTGTATTACTTTTGTTTGAGTGTTATGTAGATCTGATACCTGTGCATGTTAAGATAGAATTAGAGAAATTGAGTGTGTATATTTTATCTGAAATTGACATTGAAGTTAGTGCATGACAGAATTAACCTTAATAGTGTTGAGTCATGAGCCTTTGTTTCACCTTTGTTCGAGCGACATGTGGAACTGATACCTAAGCTTGTTAAGATAGAATTAGAGAGATTGAGTGCTTATGATTTATCTGAAATTGATATTGAAGTAAACGTATGTCTGAGTTATCCATGACTTGTAATTTGTTTTGTGCATAATTAAATGTTTTCTTTTGATTTAAATTACCTAGCCTGAGATCATTTTCTACTGCACCCCCAATAAAAATCGAACCACAGCAGGAGGCATTTTGGAAGGGAGGTCACGACTGTAGACTGAGATTAGGATAAATTTGAGACTTGAGTTATTTTATATAAGATTCAGAAATTAAGGATACAGTTCAGAGCTCAGTACTGGTTCTTTGATTCTTCACTGTTTGAAAATCTAGAACTTAGGGTGGCGCAGCAAAAATAGAAATTTTCCCTGAGTCTGAAGAAAGAACCAGCATCAGCTCAGAAACAAAGAAATTGCCATGTCTGCTGGGAATCTGTTTGCTTTCAACCCACGAACCATATCCTTATAGTAAAATACTGCTTAAGTTAAGAGTAAAGACTAGAGCATATAAAAGAAGTGAGATAAGGAAGGAAGAGACATAATTTGACCATAAAATATCCATAACAATAAAAAAAGGATGGACATAACAACAGCTCACTTTCTATTTGGCATAATAATGTAGTTAACCCCTACTCTAACCAGAACTGGCTCTGTTATATGGTAATCTACCATTGATCTGACTTTCAGCACAAGACCTTTCAATTATAAATTAAAGATGCCAAAATTTATATTCTTGGTTTAATCCTTTAAAAAAAGACCTTTCAATTAACAGACCCTTGCATGTCCACCACCTTCTGGTACAACACCATGTAATTGTACTTCATTTATCAGAACAGCAAATTGCCTTCCTGATGTGGTCTGATAAACAGTAGATTGCTGTATGTGGATCAGCACCAAATCTACTTAATGTAGAAATAACTAATGCAGAAAAATAGTCATGCTCTGCTCCAAAGAATTCATGAAATTGAATTTTCTTATATATTTTTTTTCTTCAAAATCATTCTTCACACACTGCAAACCTTAAACTGCAGTTACGAAGTGAGTTATCAAAGCATGTCCACTTATATACTTTGGCAGTCACTGTTTTTTTTAAATTATAATTGTATATGTCATGTGGTATTTCATATGCCTTCAAAACAAATTACCATTCTCTCTTATTCCATATAAAATTATTCAACTGGTTCCCCACCATACCAGCTTTGCTTATTCTTTGCTTCTTCTATATTTAATTTGCCATCGTCACAAAAAAACTGTGTCTGAATATCTGATATATTTCTTGTTCTATAGGTTCTCCATTGAGAATACAGTTGAAGTTTTCTATGTTTCTGCCTATTTTCATAGCTTTGGGCTTTTTATTCCTGATTTTCATATCAAATTTGTTACACCTCTTTATTTTCAATTTAGTTAGAAATTCTAAAAAGTCTACTAAAGTAATTTTCATTTCTGAAATGAAATTTGATTATTATTATTAGATCAAAGATGCTGAAGGAAGAGTATTATGGAGGGATGTGGACATAAGAAACAGATGGAAAATATACTTTGAGGGACTTCTGAATGAGGAAAATGCAAGGACTCACAGAGGAGATGGGCAGCCTTCTGAGGGGATGGTGCAGAACATCAGTAGAATGGAAGTGACGGAGGCCATGAAGAGGATGAGGAATGGAAAAGCGGTGGGCCCCGACAGAATTCCAGTGGAGGCATGGAAGGCACTGGGGGAAGAGGGAATTGACCTGCTGTGGGACCTGTTCATGAAAGTTTGCCAACAGGAAAATATACCAGAGGAATGGAGGGAGAGTACTCTTGTTCCCATCTACAAGGGTAAAGGGGATGCACAAGACTGTAAAAATTACAGAGGAATAAAGTTGATGTCCCACACAATGAAGATCCTAGAAAGGGTTCTTGATGGTAGATTGAGGGAGGAGGTGGAGATTGCAAAGGAACAATTTGGCTTCATGCCTGGTAGATCAACAACAGATGCTATCTTTGGGTTACGACAGATGATGGAAAAATATCGAGAGAAACAAAGGGAGCTACATCTGGTATTTATTGATCTGGAGAAAGCATACGATAGAGTGCCAAGGCAAGAAGTCTGCAGGTGTCTGAGGGAGAAGAAGGTGCCGGAGAAATATGTCAGGTTGGTGCAGGAAATGTACAGAAATGTGAAGACAAGTGTTCGGACCTGTTTGGGACAGACAGAAAGTTTTCAAGTAACAGTTGGCTTGCATCAAGGGTCAGCATTAAGTCCGTTTCTGTTTAATATTGTGATGGAGGTGGTAACAGAGGAGGTGAGAGAAGATGCACCTTGGACAATGTTGTATGCAGATGACATCTTGCTGTGTGTAGATACAAGAGAAGAAGTGGAAACTAAACTGGAAAGATGGAGAAAAGTACTGGAAGAGAGAGGTATGAGACTGAGCAGAAGTAAGACAGAGTATATGTGTTGCGCAGTGGGCGGTGGCCAGGAGACAGACCTGGAGCTGGAAGGAAATGTCATCAGGAAGGTGAGAGACTTTAGATACTTAGGTTCGACAGTGGAAGAAGATGGAGGAGGTGAGAAGGAAGTGGGATGCAGGATACAAGCAGGTTGGAGGAACTGGAGGGAGATGGCTGGAGTGTTATGTGATAAGAGGGTGCCGATCAATCTGAAAGGCAAAATTTATAGGACAGTAGTGAGGCCAGCTATGACATATGCTATAGAAACTGTGGCCCTGAGGAAAAATAACATCAGCAGGATGGAAGTAGCAGAGATGAGAATGCTTAGGTGGATGTGCGGTGTGACCAGAAAGGATCATCTGAGAAATGACTATGTCAGGGGAACAGTGAAAGTTACGAACTTAGGAGCGAAAATACAGGAGGCAAGGTTGAGATGGTTTGGTCATGTGATGAGGAGGGAGGACGAATATGTGGGAAGAAGGGTCATGCAGATGGATGTGCAAGGAAGGCGGAAGCGTGGGCGGCCAAAGAAGAGATGGAGGGAGCTGGTAGAAGAGGACTTGAAGATGAAGAACTTGGATGTGGTGACAGCCCAAGACAGGAAAGTGTGGAGGAGACTCATAACAAACAGTGACCCCACTTAAGTGGGAGAAGCTGCAGAAGAAGAAGAAGAAGATTAACAAACAGAATTTTTTTCAAGCTACTTGGCCTCCAGTAAGTGGGGCCTGTAGTATAATACACAGCAGGGTTTGAATCTGCAGCCAATTTTTTGGAGAGTAGAGCTGAGCAGTTAGATATCCTAACTGCTCAGCTCAATCAGGATCTTTCATGCAGGTTTTAAACTAGGTCTTTCTTACGAAACGAAGGTTATTATTGCTATTGACCATGGTACAGAAGCATTGAAGTGTTAATTCACTGATGAACAGCTAATCATAAAAAAAAAATTGTAGTTGTAGATGTTCAGAAGACACATCACATGTTGCAAAGACTGTACATCATATTGCTGCCATGATAAAAAGTACATTGACATGTAGGGATAAGGAGGGGGTGGTGGTGCCTCAATGTAAAGATATGGACTATTGTGCTCAGATTTGTTTTTGTTTCATTTAGAATAGACATGTTGCTGGTTGAGTGGGCCTCCTATGATGTGTCTGTTGACTCCATGGAGGTTACCAAAATAATAATAATAGTAATAAAACATTGACTTCACTTTCCCTTTTTTTTTTTGAAAAATATAATGTATATATATTGCACTTATATCACAACAAATGTGCAATCCATTTTTAGTTGTATGTTCTTGTATATATTTTAGTAAATGCACAATGAGATTATTATTACATGAGTATCTCCACTGAGTCAGAAGACTCATTGTGAGAGTCCCATACTAATCATTATTGACACAATACCTATCATACCTATCCTTAAATTTATTCACTGTCAGAGCTCACTACTATAGTTGTCATAGCGCAATTGGAAGAACAGCGGAATATCGTTCCCTTCAGTTTGAAAAGACCTGGGTTTGATTCTCGTCGTGATGAGGGGGAATCCTTATATGGGCTTTTTCAGTTGAAGGTGAGTTAGCTAATCTCATACAGTGGTAGCAAGGTTTTTCTCCCATAAACTCAGGTTTTTCATCCTGCATACAGACAAATCGGCCTTCAGAATACACACAATTTACAGACAAAAAATACTGTTGTTGGTGATGATGGCGATAGATAGCGTTAATGGTAGTAGTGTCGTAGTTGGAGAATTAAGTAGTAGTGGAGAGGATGAGATGTATTTAGTGAAGTAGTGTGCCCTCCCACGATGAGTCTTTGGATTCCGTGGAGGTGACAGGTAGTAATAATAATAATAATAATAACTACCTCAGGCAATCCATTCCTGTCATTCTCCACTCTCCAAGCAATAAATCTGGTTTACTCACCACATTTTTATTTACACAGTGTTCATGAGGTGGGAGGGAGGCAATAGAACTATTAGCACTAGTTCTCCTATACCCATCATATGTTGAAAAATTTCTTTTGTATCAATCTAATAGAACCTCCCTATCCCTACTCAGTGTGTGTTCATCAACAGCCAAGTAATCCTTTGAGTAATTTTGCCAATGTTTGCAATATGCCCTCTGAACTTCAACAGTCTGTCTGCCATCACCCCCAAATTCTCAGCCTAATAAATTTCCTATAGTCCTGTACCATCACTATACTACCAAGTATATAATCTTTTCATCCCCAAGTGCATAACCTTTACACTTCTTTGGGATGACAGGATTGACAACCATTATCCATCTCCTACACTTCCAATTTATTATTTGCCAAGATATCTACATCACCTTTATCAATTATGCTTTGCCTAGTTTTGTATCATCAGCAAACAACTAAACACTTTGTGCATATGCTTTTGTGGAGTGACACGCAGAAGTATTTTGCTGGTATTTCTCCTCATGAAAGAAACAGATGGAATAGAATAATTTTATTTATTTACTACTCAACTAGTTTTTTTGAAAATTCCTGTTTCACATCATCAAAAGAAATAAGTGAATAAACTAAAAACACAGGTTATAACAGGAAATATTTGAATACAGGAATAACGATGGAAAGTCACATTTGCTATGAAGTTGTTTGATGGTTCCTGGTCTGCTGCAAACTATTGGTAACTTCATACATGTCATGTTGAATTAGAGAGGTCCAGAATTGTTGAAAAATCATCCCTTGCTTTTTGTTGCACTGTTGAGAATGTCTGATCATTTCAGCTGACTCCTTAAACACTCTTAAGAAAATTCTATAATATATGTGGAGCATTTTGCTTTGTTGTCATAATACTTGATGTTTGATTTCAATTGTATGTTCCAGTTTGCATTTCCTTTCATTCTGTACATCCTTCATGTGTTTGTGTTCAGATTGGCATATTTCTCCCAACCTGCTGTGTGTGTCCTATATAGTGCAAGTTATAGATACAGTTGATTTTGTAGACACCAAATTTTTTGAGAGATGGATAGGGAAGTTTTGGAGGTTTTAGAAGATTAAAGATCTTATATCTTGTTGGGGGGGGGGGGGGATAGAAGGCAACCTTTATCAGTCAGTCACAGATAAAATATCTGCGATATTTTATCTCTGGCTGACTGTATATAGGGAAGTATCAACTGTTCCTCTGAAATCTTGTTTTTTATGTTTATCCAACTGTTTTTGAGGTTAACACAGAATTTTGTTGATTAATGTTTTATTGTAACCATTTTTTGGTTGATGGTGCTGAGGTAGTCAAGGTCTTGGTTTCTTTTATCTATGTTAATGGAGATTCTGTAAGTTCTGTCACATAGAGAACAAATAATGCCTATTTTTTGCATTGGATGGTGATGGAATGCAATGTGGTATTGTCCAGTGTTTGTTGCCTTCCTATTCTGAGAAATTGAGCATGTTCTGCTCTGGTATGTGTGTCTAAAAATGGTGAAAACCTGTTTACTTCCAATTCAACAGTGAATTTGATACAGGGGTGAATGTTATTCAGGTATGAGAAAAATTCTTCTAATTGAGTAATAGTCATGCCAGTTGATGAATATGTTGTCAACATGTCTGAGTCAAATTTTAGGTCATGTTCCCTGGTAGTGAGTGGTTTTTTTTTTCTTCAAACCACTCCATGAACAGATTTGCTACAACGGAAGAGCCCAACTAATCCTTCCTTGTATTCAAAATATTCTTCTTGGAAATTGAAGAAAGTGCTATTAATGTAATGTTTGAAGAGTTCTACTGTGTCCTGTGGAAATGCATCTTGTAATAGTTGTAAGGTTTCTGTTCTTGGTATGTTGGTGATCACTAGTAGTTCACAGTTGACAACAAACCAGCAAACAACTTCATAGCAAATGTACACTTTCTACTGTTATTCCTGTATTCAAATATTTCATTATAATTTCTTTCATAATGTGATCCATATAGATATTGAATAACAAAGAGGATAATGTACATCCTTGTCTGACACTAGATTTAACATTAAACCAATCTTCCTGTACTTCCTTCAGTTCTAACTGCTGACTTACAACTCAAATAAAGATTAAGTATTGCTTGATATAATGTCCCACTGACACCATACAACTGTAGCATTTTAAATAGCTTCTCTCTCTTGGCACCTTGTCATATGCTTTTTCCCAGATCTACAAAACTTAAATACAGACCTTTGTTATATTCCTGTGACTTCTCAACTATTTGTCATAAAGTGAAAATCTGATCCTGACAGCCTCTATTTGGCCTGAATCCAGCTTGTTCTTCACCAAGCTTTTCTTCCACAATCCTCCTCAACCGTTTCTCAAGTATACTCAGTGGTGAGCTTGGAAATTTTAACAAAGGGCTTGCATCGTCGAGGAAAAAAAAAAGCCTAACTTCTAACTTAGCTCTTATAATACTTTTATTGCAACTTTGTAGAGCTTCTGACAGATATGATAATTCCTGTAGGATATCAATCATTAATGCTAGATCTTTTAAAAATTCCAAATTGAGAAGTCGGTTTAAAAAGTCCTTATATTTATTGTTCGATGCAAAATGCTTGCATAAAGCTGGGTAATTTCTCCAGACAGCAAGAGCCGTTCATAAACTGCAAGCTGCCCATCGTGGTCCAAACACACGGCCGATCTTTAAAATTTCGATACCAAGGTCTTTTGCAATCATATTTAATTTTCGTTGATTTTTTGGGATTGATGATAAAAAGCATATAATTTATCCATAAATATTTCAAAATGATTTATTTCTTTAATGTTTTTTTATCGAATCATCTAATGCTAAGTGTAAACGATGAGCGTAATGCCAAATCACAACGTTGGGAAATTTTTGTAGAAGTTTGATTGCAACACCTGATTTGTTTCCTAACATTACACTAGCTCCATCAGAACAAAATGCAATGAAATGATTTTTATATAGGTTATCAGAAAATCCATATGAATTTATAAAGTAGCAATTATAGTAGCATGTATACATCCCACAGTGGTATTTTCTAGTTCTACAAGATTATTAAACAAGAAGAACAAGGGGCTCACAAATTTGAGAAAAATTTAACAAAGGGCTTGCACGAGCCCCTGCAAGCCCCTTATAGCTCACTACTGAGTACACTGGCATAAATCTTACCAGGAACACTCAGTAGAGAAATACCTCTGTAATTCTCACATTCAGTTTTATTTCCCTTTTTATATATCTCATAGTACCCATATATATGGATACTATGAGAGTTCTATTGCAATCATCTTGAATTTGCCTCTCTGTCCAGGCCTTCTGAACTATGCAGTGCAGCCACTGTAAGACTTTTATATCTCCATACTTGAGCATTTCTGGTCGAATATCATTTTTTTTTAAGTACTTGGTAAGGATTATACCATCCATATAATAAAAGACAATGGCAAGAACCTTCTCTGCTAACTTTTGGGTTTGGAACTTCTTTGGCCATGGAGAATCTTTGTGTCTCCACTCTATTGAACGTTGTTTGGTCTTTGACTTATAGTGATAAAGTCATGTTTCATCAGCAGTCACAATACCAAAAAATTTGCACCTGATTTCTCAAATTGACCCAAAATCCTTGAGATGACAGCACACATTCTCTCTTTTCGTCAGCATTCAAACTTTACTAACCCAAATCTACGTTTGACGTTTCGACCTTTATGTCAAGGTCATCTTCTGGAGCATACAACTATACACAGGAAACAAGCTATACTACAATCAAACTGGTTTGTTAAAGACACTGACCAACTGCTACAACAATTGTTGGCCTGACCTCTGGTGAGAAAAATAAATAAATAAATAAATAAAATAAAATAAATTATTCACCAATGCTAAAACAGAGTTAAAAACTCTGTTTTAGCGTTGTGTTTCCAGTTAAGTGTTTTAGCGTCACTAAAACAACGTTAAAAACAGAGCCACAACTATTTGCTCTAACCAGCAATCCTTGAAACAAGAACTAAAAATCATTAGTGACACATTCATAAATAATGGCTATAAAAAAATACTGTTAATAAAATACTCTATAAAACTACAACAAAAACGAATCTAGATTACAGTAAAACCATAGCCATCCCATACATTAAAGGGTTATCAGAAAAAATCAACAGAATCCTACAACATTATAACCTCAATGCGACCTTTAAACCACCCACTAAACTTAAAACCATATTCAACTCCTCTAAGGATCCTCTCCTCCCATTAGCACATCCTAGAGTCTATTGCATCCACTGCACCTGTAACTTACCGTACATTGGTGAAACAGGACAAACAATCCTTATATGCCAGAAAGAACACATTAGACACATTAAATATAACCATTATGGTGAAGCAGGCCTCTCAGACCACGCACTCAACACCTTACACCAAATTAACTGGAAAAGCACCTGCTCCTTACACCGCACAAAAACCTGGTACGAAAGGAAATTTAAGGAATCCTGCAAAATCCTGATAAATCACCCAAATATCAACAACAAAGATGGCATGAAAATTCCAAGGATCTGGATGGCACACATTCAGCCTACCTAATATGAAAGATCCAGCATAAGTCAGGACTCTAGCCAATCCTTAGCTAGTATTAGAAACCATTCCATACCAACTGGCTGGAATGATGTTAATATATGTATATAGTAGACAACACTAATAATAGGACTCTAGCATTGATGTATAATTTATTTTATTTTATTTTTTATTTTTTTTATTTTTTATTTTATTTTAATTTTTTTTTTTTTTCTCACCAGAGGTCAGGCCAACAATTGTTGTAGCGGTTGGTCAGTGTCTTTAACAAACCAGTTTGATTGTAGTATAGCTTGTTTCCTGTGTATAGTTGTATGCTCCAGAAGATGACCTTGACATAAAGGTCGAAACGTCGAATGTAGATTTTAGTTATATTAAACTAAAGTTTTTATTCAAACACGGCAGTTGTCTCCATAATTTTCAAAAATGCATTCGGATCACTGTGTAAGCCTAAAAGAAAGGATTTACTAACCCACTTCGATGAGAACTGCTGCATGTCCAGATGTTGGTGGATAATGACCCCAACTTGTTCCCTGGATATCCCTCAGAGTCTTTGCAATGTTTTTGGCTGGTATTCATCTATCATTAAAAACTTGGCCACCGATCTGGCAACTGTTGGATATGCTGGGGTACAGTCCTCTAAAGTATCACCCAAAGTTTGGTGAATCTCAGTTGCAGACTTTTCTTACAGCACAAAAACTTGATGGCTTGTATCTATGTGTCTTCAAATCCTCTGACATTTCTTCTTATATATCCTAAAAGAAAAAGAACAGATTTTTACAATTTGATAAAACATGAGGGTTAAAGAGTTTTAAGATATGTTCTTTCTTGTGGTTATATCAATTTCTTTAATATCATTTTTGTTCTAGCTGTTTATTAGAACTTTTCAGCCCTTACTTATCACTTAGCCAGGAAACTAGAAGCTACACTCAAGAAATTGGTTGGTCAAATCCCCTTTGTACATAAAAAATACATAACACTTCATAAACAAAATTAAAAACATCACACTCAACAACCAAGATTTATTAGACTGCTTTGACATAACTGCCATTTGCACAAATGTCCCAATCAATGACACGATTCTTCTCATACAGAACAAATTTCTGCCCAATATCATGCCCTTTTTTTGCCCACGTACTTTGCTCTGGGTATTTCATGTGGCAGAATAGTTTTTACCTGAAAAAAGAAGACATGGCCATGGGCTCGCTACCTTTCCCCTTCTCCCCACAAACATGGAAGACTTCAAGCAAGGAGTTTGCAAATCTAAAACCCAAAGTTTGTTTCAGATATGTTGACAATATGTTTGCCATTTGGCCTCATGGCCACCAAACATTACATTTTTAAACCACCTAAACAATGGCAAACATATCCAATTTGCCATCAAGATTGAAAACAATAATGCTCTTCCTTTTCTAGACTAACTTGTCACATGTCTTCCCTCAGACTGTCTTTTCTTCATAAACCATAAATAATCTACCATAAACCCACACACAAATAGGCCAATACATACACAAAGATTTATACCACCATCCAACACAAAAGCTAGGGGTCATCAGTACCCCACCCCACCCCTAGCTTTTCCTTCTTCAGTGCCTAGGACAGGTACTGAAGAAGGAACATGAAATTATTAGCCAAACCTTTATAAAGAAGGGCTACAACAAAAAAAAACAGTTCAGTTCACAAGATCCTCCACAATAATGCATTGAAAGATAAAAAAGATTACAAAAATGCCATAGTGATACCATATGTCAGGGGAATATCAGAAAAAAAAAAAAAAAAAAACACGACATAAATATGACAGGTATAAATAAGGCAACTTTCAAACCTTCTCCAAAATTAAAAAGTATACTTAGCTCATCCAAAGATCCCCTTCCATACCTTGCCTACCCAAGTGTTTTTGTCTTCATATATGTTTTCCTGATGTGATGATGAGCTTCATATAGAGGTTGAAAAGCTGAGTGTTATTTTCTTAATTGTAACTAAAGTAATTACTCTAACACATTTTTGTCTCCATAAATTTTACACAATAAAAGATTAATTTCTTTATTTATCAGTTTTTCTATTGAGCCCAGGAATAATCAAAACCCAAGCTTTTGAAAAGTTGTTAATTACTTCTTAGTTTAAACTCCAAAGTAATTGACAACTTTAAGTAACTATTTCAGGTTATTTAACTTACTATTTATTTTACTTTACACTGCCATTCTTTGAAAATGAATTTGGAATATTTTTTAAATAATGGAAATCAGTGCATATATTAATTATTCTTAAAAAAATATTTGGTTGACATTCCAAATCTGTTTTAGTATGCAGAAGTGAGCACCATAATGACAGCTCCAGTATGTCCAGGTAAATGCTCTTCTCTGAGATTATTTGGAAAACCCAAGTCACTATCTCTGCACTTGAAGTGGTGTAAGTATTTTTACTATCTATGATTTTATTAATACATTTTAACTAGGTAATTCCTTCTTCTTTTAGTATTAAATGTAAATAGCAGAATAATAAGAAATATAGTGAGTGAACTATTGTTTTAGATATCAAGGTATCACAAACTTCTGCATGGCTTTGGTAACATTATTGAAAACTGACTTCTAACATTTAATCTGAGATTTGACTGAAAAATGGGATCATCATCACAGTTTAAAAGATTAACCATTTTTCATGAATTCTTGAAAAAAAAATATTTTACTTACTCAATTTAAAAAACATTATGTAGAATGTTGACTGTACTGAATGGGTATAGAGCAATGGGTCTTAACCTTTTTAGTGATCGGTACCCCATTGAATCTAAAAATAAGTTCTCGCACCCCCCTTGAAAAATGTGTTTCTATTTCTTTCTTTAGGAAATTACATCTATTGCAAGATAATTTATTTATTGAAAAATAAACACATATATTTACATATACATACAAAACAATAGCTCAGTTTTTAATGGCTATGTTGTTGTTGTTTATTCATAATAATACTTTTGAAGTGAGGCTCCTTTTTTGAAAGAGCCACGTGTAAGTCATCATTTGCATTTAAGCAATTTCTGACTTTTGTTTTTATGTGCAAAAGTGATGAAAATCCCATTTCACACAGGTAGGTGGTGGCAAATGGTAAAAGTGTCTGCAATGCTGCTTTTTCCAGCTGTGGATAAGGTTCTAACTGTGTACACCAGAATGGTTTACACATTCTGGTGTACACAGTTAGAACCATTCTGGTGTACACAGAATGGACTTAGACCATTCTGTGTACACCAGAATGGTCTAAGTCCAGTTTTTCAAATTCTGTTTGAATATGTGCATTGGCTCGTATTTCAATAAGATCGTCTTGTATTAAATAGCTGTCGTCCATCGAATCTGGGTCAAAATTTAGAAACTTCGCTTGCACCCCTGGAAATGCTTTCTCGCACCCCCAGGTGCACACACCCCAGGTATTTCCTTAAGAACCACTGGTATAGAGGAATCATGTCAAACATAATTTTATTGAAATTTATAAATAATTGTGAGTTGAAGATATTGATATATAATTTGAATTGATTATTTAGATTACAAAAATAATAATTTATTAATAGAATGGAATTCTTACTCAGTGTTGCTTGAGCATCCTACATACAAAAATAATTTTTCTAGTACTTGCAGATATGAGACATTGTTCATCTTATTGTATATGAGTACTGTTGAGCAAAAAATTGAGGAAAGAGAAGAAACTTTGTTACAATTGGATTTGAAGAACGTTTTTTCTTCAAATCCAATTGTAACAATCATTATTGTTGTTATCATTGGTTATCATTAAAATTACTTAGAAAACCTTTCTACTACTTGTTTATGGGAAATATGACTTCTGCATTTTTTTTCAAACTTGGTATTGTTTAAAGATAAGATTATTATTGTTAATTAAATTTGACTTCTTTATTTTATTTAATCTCTCCTCTGTTTTATGAGATTTCTCTATAATTTTAATTTTCGAGTGATTTTATTTATTTATTTATTGCACAAGGATTCACTCCGATTGGTGCAATGACCTCTTTTACTATTGCTTTCAGAATCTAAAAATCACTGACTCAAGGCCAAAATAAAATAAACACATTTAATAAAACAAAAACAATATATATATATACTTCAAACAATATTACATAGCTAACTATAAATTTAATTGGATCCCAGGCCTTTTAAAAATAAACTTACACTTAAGACTAGACTAAACACTTTTTTTGCACAATGACAAAATGTTCATAGTCAGTTTCTCTTTCTGTCAAGGCCCTTCTCCGAAGACTTATTACCGATGAGACCTCAAAAAAGGTTGAAACTGGTCTGGGTAGTGACCTCTCCTCATAATGTAAGCCAGTATTACATCTCCTAGGAGCTGTGTTTTACAATATGAGAAAATATCAAGGATAGTGAGGGAGCTTGCTCCACGTTTGCTTCGAGTTGCCTTGGTGTTGTACTACCAGGTGTTCACTTACGCCTGGATTCGCCGATAGTTCTTCGGCATGAAACTCTTAGATCACAGTTTTCAATCTCAGAGTTTCGCATACTGGCTGTAAAATAATAAGGGATTTTTATCCCCTTAATTTAATTAACTTCGCCAGAAAAAATAGCCGTTTGGCTTTTTATCTGACTTATTACTTTATTCTTCATTTTCATAGGATCCTTTCATATCACTCATGTAGCACACATTAATTCTTCCTAACTCAATTCTGTTCTCTTCAGTAGAAATAATAGTTAGATCCAGCGTTCTTAATACAGATGAAACTTCTTAATCAGAGTTTTCTCGAAAATTCCTTTAGAACGTAAATAGCAACTTCTTCTTTTATTCATTAATGCTTATTGACAGTCTTAACTCTTCCACTTTAAAAACTCACAGTTCTATGATTCCCTTTTCGGAATCTTCTACTAATCTTCCATTTAGCGTTTCCTCGAATATTCCTTTTAAAACGATCTATAGCAATATTTTCCTTTTATTTACCAATACTTATTCCACTTTGAAACTTCATAGTTCCACGATTCCTTTTTCAGAATATACTATTAATTTTCCTCCTGCTGTCACATAAAAAAACTCAATTTCCTCCAAATCTAAATGTCTACTGGCTTGTGTTCTAATTTCTTGCCGAACGCTCTCTTGTTTACACCCGTTACTTCGATACCGAATGCTCTCCTTGTCAGCTGTTCAATCACACATCAATCTTCTTGGCGAGCATGCACACTCCATGAAACTGGCAAGCAAGAAACTAAATATAATGGCTGACATGCTGTTTCCATTGGCAACAAGCGAATGTCTTCAAAAAACACAACACTTAATATTTTACTACAATAAAATTGTTTCAAGTAGCACAACTATTCAAATCCGGTAAGTACATAAATTTTTAACTGCTTTACATATCACTTTGACAAAATAATTTCAATAACGGGCACATCGCAAGTGCCAACGATGCATGTTATGAAATAACTAAAACTAATAAACATTCTAACATAAACAATACATAAAAATATTCAGAATTTTAAATTATGATTATTTTTACAGTATCTCTTCTCAGTCTAACTCCCACTGATGAGATCTCAATAAAGCCAAAACTAGTCTGGGTGGTGGCCCTTCTCATAATTCTTAGCATTATACACATCCATAAGGATGTGGGCTTTGCTGGGATACTAAGATTGGTTAGTTGGTTTATTGGCACAAGAACAGCAAAGGTTACAGCAATACATACATAGTCAAAGATACATTAGTGAATAATATGTATATAAAAATTAAGTTAAGCAGTTCATTATTTACATATCAATGAAATTACAGGCATATGTGTTTGTATAAATTACTTATCTGTAAAAGGTTAAAAACATCATGCAATCTGTCTGAATCTGACATCTGCTTAAGTGTATATGGCTTAGCTAGATAGGCAAAAATTTCATTCATCTCTCTCTCTCTCTTGTAAAGTGTTGGCACTCCACCAGAATGTGCCAAAGAGTACATGTTGCATTTTCACACTCATCAGTCCTCAGTAAATACGAATGTGTAAGATGACTGTGACCTATGCAAGCCTAGCAAGAACAATTTCCTCTCTTTTCTTTCTACATTGACTAGAATGCCAATGCTTAATTTCAGGCTTAATGTCATGTAATTTGTTTATCAATGCTTCCTATCATTATGACTGCCACTGGGCAATTAGTTTCTTTCTTTTAAGGTTACACAGTGGTCAGCATTCATAGTGAAGAATACGTGTCTCCTTAAATATTCTAACACGTCTCCATTAAAACTGTGCAATTAGCTTTGATCTAATAAAGCATCTGTAGTCTATATTGGTACTGTTAAACAGTGCGTCAAAAAAGTATGAACTGATCTAGCAGCTGCAGTCTCATTTCCCTTAATTCCAATGCGACTGGCAATCCAGCACAATTGAACCTCAAAATTAAAGGTTTTCATTTGTAATAAATAGAGATGTAACAACTCACACAGCACTGGATGTAGATTATACATAGGAGGAGATAGACTATAAAGAGCTCATTGAGTCTGTATAAATTATACACTTTTGGTAGCTGTTTTCTTTTATATGCACAAGTGCAAGCTGAATAGCATGCAGCTCTGTCGTATAATTACTACAGTCAGATGGGATCTTGGTTGGGAATAGTAACGTCGAGAAACACAGCCAACACAGGTGTTAGTTCTTAAACCATCAGTATAGATGGGCGAGAAATCAGAGTGGCTGCTCTGTGTGCATTAAACAGTTTCAGGTGAACAGATGATGGACTATGAGACTTCTGTAGTTGACAGTGAGAGGTTGAAGGATGTAGTGCAAACCTACCATGGAGGGATGCTGTTATGTTTTGTGTAGTCATTGTTGTCAACATTCATGCCAACAGCGAGCATGATCTCTTTAACATGCATACCAAAAGGATGTATGACAGTCTGATGTATGTGATTATTGAGCTTTCCAACATAGAGGAAAGAGACTAGTCCATGTAGAATGATCTAGAAGAAAGTTTATCTTTGTGTTGGCACTACCCCTAGAAAATATTGTAACCATTAAAGTCACCCGTAAGAAGTATGGGTTCATTTAGTTGAAAGATAAGGTTATCAAGATCAATTTCATTTAATTCGGCACTCGATGGTAAATAAATTAAAATTACTGTAATAAAAAATTCCACTGATAGGCTAATCACTACCAGGGCCGTGCCGTGGGTAGGAGGCGCCCTTGTGCAAAATTTTTTTCAGCACCCCATAAAATAAGTTTCCATGAAATATTTTTGCAAAAATTTTACTTTTTTAAAAGTACAAAACAGTTTATATGCATACCTAAAAATAAATTTTATTTAACAGTAGTAGAACATTGTAATCGCTAAAATTCATTAATAAGGAATTTTTAATAATAAAAATTTTCAAAAATGTTTATTCCTTAATATATAAATACAAGAGAATATATATATATATATATATATATATATTTTATATATATAAAAACAAAAATTACATTTATTTTAATATAAAAAGAAATATTACATAACAAAGATAATTTGGATATATGCTTTTAACTATATAACAATTAGTATAAATGTAGATTTATTTTATATATTTATCCGTCTTGCTTTAGCCACCACAAAATTTTTAATAATATCTTTAATGGCTAATGAATCCATAATATTATTTTCAATTGATATAAAATTGATAAATCCTTTAGATGCTCTCCAGACATTGTTGACCGCAAATAATTTTTTATCAGTTTTGAAAAACTTCTTTCCCCTGATGCTACAGATATTGATAATGTTAAATAAATACGCATCACAATCGCAGTATTCGGAAATGTGTTGGTTAATTTATTTTCATATATATAATTTAAAACATCCTGAGGAACCGACTCTTTTTTAATAAAACATTGCCAAATTTTTAATTCCTCAAATAAAGTCATACCATCAATATCGCGATTGTCAGAATCTTGATTGTCGCTCAGTTTTAAGTGCAAATCTTTACAATGTTTCATTAAATCTTCATTGCTCCAATCTTTTAATTTGCTAAATATCTCTTATAACTTTAAAGTCCTCACTATGTTCTTTTAAGAGTATGAATCTTTCCTTGACTGAAGATATTGTCGTGTCTAAAATCATGAAGAAAAAATTTATTTTAAAATTTTGTATAGGATCATGCGTTGTCTCATCTGATGCTTCGTAACCAAACATTTTTGTTTCTGTTCTTTTGCAAATGTCTGGAAAAATAGGATCAATATTAGATCGTTTGCTACTTCTTCATTTCTAATATTTTCAAAATATTGGTCTGTTTGGCGAGTATTTAATTCTTCTATAACATAATCAAGATTTTCTGTAATTTTTCCTATATCAAATGTCAGGTTCTGCATTATTTTGCTTGCAACATTTACGAGACTTAAGATTTCGTACCAAACATGAACAGGGCAAATAAATTTAAACGAATTAATCTTTGAAATTAAGTTGTCTGCCTGAACTCTAGAATTGATATCTTTAGTTTTATCTTCCATAATATCAAAAAGAGCCTGGTAAATTTCCTTGATATTATTTTTAAGTGGCTTTATTGCTTAGACTCTACTTTCCCAGTAAAATAGAAGCAATAAAGCAAAAAATTGCCTAGTAGCAGAAAGTGGTTTCAAATTAAAAACACGAATATGTATTTTGAATATAGCCCAACGCTTCACAGATATTGAAAAATAATTTTATAATTCCTGTATTACTCCAAAAAAATTTACAGTTCACAGGATATCTTAGCTGCATCATTAACTACCAAATTTAATGAATGAGCAGCACACGGAATAAAAAAAGCCCTTGAATTTATTTCAAGGATTTTTTTTCTGCACTCCATTATGTTTCCCTCGCATATTTGAACCGTCATCATAAGCTTGGCCGCGTAAATCCGAAATGTTAATATTCAATAATTTTAAATAATTTTTTATAAATTGAAACAGTCCTTGCCCAGTGGTATCTTCTACAGATTGAAAACCCAAAAAATGTTCATCAATTTTTGCTATATTTGTATCTTTATTTTGATTAACAAATCTAATAACAATAGATAATTGTTCTGTGTGGCTTATATCTGGAGTAGTGTTAAGAATTAATGAATAATATTTTGCCTCTTTAACCATTTCTAAACTTTTTTGTTTTATAGCTTCAGAAATTATACGGATGATTTTATTTTGTATTTTATCACCTAAATAATGAGCAGTGTACCTTTTTTGTGATGTTTGGATGCGATGCAAGTGTTCTGTCATTATCGAATCAAATTTAGCAAAAGTTTCTACTAACTTTAAAAAATTGCCGTTATCATTTTCAAAACATTTTTGTGAAGAACCTCTAAAAGCTATACACTGTCTTGATAAATATTGTATTATGTAGATTAACCATTCTATAACAGATTGCCAATATTTTTTCTCAGTTTCGTATAATCTTTGTTGTGTGCAATCCATAATGCATTTTTTAATCACCGACATTTTAAGTTCGCTGTATTTTTAGTATATGACTCAAATGTTGCCAATCATTACAACCGTATTCGTTAGTAAGTTGGGAATTTTGACTACCAAATATTTTGCTATAATAACAGAAAACCGAATTTCGCGATTCTGAATAAACTAGATAACTTCGTAAAAGTTTTTTTCCATTTGCTAAAGTTTGATAATAGTATGAATCGGAAAACTTGGGGCCAGATTCATCTTTGGGAAATTCTTTATTAACTACTTGACGTGGGCAATGCTCAACTAAACAGTCTCTAACTTTGGTAGTTATATGATTTGGCCAAGTACCTGGATCATTAACATTAAAATTTAAAGTAAAATTTGAAGTTTCGTGTTTCACTGAATTGGAATCCAATATTTCTTCTGCTGCAACTTCTGTAAACAGTCCAGTCAGGCTAGTTTCATTTTCGCATGTAACATTTGTTTCTTCATAGTTATCTTGTGTCCTCTCCTTTTCTGTAGAGCTACACGGAGTACTTGCTTCGTCAAAACTTTCTGTTCTTCATTTCTTATGTGGTCCTGAAGTTAAAAATTTATTCAGCGATCCAGCCAATTTATGTTCCAGTTGTACTCGAAAACATAATTGTCTTTTCCTGTTTTGTGCACCAGATAATGTCTTTGGCTTTTTCGACATCTAGGGGTTTACACACTTGGTTAGACTTTAAAATAAGAAGAGCATTAAAAGTTGTCCACCAAAATAAATAATAATTTCTGAAATTTTCCCTTAAACTTATTTTTTAACCTCTTAACCGACTATTATTTTTAAGGTGAGTGGCCCAAGACTGACTATTTTTTTTTATTACACAATTTGATTTTTCAGATGTTTTGAATAATAAATATGCTTACATTTTAGATATTTTTTGAAAATTAACATGTAGAGATATTAGCCACTGATTGATTTCTCAGTGATATTTATTTAATATTTTTTACATTTTGGTGATTGTTTAATAATTAAGAAATTTCTAGAATATTAAAATTATTTATTAAAGAAATTAGTAAAAGGACCCCAACCCCAATGTCTTCCAACAAGAACAAATATATAAATAAATCTCTTATTGAAAATTATTTATTTTCTAGATGTCTACCCAACATAACATAAAAATCTTTTGTTTTCAAAATAAGATAATTAACTAAAATGAAACAATTTAACTGATTTTCAAACATAGCAAAAATATAATAGATGTACTTATTTACATGAATAATAATCTAAATTCACAAAAAATTTACTAAACAACAATAAATATATTTTATAAAACAAAAGGCAACTGCCCAGTAGCACTGTTACTCTAATGTACAAAATGAAATGATGCAAAAATACACCAAAAAAGTATCAAGAAAGGGCCAATTGCAGTATGTGTAAACAAAGATCATCTAAAGCAGTGGTCGATATCGACCCCCAGGGGTTGATATAACATTGTTAGGGGTCAATTGGGGGTCGATAGAAAAATATAAGACATTATTGTACGGGTAATATTTAATTCGGTTAACTTGGATTACCTCCATCCTGAATAACAATGCAATTAAGAGTGAATCGTGGG
Organism: Typopeltis vanoorti; assembly: GCF_054136105.1. NCBI lineage: Eukaryota > Metazoa > Arthropoda > Arachnida > Uropygi > Thelyphonidae > Typopeltis > Typopeltis vanoorti. Next base: position 33,606,021 of record NC_143572.1, on the reverse strand, counting down.
AACAGTGACATGAATAGGACCTGTAAGATGGAGCAAGGTCATGAAAATAGTTACGGAGGCCAATCAAGTAGGCCATACCAATAAACGGATGGTGGTGGTTCCAGCCCGGCTGGCTCGGCAGGGGCGAGATTGCAACACGTGCGCGGTTTTTATTTACTTATACTTACACGTATTCGATGCAAAAATACACCAAAAAAGTATCAAGAAAGGGCCAATTACAGTATGTGTAAACAAAGATCATCTAAAGCAGTGGTCGATATCGACCCCCAGGGGTTGATATAACATTGTTAGGGGTCAATTGGGGGTCGATAGAAAAATATAAGACATTATTGTACGGGTAATATTTAATTCGGTTAACTTGGATTACCTCCATCCTGAATGACAATGCAATTAAGAGTGAATCGTGGGAACAGTGACATGAATAGGACCTGTAAGATGGAGCAAGGTCATGAAAATAGTTACGGAGGCCAATCAAGTAGGCCATACCAATAAACGGATGGTGGTGGTTCCAGCCCGGCTGGCTTGGCAGGGGCGAGATTGCAATACGTGCGCGGTTTTTATTTACTTACACGTATTCGATCCTAGTCTCATTTTTGCACATCAACATACAAGTGAGCATTAATGTTCTAAAATTCATCAACATACATATTATAATTCAATCGTTATTCATTCACAAACTAAACTTCTCTATGTTGAAGAGTTGAGCAGGACTGGTAGTAATACCATTAGTTACAGTGTTTCTTGTATGTATAATATATACTATATTATACATACAAGAAACACTGTAACTATAAAATAAACAATCTAAAAACTCTCATAAGCGTCTTTTTTGCTTGTTCTATTATAATTATGTAATAGTAAAATAGAGGGGGTCGATAAAAAGTCAAGAAACTCTTGAAGGGGGTCTATGGTTAAAGAAGTTTGGCAACCCCTAATCTAAAGGATTTTATAGCTCATAAATAACCTATGTTTATTAATTTAATTCGAGGTACGTCAGCGTGCCGATAGTCTATCCCGCATATATATGGGATTTTTAGCTATGGTCCCTCAGCTGATTAAAATAATTTATAAACTATTATCTTTAAAATTTTATTTGTCTATCAGAAGTCTAAAAATAAGTACACAATTAAAATCAAAGTCAAATTTTCCAAAGTCACTTAAACACAGAATACACAATACACTCAATATGTTTCACATTCAAAATTGAAATGACTCAGAAAAAAATGTAAGAAGTGTGTATTTGGATAGACACTATTTCGTCTATCCAAATTCGAAGCGGAATTTAAGAAAACGAACATCGTAATGTACACCTGTGTTTCAGACTAAATATTTTTGGATAGATCAGTGTTCCTGAAACTTCAGATATCCGTGTACCCCTTCTTTAATTATCATTATTACCAAATACCTTTTCAAAATAATAATAATAATTTTGATAAATAAATAAAAATATATTTCATTGTCTGTTTTATTTGAAATCAGATGTACATTTAAACAAAAAAATATGATTTATTTTTAATAGAACAAAATTTATAATGATACTATACATTTTTACTTAATATAAATAATTTATCATCAATGAGAGGAGTGAAATTGCTTATTTCTATATCTGCTATATTGCTCTCTTTTGTGCGTTGTATAAATCCAGTCTTTAACCAATGATCCATACTTAACGATTTCAAAGCTAAAAAAATTACCGTATTTTTACTCCACTATAACTCGCACTTTTTTTCCCAAAATTAAAGCTGAAGAATCGTGCTGCGAGATATATGTGGGGATTTTTGGAAACTAAAGTTTTCAGGAAAAAAAAACTGAAAATGGGTATGACTTACCAAGAAGCTTCTATTCCCCATCATTTCTTCTGTCCTCAAAAGCGGTTTCCTTGTGATATTTGGGTAGATAATCAAAGTTATCTACCCAAATAGAGTCATCTTCTTTCCCATTATATCAAGCAAAAATTACCAGTAATTTAAGACTTGAGATATGTAATGAACAATCCTTGACAAATTACTAATGAGAAGGGAAAGATGTGCACGATTGTAAGCCAGTATAATAGAGAAAAAGCCACTATTAAGAAGTGCATATGATTGATGCAGTATTAACAAAAGATCGCGGAACCCAAACAAAACAAGCTGACAATTGAATTGAAATGCTAATTCTCTTAAACCGATTTCCATAATATCTGAAATGCATTCACTATGTATTTCTTAGTTTTAACATGTTCATGACAGGGGTAGTGTCAAGCAAAACCATATGTTGCACCTGCTGTATATAGCAGTTTCTGTTGGAGGGAAGATGTGATTCATTAATTAGTTTTTATATTCCCAGTTGTCTGTAATTGCACTGTTTGTTGAGAAATATATTACACAGTCTGCAAAATGATATCTGTGAACCTTATCCAGTGACATGATAAAACTAATTGGTTTTCGTGTTTCTGCAGTATAATGGCTGTTGGGGATAGCATATTGTTTACTGCAGGGAGCGAATTATCACTCAAATGTGAAATGTGGGGTGATAGAGACTCGCAATTTGAGTAGGAGAATTCATGCATAATATAATTTAATATATATATATTTATATATAGACTATAAAAGTTTATATTATTCACATCGTATGATACTTTATGGGTTGTTTCCTTAAGTATCTAATAAGTGGGTTCTAAAATGTTTAGTTTTAGTATGTATGACTATAATTTTTTTATTAATAAAATATAATAAGCACATATTTAACTGTCAGTGGGAAATGGTGCCTCTTTATTTGGTAAACTAAACGCTGTATTTTTGTAAAATATCTTGTTGCCGTAATACGGCTGACGAGCACCCTTGTTAAGCAGCGCCGTGAGGCAGGCTGCCTCTATGCTGCATCCTGTTGACAGTACTGGGTAAAGCACAGCGTAAGAATGAATTCACGGTCTTTCTTAAACTAACGATTTCCAATAAAAATATAATAAACAATCGAGAATATTTATAAAATTTTCGCTGAGTCGATGCTTACTCTGTGAAATAAAATCTGTGGTAATATTGATAACGTTTCACTCAAACGATATAATTCAAGAATAAGAAAATGTATATATTTTTTTATTATTTCCCGTGGTGAAATGGCGCTCTTATCTTTAAGCGCCCTTGTGCGGCGCACAACTGCACGGCTCGGCCCTGATCACTACTGCTTCCAGAGCAGTATTAAGCTGTACATGATGAAAAGGAATATGACTGCTCATTACGATAGCTACTCCTCCATGAGCAGGACCACTTTCATTTCTGTCCTTGCATACAACAGTGAAATTCCTTAAGGTAGGATCCTCATTGGATATTAAGTATGTTTCCTGTAGACAGAAATTCAGTACATCATCTGATGTGTCAGGGTCAGTTGACAAGTTTCGGTGAATACCAAAGTATCCATTTTTTTATGTGAAAGTGTCTGGTAGTTTATATCTTGAAGTGATTTGTTTGCCATAATTATTTTAACAAGTGGGTTCTCATCAAATGGAACCATTTTTGGAGTTGTCTCTGGAGTAAGACGGTAGGTCATATGCACTCACACTTGATCATAATGTTGTATTAATTATGATCAGATTACCTAAAAGAAGTCAAAATTGATGAAGATATGGAAGAAGAATGGAAAACTTGAATAAAGATAATTCATAAAGCATCCTCTCAAGTATTTTGACAATAGAAATAAAATATTAAAAAGAAAAACATTAAAAATTTGGAACACAGATATAGAAAATGCAATAAAAGATAAACAAGTGGCATTCCTTCAAAAACATACAAAGAAAACAAAAGAAATATTATTAATTGCACCTGACCTCCAAGGAGTCAAAAGACTCATCACAAAATATACAAAAACAAAAGAAATATAGCTAAAATTATGCTACAGAAAACTCACAAAAATTCTTGGGATAGATTTATTAATTAAATAGAACATGTAGACAAGATATTGCCTACAAATTATTAAGGAAATTAAACAGTGAAGAAAGAGATACATCACAAATCAACATGATACGAGGGAAACGATGGATTGAACATTATATGAATTTATGGTGTGACCCAGATTTATTAATAGAAAATAACAATAAAGAAATTAGTACTGATATAGTTCTTTTGAGGTGGCATGGTGGTCATCATTCATAGTGAAGAATTTATGGAGACAAAAACACATGCATTGGAGTAATTACTTATAATTAAGAAAATAACACTCAACATTTCGACCTCTGTATTGAGGTCATTATCAGGAAAACATACATATGTACAGAACACAAGCTACATGACACTGCACTACCCGAAAGTTAGATAAATCTAAATGTTTTGTTAATCATTTAACTTATCCTGATCTCTGATGAAAAATAAGATATTTTTTTTTTAAATAAATAAAAATATTACTATATAAAATATATACAAAAATAAAAATTAAATTAATTCACAAATTTAAATAAAATAAACTTTCTATACCTGTCAGTATAATAATATACAAATGGAAAAAAATAAAAAGTAAACAATTTCTATAGTCCTCTCATATTAAGGTTTTTTTCTGTTTGGAGTTGTTCTGGATACAATATGGGTTGAAGATCCTCCAGTTTCTTGGAATTATTAATCCATCATTCTTGTTTAGATTTGGATGATGTTTCAGCATCTCACAGGCTTCTTTGAACTTTCTTTCAAACCAGGCTTTGGTACAATGTAGGGACTTGGTGCCTTTCCAGTTGATTCTATGACAAGTTTGAAGTGCATAGTCTAACAGGCCTATTTTACCATATTGGAAGGATGTAATATGATGTTTATGTTCATCTTTTCTTATTGGGATGGTGCACCCAATTAGAAATGTTTATGTTCTTTTGTTCTAATTTCAGAATATTCCTGGTAAGATTCATGCAAGCACACAAGAGAAGCAGCTAAGAAAAATTGTGGAAAAGAACAAGCTGGGTTCAAGGCCAAATAGAGGTGGTCGGGATCAGATTTTCACTTTTATAACAAATAGTTAAGAAATCATAGGAATATAACAAGGATCTCTTGTTTAATTAAAATACAAACTTATTTAATACTGACCATTTACAAACAAACTTACATTCCAGCAAACTGTCTGGCTTTTTCAAGGCATTTACGGAAAGGCATAAAAACTAGTAAATGCAAATTGAAAGGAACATAAAAAACGTTGTAAACCAACTAGTAGCTAAGGTTACATGTTTGCGTGATAGAGAGGACTTATTGTTCTTATTCATTATCACGCATACGTGTTTGTTGTAAATGTGTAATGTGATTTCTGGCTAGCTGTAGTTCAGATTGATTTAGAGAGAGGATCAGGTTTTTCCACAAACTGTTTAGGATTGCACCCTGATTTCTGTTGAGGTTTCTGCTGGTTATTAACACTATTGTGGCTTCCTTGAATAAGCGATGTCTGTAGTCATCATCCAGATATGGCATGGAGCTGTTTTGCCACTCTATCGTGTGGTTAAACATACAGAAATGATGTGCTAAGCCGGAAGAGATACTTCTGTTGTGGTTTACATCACCAACATGTTCTTTTTGTCAGATTTCTAAACTCCGTGAAGTTTGTCCGATGTAGGCAAGACCACAGGAGCAAGGAATATAATATACTCCTGGATATTTGTAGAATGGCACCTTATCTTTTGGGGATCCTAAAACTTGTCTGATGCTGGTGGTTGGTTTGAAGACCACTCTGATGTTGTAGGCTCTTAGTATTCTGGCTATTTGATAAGAAATTGACTTGATGAAAGGGATCACTACAGTAGAAATGTGCTGGGAGAGCGTGATTTTTCTGGTCTGGGGTTGTCACCATATAGATATTTTTTGATGATGTTTTGAGGCTATCTATTTTGTGATAATGTGTTGGCTATTAGTGAGAGTTCAGTCTGTGTATCCTCCTCTTCTGATATAAACTTTCTGGCCCTATATTTCAACATGTGGATAATGCTCAGTTTGTGTGTCTTGTGATGATTAGAAGTATAATGAAGATATCTTGACACTATTTGATTATTTCTTAATCAAGATGTCTAAAAAATGCAGTTGGTTGTTGTTGTTTTCCACTTCCAGAGTGAATTTTATCTTGTTATGTGTTGAGTTGATTTTATCCACAAACGATTTTAGGTTTTCTAAGCTGTCTTGCCATATAATGAAGATATCGTCAACATATCTCCACCATGTAGATGGTCTAGGGGAGATTGTGGCGAGAATTTCTTTTTCAAGTTTTGCCACGAAAAGGTCTGCACAAGAAGGTGATAGTGAGCTTCCCATTGCTAGGCCTTCTAATTGTTGGTATATGGTGTTGTTAACCTTGAAGTAATTAGATTGAAGGCAGTGTCTAAACATCTGTGTGATGTCTAGAGGAAAGAGATCTTGGATGATGTTTATTACCTCTTCTACTGGTACATTGGTGAAAAGGGATACAACATCTAGACTGGCTAGCATGTCTATTGGTGCAATCTTAATGGCTTGGAGTTTATTTACAAAATGTTGACTATTCTTGATATAGGATTCTGTTGATCTTATTTTGTTATTTAATAAGTTTGCAAGATGCTTTGCCAAAAGGTAGGTTGGTGATGATCTTCCATCAACGATTGGACGGAGAGGTATATCCTGTTTATGTATTTTAGGTGTCCCGTATAGTCTTGGAGTGATAAAATGTGAGGATTTTAGTGTTCTCTTCACTTCTTCTGGCCAAATGTTACAATTTCTGATTAGTTGGTTTGTTTCATTATGATTTTTTATTGTGGGGTCTCTGTCTAGGATCTTATAGGTGGAGTTGTCTGATAGTAATACGTTTAGCTTATCATAATAATCTTTAGAGTTAAGGCTAACTGTAGAATTTTCCTTATCAGCCTTTGTAATAATAATGATATCTTTGTTTTTCTTCAAGTTGAGAATTGCCTTTCTATCATAAGGAGACGTGTTGAGAATAGGTTGTTTGGCTTTGGCTAGGATTATCGTACTTTTGAATCTAATAGTGTTGGCTACGTTTTGCGGTAGTGGATATAGGTCTTTTTCAATTCCACACATGAAATCCATTTTAGGAATGTGTTTGGGCATAATCGCAAAGTTAAAACCTTTTTTGAGAATGTCAAATTCATTTTTTGTGAGGCTATGATTTGACAAATTAAAAATCACTTTGTCATCCGGGAGGTTGTTTTGTGTCCGATATTTTTTCTTGTAAAGTTCATTTGACACTATTTGATTGTTTCTCTTTCCTCTTTCAAACTTTATAAGGACAAACAAATTAGGAAATTCAATGAGCTTTACAAGAAAAAATATCGTACACAAAACAACCTCCCGGACGACAAAGTGATTTTTAATTTGCTCCTGTGGTCTTGCCAACATCGGACAAACTTCACGGAGTTTAGAAATCAGACAAAAAGAACATGTTGGTGATGTAAACCACAACAGAAGTATCTCTTCCGGCTTAGCACATCATTTCTATACATCTAACCACAATTTGCATTTGCTAGTTTTTATGTCTTTCCGCAAACGCCTTGAAAAAGCCAGACAGTTTGCTGGCGAAACTGGTAGGCTATAATGTAAGTTTGTTTGTAAATGGTCAGTAATATATAAGTTTGTATTTTAATTATAAAACGACCAAATATGTTTAGTTTAAACAGATCTCTGTTTAAGTTTTGTAGATCTGAAAAAGGCATATATGACCAGGTGCCAAGAGAAAACCTGTTCAAAATTCTATATTTATATAATGTAATTGGACATTTTGTCGAGCAATACATAGTATGTACATAAAGTAGAAGTCAATAGTTAAAATTGAATGAGGTATAGGAAGATGGCCTGATGTTAAAACAGGTGTTAGATAAGAATGCACATTAATCTTCACTGTGATTCATCATCTGGTGGATCAAATTATGAAGTCATCTGGCATTAGACCTGTTATTAAAATTGGAAATGTTAATCATATATTCATAAAATAAAGAATATGATGTTACACTATTAAATAAATGCAGTATAAATCTTCAGTATCACTTAACTAAATTGAGAACTGCTATCAAGATTTTGAATTCCAGATCTCTGTTTTACTAATTGCACATTAGTGTCTTTTTTTGTGCACATTAATGCACCAAAAACAGAAAAGTTGTATTCATTTATAGTCTTAGTTAGATTGGTTTTAGCAGTCTTCCACCTCACTATCTATTCCTGATTCTTTTGTTGCTTGCCATCATGTATCTTGAGTACTATCATTATCTGCACCTTCACCAGTAGGGATGTTCTGTCCTAAGATTCATTCTTTTTCCAGGGGACGTTTCCTTCTGGTTGCTTCAGACTTGGCAGACTTCCATGAAACTTTGGCTTTAAGAGAGAACAAAGAGACAAGAAGTCGAAAGTTTATTTTTCACTTGGTTAGCGTATAATAAATTTAGTTTAATCATTTATCCAAGTGCTTCTACTTGATATCTCCACTTGGGCCTGGCTCCCACTGAAGAGACCTCAATAAAGGGCGAAACTAGTCTGGGTAGTGGCCCTTCCCTTAATGCATAACAATAGACATATCCGCAAGGAGATGTGTTTTGCATTATAGGAGATACTGAGATAGGAGTGTTGGTATCTTGCTCCACCTTTGCAACGAGTTGCCTTGGTGTTGTACCACCTTAACCCAGTCTTGAAGATACTTTCAGGCACAAACTTTGTTTGCTCACACTTGGATAAAGGATTAAACTAAATTTATTAAAGAGACAAGAAATGTATTTACTATCCTGAAGGGGAGGATGGGTTTAGGGAGATAGTATTGAGTTTTCTAGGAAATTTTTGCCTGAGGTATATTGTGTCTTAAGTAGGTGTGTGTGTGTGGGGGGGATTCTCTCCACTTTCGGGGGGGGGGGGCAACACCCAAAAAAATGGATTCTATCCACTCTTTGGACTAGACAGGGTTTTATTTATTTATTTTTATTTTTTATTGTATTTATTTTTTTATAATTTTTAAATTATTTTTATGCAGTTATAAATGAAAGTAAGGATTAGTGTTGTCAGTTTGTCTTTTTTGCATCCAGAGAGAGACTCAGGAGTTAATGGTTAGGAAAGAAAGACTGGTATGCCATTTAATTTCTGTTGTTATTAGTTTGCAATCGTGGTCTACTGAAGGCTTATTTTTTCTGATTTTCTAGATAAGATTAGTCATGAAGGAAATTTTTTTATGGTAGTATTAGCCTTAATGCAAGTGGCTGTCTTCTGAATGGACATTGTTTGGGTAGTATGTCATTATTATCATTATTATAGAAAGAGTGAACAAAAAGCTACAGGTAGCGGTTTGGTTAGGGTGATATTAAACGCGAAATGAAATAGAAACTAGAAAAGGAATTTAGGGAGTATAAAAGGTGAATTAATAGAAGTAAATTAAAAATAAGATATAAAATACAAGAGTAAAATAAAAATGCTTAAACGTAAAGATTAAAGAAAAAAATAAAGAATAAATATTTGAAAAGACTAAAATAAAATAAGTGAAAAAGGAGAATATTCCTTTCTGATTTACTTAACACATAGACTCACTCTTCACCATAACTGTATTTGAATCCACATTTGAAAGAATAGGTTGGTTAATCCTTATTCCTGAAGTGTTCTATGTCTTTATATTGCATGTGTACCTCTGGCCTGTTTACTTGTTTTAAGTGACAAAAACTTCAATTTCCAGTAGGTAAACACTGATAAAGGTTCCTTATGTCATAGATGGGATTTGAATCCAGGTCTTTCCAGACAAAGGACTTATCAATACTAAATGAGCTATGGAGAATTTATATGTAATTTCAGATAATTTTTGATTGAGACTCTTGTGCTTCTTTGATGTCTTCTGTGAATTATTATTATTCAGGCCTCCATGGAGTCAAAAGACTCATCGTGGGAGGTTTTTTAAACTTTTTGTTTCCTTCCTAAGAAACACAAAGTTTATCAAGACTCATTGAGGGGAGGTCCTCCCCCCCCCCCTTAAGAAACACAAAATCCATCATACCACTCCTTAAACTCATTGATTGTTCTCGCTCTCACCACTACATCAGGCAATGCATTCCATGGTTCAACCACCCTCCATGCGAAGAAACCACTCCTCACCCCCTTGCTCACAGTTTCCTTTCATAACTTCCAGAGATGGCCTCTTGTCATCACTCCGTCCCGCTGTTCAACCAAGCGAAAGAACTCCCCAGTGTCAACCCTGTAGCCACCTCTCAACAGTTTAAAAGTCTCAATCATATCACCTCTCCTTCTTCTATCCACCAAACTCTGCAGTCCACATTCCCTCAGCCGATCCTCATAACTATCATTGTACAGTCCTGAAACCATCTTTGTTTTCTGCCTTTGTACCCTTTCCACAGTTAATTTATCCCCTTCAAATCCTGGGGATGAAATCTGAGAAGAATAGTCCAAGTGTGGTCTGATCAGGATCTTATACAACGGAATGATAACTCTTTTATCTCTGCATGTCAGTGTCCTTCTCATTATTGCAGCAATCCTCTGTGTTACCTTCGGCACCTTTGCAATATGTCCCCTAAATTTCAGGTTTCTATCAATCATCAACCCCAGATCTCTTGTCTACCCTACTTCCTCCAGTATAACTCCTCCCATAGAGTATGCAGCATCCCATCAATGTTTCCCAAACCTCAAGACCTTACATTTTGCTGCATTAAACTGATACCCCCATTCACTTGCCCATCTATCTAGCTTATTCAAATCCTCTTGCAGGGCTGCCGCATCTGCACTATTACTAATAATCCTTCCCAGCTTCGCATCATCCGCAAACAACTGAATATCCCCTTGCAATCCACTGACAATTTCATTGATATAAAGGTTAAACAATATAGGTCCCAGTACTGAGCCCTGTGGGACCCCACTTGTAACCCTCCGCTTCCTTGAAGCTGCCCACCATACACAACTCTGTGATACCTATCGGACAGCCAATCCTGAATCCAGTTGACTAATCTGACATCCAGACCCATGTGCTGCAACTTAAATATCAGCTTATCATGTGGCACCCTGTCAAATGCCTTCACCAAGTCTAAGAAAATGGCAGTATATGCCTTTCCCTCATCTAATGTTCTTGTAACTTTATCATAAAAGGTTAGCATATTGCTAAAACAAGAGCGTCCCCTTCACAAATCCATGTTGACTCTCACAGATAAATGAATGTTTAATTATAGACCAGTTTGTGTGTCATCGGTAGTTAGTAAGATCTTGGAGAAAGTAGTGAAGGACCGTATACAGCATTGGGCAGATGAGGGTAATGTTGTATACGGTCCTTCACTACTTTCTCCAAGATCTTACTAACTACCGATGACACACAAACTGGTCTATAATTAAACACTTCCAGTCTGCTACTGCCCTTATGCAATGGCACTATCTTACCTTCTTTCCATTCCATGGGCACCTTTCCAGCAGCCAGACTTTCATTGAAAAGCCAGGTCAAAGGCACTGTCAGTTCCCTAGCACATTCTCTCAAAACCCATGGTGAAATACTATCCAGTCCCATAGCTTTACTGACATCCAGAGTACTCAGTATTTGAAACACACTCTCCTCCTGTACCTCTAAACCTTGAACCTGCCCTATCCCTCTAGCATTAAAACTGACTCCTCCAGGATGAAATACTCCAATAAAGTGCTCATTGAACAATTCTACTATGTCCTCTGCATCAGTCACTCTATTCCCATTTTTATCCCACAATATCATTCTTCCACAGTCATTTCTCCTCCTACTGGCCACATATCTAAAAAATTCCCTAGGATTTTCTTTGGATCTTAGGACTAATCTCCTCTCATATTTTAGTTTTGTCTTCCTTACCATACTAGTCACTCTTCTGGCCTGTGTCTTATACTCTTCATGCATCTTCTCTTCTCCTTTCTCCTTATCTCTTCCACAGCCTCTTTTTCGCATGCAAGTCCTGTTTAATATTGTTTGTCATCCACTTTACTCCAAATTGTGTCCTCTTGTTCACTCGTGGTATACAACTTACCATTGCTGCTAACAAATATCCTTTCATAATTTCCCACGCACTAATGATATCCCGGCCTTCCAATTCCTCCCTCCATCAAACTTCCCCAAGTTGATGTCTTAGACTATTATAATCACTTGCCTTATAATTCCACATACGTTCCCATCTCTTTATACTCCTGCATGTCTATTCATTTTCCAAGTCAAAACCATATGGTCACTCTCTCCAACTGGTGGGAGAGATGGCATCTCAGTTATTATCAACTCTTCTGATGCTATAACCAAATCCAAAACTCTTGAACCTCCTGTTCCCTCTATTACATGTTTCCTAAGATATTTGTCCCTCAAGAATTCTAGAAATTCCATTCCCTTATTGCTACATGCATCTTCCTCTCCCCAGTTTATACTACTGTAGTTAAAATCTCCCATAACAATCATTCTTCTTGCACTTGCCAAACTCAACTGTCTAAACATTTCCTGGTCCCCACCCTCTGTACTCCTGGGTCTGTAGCAACACCCCACTAAATATCCTGTCTTGCCCACCTCTACCTCACACCATATGCTTTCAAAATCATTATTGTCACTGCCTTCCAAAGTCTCCACTCTTAGAGGACATAGGTCGTCACTTATCATAAGCAGTACTCCACCACCACCCTTTTCCTTCCTGTCCTGCCGAAAAATGCTGTACCCAGCGACTTCTATTCCTGTTATTATATCCTCTTCTGTCAACCACGTCTCAGTGATCCCAATAATTTTTGGCCAGGCTGATGCTATCTGCGCCACCAACAGCAATCTCTCCAGATGCCTACGTCCTTCCTTATTCAAATGTAAGTGGTCTCTTGCATACAATTCCTCTCTGTCCTCAAATGCACTCCAAGCATCCACATATTCCAGTCCTCTCTTGTCACAAATTCTAGCTATTATGTCATTCAATATTACCGCTCTTCTGCTCAGTTTGTCATTATCATACCTAGGCAACACACACACTATCTTTCCTCTCTCTCTGTCTTCTTTCGTACCACCTCGAGCAAGAATCTCATATCTCTCGCTGCCCTATTTACACCACCACTCAAGTCATTTGTTCCCACCATCACAATCATCTCATCCACCCTTTCACCTCTCTTAACTGGCAAAGCTACCCTTTCTATCGTTCCTCCTGGCAAACACGCATCCTATCTTGAACACCACGGATCATTGAGTCCCCATACATTATACCTCTTATAATGTATTTGGACTCAATGATCCGTGGTGTTCAAGATAGGATGCATGAGGATTTTGCATGAGTGTATTTGAATTCATTTAATGGATATAGGGCTTTGGTTTTCTTGACCAGAAGTCACAATTTACAATGTCAAGTGTTTTCCATTTTTGAACTTTGTTTTCATTTCATGTAGTGTTTCAAGTTGAAATTGTATGTGTCTGAGGGATAAGTGTAATTGAAATAGCAGTTTTTCCATTTTCTCTGTTTTTTGTGGAAATGTGTTTAATGGTTTACAGTGCTTGTATTATTTCTTCTTTTATGGTATATTCATCTCTTTTATTACCTTTTTTACCTGTCCAAATGTTTTTGTGGTATTCTGCTTTGCTTTCTTTCCTCTCTGTTTTATCCAGTAAAGGCTTTGTACCTCACAACTAGTCAGTACTGACACATTGCCCTGGAGGGGCCTTCAATTTCTGAGAGCTTTATAATTTATTGCATTTTTTTTCAGAAGATAACATCTCTGATATTCTTGGGATGTTTATACCTCCTTGTTCTTTCTTTAGTGCTAACTTATTTTTGTTTACCTTTGGTTATTTGAGAAGAAAGTGTATATGATGTATTCTATTCTCTTTATTTATACTTTGCTGATAGGAAAGGTTTTGCATAGGTTGATAACCTATGCAAAAAAGCCAAAGAAAAATGGTTAGAAGAAAAAGCTAAGAAATGCCAAGAAGCATACCAACAAAACAACCTAAAAGTCTTCCATGATACTGTAAGAGAAATTACAAAGGAATTCTCAGCAAAAGCAGTAACAATGATGAGCAACAAGATGACTGAAACCAGGAATATTGAATATATAAGAAAAATCTGGTCAAACCATTTTAAGACTATCTTCCACCAAGGAAACAAAACTACAATGCCAACAATAGAAGAAAATAATGATCACCCAAAAATTTTACAACAAGAAGTTAGATACACAATAAAACAGATGAAAAACAATAAAGCACCAGGCATTGATACTATCCCTACTGAACTGTGGTCATATGGAGGCAGCATATCAATAGAATATTTAACAACCCTATTCAATAAAATACTACAAACAGGAGAGATCCCAGATGACTGGAGACCTGGAAAGATCATCCCAATATACAAGAAAGGAGACAAAAGAGACTGCAGAAATTACAGACCAATCAATTTACTCCCTCACACCTATAAAATATTCATAAGAATTATACAAAATAGATTAAAAAACACGAAGAAATGATAGGCATAGAACAAGCTAGTTTCCGAGGAAACTATTCAACAATAGACCAAATTTTCACATTGCACCAACTAGCAGAACTCAGTTGGGAAGACCATAAAGAACTATATTGTTGTTTTGTGGACTTTAAACAAGCTTTCGATAACATCAACAGAGAAATCCTTCTCAAAATTCTACTAGAAAAAGCAATAGACAAATATATAATACAGTTTCTGATAAAATATTACTCTAAGACAAATGCAATAATTAAAAAGGACACACAACAGAACCCATAGAGATCCAAAAAGGAGTAATGCAAGGATGCCCATTATCCCCATGCCTATTCAACATGGGGATAATGGGCATCCTTGCATTACTTGCATTAAGGACGAGATCATCTGCATATTTGATATTATTTATGTTTAAACTGTTGACATTGATTCCAGGCTCGTTGTAAAGAAAGCAATAGACAATGAGCCTGGAATCAATGTCAACAGTTTAAACATAAATAATATCAAATATGCAGATGATCTCGTCCTTCTTGCAACAACCCCAAATGAACTACAAAAGTTGATCAACAAGCTAAATTGAAACCTGTAAAACATATGACATGACAATAAATATACAAAAGACAAAAGTGATGAAAATAGGGAGGAACAGAACTACCATCTCAGCCACCCTAAACGGAGAACAATTAGAACAAGTAGACAACTTCATATACCTTGGATCAAAACTAACAGAAACAATAGATGAACTCAAAACAATCTAACACAGAATAGCGATAGGATGGACCACCATGGG
The DNA here is from genome assembly GCF_054136105.1 of Typopeltis vanoorti. Classification (NCBI taxonomy): domain Eukaryota; kingdom Metazoa; phylum Arthropoda; class Arachnida; order Uropygi; family Thelyphonidae; genus Typopeltis; species Typopeltis vanoorti. Next base: position 33,590,866 of record NC_143572.1, on the reverse strand, counting down.
AAAATTACAGAAAATCTGGAAAACAAACAAGATATCTAAACAAGCCAAAATCAAATTATATGAAGCAATAATTATACCAACAGTCATCTATGGAGCAGAAGCGTGAAGAGTTAAAAAAAGAGAGGAGAAAAAACTGCTGGCATTTGAAATGAAATGCTTAAGAAAAATAAATAGAACAAGTTGGATAGAAAAGAAAACAAACATCACAGTCAGACAAGAACTATTGTATAAAAAGACAATAATAGATAAAATTAGAAAACAACAACTGAGATGGTTTGGACACACTGTACGCATGGATGCAGACAGACTTCCTAACGTCCTAATCAGTACTTTTCCAACTGAAAAAAGAAGACCTGGAAGACCAAGAATTACCTGGCTTAAATTAATAAAGAACATCTCGGGATGCAGAACATATAAGGAACTTTTTCAAACAGCAAGGAATAGAGAAGACTGGAAGATCCTACTCAAGAGAAGACTCAACCCATCTTAGACGGAAGAGAAGAAGAGAGAGATAGGAAAGGGAGTTTTAGTATTTTATTACAATGATAATTAATTGTTTAATAATTGTGCTTTTCTAGTGACAGATTTCCAGTTTGCCAGATTTCTTTTATGCAGATGATGATTTCAATAATTTCTTCTTCATTTTCTAGTAGGCCAAAATGATTGAAAGGATTCCTAGTATTTTAATTGGTGGTGACTGCAGTGTGGTGCCATCTTCTAAAGCTCTTATTTTTGTTTTTGATTCATTTATCAGTGATCCAGTTATTCTGTTGTACTATTGTGTTGTCTGGAATAGGGACTGGTTGTTATGATACAGGAACATCATTACTCTTGTTTCTTTCTTTATTAGAATTTTGAGGCCTTTGATGTCTTTATTCTTCCTGATCATTTTTGCAAGAATTTCAATCAATTTTCTAAGAAGTACACATCAAGCTGCTAAAGCAGGGCAACCTTGTTTCACACCTTGTGAATATGAATATTATCAGACAGGTTGCCATTATTACAGATTTTACTGGTTATCTTATTGCAGAGGCAATTTGTCATTCTTAGGAAGTGAGGGCTATAATTGTGTGCTGTTAGAGTTGCTATTAGGGGCAAGGGAGACCAGCATTGCATTTATTTTTTCTTTTTGTGTGTATTGTATAATATATTTCAGTAAGTTGGTTGACTGAAAAAAATATATCTACCTGGAAGAGCATGGGTTTGGTTTGGGTAGATTATTGTTTTCAGTGTTTGGTTTATTCTGTTTACAATTATTTTAGCTAGTATTTTGTAAGGAAATAGGATTTTAGATGCTGACTTGCAATGTTTCAGTGTTTAGCTTTGTGATTAGAGTTATGATCCCTAGTTGTATGAAGGCATAAGTTCACCTTCATTGATGACTACTCTGTACTAGGAGATTTTTTTAAGGGATTTATAGAAAATATTACCCGTCCATCTAATCTTGGTGAACTGCCATAATAGATATAACATGAAAATTCTTAATAAAAAGACTGTTTTAAAATAGCAGAATCATTGAAAACATCAGATATATCCCACATTGGAAAACTAGAACAAGTAAAAGATATCAGCTAAAATGGCAGGATGTTAGTGCTTATTTAAGTCATATTGCTATTATGGAAGTGAAATCTGGACAATAAAACAAAAAAGACAAACAAAGATTAATAACAGCTGAAATGAAGTTTATGAGAAAAACTGCAAAGTATACGCTATTTGATCACAAAAGAAATGAAGAAATTATGTAAGATTTAAACCAGGAATCAGGAATTGAAAGAATCAAAACAGAAAGATTACCAAAACAAGCCTTAAATTATAAACCACTAGGATAAAGAAAACCAGAACATCCTCTTGAGAGGTTCAGCAATGACTTCTAAGGCCAGAACAGGCCACTCTAGGCCTAAATCCTTAACAAGCATGATAATGATGATGTTGCTATTATGATGATGAATAATATCACACCTTTTGGTATACAGATAGTTAAGTTTTTGGATGAATAGTCTCATCATTGCTCTGAGTAAAGGTTTTAAATTAAGATATGTTATCAGAGTCTTCCCTAATATTGAAATTAAAGGAAATAAGGTACAAAAAGACTTGCTTTTGTAGAGGAGATTCCAGGTTACAATGTTTGGAATCCAGAAATTTCTCAATAAAACCAAAACACTGTTTGTTGGAGTATTTAGTTGAAGAAAAAGATTCAACCTAGGTAAAAGATGATTTCATTAAGAAGGTACTAATATAGTAGGCAGTGTGAAAAAGAAGGGAAATTATATCTTCTAAAAGTGGATATTTAACTTTTTATTTGTTTATCTACATCAGATCCAACAGAAATGGAGAGAAGGGAAGATCACTCATTCTTTTACTTTTGTGCTATAGTGCATAAAGGCATTTATTATTATTTGGAGAAATGTATTTTATTACAATCCCTTCCTAAGCAAATTTCCCAAATCCAGCAATGGCCACAATATGAAAGTAAGAGACCTTTCTCTCCATGTCTCCTCTAATCTGCAAAAAAGTAAAAGTCCACTTTTATCAGGAATGGTTCTTCCTCTTTCTGGCTTATTTCTTGCTGCACTAAACCTTCTATTCTTTAAAATCACTCTTCTCTTCCTAAAATTTTCCTCTAAGTGATAACACCAGATACCAAGGTATATCACTTATTCCTATCTTCATGTCTTTTATGATCTAATTAATAGCATCTGGATCAATTTATTCTGATAACAGATTTACTAATATTTATAATTTAAATGTGGACATTTTGCAGCACATCCTGAAATTGATGGTGGTGCACCAATATCAGAATTCGAAATTGAAATGATAAATGCGGATGGTACTTCACGTCAAGCCTACCGAGGACAAGACACAGATTGCGTTATTGCTGGCCTTTTGCCTGGCAGGTTATATTTCTTTCAAGTGCGAGCTTACAACAAAGTTGGAGTAAGGAAAAAATTACTCTTCTATTAATATAATGTAATATTTATAACTCATTCTAACTTTAGTTTTATAACAGATTAATAAAAATTTTACACAACTGGATACCTAAATAATACCTAAATTACTGGTGGCTTCATCAAGGTTACAGGGAAATGGTACAAAGAAATAACATGAATGCAATGAACATTGATATGAACACAGATACAATAAATTAAAAAGAGTGGAGTAGAATAACTTTAAGAATATGTGCTAGTTTATTTAATGGTAATGATTCACAACACAGAATGATAAGAAAATAATTAATATTTATTAACTTATTAGCTGATATTTCCCTGGTATTATATCCAGCATCTTCAGAGCACAAGAACAGTTTCTCACAGTACACTGAACAATTTGGTATAACTATGGGACTAATTTAAAAAAAAAATTGTAACAGTATCAATCAACACAAGCAACTAAAGTCTTAATTGGAGCCATCCGTTGTTGGATAAAGTGAGAGTAAACAAATATAAATTTAGTTTAATCCTTTATCCAAGTGTCAACAAACAAAGTTTGCTCCTAAAGTATCTTCAGGACTGAGGCAACTTATGGTAAAGGCGGACCAAGCTCTCATCACTCCTTGTCTCAGTATCTCCCATAATGCAAAGCACATCTCCTTGCGAACATGTATAATGCTATGCATTAAGGAAAGGGTCACTACCTAGACCGGTTTTGACCTTTATTGAGGTCTTGTCAGTGGGAGCCAGATCCAGAGGTGGTGATACCAAGGTGGAAGCAATGGAGAAGTCATCTTTACCTATATAAGTTGCCAAAAGATGTCTCACCTTATTATTAAATTACTCTGGATTTAGAGAAAGATGTTGGAAGTTTTTTTCCCACTTGGTTAGACCATAATAAATTTAGTTTAATCCTTTATCCAAGTGTAAGCAAACAAAGTTTGCGCCTGAAGTATCTTCAGGACTGATGCAACTCGTGGTAAAGGTAGACCAAGCTCTCATCACTCCTTGTCTTAGTATCTCCCTTAGTATGTAAATATAAACAAATATCAATTAGTAGTAAATATCTGTGTGAGTGTTCTATAAACAGAAAAAGATGACGAGCCATCAGGAAGCCATGTGATTAGTGTATCTAGGAAGGACAGACAGTCATTAGCCTGTTCCATTGTAAAGTGGATTACAGCATTTTGGCTATTTAAATGCACTAAAAATGTATCCAATGGGTCTGGACCATGTGGCCAAATAGCAAACACATCATCAACATAGCACAACAAACCACTGATTTGAGAGTGGCTGTATTCATAGATAGGTCTTCTAAGTGTTCTATATAGAAATTGGCTAGGGGGGACATTGCTGACCTATCTAGTTGTTTATATATCTTCCCTTTCCATGCTAAATAATCTGCATGTACGGGTTTCAGTTGACAGTACATTGGTAAATAGTGAAGTAACATCAAAACTAATCATTATGTCTGAATTTTTTAGGATATCGTTTTTAATATACTTTTTTAGATGAACAGAATTTTTAACAAAGGAGGAAGAATTATTTGGGGGGGGGGTTGAAAAGTTTGGTAAAAAAATAAGTTAAATGCATATTTTTGGAAAAAGTCACCTTTACTTCTCAACATAGTCTCCATTGAGGTTTACGCATTTGGTCCAGCGAGTTTCCAATTTTTTCATCCCATCTAAAAAGTAGGATTTGTCAAATTGTGCAAAATAGTCATTGACAGCTTGATGACATCCCTATTCGAAAAGAAAATTTTTTTCCCATTGAGCCAAATTTTTAAGTTTTTAAGAACAAGAAGAAGTCATGTGGGGCCAAGTCTGGAGAATATGGTGGATGTAGAACCAATTTGAACCTCAATTCGTGCAATTTTGCCATTGCGACGGCCGCAATGCAAAATGTGTGGGAGACTGTGCATTGTCTTGATGAAAGAGCACTTTTTTGTGTGCCAATCATTTCCATTTTTTCTTCGGTTCTTCTTTTAAACAGACCAACAATGATGCATAATAGACTCCTGTTATTGTCTTATGCTTTTCCAAATAGTCTATAATGATAATTCCTTGGGAATCCCAACAGTGGCTATCACCTTCCCAGCTGACAAAACGGTCTTTGCTTTTTTTCGGTGCTCTTTCACTGGGCATTATCCACTGTTTTGACTGCTGCTTGGACTCAGGTGTGTAGTGGTGGATCCAAGTTTCGTCTACAGTCACGAATCGATGCAAAAAATCCTGCAAATTGCGATTAAACAACGGCAAACACTGCATTAAAATATCTTTTCGCATGTGTTTTTGATCGACAGTCAACAATCTCGGCACCCATCGTGCACACAGATTTTTCATGCCGGATTTTATACACCCGTTCAGTTGAGATTCCTACAATCTCAGCAAATAATTCACAAACAAGATACACCGTACTGGTATATCTTGTTTGTGAATTTTTGGTGCTCCACATATTCTTGGTGTTTTAACACGAAAAGGCTCGAGTTTGTTAACCGTTCCTTTTGGCCAGCAAGTGCCTTTCTTCAATTAATTTGCAAACTTTACTACTTTGAGTTAGTTTGATCCAAATCTCCCAAAAACAATATGCCAAAAAAAAAAAGAGAGAAATTAGTGCTTTAAGAGAGCCATACAGTAATATCAATATTGTAATAACTAAAGCAGTCAAAGGTAATGCAACTGTGGTGATGAATTTAGCATAATATGAAAAATGCACATACTTTTACAAGATCAGTCTACATACCAAATCATACATGATCCTACTTTAGCCAATTTCTACGTAGAACACTTAGAAGACCTATCTATGAATAGGTCTTCTAAGTGTTCCACTCTCAAACTAATGGTTTGTTGTGCTATGTTCATGTTTGTGCTGTTTTGCTATTTGGCCACATTGGATACATTTGTAGTGCATTTAAATAGCCAACACCCTAAAATCCACTTTACAATGGAACAGAAACTAATGAATGTCTGTCTTTCCTAGATGCTTAATTACATTGCTTCCGGATGGCTCATTATCTTTTTCTGTTTATAGAAAACCCGCACATACGAGGGTAGTCTGAAAAGTTCTCGGCCTAACAATGAAAACACAAATTTATAATTTCAAAATTATTTTTATTTTTCAGCATAATCTCCCTTAAGACTAATACCAGTGATGCTCAAGCACCATTATCCCATTCCTGTAGTGGTTCTTAGCAAGATATGCAAAATTCTTCCTCTATAGCTGCAATCACATCTTGATTCGAAGAAAAACGCTGACCAGTGAGGAAGAGTTTTAGTTTTGGGAAGAGATAGAAGTCAGTGGGAGCCAAATCTGGAGAATAGGGTGGATGTTCCAACAATTCATAGTGCAGATCCCTTGATTTTCCTATTGCCAAAACACCTTTATGGGTAGGTACATTACCCTGATGAAAGGTGATTTTTTTCTTCTGCAAACTGGGTCTTTTCTCATGAATTTTTTCGTCTAGTCTGGTTAAAAGATCAGAATGATATTCCCTTTTTATTGTTTTACCCTTTTCAAGATAATTAATAAACAAAATGCCTTTAGCATCCCAAAACACCGATACCATGACCTTTCCTGCTGATGGAATCGACTTTGTCTTCTTTGGTGCTGAACAACTGGCTTCTGTCCTCTGTTTTAACTGCTGTTTGGATTCTGATATGTAATGGTGAATCCAAGTCTCATTCTTAGTAATAAATCCATTCACAAAATCAGTTTTATTCTTGTTAAACCACTCCAAGCACTCTTCAGAGATTTTCATGCTAGTGCGTTTTGATCTGCTGTGAGCAAGTGCGGCACCCATCTTGCCCAAAGCCTTTTTATTTGCAATTCTTCATGTAAATATATCCTACACGTTCTTTTGAAATGCCTGTAGTCTCAGCAGTTTCACGCACTTGATCAATGATTTCTGGTGGTGTTACACTTTTTTTTTTTTTGGATGTCCTTCACACTTGGATCATCTTCAAGGCTGGTATGGCCACATTTAAACTTGCAGCCCATTTCTTAATTATCAAAAATGAAGGAGAAGAATGCCCATAAACTTTTATGAACTTCGAATGAATTTCTTTTGCCGTTAAACCTTCTTTCACGAAGAATTTTATAACTGCACAATACTCGATTTTGTCCATTTTAAGGGATACAGAGAACACTTTTGCTTCAGACAGCTGTATAAAAAAACTACTTCATAGAATGACTTGCAATTTCATATGGATGCTTATGACAAATATACCAACTTAGAAAAAAAAAAAAAATTTGCCAATAGTGTTGCCATCTCTGGTCAAGGCCGAGAACTTTTCAGACCACCTCGTACAAAGAGATATTTGCACAAACATTCACACCATCACCAGCTCAACAGTATGGTATCCTAAAAACATTAACTTACAGAGCCATAGCTATCTTTTCCAATGACAAAACTCTTACCACAGAACTCACTTACCTATGTCACACTTTCTTAGCCAACGGCTATAATTCCCATAGAAAAAAAAACACTAAACGATCCCCAAAAATCCCCTCCATTATCTGTTACACAAGACCACAGCAAAACTGTTACTATCCGATACATTCAAGGCATATCTGAAAACATATATACAGTGCTTTATAAATACAGACTGGTGGTGGGAGGACTAGGGGCCCATGAATGGAAGCTGGGCAAGAGCGTGGTTGACAAGGGTGTTAGAGCTAGGTTTTTTACTTGGAGAGTAGTGAATGAGTGGAATAAGCTTCCAGAGTCTGTTGTGGGTGCTACGACCGTGAATGAGTTCAAGGCAAGGTATGATAGATACTGTGTGAATGTCGAATAGTTGTTCTTGACATGATGTTAGGGCCTCCCTCGATGAGTCTATCGACTCCTTGGAGTTGCCCGGAACAATAATAATAATAATATCAGCCATGCACCATATGTCAAATTGGCAACTCTCATCCCTTAACTTAAGAACAAACTCTTCTTTATAGCAAGTTGGGTCTAGCAGACCATGCCTTGGATACTCTTCACACAGGATCAAATTTAAGAAAACAAAAGTGCAACACAGAAGTCATAAGTCAGAGAGATTGTTTTTGGAATCAGCAGCAACTTTAAAACATACTCCAAACTTTGAAATATCAATTAATAAATATTAATTATTTTCTTATCATTCTGTGTGGTGAATCAGTACCATTAAATAAACTGGCATGTACTGTCAACACATAAGTCTTTCTACTCATTTCATTTGAGAATTTTAAGAATAGAGAATTTGTGCCTTGTATTATTTTTGCATTCAACTATCTTACATTGTTATATTAGTGGTTTTGGAATGATAAATCTGATGTATTATGAACTATTATAAAACTAAGTTAGTGGTTTTATTTTCTGATTCCTCCAACTTAGTAACTATCAAGTTAATAAGACTTATTAACAGCACAACGCTTTAAAAAAAATTCAATATTTTAATCAAATATTTTGCCTACAGTAACATATGGTAACAAATCAAAATTGAATATGAATAATGAATTTCAAGCAAGTATTCAAATGCATTACTGAACTCTTATATTCATAGGTGACCAGTGTATTTTCTTGGTTTGAATGGAAAATGACTGTTTTCTTGATATTTGGCATTTTTTTAACATCCAAATTTGTTTAGTATTTAGAGAAGTATTTAGAGCTAAACTGCATTGTCCATATTGATTTATAATTATTTAAAAATATTTTAGAATTCCAAAATGAGCTCTGTTCCTTCCTTAATACTTGAACTGTAGACCAATTTATTGACAGTATGTGATAATTCAACCAAAATGTATTTGACCAAAATAAGGACAATTTTATGAAATATGATTTCCTTTACCATTGACAAAAGGCAAGAACAGTCATCTTCTCTACAGACAGAAGGAATTGTAGTCAGCTTATTTTTTATTTCCTGACATCTTTACTCGATCAGCAATTCAACTATCAGTAAATCTTTTAACTTTGTGATAGCATCTAAAGAAATCACTGCTATCAAAATTTTAACAGCAGTAGAATTGAAGCATAAGCAAATTACCCAATGAAGTTGCTAATGTTTGATGTAGCTCATATTTTATTACCAGAAGTAGTAATCTTATTGCTGAAGAATGCAGAGCATTAAGAGACAAAAAAAAAAGACATGATTAGAATTTCTTGGTGCCTCAGAATATAATAGAAAGATGTTGATTCTTTTAAGATATACCACAGTATTATCTAACTGACAGAAATCCTACCGACTCTGAAAAGAAAGTTTCTAACTTGATAAAAAAAAAAAAAAAAAAAGTAACACTGATTATATCTACATCAGTGTGTGTGTTGTTGTTGTTGTTGTTGTTGAAGGGAAAATTTAGAACTTTATTTTTATTATTCATGAATAAAGCACACTAAAAGGTTGCGTCAATCTTCTTCTTCTTCTTCTTCTGCAGCTTCCCGCACTTAAGTGGAGTCACTGTTGATAATGAGTCTCCTCCACACCTTCCTGTCTTGGGCTGTCACCACATCCAAGTTCTTCATCCTCAAGTCCTCTTCTACCAGCTCCCTCCATCTCTTCTTTGGCCGTTCACGCTTCCGCCTTCCTTGCACATCCATCTGCATGACCCTTCTTCTCACATATTTGTCCTCCCTCCTCATCACATGACCAAACCATCTCAACCTTGCCTCCTGTATTTTTGCTCCTAAGTTCGTAACTTTCACTGTTCCCCTGACATAGTCATTCTCAGATGATCCTTTCTGGTCACACTGCACATCCACCTAAGCATTCTCATCTCTGCTACTTCCATCCTGCTGATGTTATTTTTCCTCAGGGCCACAGTTTCTATAACATATGTCATAGCTGGATTCTATAACACAGTTTCTATAACATATGTCAAAGGCAAAATCTATAGGACTACTGTCCTATAGATTTTGCCTTTCAGATTGATCGGCACCCTCTTATCGCATAACACTCCAGCCATCTCCCTCCGGTTCCTCCAACCCGCTTGTATCCTGCATCCCACTTCCTTCTCAGCTCCTCCATCTTCTTCCACTGTTGAACCTAAGTATCTAAAGTCTCTCACCTTCCTGATGACATTTCCTTCCAGCTCCAGATCTGTCTCCTGTCTGCCGCCCACTGTGCAACACATATACTCTGTCTTACTTCTGCTCAGTCTCATACCGCTCTCTCCCAGTACTTTTTTCCATCTTTCCAGTTTAGTTCCCGCTTGTTCTCTTGAATCTGCACACAGCAAGATGTCATCTGCATACAACATTGTCCAAGGCGCATCTTTCTCTCACCTCCTCTGTTACCACCTCCATCACAATATTAAACAGAAACGGACTTAATGCTGACCCTTGATGCAAGCCAACTGTTACCTGAAAACTTTCTGTCTGTCCCAGACAGGTCCGAACTTGTCTTCACAGTTCTGTACATTTCCCGCACCAACCTGACATATTTCTCCGGAACCTTCTTCTCCCTCAGACACCTTCAGACTTCTTGCCTTGGCACTCTATCGTATGCTTTCTCCAGATCAATAAATGCCAGATGTAGCTCCCTTTGTTTCTCTCGATACCTTTCCATCATCTGCCATAACCCAAAGATAGCATCTGTTGTTGATCTACCAGGCATGAAGCCAAATTGTTCCTTTGCAATCTGCACCTCCTTCATCAATCAAGAACCCTTTCTAGGATTTTCATTGTGTGGGACATCAACTTTATTCCTCTGTAATTTTTACAGTCTTGTGCATCCCCTTTACCCTGTAGTTGGGACAAGAGTACTCCCTCCATTCCTCGGGTATATTTTCCTGTTGGCAAACTTTCATGAACTGGTTCCACAGCAGGTCAATTCCCTCTTCCCCCAGTGCTTTCCATGCCTCCACTGGAATTCTGTCAGGGCCCACCGATTTTTCATTCCTCATCCTCTTCATGGCCTCCGTCACTTCCACGCTACTGATGTTCTGCACCATCCCCTCAGAAGGCTGCCCATCTTCTCTGTGAGTCCTTCATTTTCCTCATTCAAAAGTCCCTTAAAGTATATTTTCCATCTGTTTCTTATGTCCACATCCCTCCATAATACTCTTCCTTCAGCATCTTTGATCTGCCTCACATGTAAGATGTCCTTTGCTGCTTTATTTCTATATTTCGCTAGTTGGTAAATTTTTCTCTGTCCTTCCTTTGTTTCTAATTGATCATACAGATCTTGATATGCCAGTGGGAAAAAATTTTCTTCGAACAAGGATGTCATCAAGGCTATCAATGACTATTTTGTACAATTTGACAAATCCTACTTTTTAGATGGGACGAAAAAATTCGAACTCGCTGGACCAAATCTGTAGACCTCAATGGAGACTATGTTGAGAAGTAAAGGTGATTTTTTCCAAAAAAAATGTGTTTAACTTATTTTTTTACCAAACTTTTCAAACAACCCTCATATTTTCAAACGTGTTTTGTTTTTGTACAATATTTGAATTGAGTGTTCTATTTATCAGACCTATAATCTATAAAAATTCTGAAGTTTTTAATTTTATATATTTTTTCTCCTTCATATATTTCAGATCCAAGATAATTGAAAGTATTTATCTTTCTATTATTTTACTTCTAATTGAAGTTTGTCCATAAAATGCCATTGTTTTAGTTTTAAATAAGGATATTTTCATTCCAAACTGTTCTACTATAATGCTTAAATTATATATTGCTCTTTGTAAATTAACTTCCTTATCTGATATTATTACCTGAATTAGTTATTTCAGAAAATTTCTATACCCAGATTATTTCAGGTCTTCCACTGTATTAATATTTCATTAATATAAATATTAAAAAGTGTTGGAGACAGAAGGCATCCCAGTCTTACTTCTTGGTTTATATATTTTTTTCAGCCATTTTTTCATCTATTTTTATTTTTATTTCATTATCTTTCTATATATTGCAGTAGTGCTCGGTATAGCATCCAGGGTAGCCCTGGCGTTACACTCCTGAGCACAGTCATTGCTTGCCAGGCAGTGGGGAGCTCTGGCACCGAACCAAAAACATCTTGAGCATGAATCTTCATCCTCAAATGTTTCAGGGGCCCTAACAAAGTCCCAACCAAGTACTGATACCATAGATACAGCATATGGAAACAGAAGTAAGAAACAAAAGATATATGATGCTAACATAAATGTACCAACATTTTTAATCATTCATGCTAGAGGTGAAAAATCAGTAGGGGGGGAAATGTCACCCTTCTTTATTCAAAAAGGTTTAGAAGGACTGGCAGGAACTCCCAAAACTATTAAGAAATTGTGTTCTGGTAATGTCCTTGTGGAAACATTGTGTCAGCATTCTTAGAAACTACTGAGAGCAACAACAATGGGTGGAAAAGAAATTACAGTAACACCTCATAAAACACTTAACTTTTGTAGAGGAGTGATATCAGAATAGGATCTCCTTGATGTTCCTATTCTGGAGATATGTTCAGAACTTAAAGATCAAGGAGTGACAGGTCTGAGTCACATCCTGATACATATGTTCGCCTAATTCCAACCAAGAACATCATCCTTACTTTTGATACACCTAAGCCTCCAACATCTGTAAAAGCAGGGTATCTCTGCTGCCTGTTAGAATGTACATCCCTAACCCATTGAGATGCTTTAAATGTCAGAGATAAGGACATGTCTAAACTGCCTGTGTTCTACTACCTGTGCTCGATGTGGTAGTAAAGAGCATGATAACAAATCTTGCTGTGCAAAAAAAGCTAAATGTGTCAACTGTCAGGAAGTTCATCCAGCTTACTCTCGTGCATGTCAGAAATGGAAAGATGAAAAAGAAATACAAAGAATGAAAACAGAGCAAAATATAACATACCAGGATGCAAAAAGAAAGCTAGCCACTATTACACCTGCTCTGAGATCCTCTTATGCTGAGAAAGTAACAATTAAGAAAGTGACAGTAGCAACTCAAACATTTGTCTGTTCCACCATCTGATAATTTCACCATACCTGCACCTTATGATCACGAGTACTTCTCTGTTGAGTGCATCAATCACATGACCAGAGACAACTCAAAAATGATGCCACTCGATGAAAACCCACTTGTCAAAAAAAATATGGCAAAGATATCACTTAAGATAAACCACCAGATACTCCCACAGAAAAAATGGATACTTCAGTACCTGAGGAAGAGATGGACACTGGTCATCCATACTTCCCCAAAACAGTTGATAAATATAAATATGACAAAGGTAAGCCCTCAACCTCCCAAAAACCAGACAAGTCTATAAAACCAAAACAGTAGGAAAATTTGTACAATGGAACTGTCGTGGATTTTGCCAGAATATCGATGATATCAAGATTTTGTTGCAGAAACAAACCTTTCTGTTTCGATCTACAGGAAACGTACTTAAGACCCAATGAGGACTCTACCTTTAGGAATTTCACTATTGTACACAAGGATAGAACTGGAGGTGGTCCTACTCATGGAGGAGTAGCTATCCTAGTGTCCATCGGGTCCAACTTAATACTTTGCTAGAAGCAGTAGCAGTTTGCTTCTCCTTGGAATTTCTTATTACAGTATATTCAATTTATTTACCACCAAGTGCTGAGTTAAATGAAATTGATCTTGATAACCTTATGCCTGAACCTACACTTTTGATGGGTGACTTTAATGGTCACAATACTCTATGGGGTAGTGCCAACACTAATCGATGAGGTTGAATCATTGAAAGAATTCTTGATAATAATAACCTTTCCCTTTTGAATATTAAACTCGATACTTTCTTCCATATGCCAACCTGTTCATATTCTGCAATTGATCTTACAATCTGCTCCCCTTCCATTCTTCCACTGCTCACGTGGGACATTGAAGAGAACATATATGGAAGTGATCACTTTCCTGTTCTCTGTACAATGTCTTCACAGGAACTATGTTCACCCACATGGATACCTATATGGAAAATGGACCAGGCTGACTGGTACACTTTCTTTCATCTTGCAAAATTTAATACTGATGCCATCAGTCAAACGCCTATCAATGAAACGGTAAAATATGTAACAGAGTGCATTGTCCAGGCAGCAACAGCCTCCATCCCAAAAACATCATCTCGGTTTCCACTCTATCCAAAGCCTTGGTGGAACCCAGAATGTCAGACATCCAAAAAAAGATCAACATAGAACATGGGATATATTTCATAGATATCCCACCACATGAAACCTTGTAGCTTTCAAGCATGCTATGTGAGGCATCAGAGTCAAAAACAATCATGGATCCAATTTACTACATTAATTAATCAAATGACCAGTCCAAAAATTGTATGGGATAAAATCCAGAAAATGAAAGGCAGATAATAGAACACATTGTTTGTCTACCATAGACCATAATGGAAGTGTCATTGCTGATCCCAAAGCCATTGCAGACACTCTGGGAGAAAATTTTGCCAGAATCTCAGCAACAGCTTCATATCCTCTGAATTTTTAATTCTGAAAGAACAGTAAGAGAAACAAAGACTAAATTTTTCTACCAATGTTCTTGAGCCATATAATTAGCCATTTGTTAAGGAGGAACTAAAAAGAGCTCTCCTACTATCTCACCCTAGCGCAGTATGGCCTGATGACATCCATTATGAAATGATAAAACATCTCTCATCATCCTCTATGGATCTCCTTCTCTTACTATATAATAGAATACTTGCAGAGGAAGAGTTTCCAAATTCTTGGCATAATTCAATTGTTATTGCTATCCTAAAACCAGATAAAGATCCAACACAAGTAAATAATTATCGACCCATTTCTCTGACCAGCTGTCTTTGTATGATACTAGAGAAAATGGTTAATGCCAGACTTCTCTGGTATTTAGAAAGCAACAATCTTCTCTCCAATACACAATGATATGGGTTCCGTAGACATCATTCAACTTTAGACCATTTGGTTCGTTTAGAAACTTGTATAAAAGATGCATTTCTGAAGCAAGAACACCTTGTTTTAGTTTTTTTTTCCTTGCCAATCTATCCAAATCATCCTGCAAAATTTTGACATCATCTGTATTAACAGTTGCTCTACCCAACTTTGCATCATCGGTAAATAACTGAACAGTTCCTCTCAGACCTTTTCCTATATCGTTAATGAACAAAATAAACAATAGTGGTCCAAGAACAGAACCTTGCAGCATGCCACTAGTCACAAGCCTCTTTTTTTCTCCTCTCTACTCCTGAATAAACTACTTTCTGATATCTCTCAATCAACCACCCTCCTATCCATCTCCATGTGCTGCAGTTTACTGATTAGAAGTCCATTTGGTATCCTGTCAAAGGCCAGCAGTATCACTGTAAACCCATTACCTTTATCCAACTCAGCTGTCACTGTATTATAAAACGTGAGCAAGTTAATGAGTCATGACCTACCCTTCACAAAACCATGCTTCCCCCCCCCCATACAGTATCCCATTTCCATCTATCCATTCCTGTATTTTGCTCTTGACCAACTTCTCCAATTTGACAATGACTCCTGATATGCTGATCAGTGGTAATTTGCTATATCAGTGTTGGAGCCTCCTTTATGCAATGGAACTATTTTACCCTCTTTCCAGAGCTGAGACTTAGATTAAACAATATGGTCAAGGGCATGTAAAACTCGAGCTAGTATACCATCCAATCCCACAGCTGTATTCATATCAAGGTTCTGTAATATGCTATGCACCTCCATTTCATTTACTTCAGTTCCTGTATAAGCCTTTGGCTCTCTCGTTCCTACCATATCACCACCTGGATGATATACTCTTGCAAAGTGTTCATTTAGTAATTCTACTATTTTAACTGATTCAGTTACCTCCCTACCATTGGCATTCCTTAAAATCATTCTGCCATATACATTCTTTCTTTTACTTGCAGCCATATCAAAAGAACTGTTTGGGATTCTCTTTAGCCTACATTGCTAACTTCCTTTCATAATCTACTTTTGCCTTTCTCCACACTAGTTATCCTTCTGGCCTGTGCCTTGTACTGTTTGTGTACCTGTAGGTCACCTTTCTCCTTAAATTCCCTCCACAAATGTTTCTTTTTTTTGCAGCTCCAGCTTGATGATGATGATGTTCATCCATTTTACTCCCACTTGATTTACTCTCTGACTCTTGGTATGCAGTCTGCCATTACATCCCTCACACTTCTTTACCACTTTCCATGCACTCTCAATATCCAGCCCTTGCAGTTTTACATGCCATGACAACTCTCACCAGTTGTGGCAACGTAGTAATATTTGTTATAGACAAATTCTCAGATGCAATTACTAAATCAAGCACTCTTGAACCCCTAGTATATTCCATTACATACTGTCTCAGGTAATTATTCCTTATTAACTGTATAAAATTCATTTTCTTCCTCCCATGTTTTCTCTCCTCCTCCTTCCAATCAGTGTTTCCATAGTTGAAATCCCCCATAATAATTACCTGTCCTCCACTCATTGAGTCTATTTTGCTGATGCATACTATCTTCATCATCTTTTCATCCCTTATCATGCTATAAAACCAGGCCTGCACAACATACGGCAAGCAATGCTATTTATTTTGGCCCGTCTGTCTGATTGAATTATTTAATCATATGGGGGAATATAAAATTAGATAAATTTTTTCCTAGCGTTGAATTAAATTTTTGCTAAGACTTTGCATGTTTACGTTCATGTGATTAATGTCACAATCATGTTTCTTTCAACTCGACAATAAATTGCATTTGGAGTTATTCCCACTGTCGTATTTAATAAATTATTACAATCGCTTCGAGGTTTTGTTCGCACTAGTGTCGCTGCGGGGAAATTCAAAGTTACATCTTCATGATAACGACTTGATGTCTGCGAACGAGAACGAATCGTATTACACAAAGTTGGCCATGCCTTGACTGGCTTTGGCAGTGTAGTGGTTGGTTGTAGCTGAAGCAATGCATTACATAACTGTTATAATAACCTGCATTATTGTGAGTTTTTCCATCATTAGTTTTTTGTAATTAATATTGTCAATCTCGATGCAATGAGCTTAAGTAAAAAGCATAAAATAGATTCGGAACATCGAGCATTTAACCCTGAGTGGACAAACAAATATTTTTTTACGTTGTTTAAGGACAAAATAGTGTGCATTGTTTTGCCGGGAATCTATCACTGTGCCGAAAGAGTACAATCTGAGATTTAATTTTGAATCGAAACATCCTAACCTTGGCAAGTTGGATGCAAGTGAAAAGCAAATAAAAGCAGCAAAGCTATTGAAAGTCCTTAGCAGTGAGCAAAAAGCCTTTAAAAAAGTGACATCTGCTAATGAAGTTGCCACAAAGGTAAGCTTAAAAATATCACAAGAAATAGTTTGTGCTGACAAATCATTTACTGAAGGAGAGTTGATAAAAAGTGTCTGATGGTTGCCGTTTCCGAATTGTGTCCTGATAAGAAAAATAATTTTGAAAATATCAGTTTGTCTCGTATGACTGTTCAGCGCAGGGTGGCTGATATTGCTGAGGATCTTAACGATAACCTCAAAAATCAGCTAGTGAATTTGTCTATTATTCGCTTGCTATGGATGAAAGTACGGATGTGAAAGATACTGCACAGCTTTTAATATATGTAAGATAATAAGAATTTTGAGGTGTCAGAGGAGCTTGCTGGTTTGTGTTCAATGAAAGGAAGAACAACAGGAAAGGAGATCACAGAAAATGTAAAAATGTGTGTAACCGAAAAACTATCCTTAAAGTTCAAGAATTTAGTAGCAGTTTGCACTGATGGTGCCCCATCTATGTGTGGAAAAAATGTTGGTGCTATAACATTTATTGAACAGTATGCAGGTAAACCATTGACAAAATTTCACTGTCTAATTCATCAGCAGGTGTTATGTTCAAAGGTTTTGCAGTTTGATCATGTGATTAAAGTAGTATTTGCTCTGGCCAACTATATTCGAGCTCGGGGTTTGAAACACAGAATGTTTCAGGTATTTCTAGAAGAAAATGATGCCGAGTATGAGGATCTACCATACTACACTGATGTACGTTGGTTGAGCCGTGGTAAAATTTGGTCACGCTTTGTCACTCTAAAAAATGAACTAGTTGAATTTTTGGAATCTCAAGAAGATATGGAAAAATTCCCAGAAATAATGGATGAAGAATGGAATCAAGATTTATTTTTCTTGTGTGATATTTTGGATCACTTAAATGACCTTAACTTACAGCTTCAAGGAAAAAATAAGTTTGTTTTTCAGTTAATGTCTCTTATCAAGGCATTCAAAATGAAATTAAGTTTGTTTGAAAATCAACTTGCTAAGGGGTATATCACATTTCTTAACTTGTCGACAGAATATTCCATCAGAATATCATTCAATGGTGGGTGGAAAATATAAGAAGCACATATCACTTCTAAGCCAGGAATTTCAGTAAAGAATACCATTGAGTAATGAAGATGAAGTCTGCATAAAAGTGATTGAGGGTCCATTTCTGTCGAAGCAGGAAATCTTCCTGTCGAACTCCAAATGGAAGTTATTGATCTCCAGTGTTCTGAAAACTATCGGGTCAAGCATAGGGAGAGTACTTTACAAGAGTCTTATTCTATTCTGGATCAGGATAAATTTAAAAGTTTGTTGGATACTGCCTACCAGGTATTTTGTATGTTTGGGAGCACATATACTTGTGAACAAACATTTTCGGTCATGAACTTGAACAAAACCAAACAGTGTTCATCTTTAAGTGATATCAGTTTAGAAGCCATATTAAGAACGGCCACTTCAAACATGACACCAAACTTTGATAAAATAGTGGAACAAAGAAATGCAATGTGTGACATTCAGTCACTGATATTTCACTGAGAATAAGTGTGATATTCTCAGTGAAATTATTAGTAAACTTTGTGTTTATGTTTAAGTGGTTTTTATTGAGAAATTTTGCAGCTATATCTGTTTGTAAATAATTTTGATTATAATTTTAATTGTAACTCTCTAAAAAATTTAAATATGCATATTAATTAGTATTTACTGTAGACCTACTAACAGATTTACTGAAGTTTAGCTGCAGTGGACTAGTCTAAGATTCTAGGTCCAAAGTGATCTGGCCCTTGGTCAGTGGTCCAACTTGGGTTTGGCCCTCAAAGACAATCAAGTTGTGCAGGCCTGCTATAGACCGTCCCCTGGTCTATAGCAGCATCCAACTGTATATTTTGTTCTGCTGGCCTCAATCTCACACCAGATAGCCTCAGATGTGCTATTTTCACTGGCTGGCAGTTGAACTTCTACTCTCTTTGGTTGCCATTCATCGGCTATCATCAGTAACACTCCCCCCCCCCCCATTCTTTTCTCTCTATCCTCTCTGAACACACTATACCCTTCACATTCTATCCCACTAACTATATCATCTTCTGTTAGCCATATCTCACTAATGCCAAAAATTCCTCCTGCTTGTTCCGAATGCTTCTGGCATTAGTGTACATAAAGTGCAAATGTTCCTTAGGCTCAGACACTTTATACTAACTATCCCATTCTGGTTTGTTAACAGTGGTACTAACTTAGGCATATTATACACATTCTTACACTCAACTGCCTCACTAATGTCTGCATATCCACTCAACAGCTTAACCCCCCCACACACACACCTAAATGCTCTAGTTTCCCTGATTCTGCACATCCATTTTCACCTCATTCAACAACACTTTTTCCTCAACACCAAATTCATCCAAATGCAAACCATCCTTCTTGTATAAATCCTTTCATCTATCAAACTCACTCCGCACATCCTCAAACTCCACACCACTCCTGCATAACTTACACATTGAGTCATTCGCTATTTTAGCCCTCCTCCTCAGCTCTACTCTGTCATACCGTGGCAGCAGACTCACTATCTCGACTCTCTCACTCTTTTCTTTTGCTGCTTCCAGTAATTCTTCCATGTCATCTCTTGTGTTATACTTTTCTCCTTTTAAATTCATTCATTAAATTCAAATTCATTCCAGCCACTATGATCATTTCTTTCATCCTACCGTTTTTTGCTCTAGTAGCCTCATTAACATCATTAATTTTCACACCAGGAAAGCATTTTGTCAAACTCTCTTCAATCACACCTTTTATGATTAGGGACAATATGTTGTCACAGGTTGTTGAGAAGAATAAAAGATAATAGTGTGATAGGAAAGGTAGTAGTGTGTTGCCCCAGGTATACAGTGATGAAATGAGGCAGAGAGCGAAGATTGTGAATGATATGATTGCGGAGAAAGGAGTGCGGTTTGTTAATGGGTGGAATGAGTTTGAAGGACAGATTGAACTGTATAAGAGTGATGGACTGCATTTGAATGGTTTTGGTGTGAATTATCTGGAGAGACTGCTGCTGGAAGGTAGAGAAATGAGTGCAGAGAATGAATCTGATCAAGTAAGAAGTGATGTGAAAGAGCATGAGAGTAAGAAATGAGAGATTGAAGTGGTGATTATGAATGAAGAAGTGGGTAGCATGAGTATAGAGAATGAGCAAACAAGTGTGCAAGCCAAACAGGGAGGCTCGGAGTGGACAGAGGAATACGGCATGAGAAAGGTTGATACTTCAAGAGAATGTGTGTGTGTGTGTGTGTGTGTGTAGGCAAAAAGGGAAGGGGATGACCTGGAATCAAGAGAAAATAGTCATATTTGAAGGTTCCAAAATGAATAAGGAGAAAAAAAAATGGCTCGTATTAAGTATGGAGAAGTCGCATCTAATAGTGAAACTTGCTATAGATCCAGAAATGAGCTGTTATTGTATACAAATGCAATAAACAGTGAAGTGTAAGAAACAAGGCAAATGAAATGGTTGCATTAATTGAGTATGTTCACCCAAGAATTGTTGGAATAAGTGAGACATGGTTGGATGAGGATGACATCCTGACAGGGGTAGAGATGGAAGGGAATGGTGTGCTTCATGAGGATAGAAAGGGAGGGGGAATGGCAGTGCTATTGATGACAGAGAAAGAGTTGTGTTCATACAAGGTAGAATTACAAGAGGGAAATAGTGCCAGTTGTTTTGAAACAGTATAGGCTGAGATTGAGATAGAAGTGAATAGATTGAAATACTTAGATGTTGTTATAGATCTAGTGTGGATGGTAGTTATCATAAAATGTATAATCAAATTAGTTGATTATACATTACTTTTTTAAATAAGAAAAATTTGATCATTATGGGTGATTTTAATTATGGCAATTTAGACTGGGATGATGAGATGGAACTTTTTCAAGCCACATAAGGCATCCAGTAAATGGGGGTGGTGGTCTCACACCAAGCAATAAAATTCATATACCACTTAAAAACAATCACAAACATCCATGCCCATGGTGAGATTCAAATCCACAGCCCGTTGGTTGTTGGAGAGCAGAGATGCTATCACTCCAATCAGGACAGCAGTTGATATTAAAGGCATAATAAATAAATGTGATTAAGATTTTGCAATTGAAAATGCTACATTATTTATCATAATTGTTAATTTAATATTAAAATATACTTTAATAAAACATATATAAAAATTAATTTTATTTCTTAAATATCTCTGACATCATTAGATAATTTCTCATTGGTAGATAATGCAGTTTATTTTTATTTTATTAATAGATAATTTTCTCAGAAAGAAAGAATTTTATATAATCTGTTTTCTTGTAAGGCTGAGTTATCCATTTCCCTGACTTGACAAAAAATGTACACCAGAGAAAAGGCATACATTTATAATACATGAAATGCTTTGTACATAATGCTCATAAACAATCTATATAAAAATATAACACCTCAGATAAGTGAAAACACATAGATATAAATGTCTTTGTTAGGTGGGGATTAGTACTGTTCTTTCCTTTAAAATGATTCTTGTTGTTACTTTATTTTTTTGTATTTTTTTTTTTTTTATTCTTTTGAGTCAACCTTATTTTATTAATTTGGAAATGTTGGATATTTTTCTGTAGAATGGCCCTTGGTCTGATCTCCTGGAAGTAATGAGTGGAGCTGGAAATCCAGACCCACCAACCAACGTGAAAATTTTTCTTCGTTCTCCTTATACTGCTTTATTAACTTGGGAGGAACCACAAAATAATGGAGCAGTGATTACTGAATATCGTGTCGAAGGTCAAGAAAATGAAGGTGAATTTAATCAGGTGAGGCATCATTTAAAAATTGTGTTTGATTTAAATAATTGTATATTATTAATGGTTTATTAGTGGGTTAACCAAGTGATGGAATAATAATTACAGAATACTCTGTACAAGGTCCAAAAAATGAAAGTGAATTTAATCAAGTGTGAACATTTAAAAATTAATCTATCTGCTATATTTTGAATTAAATAATTGTAGAGTGTTTTATTACAGTAACTTTTGAGGTGTGCATTTGATTTTGAGGTGTGCATTCACAACTGTTTGTCAAAATACTGTCTAGTGGAGAGGTATTATTATTACGGGCAACTCCAAGGAGTTCATAGACTCATCAAAGGAGGCCCTAACATCATGGCAAGAACAACTATTCGACATTCACACAGTATCTATCACACCTCCCCCTTGAGCTCATTCACAGTCATGGCACCTGCAACAGACTCTGGCAGCTTATTCCACTCATTCACCACTCTCCAAGTAAAAAACCTAGCTCTAACACCCTTACTAACCACACTCTTGCCCAGCTTCCATGTATGGCTCCTAGTCCTCCCACCACCAGTCCTATTCTCAAAAATATCTTCTGAATTAATCTTATAGAAACCCTTCAGTAATTTGAATGTCTCAATCATATCACCTCTATTCCGCCTATCGACTGATTTCTGCAACCCACAAATCTTCAACCTGTTCTCATAAAGATCATTCCATAGACCTGTTATCATCTTGGTCACTCGTCTCTGGATCCTCTGCACCTCCTCCCCATCAAGAAGAAACCCTGGTGCCCATATCTGAGCACAGTAGTCTAGATGGGGTCTTATCAAGGCTCGATACAGAGGTACAACAACCTGTTTGTCTCTGCTTGTTAAAGTAGTTTTCAGCAACCAAGTGATTTTATGAGTTGATTTAACCACTTTTGCGATGTGCTCCCTAAACTTCAACTCCCTATCCACCAACACTCCCAAATCCCTGGCCTCGTCAATCTCCTGGAGTACAGTTCCACCAATGTGATATACTGCTGCTAAACTTTTCACCCCAAAATGCATAACCTTACATTTTGCCACATTAAATTGACATCCATTCTTCTTAGCCCAGTCCTCCAAACTATCCAAATCATCCTGTAAAATTTTGACATCCTGTGCACTCACTATTGCTCTACCCAACTTTGCATCTTCAGCAAACAAATGAACAGTTCCTCTCAGATCCTTTCTTATATCGTTAATGAACAAATTGAACAGTAGTGGTCAAAGAACAGAACCCTGTGGCACACCACTAGTCACAGGCCGTCTTTTGGACTCTACTTCTGAGTAAACTACTCCCTGATATCTCTCCATCAACCACCCTCCTATCCATCCCCATATGCTGCAGTTTACTGATTAGAATTCCATGTGGTATCCTGTCAAAGGCCTTAGCAAGGTCCAGTAAAATCACTGTAAACCCATTACTTTATCCAGTTCAGCCGTCACTGTGTTATAAAACGTGAGTGAGTTACAGAGGCACAATCTACCCTTCACAAAACCATGCTGTCCTCCATACAGTATCCCATTTTCATCTATCCAATCCTGTATTTCCTCTTGACTATTTTCTCCAAGTCCTTGATAACGATTCCTGATATGCTGATCGGTCGGTAATTTACAACAGCAGTCTTGGAACCTTCTTTATGCAGTGGAACTATTTTCCCCTCTTTCCATCCCCTCGGGACTAACCCAGACCCTAGACTCAAATTAAACAAAATGGTCAAGGGCACTGACAATTCTTTAACCTCTTCAGTACGACACGAGCTGGTATACCATCCAATCCCACAGATGCATTGACATTGAGGTTTGGTAATAGACTACTCACCTCCTCTTCATTCACCACAATTCCTGTATAATTTATTGGTTCATTCATTCCTGCAATGTCACCACCTGGATGATATATTCTTGCAAAGTGCTTGCTCAGTAATTCCACTATATCGACTGATTCGGTTACCTCTCCTACCATCGGCATTCTTTAAAATCATTCTGCAGTATACATTTTTTCTTTTACTTGCAACATATCAAAAAAATTGTTTTGGGATTCTCTTTAGCCTGCATGGCTAATGTTCTTTCATAATCCGCTTTTGCTTTTCTTATCACACTCATTACCCTTCTGGCCTTCGCTTTATACCGTTCATATGCCTGCCGGTCATCTTTATCCTTAAATTCCCTCCACAGTTGTTTCTCTTTTTGCAGCTCAAGCTTAATGGTGTTATTCATCCATTTAACCCCTACTTGATTTATTATTCGGACTCTATGTATACAGTCAGCCATTGCCTCCTGCAAACACTTCTTAACCACTTCCCACGCACTATCAACATCCAACCCTTGCAGTTTTACATGCCATGGCACTGAACCAATCAAACTCCTAAGCTTGTCATATTTACCAGCCCGATAATTCCACATGTACCCTGTCTTAATTGTAAATTCCACACCTTTAGCCACCTCCCCAGTCAAGACCCTACGATCATTCTCATTCGGATTTATTATTTTTTATTAATAATAATTTTTATTGATTTATTATTCGGACTCTAGGTATACAGTCAGCCATTGCCTCCTGCAAACACTTCTTAACCACCTCCCATGCACTATCAACATCCAGCCCTTGCAGTTTTACATGCCATGGCACTGAACCAATCAAACTCCTAAGCTTGTCATACTTACCAGCCCGATAATTCCACATGTACCCTGTCTTAATTGTAAATTCCACACCTTTAGCCACCTCCCAAGTAATGCCAGAAGTATTAGGAACAAGAAGGAAGAATTTTTGGCCTTGGATCCTACGATCACTCTCACCAATAGGTGGCAACATGGCCATATTCATTACAGTCAAATACTCAGATGCTATTACTAGGTCAAGCACTCTCGAACCCCTAGTATTTTCCATTACATGCTGTCGCAGATAGTTATTCCTTGATAACTGCATAAAATCCAATTCCTTCATCCCATGTGTCCTCTCCTCCTTCCAATCAATTTTACCATAGTTGAAATCTCCCATAATAATTACCCTCCTTCCACTCATTTCTTCTATTTGCTTATGCATACTATCTCCTACGTCTATTCCATCACCTGGTCTATAGCAGCACCCAATTGTATGTTTTGTTCTGCTAGCCTCAATCTCACACCAAATAGCCTCAAATGTGCTCTTTTCTCTATCCTGCAGTTCAACTTCTATTCTCCTTGGCTGCAGCTCATCAGCTATCATCAATAACACTCCTCCCCCCATTTTATTCTACCTGTCACTCCTGAATACACTATACCCCTCACATTCAATCCCTCTAGCTATATCATCTTCTGTCAGCCATGTTTCACTAATGCCAATAACCTGTGGCCTGGAAGTGCCAACCAAGGCCAAAAATTCTTCCTTCTTGTTCCTAATACTTCTGGCATTAGTATACATGAATTGCAGAAGCCCATTTGTCCCATCCCTATTTTGATGCCTTATACTATCCCATTCTGATTTGTTGTCCTTCGTACTTGCTCGGGCATATTACACACATTCATGTATTCAACTGTCTCCCTAAAGTCTGCATATCTACTTCTTCCTCCCCCTTAATAACTCTAGTTTCCCTGATTCTGCACATCCACTTCCACTTCATTCAACAACACCTTTTCAAGTCTCTGTACACCAAATCCATTCAAATGCAAACCATCCATCTTATATAAATCCTTTCGCCCATCGAACTCACTCCACACGTCTACAAATTCCACACCACTCCACCTGCATAATCCGTGCATAAAGTCATTAGCAATTATGGCCCTTCTTTCATACCGTGGCAACAGCCTCACCATCCTAACTCTCTAACTCTTCTCTTTTGCTACCTCAAGTAATACCCTCAAATCCTTTCTCATAGCCATTTTGTCTCCTTTCAAATCATTCGTTTTTGCTACTACTATCAATTCTTTCACCCTATGCTATTGCGCTCTAATAGACTCGCTTACATCGTTAATGTTCACACCAGGTTGGTACGATTTTGTCAAACTCTCACACCTCTAACTAAAGAATCTCTGTTACAACGCTTGCTCTTTCATTTTGTTTACACTCACGATCATACCCTTATTTTTCTTATCATACTTTTACCATTTATTAGTTGGTACTCTCGGTAAACATTTTTGCCAACGCTCCAGCTGCCGATTCGCCCTATGTATCACTCCGTGCAACAGTGCGATCTCACTCATTGCATATCTCATCATTTTTATTATCCGTTAATCCATTCATTCATTCTGTATTTTTACTTTCATTCTCACTTTCAACGCCACTCTCACAGCTATCTGCTACTACCTCGCAGATATCACTATTCATACTTCTCATATCACTGTTTCCTACGTTCTGACTTTCAACAACGATATCACTCTCTCAAGACCTGAAACACACTTTAAATCCTCACATTCCTTACAATTTCTGCACACATTCACTCCACTCTCATTGTCTAACCAGAGTTTGTGAAATGAAGAAAAAGAATGTACTGTAATCAGAACTATTTGATTTGTGAACTTGAACTGCTCTATTATTTTTGAGAGAACTGAGATGAGGACAGTGGGATGGAATAGCTTAATGGCTGATTTTATGGATAGGATTTAAAATTAGTGCAAATGTAAAAGGATCAGACATAACCGCTCTCCTCAAAGCATACAGCTCGCAAACGGTACACTGAATAAACTCCTTTCTATTAAAATTTTTGAACAAAGATGGCGATCTGGACGCCATTGTATTCCTTCTTATCGGCGCCATGTGCACGCTGTTAATCGTATCTATCAAATTACTAATTGAAATAGCTCAGAAAACACAAAATCACGCAAACACGCTAAGATATGAAAAATAACCAGTACTACATAAAATTCAAGCAAATTTACCAATTATTACTTAAAATAATACTTATCTTTTTCAGGAGCCCTCTACAAACACTACACACCATGTAGCCCTGTAGTTGCCAATTCCAATCGGCCAGATTCTCTCCTCTGGACAGCATTAAGAATTTTTAGGGAGGTTTTAGGTGCACTATTATATGAGAACTGTATTCTAAGGGTGGACAGATGATTCTTGCATGTATTTATTCCTCTGGCATAAATACAGTGTTAGTTAACACTATTTATGCCAGAAGAGGCTGGAGGTGAATGTCAGTCAAAGGAGAGAGAGATCTGATCCTCTTTGGTGATTTGTATATTACTGTTTTTTTATAGTTCTCTTTCTTCGATTTTCAGCATTTTCATTAACCTCCAAAACATTTTCGCTGCCTTTGTGATATTTATCTTCTATATTCTTACCAATGTCTCCCCACTTTTTATTTTTTTTAGCTACTTATACACATAGCTTTATGAATTTTTTCTCTATATTCTCTCAGGACACTTGCTGACTTGCCAGGAACTTTCAGTTTGATTTCTTCTTTTTCTGAATTGCTGCTTTAACTTCTTCTACCCTCAAGTTCCTTACAAACAGCTTTACTACATGCCTACGTGCCTCTTGCAGTCACTACTGTCATTGGATTTCCACTGAACTCTCTCCAGTTTGCTCTCTCCGAGTTTCATCATTATCATATTTTTGAAGACTCGAAAGGGGGATCCCCTTTCAAGTCATCAGAATTCAAGGAGAACTGGCCTACCAGTTCACTACTCAGGGGTGTTGGGCGCCGGGGGGGACGTTCTGAGTCTTCAAAAATCAAGGACCAGCCTACCAGTCCGGAACTCGGGGGGGGGGGGGGGGACCCTTTAGAGTTTTCAAAATTCGAGTCATCAGAATTCAAGGAGAACCGGCCTACTAGTCCGGAATTTGGGGAGTTGGGCGCCCTAGGCGTCAGGGGTGCAGAGCCCCCCCAGTGTGTGTGTGTGTGTGTGTGTGTATAAAGAGAGAGAGAGAGAGAACACGAGAAATAAGAAATCTAGTTCATTACAGTGTTTGTGAAACTTTTCTGACCGTCGCTCACTTTTACAAATCATATAACTCACCAGCTTATTAGCCCCATATCCCACCCTTTACTGATAGGTCATATTTTTCCACCTGAGATGAGCCTTCATATGCTGCCTTTACACAACCTTAATATATTCAAGTGGAAAATTATGATAGGATATCTCAGCACATTACTCACTGTACAGTGGCTGAGTTTATGTACCACTGTATGTTCACATGTTAGGATATACAGCACATGGCAAAATATTATGCATATTGTTATATTGAAATGAAACAAATTATGTAGAAGAACCTTTTTTTTTTTTTAATTAATAGGATTTTAACCAATCTTATTTTTAAACTGTATCTGAAAATTTACAAACCAATATTTTTATAAAAAGATGGTATTTATTTATTTGTTAATAACATTCTCGCACATACCACCGGGAAAGCCATGTGGACCACACTTTGAAAAATGCTGCATTAGTTGATAGCAACATCTTCAATCTGGTTCAGGATTCAAAAATATAGAGAGAATTTGAAGGAGGAAGTGATCACTATTTCAATTTGAGCAGGATAATAGGATGAGGATCACACTGAAAGAAAAATGTTGCAAAACAAGTTTCAAACGAACCACATCAGAAAATTTTTCAGATGTAAAATGTTGACCCAATTATGCAAATATTACTGGAGGGAAAAAAAAGTGAATGAGTTTGAAAACAAGAACGAAAGAAACCTTAGAGATTGAGTAGCATAAGCTGGAGATTAATTTGATCAGTTCAGCCTAATAAACATGTGATGAAGTTATCTTCAAGAATAGAAAAATCAGAACATTGTGAAGAACGAAAAGTTACTGAGGCAGTCATGGAAAAGAAGAAATTACAATAATCACTGTTATTCAGTCACTTTGAAAAATTAGTTTTTAATGTTTTCCCATCAATGAAAAGTTAAATCTGTAGTACATTGATACAGTAGGTGGGCTGGTTTTTGGTGTGAGGATTTTTTTAAGTGTTATTTATTTATCTTTTGTGCTTTTTGAATTTATTTTTTACATAATCTATAAACACTGCTTTAGGGCAAAAAAACTTTTTCAAGCCACTTCAGGCCTCCAGTAAGCAAAGTGGTAGTCTCACACCAGCAGTGAAATTCATCTCATACTCATTCTCCCCATGATAGGAGAATGAGTATGCTAACAACTCAGATAACCAGCCAGAAAATTGAAGATATGTTGAAATTAATGTATGGTTATTGTTCCAGGAATCAGGGGATCTCTCTCTCTCTCACAATATATATATATATATATATATATATATATTTCTTTTTAATTTTTTTTTCTCAACCCACACAAGAAGTCACAAAGCCTATGACACATTAATGACTTGTGTGGGAAAATGATTAAAGAACAGAAAGAATTTGTTGTTTCTGTAAGTGTTAAAGGTTGTATTCATTGGGGAAGGCTGTTTCAAAGAACATTGGTGGGTATAATGAAAGAAGAGAATGAGAAGTTGGTTCGATATGTTTGAACCTGAACTGTCTATGGATGGCAACCACACACACATCTCATGTTCTTAAATGATTAGTAAATAAATGAATGGTAATGTCCATTTCGATGAAGCAGTGCATATCAAATAACTATACAAAAGACATGCATAAATCTGTCTTTTGTATGACTGAGCATCTCTAAGAAAGTAATTGCAGAGAGTTGAAAGGGAGGGGTCATCTCTTTGCTGGATTATCTATTTCTGGATAGTAACAAGTATTTTTAAATAACTGATAATTAAACATAATATGGGTTTTAGTTATGCAGTCTTTATTAGCGTAGGATTTTTACATAATAAAAATTACATAAGTAAAATCTGTATTATGTTTTATGAAGTATTTTTGGAGATAATTTTTATGCACAACACCAAATGTTTTAATATTATTCTTAGATCAGAGTATTTTGAGTTGTGCAGGCAAAGAAGTAAGTAGTTTTGAATGAAAAAGAGCAAAGTTTTTGATGTCCACCCATGAAGAAAAAAATTTATTTCTGAATGGAGATCAGAATATTCTCAAAAGTGAGAGGAAATTAAGATCTTTCTATGTAGAAATAGACACGATTGTATTTTGATAGCAATTGAAATTTGCTAAGTTATCTTCACTCAGCTTTAGTGAGAAGATCAGTATGTAAGGCATTGTTTATTAGAAGATGAGGACTGGAAAGTATCATCATCAAAACTATGAATAGGATTTATGATTAGTTTGGATTCCCTAGCATTGATTGACAGAGAAATCTGATGAGCAGAATCAGTGATCAAATCACAAAGGGTAGGAGGGAGACCATAAGACAGTAGTATGGTAAAAAGGCCTCTTTGCCAGACTTGATTAAATGCTTTGGATATATCAAATGTGACTGCATTAATTTCTTCAAAATTTTTCATTTCTTGTCAAAAGCCATAGAAAAGCAGAAGTCTAACCTTACAACTTTTAACTTCTCCAAAGTAGGTAAGATTGGCTAGATATGCTATGGAATGTGAAAGAGAGAGAGAGAGAGAGAGTAGTAAAGAAATTGCTGTTAACCCATTTGATCCCAAGAATTTTTTTTTTTTTTTAAAGGCAATTTTTTTCATATTATTTAGTTGAAAATGCGTCAAAATGCTGCACTATACTGACAGTTAAAAAAAAAAAGAAGCATAATTTTTAAAAAAAATATGTGTACTCATATGAATACAATGTGCAGATCAGGTATCAAAATTAACAAATTGGGTGACTGTGGTGCTTCTTCAGTTTCTTCTGCCAGTCTTAATTTGTTGAACTACTTTGAGAACTTCTTGTTGTGCTGAATCTGGACCATGAGAATGATCAACCGCCCCACAAGCTCTCCTCCACGGAGTTTAATTTTAGCTTTACATTTGCTCTTGTTATACCACTTTTCACACTCAAATGATACAACACCATTTGTCAATTTTTTTTTGTTTTACATACACATAACCTTCAAAAATCAATTTCTCCTTTCCTTTATTTGATTTTACAAATTCCATCATGGATATTATATATAATATTTTATAAATATTATAATAGATTGAAATAAAATATTTTGTTTTCAATTTCACTTCAACAATAGTTTTGACACGCTCAGTGTTATTATCAAGACTACAATAATTCACAAATGTAAGTTACTTATTTATATACAAATATTTAACCATAATGTTTACAAGTTTACAGTAACAAGGTGAAACAGATTGAAAATTATTTGTTGGCAGAGATTCCTAATCCTATGATCTTAGTGTAAATCGCTTCATGATGGTCATAGCAGTTAAAATTCCAGGAAAAATTAGTCTTGTTTTGACGTATAATTTGGATTAAAGAAACTATAGGTAAATATTATTAGCTAAATTACCTGATCCTAGAAATCTCATCAGTCCCTTTGATTTGGCGCTCAAAAATAACACCCGAAGAAGATTAAATTGTTATTATGCATTCTATTTATTTTTTTGTTAATGCAACTTGGAAAGTTTTTTTTTATTTTTTTTTTATCATATTTAATTTCATCTACCGATATTTCAAATGGGAGGGTTCGTTGTCTGGGTTTTTTTTAAAGAGGGGTTAATGTCCAGGGGGTAATTGTCCTAGAAGCACATGTACTTGCATATACTTGGCTATTTCTGTACCATGTGGTAATTAGACAGCATATTGTAATAAAAAGCCCTACTGAGAGAAGCAGATGGCAATCACCTATATGTTAGTGTTAAAAAGGACTTGGTGGAATGGGATATGGTTGTCCACAAAGATAGCAGCACCCTCATGAACAGGTTCATCCCCTGTCCCATACTTCTGAATAATAGCAACATTCTGTAATGCAGAATCTTCACCAGGCTTTAAATATGCCTCCTGCATACAGAAGCATACTGGCTGATACTTCTGCTGTCTTCTCAAGCCCCTTGTATAGACAAGTAAGGAAACTCTCCCATTAATATCATGATTAACTCACCACATTCCCTCTCTAATCTTTTAGCAAGATCGCATCAGAAACATCCTCAATAATGTAAATACTAATAAGTCTCCAGGTCTAGATGGTTTCTTCCAGTTGTGCTAAAAATTTATGCTTCAGAATAAACACTCATCCTGTATTGCCTTGGTGAGTAGGCCTGTATTTAGCACATGTCCCTAAAATGTTAGTATAGTTATAAAATTTGGATAAAGGATTAAACAAGAATATAATTTCTTGGCAAGTATAATTTGCTTTCTAACCAACTGAAATAACTTTCAAGTGTTATCTCTGATTCGGAGTAATATCATAATGTGATACACCTTTTTTGGCTACTTGTATATGAGAAATATACAATTTCTGCATTAATTCAACGTTAGTATCTTCTGGGGTATGGCTCTTACTGATGACATTTAATATTGCTCATCTTTGGACTTGCTTGCTTCCTGCAGAATAAAGCAGTTCTGCATAATGATGGCTTTTTTATGTCGCTGAGTGAAGCCACTGCTGAATTTCCTGTCCTGGAATGATTCAGGCCAGGAGTGATGAGTTTAGTAGTGATCCTTTCACTGAATGAGATTTACAGTGAACTTGTAGATCACTCAGAATACCCCTTCACTTTCACATTACCTCAATAAAGGTTGAAACTGATCTGGGTAGTGACTCTTCACTAATGAATAGCATTATGCACTTTTGAAAAGAAGTGTCCCTTTATTTATGGTGTATTAAGGCAATTAATATTAAGTCATCAGCCTCAATATAAAAGTAGCCTAATTATGGAGGTACTTCACATGCAAACTTTTTGATTACACGTGGATAAAGAATTATCCAAGTATAATTTCTTGGCAAGTATAATTTGCTTAAATAACAGATTAATTTGATAGAAAATTGTTGATAGGAAGCAAATAATAATATAAACTTAATTATTCATTGCTGTGATGGTATCTTGCGTGCATCCCTTGAAGGTATGTATCAGGAATTGATGATGATGATGTGCCTGTATGCTATTGTGAAGAACACAGATGGAAGATCTGTGCTTACATTTTCCTGCATTGTTTAATGCTTAATTATTGTTGTATTTTTTTCTTTCTGCATTAATTCTGCATAATAAAATTCAGAACAGATCTGTATCTAATTTCTCTTTTCTTTTTTACCTCTTTAGATGTACATTAGTCAATCTACGTCCTGTGAAATAAAAGGGTTAGCTCCAGCTACACAATATTGCTTTAGAGTTCAGGTAACTATAAAATCTATATAAGTAGGCATCAGAAGGCAGTTTTAAAAAAATACATAGGAGGAGCTCATTTTACTTGATTCCTTTCAGTTAAAAATCAGTTACTGACAAGAAATGAAGAGGAAAAAATGTTCCAAAAAATTCCCAAGTTCAACAAGTGGTCTGTTAAATGAAAATGTATTTAGTAAAATTCCCTGATATTTTGTTAATGATCATTAAAAGTACCTGTTAGGTTTTGCTCTGCCAATTCATATATATATATATATATATATATATGTGTGTGTGTGTGTGTGTGTGTGAGCATGCCCAACAATACTATTACTATGGCATCCAGAATGACTTCAAATGTCAGCAATATGTTTGCAAGTTAATTTATAGCTGCATGTTGTAATGTATATTTTTATTGTATTTCTGTTTTCATGTTATGCACCCGATGAAGTTTTTTAAGAAGACAAAACTAGTTGTGCACTCAAATAATAAATGGTATTTTTTCTAATTTGATATCGCTCGGCTTTTAGTCATTCATTTTTTAATCACACATATATATATATGCAAATTAATGATGATTTTGACTTAACAGCATGTGAGTAAAATTTAATAATTAGAGTTGTTACTAAATTTCACTAGACATATGGATATCCTAAATCTGATCTCACTCATTCAGACTCACTTCTAATTTTTTAGGAAATGATAACTTAAACTAGATTATTAATTATAAAAACTTTAATTAATAACTACCTGTATTTCAGCAATGTTACATTGCCTTCTTCGGGGATCACAAAACAATGATATGTGCATGCAGGCACTCACACCAAGCAAATGAGGCCCAAGAAAGGTAACAAAAGTCAGTCCTAGAGTCCTAAATGGTGCCCCCCTACTGGGCTAAATTGGGTCATCTTGGCTGTTGGGCTGACAGCCTTAGAATGTATGCTTCCCAAATTTGGTGCAGCCTCATGCACCCAAATTTGTTGAAGTTTGGAAAGTTTTTCAGAGCTGAGGCAGATTCAAGGAATAGTCTTTCGTACTTGTACTCTTGCTGCAGTGTAATGAAGTGACCTTCCTGTGTATTTATCCTGTGGTGGGTGTCCAAAACATGGTCAGCAAGTCCTAAGTGGGCTGTATGAGTGGAACCAGATGTAGTCCTTGTATTCAGATATCCAGATATTGGCTGTCCTGCCTGTTTGGCCATCATATGACAGTTTGCAACTGCAAGAGAGATCTGGTATACTCCAGGTCGGTCTAGGGGAAGTGGCTGGTCTTTGGTGGAGCGGATAAGAGATGCCAATTTCTTAAGTGGTTTGTAACTATTGCGAAGTCATATTTCCGTAGGATTTTTGTTAATTTTTCGGATGTATCCTGGATATATGGAATGGTAATAGATTTAGAGTAATCTCTTTAAAGTAACCCAATTTAGCCCACTAGGCAGCACTGTTTAGGACCTAGGACTAACTTCTGTTGCCTTTCTTCAGCCTGATTTGCTTAATGTGAGTGCCTGTGTGCACATATCATTATTTTGTGATTTTTCACAAGAATACATGGATTTTTACTCATTACATTCTAAAAACTGGAATAAAAATGTTTCTTCTTCTTCCACCGACACCATATTGCATAGAGGCAAGCAAACCAAAAAAATAAAATAAAAGTTTTATTATATCATTAAATGCACTAAGGAGACAATTAGAGTCAGTGTACTGTATTTAGTGACAAAAAGAAAAATAAAATAGAAATTTTATTGTATCATTAAACGTACTAATAGTAGTTGAGAGTTTAAGACTCTAGGACCAACTTCTGTTACCTTTCTTCAGCCTGATTTGCTTAATATGAGTGCCTGTGTGCACATATCATCATTTTGTAATTTTTCACAGGAATACATGGATTTTTACTCATTACATTCTAAAAACTGGAATAAAAATGTCTCTTCTTCTTCCACCGACTTGAACCATGTTCTGGCGCAAACTTGACTGACTTGTCTGTTTGCTTACTTGGGAAAAAGGATTAAAACCAAGGTTATAAAATTACTTATATCTTTAACACACTAATAGTAGTAGTTGGCAATGTGCAGCTTGGAAGTTGTATCCAACTCTTTTTAGCCTACATGTAGGAAAAAGCACACAATGCAAACACTTCTCGGTTTAGTTTGCCTGTGCATTGCGAGCAGAGCACATGTACTGCAAGGCATTGAAGGGTAAGCATTGCTGTGGTGCAAGTACAAAATATTTAAATCAGGAACAAAATAATATCTGTGTATTATTTACAATAAATAGTTGTTGATAGACGAGTTGAAAAATGGAGAACTTACAGAAATGATAAAATATTTGGAGATATTTATGCAAATTTTTAGTAAAAATGGGAAAGTAAACATGGAAATAACAATAGAATTAGCAAATCTGGTAAGGTAGGAAATTAACTGAATAATATGGAATTACAGAGGAACATTAGCCTAAAACACTGAACTAATGTTTTAACTAACATAAAAAAGTTTGTTTGTTCAAACCAAATTTTAACATATGGATTTTGAGAGTTTGGTTACAAATGAAAGACTTGATCAAAGAAGACCAGAGATATCAGAAAAATTAAGGAGAATTAACAGATGACATCAATGGCAGAACCATATTAAAAATAAGTTCACATTTTCTATTCAGATTTTCTTCAACCTTAACACAAATTGGTTACCCCTTATCCTTTCACTTATATTATACTGACATCTCTGTTATCGTTGCTCCTGCAAATTGACTTTTTTAATATTGATCCCATACAAAAGAGGTTGTGAGACTAGGTGCATCATTGCCATGTGTGGGATGCAGATGAGGACTGAGATAGAAGTTCATTGAAATGTTTTTTTTTTTTTTTTTTTTTTGAAGAGTTGTAGTTGTTGGGGAATACTTCTGCTGGGGGGAGGCTGTTCCAGAGGTGGACTAAATAAAAGAGGATGAATAGAAGTAGGTTCAGTGTGTTTGTAGTTGCAAAGTAAAGGGGTGCTGGGCAGCTGCAGCTCTTGTAATAACAGGTGCAACAGAAAGTGGTGGAATGATGGTTGCAATTCACTGGAGCAGTGACCTGTAGAATAGACACAGTGCTGAAACACTATGCCTGTGAGATAGAGGTTGAAGTGAGTCTCTAAGAGGGATCATCTGTGAGCTTAATTGCATGTCTGTGGATGACGTCAGGGATTTTAAAGGAAGTTTTAGGTGCACCACCCTAACATGTGAGCAGTATTCTAAACCTGGATGAATTTGGAATCATATATAGTGAAGAGTTGGTTGGGTGTTAAATAGGCTGAGGAGGCTATTGATGTGATGTGTTTATGCCAGGAAAGACTGGAGATATGATCTTCTCTGTTGATTTGTGTATTACTGAGGGCAAGGTTAGGTGAGCTTGGATCTCTTTTGTTCAAGAAAAGGCAAGACTGTGTTTTGGTGGCATTGAACATAACAAGTTTGTCCTCACCCATTGAAAGATAATATTTATATCAATATTTAAGGCAATAGTCATAGATAATTTTGTAGCCTGGGATGTAAGAGTACTGCATGGTATGTGAAATGAGTAAGATGAGTGGAGAGTGCTATCATCTGCAAAGCTGTGGATGAGATTAGTGGTAATTGTGAGTAGGGCATTTATATGCAGGAGAAAGAGAGGAGTGGTAGAGAGTTGAGCACTCCAGTATAGGTGGCAAAGCTCATATAGGAGGAGGAGCCATCCACCATAACTCACAGAGAATGACCAGAGAGAAAGCCTGCTACCCAATTACAGAGGGTGGCAGGGAGACTGAAGGATGGCAATTTGTTTAGTAGGCCTTGATGCCATACTCAGTGAAAAGCTCTAGAAATATCAAGGGCAACAGCACAAGTTTCTCTGTACCTTTCCATGGTATGGGTCTAGTGGTGGGTGATGTAAGCTGCAAGGTCAGCTGTGGATCCTGAATGGCGGAAACCATACTGGTAGTCATTGATTAATTCATGGGCCTCTGAGTGGCGGAGGAGTTGGCTATTGATGACTTTTTTTCATTATATTGGAGAGGAAGAAGTGATGGTAATGATCAGTAGTTTGATGGTAGACTTCTATCACCCTTTTTTGAAATTGGATGGATGTAATATACCAGAAGAACGGCTAATATTTGACTGGATGAACATTTTTGTTCAATAATTACACTACATTCAATTCTAGCATTGCACACCATGCCATTGACACTTATCGTTGAATTAAGTATAGGGAATATAAATCTGAGGATGTTTTGGAATCTGTCAGAGCTCTTCATCATTCTCTTAATTTTAATCAATATTTATGGCTTTCTCACTACCAAAAGAAAAAAAAAATCTGAGAGATTTATTGAGACCATCAGTTGAATGATTAAGATCTTCTTACTATGTCCATAGTGAGAAAATCTTGATTGCACCACTTAGAATTGTAGGGACAAGCATTTTGAACTCAGTTTGTATTTCCCTTCCTGCTGTTCTGTTATACCTGTATACACATGTACATTTCATGATCCTTGTGCCTGTGCCTTAGTGACTAATGCAAAATATTGCTTAATCATAATTAAGCATTGTTGTCAACGAGTACACTGCTAGTTCGATCCCACTTATACCAGGATGCTTGTGAATGTCTTTAGATTGAAGGAAATGACCACTGCTCTTCTTATTGGAGACCTGAAGTGGTTTGAAAACAGTTCTGTGTTTGGTCCATAGAAGCAGAGATCTCATAGGATGTGAAAATAAAAAATGCAAAAAAAAATTATACGATGTTAAAAAAACTCTTAGTCCCACTGTACTGATGTACTGTGTGTTTACTACCTCTTTTATGTACTCTTATCTTTATGAAAATAATTATGATCACAAAAAAATGTGTTATTATCCTTAGAATCTGTTTACATATCAATATTGTTATGTCGTTACTTTTCCTTAAATAATTTACTTTCTTTATGAATTTACCTCTCTACAATGACTACAAGACTTACAAAATTTCCCTGACTCTAATATCTGTATCATTTCTTACATGTTCATTCTATAAGGAAAGCAAATTCTATATCTCCAGCCAACTCCTAATTTTACTCACGTGCTTACCCTGACTGTTAAAGGTTATTCCTTGCTAAAAGAAACGAATCCTCTAATTTCTTTCTGGGGCCGTCTCCTCTTCAGATATTGACAAATTTATTTTTTAAAGCTGCTCCAGCCAATATCTTAGAATAGAGGGGACTCTTATTCAGGGAGACTTTTCCAGACTTTTGGTGCACATAGGTGAATAAATTTAGTGCTTAAACTCATAAATTAAACACTTTACTGAGGCTAAGTAAATTCCGGTTTGCAGTTGTAACCTCTATAACAACATGTTATACTTTTCTTTCAATCCCCCCCCCCCCCCCCGCTATGGTTTAGATTAATGAGTGGTAGTTTTGATTCATATCACAGGCATAACTCAGGTATAGAAGAAAAAACATTTATTGGAATCTAAAGATATATACACTTAGACCAATCTCACTTTCCATTAGTTCAATGACATGCTAAATCAAACTGTATCAAATTGATTATACTCTAATGCATGAACAATAAATCCTTCTTCTAAGTTAGAGATTAAACACACATAATATACACATTATATACTTCTAATCAATATTCTATCTACTATGCTAGCCTTGCACATTAAACTAGTCACAATCATCTATAATCATTCCAGACAATTTGTCTTATGGATATTAGCCACTGCTAAATAATCACTTAAAGTTCTTAAATACTGTCTGTACTCGATTATTACACTACAATGATCTTTCCCTTTTACTGACTGGGTAATTATACAACAAAATCTATACTTTACCATTCCTTGGGGCAGGATCTCCAGGTCCGTCTGAACTGTCCTTCTTTGTTTGAATTACCTCTCGATACTTCCATAAGCCTGCGTCCATGTGGTGGGTCACTATGGTCATCAGATTAAGCTATGCTCTGTACCTGGCATTTTCCCCTCGTCTATTCTCGATCTGTTTCGGGCCATCCTCGTTTCTACTGCCGGTTCATAGGATACATCCGCGATATTATTCCATCGGAACTTTCAGCGAAGGAGCGAAGACAGCATATGCTGACATCTCGCGCTTTAGTACCGGCAGAAATTCAGACATCGAAGGGAAAGGCGCACCATCCGATATCGTACTATCGCCATGAAACACCGTCAGGAACTTCCGGTCCACAGGAGAAGTCGAATCATCACCAGCAAAATAGGCGAAAAAAAGCCTTGAGGAAGGGGTGCAAACCCTTTTTATTCTCCCTTCACTTTCCCCCTTTTTAGCATCCTGTTACTAGCTGCGATAGCGCCCTCTTACTTTCTGCAATCTTTTCCCGTCCACGGGAATTTCATCACATCGCGTGATCTCAAGCAGCATCTTCCAGGAAACGAATGTGCATCGCTTTCCAAGATTGCCAATGCCTCAGACCCGCCTGTGACCTTTGGACTATTGTTTACATCTAATTTACCCATTCATTGTATACATGATGCAGTCATATAATACTAATTTATACACGCAGTTCTTTACATGGTATTACAATTCTACTAAAAGGAGATAATTCTATTTCTATTTACAGTTAGTACTTTATTTCTTCTGCTCGAGTACAAGTTTTTTCTCTCAGCTGATTTTTCTGACTTGTTAAATCCTGAATGAATTGTTTCTTTTTTAAAGTTCTTCATTCAGGATGTAACAATATAACAAACTGGAAAAGGTTTCTGGATCATTAATATACTTGCTCAGTCTTTATTGTATACAAAAAGTTCTTCATCATTTCTTAAGTCAACAATCAGAGCTATTACAAAATGGCTAAGTGGTCCACAAATCAAAATAAAACTTATTAATTAAACAAGCTAGAAGAACCATATGCTGTCCGCTCAGTTAGCCTAGTGGCTGTGCACTTCGCAACCATATACCTGGGGAAGGAGTGTCCTAGGTTCGATTCCTGTCGGTAGCATGAGGAGCTGAAGGATCTTCCTCAGCCATAGCCAAGTTAGTTGATTTTGAGTGTGAACAGTAGAGGGTTTTTTGCCCAGTTTATCCTGGAGTATTTCATCCCGCAAAGCAGGCAAACTGGCCTTCAGAACTGAACACTACGGGCATAGAATACACCGTGGGGGCTGACCACCTTATCCTGTGAACGGTTTGAGGTCCGATGATTAATAAATCCTTGACACCACAGGGTAAAAGAGGGTAAAAGGAAGATGAGATGAGATGAACCATATGCTTACGTTCTCCCCCCCCCCCCAAAAAAAAAAAATATATATATACCTACCAATGTTCAGAAGAAGAATACTTTCAAAGAATCTCCAAATGTCTGAAAGAAAATCCAGAGCTGTAAGTTGTAATCCTTAATTTTTGGTCTTCAAATAATATTAATCTTTCCATGGTCAGTTATTTATTCCCTGTGAACTCATTTAAGGAGCATACTAATAGCTCCATCCTTTTAAATTGTAACCTCTAAGTCTTGGGTCCTGTTAATATTAACACTATAACTCCATATAGATTTTTCAAGCCTCACACACAGAGTGTGGGGCCTCACAATTTTAAAAGGATCCTATGATTCTGGGTGTTACCATATATGTAACACCCAGAATCATGCAACTGAAAATGAAAGAGGATGTTACAAGAAATGTATTAGACACTTTTTTGGCACTACAATAAAATATTTTTTCTTGCATGCATGTAGCATAGTGTTTGGGGGGGGGGGAGAGTTTGTCCATTATGAAGTGTCCTTGCAGTTGTCTCTAATGAGATTGATTGTTGCCCAGTATAATACATATATTGTAAATATCTCTGTACTATATTTAATACTATAGAACTACTTGTTTTTCTTGCTTCTCCAGTATGATATATGTTGGGAATGCTTCTATAGGAACATTTGTATTTCAGTCTTGGAAAGAACATATCTAGTAAGTAAAAATCCATCTATTCCTGAATAAAATTGAATCCTTCTAGGTATTATAAAATTAGGACAGTGTCCATTGATCTCTAACAATAGACTGTCATATGTGAGATGTGTATTAATGATAAGACAGAAGAGCCGCTGACAAAAACAGAGGGGGGGGGGAAGGTATGTAATTTATAAAGGATTTGAAAAAGAGTGAATAATTCCAATCATGACTGGAAATTATTTAGGTATATATTACTGTGTAAAAAGTGTATACCGATCATCAGTAAATAAAAGAAAGTTCTTAGGACACAAAGTATAATGTAAATAAAACATATAACAAGCATAACAAATTGTACAAGAGGATTTGCTGCTTCATCAATCCACCTGATGAACATTATTAGTTCATTTGATTAGCCCCTTCTAATAGTTATTTACTGAGCTACCACTGTATACAGCTGTTGTTTATTATTGGATAGTTATTTATATTTTACAAACAAAACTTTCTCTGTCCTCATGTTTTATGCTTATCATAAATGCAATCATTCATGTTTAGAGGATTGCATATTATTTGTTCCACCCAGCAACTTATAGGACACACTCATATGATATTGCAAATGCAAATTATTAATAATTCATTTGTCAGTACTGAAAGCATTTCTAACATGCCTGTTCTTTCTCTCCCTTATATTTGCCATTCTCAAGTAGCTCATTAATGTTGATTCACATATTTACACCTTTTAGTAATTCAAATATATCAACCAAACAAATACAGTATTTTCCTTAATTATTGTTTTCTAATATGTTAAAAAAGAAATTATTATATGGAAAGTTTCATGATGTCCAAACTCATCTCACACACTTGAACAACTTCCAGGGATGATCCCTTGTTCTCTCATCTCATGCACTGAAAAATTTATTTAGCATCTACTCTATAAAGCCTTTATAATAACTTATATGTTGGTATCCTACCCCTGTTTTCTGCTTACCAACTAAATTTTGTAACATTCTCCAAACATGCGGTTTATTTCGCACTAACTCACCTGTTTCATACTAACTATTCTAGGGAGTACTCCACAGGCCAGCTGCCTCTGGATCCACATGGAAGAGGCATTAAATATTCCCATGAAATCTGAGCAAGCCATATAGACAGGGATAATATCCTCCTTATCTCTGCATCTCAAGAGTGTTTAACATCCAAATGATTCTTTGAACTATTTTGTTAACTTTGGAAACACGCATTCTGAACTTCAGTTCCTGGTCCACCATCATTCTCAAATCCCTCAGCTGGTATATTTCTTGCAGTCAAGTTCCATTCATTGCCACACTACACATACAGCTTGCAATCTCTTCATTAGGTGCATAACTTTAAACATTGCTGCATTAAACTGATAACTTTCCAAATCGTCTAGCAAAATTTCTATCATCCTCAGTTTTCGTTCATCAAAATCAAGTGAATATTCTCCTCCCCCTACAAAAAAAAAGGGTAATTGTTTCCTATACCAGTAATGTACAAATTAAATAACAATAGTCCAAGTACATAGTCCTGTAGCACACCACCAGTTATCTGCTTTCTCTTGGATTCATCATTAACACAATCATCAAATTTCTGATATGTACCCCTTGGGGGGGGGGTATGGAATGTAATGATAGTACTACATGAGAAGCTTACATTGTTATCAACTTCCTGTCAATAATTTTCCTCCAAATTAATGTTTTACTG
The DNA here is from genome assembly GCF_054136105.1 of Typopeltis vanoorti. Taxonomy (NCBI): domain Eukaryota; kingdom Metazoa; phylum Arthropoda; class Arachnida; order Uropygi; family Thelyphonidae; genus Typopeltis; species Typopeltis vanoorti. The sequence continues at coordinate 33,548,228 of NC_143572.1, read as the reverse complement.
TCAGGATTCCAGCATCATTAGATCTTATATTTAGGTCTCCTAAGGCACATTTTACTGTATCATTTCACCTAGAATTTGGTCATATGATCAAGTCTTTCACAAACTTTTTATGTTAGTTAAAACATTAGTTTAGTGTTTTAGCTAATGCTCCTCTGTAATTCCATATTATTCAGTTAATTTCCTACCTTACCAGATTTGCTAATTCTATTGTTATTTCCATGTTTACTTTCCCATTTTTACTAAAAATTTGCCTAAATATCTCCAAATATTTTATCAGTTCTGTAAGTTCTCCATTTTTCAACTCATCTATCAACAACTATTTATTGTAAATAATACACAGATATTATTTTGTTCCTGATTTAAATATTTTGTACTTACCACCACAGCAATGCTTACCCTTCAATGCCTTGCAGTACATGTGCTCTGCTTGTGATGCACAGGCAAACTAAACTGAGAAGTGTTTGCATTGTGTGCTTTTTCCTACATGTAGGCTAAAAGTTAGAGCGGTACATTGCCGACAACAAGTACTACTAGTGTGTTTAATGATACAATAAAATTTCTATTTAATTTTTCTTTTTGTCACTAAATATAGTACATTGACTCTAATTGTCTCAATAGTGTATTTAATGTTACAATAAAACTTTTGTTTTATTTTTTTGTTTTGATTGCCTCTATACAATATGGTGTCAGTGGAAGAAGGGACATTTTTATTCCAGTTTTTAGAATGTAATGAGTAAGAATCCATTTATTCCTGTGAATAAACAAGGAATCCTTTTGTATTTTACAAGAACTGTCTGGTAATTTCCAACAATATATGAGCACATTGAAATTTATTACTATTTTAAGAAAGTGTACGCTGATCACAACAATAATTTCCAAATAAAAGAAAATTCTTCTTGGAAAATAAAAAAATTAAAAAAACAAACTCTAAATAAATACACTTAACATGCACAACAAATTGGACAGGCTGATTTGCTTGCTTAGTGTTTCATTAACACATACATAATTTATATTATGCCTAGATGAAAATCATCAGATCAGATTATTAATTTGATGGATGTCTCCCCCTCCTTATAGTCATTCACTCTAGGAAGGAAGATCATTTTCTTGCCATTTAGTAGGCTAGGGGATGGGGGGGGGGGTGAATTCCACTGTGTACATTATGAATGTTTGTGAATGTTATTATGCAACCAGTGTATAGAGGTGCTGTTCATTAACTCTTTCCCTCCCCTCAATAAGTGTTTTAATTATGCTCATCATAAATATGAGCATTCATCTCTAGAGATGAATTTATTCCTGTGAATATCAAAAGAGATCATTGGATGACATGTAATTTGTTCTGCCCCACAGTAACTTATTGAACATGCACATAGTACCACAATTGAAAATTATTAGTAATGCATTTGTCTGTAATGAAAGTCTTTCTATTCACAGTTATTCTTTCCCTTTCTTTTTTTATATATACCAGTCATTCTCACATGGTTCATGACTCACATCACTCCACCTCTTTACACCTTTTAGTAATTTAAATATACCAACCAAATATAGGATTCTCCTTAGTATTGGTTTCTAATATATCCTGAAATATATTCTTGAATCCTTCTCCAAGATCAAGTGCAGCATGAGATGATTTGTGTTAAGTTATTTAATTAATAAAATGGTTAATATAGAAAGTTGAGTAACTTGCAAGGGACCTTTTGGGGCAGCATGACTTTGTAAAGGGTAGGTCCTGTCTTAGTAACTTATTCACATTTCATAATAAAGTGACAGGAAAATTGGATAAAGATGATAGCTACACTGCTTGACTTTGCCAAGGCATTTGACAGAATACCACATGTAAAACTATTACAAAAACTGGAGCAAATGGGAATGGATATGAGGATAGTAGCATGGATAAAAGGGTGGCTGATGGACAGACAGCAGAGAGTAGTATATGGTGGAGAATCTAGGAGAATTGTAAAATCTCACACGTCTTGTTTAATGTGTTCATTTCTACATTTTGTTTGGTGAGAATTTATTTTTAATGGATTATGTCTCTTTTATATAAAATATTATTCAATATGGATATTATGTTCTTTGCATTATTCAAATTGTCATGTGATGTGGAGTTTCACTGTGAATCTCAGGAAAGAGCATGCGCATAGGCTGTAAAACTTTCATAGAAGAGCTGTAATTTTGTAGGGCGGAGTCGTCATCATCTTAGATAAGAAGGAAGAGAGGCGACCAGAAAGAGAGCAGTCATCATAGTCAAGATTGTTGTCGGTAAGACAAAAAAAAAAAATAATAATTCAGCAGGAAAGTATGAGATTGATGACAAAGTAAAGACGTTGTCGCTCGAAAACAAGAAGCCAATAAGAAGCATGCAGGGGAGCAGAGCCAGACAAGATAGTCATTCTATAGAATTAAGTTTAAAGAATGTTAGAGAACCTTTTCGAGTTGCCTTCCAAGGATAAAGAACTGTACAGCAAATGTATGCTGAAGTGATAAATATATCTATGAAGTAATATGAAATCCATTGTGAAAGCTCAGGAAATTGGAATTGCATTTGGACTACTCAACTAATATGTTCCCGTTTTTGTAATATATTCCTATTCTTTATGAGACCTTTTTCGGTATCTATTTTGGATAAGGCGAAAGACAGATACGTTAAATGAGGTTACACGTGTTGAACTGAATGTTAATACTTATTGGTCGAATTAATTGTATTTGTTCTAAGCATTGAATAGGATATGAGGGAGATTTGTTTGAGTTCATTAATGTCAATGTAAAATTGTTTATATTCCAGATTCGTATCCCAGGATACGAATCTGGAATAATCTAACCAACAAAGGGTTAAAATTTAAATTATTGTTATTTTACTCCACGACTATCCCTAATTATTGGTTGGAAATAAGGGGGAATAACAAACTTACTTAGTATAATATGTAGTAATTTCACATTTTAACATTTTTAATATATACTAATTTCACACATTAACATAATAAATAAAATATTATAATGGTACATTGGGTAGAAAAATATTATGAGAGAAAGAGACATTAATTATATAATAATAAAATATAACAGAATGATGGTGACTAGTGAAGTACCTCGGTGGTCGGTACTAGGGCAACTATTCTTTAATTTGTATATCAGTGACATAGGAAAACATTTAAGAGGGGAATATTCAGTTGTTTGCTTATGATGCAAAACTGGGGAGAGAATAGTTGATAAAGGCAATGTATGTATCTTGCAGGATGATTTAAATAAATTGGCATTGTGGGCAAAGGATAATGATTGTCAATTTAATGTTGCAAAATATAAGGTTTTGCACTTTGCGTTGAAAAGGTTGCATATGGTGCATCATATTGATGGTATTGGCTTTCAGGAAATTGTTGAGGCTAGGGATCTGGAGATAATAGTGGACAAAGAGTTGAAGTTCAGAATTCATGTTGCAAAAGTTGGTAAACTCAATTTTCCAAAGCAAATTTTCCATGTTAGCATGTTAAAAATCATGCTAACATGTAAAGATAAGATAAGTTATTTATCTCTCTATTTTTATAAGGCTATGATTTGACTACATCTTGCTGTCACACATTTGGTCATCTGGGTTTTTTGAGGACCAGGAGGTGGCCAAGAGGATTCAGAGACAAGTGACCAAGATGGTGACAAGTCTGTGAAATACTCCTTACAAGGATAGGTTGAAGGTTTGTGGGTTACAAAGTTTAGTTGATAGGCGGAAAAGAAGGGACATGATAGAAACTTTTAAGATATTAAAGGGGTTTTATAAAATTGATGCAAGTGAAATTTTTCAGTATATGACAATCAAAGAACTAAGGTCCATCTGTCGAAGTTGCGTAAGAGTGTGGTTAGAAAGGATGTGCGGACCAGATTTTTTGATGGAGAGTGGTGAGTGAGTGGAATGGATTCAAGAAGAGGTATAATAGGATGGCTGATTTGGGTCTCCTGCTGTGAGTCTCCAGACTCCATGGAGATGCTATAAAATAATAATAATAATAACTGTTGATATTTATAAGTATTTAGCCAGGCAATGCTTGGAATTAATACAGTACATTCCTTACCAAAGGCCCACCTTTTTTATTTTGTGGGCCTTCAGTAAGCTGTAGGCCCACAAAAAAAAGTGTGGAGAGAGTACATTGAGTATGCATGGACAGACATAATTTATCAACATTTACAAACTCCTGTGATTGGATTTTCTTGAATAAGTTATTTAGTTTAACTAACTTTTAGCATCCCTGCTACTTGTTTTGAAATGTAAACTATATAATTCACTAAGAGAGAATTATTTGAATGAGGCCAAGAAATATCTAATATATAGAAATATCTACTTCAAAACAAGTTCATTCCACATCAGAACTTGTTTCCTGATATTCACCTGTTAACCATGAAGTTAATATACAACATTTTATTTTTCATAGTGCTTTAGCACAGTCTTACCTTTAGATATAGTCACTGGAATCAAAAAAAAAAAAAAAAAAAAAACACTACATAGGAATCATATCTTCAAATGCAAATGCTACTTTATGGAAACTTGCAACCCCCCCCCCACCACCATTATTCTGATATTAATTGCTGCACATTGTTGCATATCCAAAATATGACATATTTGTACTACTGGCTTGGTTAGCCAGGTGAATAGTTTCTCTACTCTCTAGCCAATATGCTAGGCTGTAGGTTCAAATCCCACTATGTGGATGGATATTTGTGAATATCATTAGGTGGCAGATGAGCTTCATTTGCCCAATATGAGATCATGCCACCCTGTTTACTTGAAAGCCTGAAGTGGCTTTAAAAAAATTCCATGTTTGTCTTTTATAAAGCAGGATTTTCAGGTTATCTTTCTTTTAATGATGTAAAATAGATAATAATAAAAGCATGGTTCCTTAAATAACATTTTTTTAAATTCTTCACAGTTAATAAATAAGGTTAAACAGCTTTCAGAGATGAAGTGTAGTCAACTCAAATACACAAACTTCATTGAAGAGAAAATGAAAGAATTTGAAAACAAGAACCAAATTTTGGAGATGCAATGGAAATTCCTGGAGAAAACATTGATTGATTTAGCTGGAGAGGAATTTGGTGAGGTTGTCTGTAAGGATAGAAAAATCAGAAATCCATGGTGGACTCAGAAAGTTAAAAGAGGCAGTGAAGGAAAAGTGTACTAAAGTTTTAATCACACCATGTGTTTGACAGGGATGATGATGATGAGAAGTTGCATTAATATATTTACAAGTATGAGTTGGCTTCCTGTATACTGAGAATTATAGACTGCCATTTGGTTGACATAGATTAAGAATCTCCAGAAATGGGAGACAGCTGTTATCTTCTACTTTGGATAAATTTAGTTCTTGGATTTACTGAATTAATTTTTGCAAGGAATTTCTGAATTCAGACAAGGAAGAGTTTTATTTAGCAAAAACATCATATACAGGGTGTTCGGGATAAATTTTACATATTTATAATTAATTATATTTTTCCGTAAGTTACATGTATTAACACACACTTCTCTTCATTTAAAAGTTTGGACCCTTCTTCATTCATATACAAGATGTCAGAAAGGATGGATAGCTGGAACCCACCTGAATCATGGAAGAGAATAACTTGTATCATGATGATTCGTGCCCGCCATCAAAATAAGGATATTACGACTGCTGCCCAATGCTCCCTGAATACAGTAAAAACAATCAGGCATGAACTAGAGACTTGCAATGGTGACTACGAGGATGTAGCAAGAAGAAAGATCCCTAGCAGACGATCTGATTGCGTTCGTACAGCAGAATTCCTCGCAAATCTGCAGGAACAGGTGTTGAAGAACCCTGGCATTGGAATTCGGGCTTTGTTCGTGGAGTTGCTAACTGTAGTCAAGCCCTGGATAACAAGGGTAGCCAATGGTAGGCCGTATGTATGGCAGCAGGATTCGGCCCCTTGCCACACCTCTGGGAAAAGTCAAAAATGGTTGTCTGAAAATTTCTACGACTTCACCAGTCCAAATGTTTGGCCTCCAAACTCCCCAGACCTTAACCCCATGGATTATTTTGTATGGGGCGCAGTTGAAAAAGACACCAATCGCACTTCCAGTAATACAAAAGCCCAGTTAATGGATAAAATTAAAACAGTTTTTGCGGCCCTTCCCAGGGAGACTGTAGCATCAGCTTGTTCGAGGTTCCGAAGCAGAATTGAAGCTGTGATCGATGCTAATGATGGTTATTTTGAGTAAATCTTGTTGATAGTATTGTAATTAACTCTGCCTGTAATGTTTTTTTGTCAATTCATTAAATTTAATAGATACAAAGAAGATTTTCTTTTTCCTTACGAAACGGTCAAATTTATCCCGAACACCCTGTATCTGTACCAATTAGATGGCTTATGAGAAAAAACATTGAGAATATGCCATGAGATTCTTCTATAAAATAGGAGAAATAGGAGATCCCGTTGTAGTTCCTTCTACCATTTGTACGTTTATTTTGACAACTAAAGTAACCAGAATTTATGACAGATTCGAGTAATTTTACAATAACAGGAAGAAAATCAATGCTTATTAATTTTTTTGTATCACTTAATGAGATGTTTGTAAAGTGTGAAACTACGTCAAAACTGATTAAAAGATCTGTGGGTTGTAAAGATAATCCTGATATTTTATTCTTGACATCTGAATTTTTAATGAAAGAGAAAGAAATACCTGCACATGCAGAGAGATGATTTAATAAATATTTTGAGAGTTCATAGGTTGGACAACCTATACACAAATTTATGATAGGTTTTAATGGAACATTTTTTTTTGTTTCTTGGGAAGACTATAAAGTTAAGGAGGTCTACCACAATGAACTCTTAACTTTTTGATGCTTTCTTCATCCCAAGAATGAACTTCAACTACAAGATTATTAAATTGGTCAATTTCTGGATATGCATCTATAGGTAGTGTGATCACCAAGTAGAAGTTCAAGCTTCCTAAAGTAGTTATTTTTTTCATGAACTGCAACTGCATGTCCTATGTCAGCTTTTTTAATCACTGTGTTCATATTACATTTGAGATATAACAAATCATTCATGATAAACTATTCGTGCTCTGAAGATGCTGAGTATAAAACCAGTGAAATATCAGCAACTAAGTAAATAAATATATTATTTATTTTCTTAGTATCTGTGTTGTGAATTAAACTAATTAAAACATCAGTACAATCTGCCAACATATAAGCCTACTTTCTACTTGTCTGATTATTATATAAATTTTCTATTTTAAATAGGCAGTCAATAGTAGTGGACCTGGTTCATTTGGAAAAGAGGTATTTTGTCAGACTCTGCCTTCATCTCCTGGAGCTGTTTCTGTAACATCTATTCAGGCTCTGTGTCATGCAGTATCTATATCTGTATCATGGAAGGAACCTGACTGCCATGGTGCTGAGATTCTGAACTATAATGTTGAAGTTGGAGAGGGTATATATAGCACAACAGATAATAAACCAGAGATTTTGATAGAAGGACTTTTACCTGAGACATCATACAAGTAAGAAAAAACAATTTTCATGTTTAATTTTGCTCTTAAGTTGTTATTTCCAGATGATGTTATTTTCTTTGACTAATTAATTTAAACTTTGGAGTTTAAGTTCATTGGAGTAGCCTCTAGGTGGTACATGCAAAAATGTTGGTATCTTGTTCGTCTGTTATTATTCACAACTGCTGGAGTCCCAAGATTCATCATGGCAGGCCTATCTTAGAGAAAACATTATCATACCACTCCTCAAACACATTCGCTGTTTGCCCTCTTACCCACTACTTCCTTTTGCAAATTTCAGGAATGACCCTTTGTTCCTTTTTCTGTCATGAAAAATCTGATGTGGTCTGATCAAGACTTTATACAGTGGACACTACCACCCTTTTATCTCTGTTGATCAACATCCTTTTCAGTATTTTAGCAGTCCGCTGGGCTGCCTTCACCACCTTCATGATATATTTCCTAAACATCAAATTTTTGTTGACCATCAGTCTTTTTATAGTACCACCAATAGAGTATGGAAGCATCCCTTCAGTGGATCACAAATTTCCATAAACCTTCCCTTTCATTGCATTAAACTGATATATCCATCCATTTGTCACCTTTACAGCTTATTCAAATCCCCTTGTAATGCCACATCATCTGGAAGCAACTGATTATTTCCCTGCTATACAGTGACAGTATCATTAATATGAGAGTTAAACAGTAAAGGTCCATTTCCTGAACTTATGAAATCCTATTTGTGACCTTCCCTAATATAGGATGTTTCAAAAGGGTGTATACAACTTTTGCAGAAAAACAGAGAATAACTTGGAAGACGTACAAAAGCTGAGTCAGTGTCATAATGTAGCAGAACACATCAATTTTTGGTCTCGTAACTTTATTATCAAATGACAACACTAGTGTCATATGTCATCTAGTCTTGTTTATATTGCTATATACAGTAAAGATAACAAGAAATTTTATACTTGGTTTTAATCCTTTTCCCAAGGAAGCAAAACCAAGTTTTGCTCGGGGAAATATATTCACGTCTGAGCTAATTGTATATAGAGTCTAATGACTTTGTATCACTTGCCTTAGTATGTATCCCATAATGCAAAGCACACCCTTCCCATCATGCATTACATTATACACATTCGAAAGGGAGTGTGCTTTGCATTGTGGAATACATACTAAGGCAAGCGATATGAAGTCATTTGCCTCTATATATAAAAGTAGCTCAGACATGCAAAACTTTGTTTTGCTTCCTTGGGAAATGGATTAAAACCAAGTATAAAATTTCTTGGTATCTTTAATGCATAATATACCCAAGGTTAGAAACCTTTTATATTGCTATAGATTATAAATTTTAGATTTAAATTATACATTTAAGATTGCTATAGCAATATAAAATATATTCCTATATTTTATATTGCTGATTTTATATTAAAATCAGCGACCATGGTCGGGCGTCATGCCCCAGGCAGAGTGGATATACAACTGGCAACGCGAGCGCCACCTTCCATCACCCGCCCTCATGACTGACAAATTCCCCGTGAAGGGAAATCCAACCGGTTGTGTCATCCTACTAGCAGAGGGACGTCCATCAGTGACCAGAAGGACTCTGGCATGGTCCGTCGTTCAGACTAGCACCAACCCAACTTCCACTGACTGAATCCCTCCCGCTTTCAGCTTTCGAGAGCCCACCCGCTGATGATGTGGCTTGTTGATCTAGGGGTATGATTCTTGCTTAGAGTGTGAGAGGTCCCGGGTTCAAATCCCGGACAAGCCCAGAGCGCAATATTTTTGTAGTCCATGTGGCCTAATGGATAAGTTGTCTGACTTCGAATCAGAAGATTGCAGGTTCAAGTCCTGTCGTGGATGATTATTTCTTGTGGTGGGTGGTTGAACCATGGAATGCATTGCCTGAAAGAGTGGTGAGAGCAAGAACGGTCAATGAGTTCAAGGAGTGGTATGATAGACTTTGTGTTTCTTAAGACGGACCTCCCACAATGAGTCTCTTGACTCCATGAAGGCCTGAATAATAATAATAATTTGCCTAAACATTTCCTCATCACACTATGTTCTTTGACCAATAGCAACATCGCACTAAATATCCTGCCTCATCATCTCCACAGCATGCCATATATTCTCGAAACCAGTATTTTTGATCACACCATTCTTAACTTATCATAAATAACACCCCCATCCCATTTACTCACCCAATCCTGCTGAAATATGCTAAATCCTACTTGTGTCAGGACATCATCTTATGTCAACTGCATTTACTTATTACAGTAATCTTTATAGAGGTTGACTATGAGTGCCACCAGTTCATTCCCACTATTTGCAATACTCCTATCATTTGTATAGATAAATATCAATGCATTATCAGTATTCTTTACCTCTCATATTCCTACATATGCTTGATATATAATGTGTAGTATGCTGCCATCTGTAGGAAGATAAGTTATAATTTAATTTTAATTAATGATATTGTGTAATTATTGTTAGATTTAGTTTATTATTTGGTATAGTGCACAGTATTGGTTTAATTTAGTGTATGTGTTTATAAGTATATTTTTATATATTATTGTAGAGCACTCAATGGCACAAAAATGAACCAGGACAATGCTAGGCAAGACGTCATTGTTCCAAGAATTTAATATGAAGTATTTGTGACATGTAGTGTGTGTGTATTTGCTATCCAAAGTTAGTGATGTGTGGGTAATAAGTAAAAATGGCAAGCAAGAAAGTGTATCAAAAATGTTATTTGTGTGAGTTTCAAAAGGGAGATAGCAGTGAAAGGCATGGAAATGCAAATATTGTGGAGATCAGAGAGAGGAATATATATATATAAGTGAAATAATGAGTAAAGAAAAAGAAGTAAAGAAAGATAAAGGGAATGGTGGGGTTGTCTTTAATGAGTGAAATAGCAATGCTGACCCAAAGTTTATCACAGAACGGAGCATGAGGCAGAACATTTTTTTTTAAATATATCACTTTGGTATATCATGAGAGTCTGCAAGCCATATAGCAAATATATGCTGTGTGTGTGAGAGAGAGAAAACCAGAATCAAGAGCAGTGTAATCCATTGATTTTCATTTTGTAAAGCTTGAGGTTGTAATCTTGGAAAGGCTGATTCACAGAACTAAGGTAGATTAAATGAAAAATTGAGGATAGAAGAATGGGAAAAAGGTTTGGATTTCTGGAAAAACTCCCAACTCTTTGAAAAAAAAAAAAAAAACACCAGTTATACCAATTTATAAAAAAAAAATAATAATAAAGATGACTGCAGTAACTATAGGTGAATTATTCTACTAAATGCAGAGATATTAAAAGAGAAGCTAAACAAGGACAGAATACTAGATTCCAAAAAGGCCAATTTTGCATTAACTCGAGTTTCATTTTAAAATTAATAATTGAAAAGAGAAGAGACTCTTGCAGACTCTCATGATATACCAAAGTGATATATTTAAAAAAATGTTCTGTCTCATGCCCCGTTCTGTGATAAACTTGGATAAACATGCTATTTCACTATTAAAGACAACCCCACCATTCCTTTTATCTTTCTTTACTTCTTTTTCTTTACTCATTATTTTACTTATATATATATATATATTCCTCTAGCTGATCTCCACAATGTTTGCATTTCCATGCCTTTTACTGCTATCTCCCTTTTGAAACTCTCACAAATAACATTTTTGATACACTTTCTTGCATGCCATTTTTACTTATTACCCACATATCACTAACTTTGGAAAGCAAATACACACACACATGATGATGCAAAACTGAGGATGGCAGTAGGATAAAGGTTATATAGATATCTTGCAAGATGATTTAAATAAATTTGTGGTGTGGACAAAAGACAATGGTTATCAAATTAATGTTGGAAAATATAAATTAACACACTTTGGGATGAAAGGATTACATACTTGATACCATTTCAATGGTACTAGATTACAGGAAATTGATGAGGCTTGAGATCTGGGGGATGATAGTGGATAGAGATTTGATATTTAGATGATATATTGCAAGACTTGGCAGAATAACTCAGAGGATTACTTAGTTGTTGACGAATGCACTGACAAGTAAAGATAAGGAGATTATTATTCCTCTTTATAAGGCTGTGATTCAGCTACATGTTGATTACTGTGCATAGATTTAGTCACCTGTGCTTATTGGAAATTGGGAGGTGGCAGAGAGGATTCAGAGACAAGTGACCAAGCTGGTAGCAGGTCTGTTGAATGTTCGCTATGAGGATAGATTGAGGGTATGTGGATTTCAGAATTTGGCTGACAGGCAGAGGAGAGGGGATAGGATAGAAATTTATAAGTTACTAAAATGATTCGATAAGATTGTCATATGAAGTCTGTGCTGTTCATTAAGAACAGCACAGACTTCATAGAAAAAGTAAAAGATATACACATAGATCTCATAGATATTAAACTTGAAAGTTGTCTAAGAGTGTGGTTAGTAAGGGTGTGTGGACTAGGTTCGTTACTTGGAGAGTAGTGAATTAGTGGAATGGATTGCCAGAAGTAGTTGTCAGTACCCCAACAGCGAATAAATTTAAGGAGATGTGCAATAGGTATGTGCCTCCATAGCGCAATTGGAAGAATGACGGTACATTGCACCCTTCGATTGGAATAGGCCTAAGTTCGATTCTCGTCGCGACAGGAGGAATCTTTATCTGGTCGATTTCAATCGAAGGTGAGTTAGCCGATCTCATACGGAGGTAGCAGGGTTTTTTCTCCCGGAAACTCGGGTTTTTCATCCCGCATACAGACAAATCGGCCCTTCAGAACACACGCAATTTACAGACAAAACATACTAGTTGTGGTAGTGGTGGAGGTGGGTGGTAGATGGCGTTGATGGAGATGATTCGTAGTAGTGGTTCGGTGTAGTGGTTGAGACAGTTGTAGGTGTCCTCCCGCGATGAGTCTTCGGACTCCTTGGAGGTGTCAGGAATTATAATAATAATAATAATAATAGGTATTGTGTTAATAGATAGTATGGGTCTTCCACATTATGAGTCTTTTGACTCCATGGAGTACCTATGTAATAAAATAATAATAATAAAGTAATGCAGAATCATATGCATGTTTTATATGTGTGTAAAATGGTACATTTCTTTCTTGTTATAATACTTGAGATAAGAGATGGTTGTTGCTTTTTTTGCTGGTTTGTAAAGTAAATTAAACTGGTCAAGAAACTCTAGTTTCATCTTTTGAAGATTAACCATATGGGAAGATTAACCACCCAAACCAAAGGTTTGGGTGGTTAATCTTCCCATATTGCATTGACACATCTGAAGGCTGTGCATTATGGATTACTGGGACAGTTTCATGTGAAGTCACCCACCTCTGTCATCACTTCTATGTAATAATATGGTGAGACATAATTTTGTTACTTTGGTATAGATGTGTGTCTTTTGCTGCTGATTTAGCTCTCAATATTTTTCTAGCTCCCATTGATGAGACTGCAGTAAATGGTGAAACTGGTTTCAGTAATACGGCACAATCCATATCGAAATATGGCTTGTGCTGTTGATTTAATTTTTAGTATCTCCTTGAGTCTAACTCTCACCATTGAGACCTCAGTAAAGGTTGAACTCATCTAGGTAGTGCCTCTTCCCATAATGTATTGTAATATAAATGTGAAAGTTATCATAAGTAAAAGTAGTCATTATTTAATCCCCTTATTATCCTTGATGTGTTTACATGTCAAAATTATATACATGCAATTCTATAGAAATAACACAGATAAAAAAAGCATAAAGTTATTGATATTTCATCCATATATCCATTTGGGTGGTTAATGTATCACTGGATGATTTATTTAATGGTAGCAATGAAAAATGGTGTTCTAAAGTTGATATTTGGTGATTTTAATGAAAGGTGTCTATACTGGACTTGCTCTACACAGATAAAAATGGTTCTTATAAATAGAGAGCAAGATTATTTTTACAGAAGCAAGCAGTGTTTTCTCATCTTACTGTTTTTATTAAGATATGAGGAATAGAATTGAAATTAATACATTAATGCTAAAAATGTTTCCTAATTTGTTAGGATATCATTTGAATAAGTGAAGAAATAATATTTTGGTTGAATGCGAAGTAGAAATTAAACACATTTTTCGATGGGTTGAAGTTTCTGTTCAACAATTTTTCTTAGCTGCTTCTCAGTATGCATGCATAAATCCTACCTGGGATACTCAGTAAGCAAATTCCTCTATAATTCTTGCATTCATTTTTTTTCTCTTTTCTTTTTCTTTTTTTTTTTAATAGATAATTGCCATAAGAGCTCTATTGCAGTCATCTTAGAAGGCCTGCTCACCAGAATTCATGTTTATATGGTGCAAATGGGACATTTGCACCATATAAATGTGTTTTTCTCTATAATATTCCCATGATTTCTCAACTATTTATTTTAAAGTGAAAATCTGATCATGACAAACAACCTTTACTTGCAATATCCATCTTGCTTTTCCCCAAGTCTCCCTTTAGCAATTTTCCTTGGGCCTCTTCTCAGGTATATTTGCATAAATCTTAAATGGAACACTCAACAGGAAAATTCCACTGTAATTCTCCTGTTCAGCTTTATTTCCATTTTTTTTTTTTATGGATGACTGCTATGTAGCCTCTACTCCTATCATCCATAATTCAACCCCTTCTGACTAGGCCTGAATTATGCAGTATTGCTAGTATAAAACCTTTATATCTCCATATTTTGAGCATTTCTGATTGAATATCATTCAGAAAAAAGCTACTCTTTTTACTCCAGCTGCCTTTCCACATTTGATATACATCCTGTTGTATAGTTTCTCTCACTGTTCTGTCATTACTTGTTTCTTTTATCTTTCTTTCTCCCTCTTCCTTCCCTGGCTAAATCAGTGTTTTTCTTTGGATATTGCCATGGTTTCATTATTGTTTCAAATATTTTCTCTATTAATATTTGGTTATCTAGATTTGCATTTTGCAACTGGAATGAGGTCAACTTTGATTCTTTTTAAATCTTATATATATACACACACACACACACACACACACACACACACACACACTTCTGATGTGTGTGTGCATTAAATTTGGTATTCATTTTCATCCTGCTCAACCAGTTAAGTTTTGAGCAGGGTGAAAATATATAGCAGATTTGAAACTGTTCCTTTAAATTAAAGATACCAAGAAATTATATACTTGGTTTAATCCTTTATCCAAGTGTAAGCAAACAAAGTTTGCTCATGAAGTATTTTCAGGACTGGGGCAACTTGTAAAGGTGGACTTCACATCACTTGCCTTAGTATCCCATAATGCAAAGCACATTTCCTTGCAGACATGTATAATGCTGTGCATTATGGGAAGGGTCACTACCCAGACTGGTTTCGACCTTTATTGAGGTCTCATCAGTGGGAGCACGAGTTGCCCCAGTCCTGAAAATACTTCAGGCGCAAACTTTGTTTGCTTACACTTAGATAAAGGATTAAACCAAGTATATAATTTTCTTGGTATCTTTAATTTACAATATAACCAAGTAGAAAAAATTGGAACTGTTCCTCTTTAAAATCCCCTATGCTTTTGTACCCTCCATCATGAACCAGTCTCTCCATTTGAATTTATATATTAATGACTTTTTGTAGCAAACTTGTAAAGGATCACAGGAATAGTTGGTTATAGGAGAGTTGTTATACTGAATTTCCTTTAAAATAGTAATAAGGATATGGAGGTTTGGTTTTTTTCAGTTGTTGGTTATAATGGTATTCATTGTAACCAACAACTTTCTTTTTTGCTCTAGATGGGAGTTCACTGTTCATCTTTATTTATTTCAAACATTGTGTTAGTAAAGTTCTGATCACAAATCTAATCATTATTAACTTTCCATTCCTATTTTTATTTAGTGTTTTCCAGAACCACATTCCTATATATATTTTCCTCATTTCCTACTCTGCTGCTTCTGCCATTTATATTACTTAACAACAAGTAATCTTTTTCTTTTGGAAATCTTTCTTAATCTAAACTGGCTTAATCTTTTTCTTCAGCTGTTCTCTCTCTCTCTCTCTCTCTCATGACTGATATCCTGTATTTCTTCATTACCTGATATCCTGTCACTGTACCTTAGACACAATTATCTTTTCCAATTTTCCATTTTAAGTTTTACCCACAACACTGTACTTGTAATTATGTACCAATCAAGAAACATTCTTGCCTGCAAAGAGTCAACATTGTTAGTATTGCCTTGTCCATGTTTAATTAAGAGACAAGCTTGCTGTGGTTATGGTATGGCATCCAGAGTAGCCTTGACACTATAATTCTGAATGCATTTATTGCTTGCCAGATAGTAGGTGTGTGTTTGTTGCTCCGTTTTGGCACTGATTCAATTTCCCTTTTAACTAAGAATACTTCATCCTCATTTTTCTGGGCTGTCGTAAGGCCTGCCCATGTCCCAAAACCATCAAAATAACACAAAGAGCAGAATATACATATTTCTATCTCAACCCCCTCCAAACTCTTCTTTTTCTCAGAAAGGTTTGGAAGGGTTGAGAGAGATCCCTAAAGTTCTTAAAAAAAAAAAAAAAAAAAAAAAAAAAAAAAACCTCTTTAGGAGATATTCTAAACCACTTGGAAGAAAAGATTCAGGAATTTCTTCATGCAATATCTTAATAGATGTTTTAAGAGGGGTGATGTAGATCAGGTCCACCCCATGTTCCTGGTAAGGAGATTTGGTCCAACTAAGAATATTATCCTTGCGTTTAATGCCTTCCAATTTCTTTGAAAGCAGACTCATTTGTTCTGTCAAATTCTTTATCCTTAATCCTTTGAAACACTTTAAGTGCCAGAAATATAGTCATGCAAACTTGTGTCATATCTCTGCCTTCCATCCTCAGTGTGCCAGTAAAGAGCATAAAATGAAAGAGTGCATAAGTAAAACATCTAAATGAGTGAAGTGCAAGGAAGAACATCTAGCTTACCTAGAAAAATCAAAACAAAGCATAGTATTTCGTGCCAAGAGGCAAAGAGAACATTTGTCACAAAAACATCCACTGGTAAACCATCTTACATTGAGAAAGTAACAGCTAGAAAAAGTATCTGAGGATATATTAATCTGCATGTCGGTCCCACCTCATTACATCATCCTTGCCAGACCATTCCATGGACAAGTATTTTTGGTTGTCTTTTTTGCTTTCAAGCATTTCCCATGGTGAGAAAAAATTTATAATACTTGTCAGGTAGTTATACATCCCTTTTGTCTGCATATCAAAGAACTGCTCTAAATTATCAAAGCAGACAATACTGTATGCTCACCTCAAAATATTTTCCACCCTTGGAACACTTGCTTTCCATCGTGCAGTTTTTCTTTTTTGCAGCATAAGGAATCATACCACTCCTCCCACATCAGCAACTCTTTAAAACACACAGTTGCAGAATATGCTCATTTTCTACTTGTAAATTTATATAGAAGGTACAAAATCAGAGGTTTTAGTGAAGTCTGCAGCTAATCAGATCCCACTAGAATGTAACAACTACATAAGCTTAGCTGCTCTCTACAATTAGTAAGAAGTCATAGATCATCCTGTATTCAATTTTTTTTTTTTCTTGGGACACTTTTTTATATTAGATCCCAAACTACATTAGAATGAAGAGAAATGAAGCTGCAGATATAATAGCTATGTTAGCTTGTCCCCAATGAGAAAACAGACTAATATTCCAATGACAAATGTCATGAAATAGAGAGACTACTTACACGCTACACTAGATAAAGCCTGAAATTAACACACTGGATCATAAGACCTGGTGTCCAATCTTCACCTTCCCATGATGCACCCTTTGTAAGATACTTGGAGGTGTCCTCTCAGTTATCCAGCTTTGACACTTAAGCAATCTCCTTGTATGTAATTATAAACATTTTAATCTTGCCAGTCTTATTTCCAAACAGATCCTGCTACTAATATAATATTCTTAACTTTGAGCTTAGGAAAAAATGTTATCTTAAATTAGTTTTCAGAGTTTGTAAATTTTAAAATACAATAAAATTTTAAACTGTAAAAAAGGTCTATGAAATACTTGTTGTGACTTGCTACTCCAAATTTTTGGATCCCTTCTCTCCTAGGAGAACCTTAGAATCCAGGCTCTTGCAGTGCTCATAATATGATTTATTTTGTAGGATAAGGGTGCAAGCCATAAATGGTGTGGGTCCTGGTCCCTTCAGTAGTTCACTGAAGGTTGTAACTAGAGGATTTCCACCGAATCCACCTTTCCTTGAATGTTATGGATATAGCCACAACAGTTTAAAGTTGAAATGGGGAGATGGTCGCAATCCTGATTTTATACAGTATGTGTTAGAAATGGAAAACAAGGCAGGAAGGTAAGTGTTTTCTTGAGGTGAAAGCTCAGTATTACTTTAACATAAAAATAATTGCTATTATTTTGTATTATTTTTGTTAAACTATGAACTATGCTGTACAATTCACAGCATTAATCTCGGTAACTTATGAACAGCATCAGGAAATACCTTGAATAATGCAAAGTAATATGAAATGATAGGTGGTTGCATACGGATATTCACTGCTGAATCAGCTAGGCTCTCTCTTGCATATTATGATATATTCTGCTTATAATGTCAGGTATATTGCATTAGCAGGTTGCAACTGTCAACATATAATCTCTCAATTATTTGGTTACATAGAATTAATTTGCTAATCACTTAACTGAAAATGTATGGTTAGGAAGTGCTGCTGCAATAGTCAGTTGATGTGTTAATCCATTTCAGAATTGGTTAACATAGCTTCTAGTTATTTGATTGCATCACATTTTAAGAGATCAGTCAGTGTAATTTTTTAATTTCCATCATCCTTAATCATATAAAACTTATTGCAATTATTATTATGAAGAGTTTGCTTTGATCACAAAAGTCTAAATGCTGTTATGCAATAATTCAATATATAATTTGAGATTGTATATTAAAATTTTGCAGTATCATTTAAATCAGTGTTTCTCAATTGCTAGTCTGCAAACTTATGCTGCCAAAGGTCATTATTAAACTCTATATAATAACTTGACTTCATAGAAGTCTAATTGATGCTGTGATGGAGTGGATAATCCCATCTTTTTATCAGTTTCATACGTGAGAAGTCCCAAGACCTATGACAATCCCATGGGTGCTCCTAACTCTAAAAGTAAGAACAGTATTCTAAGGTTGGGAAGATTAAAGTTTTATTAAGTGTCAGGAGTTGAGCAGGAGAGAAGTACTGTTTAGAACAAAAAAGAATACCAAGCTTTTTTGGAGGCTGCAAAGGCTATGGACCTGATGTGTTTGTGGTAGGACAGGCTCGATGTGAAAGTCAACCCAAGAAGAGAATATGGATCTTGACTGGGGACCAAAATATTGTCAAAAGTGAGGGAGAGTTAGGCATGGTCTTTCTTCTATGAAATGAGACAGGATTGTGCTTTGGTGGCATTGAAATTCACCAGGTTATCCTTACTCCACTTAAGAATGGCAAAGAGAAAATGATGAAGAGTGGAGAATATTGTCATCAGCAAAGCTGTGATTAGGATTGGATGTTAGAGAGAGAGATCACTGATGTATAGGAGGATGAGCTTAGGCAAAAGTAAACAGCCCTGAGGTATACCAGCATTGATTGAAAAATCTGTTGAAAGAAAATCATTCATCATGACCTACAATGAACCACATTGTGAGGAAGCTGGCAATCCATTCATAAAGGGAAGAAGGAATACCACAAAATGGTAGCTTGGTAAGAAGACCACAATGCCAAAATGTGAAAGGCTTTGAAATATCATAATATCATGAGCAACCACTTGAGTTTCTCAGATTTTTCCATGGCTTATGTCCAAAGTTTGGTGAGGTTGGCCAGAAGATCTGCTGTGAAATGAGAATGATGAAATCCATATAATCCATACTGGTGATCACTGGATCACTGAGTAATTAATGAGTGTCCTAGTAGTGAAGCAGTTGGCTGTTGATTACCTTTTTCCATTATTTTTGGGATTTTTGAAGTTAGAGTAATAAACACTAGTTTGAAGGTTGACTTTTTGTTGGAATGAGCTGAATGGCCTCGTAATTCCAAACTGTAGGATAGATGCCAGATGAGTATGACTACTTGAAGAAATGGGACAATACCAGTGTAAGTTCTGGAGTGAGTTTTTCCACTTGGTTATACTATAAATTAAAGATGCCAAGAAATTAAATTCTTGGTTTAATCCTTTATTAGGGTGTTCATCCCACTTTTGAACATGAAAATAAGGGAGATTATAGTGTGAAAAACTAAGGCTAGCTCACCTGCAGTGTTGTTTAAGTCCTTCCTTGTGTTACCGAAAAAAGAGGTTCAAATTCGAAGAAGTCTTCACATCTTTCTCTCTCCATTTATGTCCTTCAGTGCTAGAATGTTGCTTGCAGTCATTATTACCCCCATGGGTGATACTGAAGTCACATTTACATAATATACAATTAGCTTTGTAAATGTTTGGATGGCATGGGTTTTAGCCACGAGTACTGTTCCTCCCGTTTCTTCACATAAACACACAAATACAGTCATACTCCGGCTTACGCGAATCCGGAGTTACGCGGTTTCATATATGTACGTATTCCTGTCCTGCTTCACGCCTCACCACTAGTCGTATCTTTCCGGCACCGGCCGCATTCGCCAGTGTCGCACATGCTGTGAACAAGTACTGACGATTATTATAGTTTACAAACCTTGTGATTGTTTAATGTTATGTTCTTGATAAAAATATTATCACATAAAAAATAATAATGTTGTCCAAAGGAAGCAAGTCCGATTCTTCTACAGCTAGCAAGAAAAGAAAAACATTGACTTTGGAAACAAAACTGAACATTATTAAGGATTTTGAAGGCAGAATGAAAATTTGTGAGCTAGCAAAGAAGTTTGATCTATAGGAATTCACAGTAAGAACAATCATAAAAGAAAGGTTTACAGATTTTGGAGAACATAGATTCTAACAAGGAATTCTAACAATTGTAGCCACAAGGTAAGGAATAAAAAAATCATTAGCTTGCTATGAAGAAATTTTGCGTGACAAGAAAAAGACATTATGCCGTCAGACGAATCTATTGGATTTTATGAAACCATTGACATCGAAATAAATTTCTTTTTTTTTTTGTGTACAAAAAACTACAATTATGATTATATTTCTTAAAAAATATAGGTGTTTTTGTAAACCTTTGGTCCCAATTAACTAATATTTTGTATGTTTGTATGCAAAATTATACCCGAGTTACGCGAATTTCACTTACGCGCTTTTTGTTGGTCCGAACTACCACATAACTTCGGGATATAACTGTATTTACATTTCTTTTTTGGTTGCCTTTTTACATTATTACTTTCCGTTTCACCATCACTATCTATCATGAAAATATACTACGGCACTCAGTGTTCAACGATACTGAAAATACTTTGAGAATGAATGCAGGCACAACGGCTGGTAAGAACGAAAGATAGGAAACAGACAAACAAAATCCGGAAGTGTATATCAAAAATCGCTACCAACGATTTGATTATTCCAAATAGGTATTGATTATTAAAATGGCGCAAAGGTTACAAGATCAACGCAACGATATAACATCTTTGCCGGAACATCCACATATATTCGTTGGTCGGAACAGAATTGTATCGATTAGAATTTTCCACACTATCGTTATTAGTGTCAAATTGTATATAATATACATTGAAAAATTAACGACAATGATTGATTATGAAAAATACGGGAGTATTTGAAGATCAATACGGGAGCTGGGATGATCCAAAAAAATTAACTAAAATACGGGAGTTCCCAGAAAATATAGGAGAGTTGGTCACCCTATTCTCTATCCAAGTATAAGCAAACAAGGTTTGCACGTGAAGTAACTTCATGACTGGGCAACTTATATACAAAGGTTAATGACTTCACATCACTTACCTTAGTATCCCATAATGCAAAGCACATATCCTTACAGACATGTATAATGCTATGCATTATGGGAAGGATCACTACCCAGACTGGTTTTGAACTTTATTAAGGTTTCATTCGAGGGAGCCAGACCCAGAAGTGATACCAAGATAGCCAAGGTACTCTGGATTAGAGATAGTTAATCCTTAATTTATAGTATATCCAAGTGGAAAAACTTTCAACATCTGTCTCTAATCCAGTGTATTTTAGTAATAATGTGTGACACTTTTGACTACTTGTATATGGAAATATGACTTCTGCCTTACTTCAACCTTGGTATCACTTCTGGGTCTGGCTCCCACCGATGAGATCTCAATAAAAGTTGAAACCAGTCTGGGTAGTCACCCTTCCCATAATGCATAGCATAATACATGTCCGTAAGAATAAGAAATAATCAAGGAATCTTGATAAATACAACAGGGATCTCTTGTTAAGTTTTGTAGGTCTGGAAAAAATAAAGTGCCAAGAGAAAAGCTGTTCAAAGCACTATAATTCTGAAATATATATATATATAACACTATGCCATGGTGTTTTATATAAGTAAAACCCCTTTTTTACGCTTTTCAGGGGACTGATGGAAAAAAGTGTAAATAGCAGGAAATGTAAAAAAAACATTAAAAAAGGCTAAAATATAACTTACTACTAGTATGTGAGTCTACCTACTCGATTACAAAATTTAATAACTGAAAATAAACGAATTTACAATTACAGTACTTACATTTATCTATTTAAAAAAATCTTTGTTAATTGTTTTTGCTTTTATTTTTTATTTATTTATTTATTTTTTTTTTGACATAGCGCCAGATTGCTTGACTTGAGTTCAATGCTTGACCTGTTTTTTACTATCATTTTCAAACTGGACACGGAGAGTTGAAGATCTTTTGCTAAATGCACACGTGTTCTGGCATGCCAATCTATACGTCGCAGAATTGCCATCTTTTCTTCTACCGAAATACATTTTCTGTCTTTTTTTCTCCATGTTACTAACATGGATAATCCACCATCGCAAGTTGAAAGCAACTTTCACACGCTAAATTACGTAGCAGAAATTCTGCAATATCAATTCGTACTGTGATTGAAAAATCACGGTATCGTTCATCACTACATTACTGCTGCAAGCGTGCAGGTCACCATGATGGCGGAAGCGAAACTACAGCCGAAAGCAACGCCATCTGGGAACAGAAATGTGCAGATTTCTGCAGAAATCGATTCGAAAATCAGTATTGCCACCTGAGAAATAAATGCAAATCACAGGAAATAACGTCCACATCAAGTTGTTAATGGCGGGAAAACAATATATCGTAAGAATAGGCCTTAAGACGGGACCAACGGAAAATGACGTAATGGCAGGAAAACGTAAATTGCGGGAACGTAAAAACGGGGTTTTACTGTATATATAACCAGTATAATCCATCTTCCAGTATTTCATCTCAGTCACAGATACATCTTCAGGCCAACTTGCAGGATCAGGAAACTATATACACCAGGAATTGAGAGAGAGAAGAAAGTTAGTCATTGAGACTAAAAAGCTGTGCAAAGATTGTATTTCTTTAGGATTCTGGCTATTTTTTCTGACATGCCTCAGATATAGGAGAAGATGATAGCATTACTAAAATCCTTCTGAACAGGTCAATAATCTTTGTTATATGTTATATATATGTGGCTCTCACTCATGATAGGCTTCATAAAATACATCTCTATGAACTTTAGGTGTATAGTACATGGTACAGATGTACTATATACCTGTAGTACATCTGTATCATGTGTGTGTGTGTCGAGGATTTTTTTTGTCATTTTTATTAATTTTGTATATTTTTTGTATTTTTTCATTTATCTTTTACATAGTCTGGAAACCCTGCTCTCAAGAACAAACATGGAACTCTTTCAAGCCATTCAGGTCTCCAATAAGTGGGGTGGTTGTTTCAGACTGGATGATGAAATTCATCTCCCACCTAAAGACAGTCGCAAATTTCCATGGCCACCATGGGATTTGAACCCATAGCCTGTTGGTTGGAAAGCAGATACACTAACTACTTGGCCAACTAGGCCAGCACCATTTCAATTTACAGGAAATCCTCCCATTACCTCCACCTCTCAATACTGTGATATCATTAAAACACTAATTAAACACTAACTTTTGTTCAAATGATACCTCTCTTGCAGCAGAAGTTAATAATAATCATAATACACTGCACCTTCCTATCTAATGGTTATGGATCCCACAGTATCAAAAAAATTAATCAGTCCTTACTCCAATCCTCGACCATTTGTTCCAGTTTAATTACCAGCTTATCATGTGTCAATCTATTGAAAGCCTTCACAAAATCTAAATATACTACATTGATTAAGTGAGGTGTGCTGACAATCATATATTTTTTAAATTCAGGTAATAGTTTTTCACATCTACTCTTACTAGAGTAGATGCAAGTTATGAACATGAATAGATTGAATATATTATCAGTGAAGTGTATCTTTTTGTATTTTTTGTTTATTGCTCACTTTTACCTTCCTCCTCCATTTCAAGTATATATGAGGGTGATCTGAAAGCTTTTCAGCCTCAACCATAGATTGCAACACTATCGGCAAGATTTTTTTTTTTTTTCTAAGTTGGTACATCTGTCATAAGCATCCATGTGAAATTGCAAGTCATTCTATCAAATAGTTTGTTTTATACAGCTGTCTGAAGCAAAAGTGTTGTCTGTATCCCTTGAAATGGGTAAAATTGAGTATCGTGCAGTTATAAAATTCTTTGTAAAAGAAGGTTTAACAGCAAAAGAAATTCATTCGAAGTTTATGGGCACTCTTCCTTCGTTTTCAGCAATTAGGAAATGGGCTGTCTAGTTTAAACATGGCCGTACTAGCCTTGAAGATGAAGTACGTGAAGGACGTCCAAAAAATGTAACAACATCAGAAATCATTGATCAAGTTGCACGATATGGTATTGGATGACCGTTGAGTCAAAATGCGTGAAATTGCTGAGACGATAGGCATTTCAAAAGAACATGTAGGATATATTTTGCATAAAGAATTGCAAATGAAAAAGCTTTGCTCAAGATGGGTGCCGCACTTACTCACAGCAAATCAAAAACGTACTCGCATGAAAATCTCTGAACAGTGCTTGGGGCGTTTTAACAAGAATAAAGCTGATTTTGTGTGTCGATTTATTACTACAGATGAGACTTGGATTCACCATTACACACCAGAATCCAAACAGCAATCAAAACAGTGGACAGAAGCCGGTTGTTCAGTGCCAAAGAAGACAATGTCGATTCTATCAGCAGGAAAGGTCATGGCATCGGTGTTTTGGGGTGCTAAAGGCCTTTTTTTTTTTAATAATTATCTTGAAATGAGAAACAATAACAGGGGAATATTATTCCGATCTTTTAACCAGACTAGATGAAAAAATTCATGTGAAAAGACCTGGTATGCAGAAGAAAAAAAAATTATCTTTCATCAGGACAATGCACCTGCCCACAGAGGTGTTTTGGCAGTGGGAAAATTAAGGGATGAAGATCCCTTAATTCTGACTATGAATTGTTGGAACATATACCCTATTCCCCAGATTTGGCTCCCTCTGACTTCTATCTCTTCCCAAAACTAAAACTCTTCCTTGCTGGTTGGCGTTTTTCTTCGAATCAAGAGGTGATTGTAGCTGTAGAGGAGTATTTCGCAGATCTTACTGAGAACAACTTCACAGGGACGGGATAATGGCACTGGAGCATCGCTGGAATAAATGTATTAGTCTTAAGGGAGATTTTGTTGAAAAATAAATTTAATTTTGAAATTATAAATTTGTTTTTTCATTGTTAGACTGAGAACTTTTCAGACCACCCTCGTATCTGATCTTCCTCCTCCCTTACTGCATGTCACATATGAAATTGCAGTAGCAGCTTATGCAACTGCAATTCATACTTAAAGTTTGGTTTCTGAAATTTGGCAGAATCATTACTTGACATACTCCATAATTGAAAAGAATCATGGTTTCCACTTCATGGTCCTAAGATTCCCTTAATCATAATTATGTGGAACTATTTTTTGCATGTTTTTCTGTCTTTTTGGTGTAAATTTAAAAGCTGCAGTTTTTATATTTATGGATCTTAAAATAATAAATCATAAGAGATTTTTGCAGTTTAATATATAAAATACTCAAATTATTATGAATCGTTCTAAGTGTTTTCACTTGTTTATAAAATGCTTTTGCCTTAGAATCCCCAAGTTGCAATCATTAGCCTTTACTTGTATAGGTAGATTATTATAGGTTGTGAAGATAATTTATGTTCAAACTTTGTTTGCCTACACTAGAATAATGGATTAAAAATATATATCATTTTTTGGCATCTTTAATTTGTTATGAATAGAAATGTTGGTAGTTTCTTGTTTACGCTGTTGAGTTTGCCTCTTAGCATAAATTGAAAAGTTAAATTTAATTTTCTAAAAGTGCAAGTGCTGTATTGCTGATATTACTAATTAATATTGTTCATATACAGTGCACAAACAATATTGATGTTATATTTACAGTTTTGTGCCGTTATATCAAGGTCCTGGTCATACCTATAAAGTTAATAAGCTACAGGAAACAACAGTATACAGGTTTCGTATATATGCAGCTAATGAGGAAGGTGAAGGACCATGTTCTGACATATTTACGTTTACAACTATTAAAGCTATACCTCCTGCCTTAAAAGGTTAGTAATAAATTTCAATTAATATTATGTATTTTGAGAAAAATTCAATGAAAAAAATTAATAAGAGAGACTTGGTTATGTACAGGAATCCTTTTGTTTAGTGCTTCAGCAAAATTAAAACTAGAATATCGCTGTGCATCCAAACAAAGACCCCTACTTCACACTAAGCTTTCGTTAACTGAAATCTTGCAATGAAACATAAAGCAAACCTATTATATTTCAACCTAGTTAACTGAGGGGATAGTGTCCTAGTCGATTTTCTGAGTTTGAATCCCATTGTGGCTTGGATTATTTGTGAATATCTTTAGGAATCATAATCTTCTTTGCCCATTGTGAGACTGTTGTGCTGCTTATTGAAAATCTAAATTGGCTTGTAAAAAATTAGTTTTGTCTCTGGAGCAAGATTTTGGGATTATTTAATAACCATTATCTCACCCATGGTATTAATGTACTCTTAGGTAGGATTATAATAAAAAAACAAGGTTTCTTCTTTTTCCAATTTCTGCTGCTTTATGCATGGTAACAGAAGTCTGACAGAGGCTGAGGAAACTATTTGTGACTCTTAGTCATTAACAATGCTTAAATTAAAACTTAAGCTTATTTTATGATAATGATGAATCATATATTTCTTATACACTGTTAAGAATCTAAAAAGTAAAACATACCATACCATCAGCATTGTTTAAATTTCTTAAAGTTAAGTTAGAAGATATAGTGGAAAATAAGTTGTAATATAGTGCTTCTAGTACATTTGGAAGAATGATGGGACATTGCACTCTTTGGCTGGAAAAAGAACTGAGTCTGATTCTTATCACAATGAGAGGAATATTTATATGGACGTTTTCGTTTGAGAACTTTTTCCTTGAAACTTGGGCTTTTCATCCCACATACAGGCAAATCAGCCAGAAAACACCCACAATTTACAGACAGAAAAATACTATTAGTGGGCATTAATAACATTGTGTATGGCAGCATGTATAGATGGAGAATTTATTAGTATAGATGGTGTATTGTATGGAGAGAATACCCTGTTGCAATAAGTTCTTGCACTCCCTGGATATGTCACATAATTGTTATAATAATATACGTGAATTTAAAATATCAAATTTAATGTCACTTAAATTGTTAAATTCTTTTAGAATAAAGGGTAAATTCATTTAAGTTTTAACAGCTGTCTACTTATGAAATCTGACTCTTTCTAGTCACTCTCTCTCATAACTGTTCTTTTTCTGCCTTAAGCCTCCCCTCTTTTCTCTTCTTTTTTTTTTCCCCATTTAACTTTGAAACAGTTTTTCCCTGTGTTTCCTGAACTTGTTTTTCCTTTCACAATTTTTCTTCGCCTTTTTTCTTAAGTATGCTTAGTCTAAGAAATACACATTAGGGAAATGCTGTAATTGAAGACAATTACAGCATTTCCCTAATGTTCCAGTTATCTGGAGTTTGAGATTTTTGAACAGACCTTCTTAATTATTGTAGTGTCACACTAAAACTTTTATACCTCCATATTTGAGCATTTCTTTTCATTTGAACAGAACAGAAATACACTTCTTATTGCATCCCTGTTGAATATTTTCTACTACTCTCTTTTGTCACTGCTTGTAAGAGAAATTATTTCTTCCAAAGTAATTATTATTCTAGACTTGCATGATATTTTTATCATCAGTTTTTCTATTGCCTTTATCACCTGTGATTCCTTTTACAAGGAAAATGCATATACTGTCATTATTTTTGGATTTTTGCTAAGGCATTTTATAAATTGCCACATGATAAGTTTATATTTAAGTTGCAACACATAAGATTGCATATCAGATTAGTGAATTTGATTGGAAATTGGCTCTCTGATAAATATCAAGAAGTTGTATATGGGGAAGCTGTATCAAGGAAGAGTATGATAACAACTGGAGTTCAACAGAGATCAGTAGTTGGACCTTTGCTTTTTTTTTTTTAACCTTTATCAACAATAAATTCCTGATATGTACACTCAGGGAATGTATAGGACTTCATATACTAACTTCCTATCAATAATTTATCTCCAAATTAATCTGTTATCTGTCAAGACTCCAATATTAATATAACATCTGATAATATTGGAGTCTTTTCCTACCATTCTAGCAAAAATTTGTTTTGCTAACCTTTCCTCTTCCATTTTGTTTAAATGACCATACTAAGCCAGCCTGGTTGGCCGAGTGGTTAGCATATCTGCTGTCCGGCCAAGAGACCTGGGTTCGAATCCCGCCATAGGCATGGATGTTTGTGGTTGTCCTACAAACTTTGTGTGGAAAGGGAATCTGCGACTCTACCACTTATTCTAGCAGAAGACATCATTGCCAAAACCATGTGGCAGTGACCATACAGCGTCTATGGACATCAAATGTGGGAAAAAAAAGAGAAAAAAAAAGACACCATACTAAGATTAGCTCTGTTAATACATTCCTGAATGCTAACATCATCATCCTCGTATTTAATATGATGTTGCAATTCATGCCATCTGTTCACTCTTCTGATCTGTCTCAGAACTCTCATGTATCTGTGGTCATGTTCTCCAGACGTTGAACAAGTGTATTATTTCTAACCCAGCTCTCAGATCCATAATTTAAAAATAGTTTAAACACTGTCTTCTATACAGCAAGTTTAGGTTTTAACTAATTCCTCTCGTATTTCATATAAATTTATTCATTTGACTTCATACCATACCAACTTTGCCAATTCCGTTGTTCGTTGCCATATTTGCTAAAAATTGTACCTAAATTACTGAAATGGTTTCAGTGCTTCTGCTAGTTATTTTTACTACTGATTTTCATACCAAATTTTTTACAACTTATTCAGTTTAGTCAGGGAATCTTGCAAACTTGTACTGGATTTATTCAGAAGTATAACATCATCTGCATATAGTAAACAGCTGAGATTAACATTTTTCTTCTTCTTTCGCTATGCCTTATCCCATGTTAGATGGGGTTAGCGTTCACATCTTTAATCTTCTTCTTCTTCTTCTTCCAGATTCTCGGTCCAGGGCATCTTGTTATATGAGATTAACATTGCCAATCTCTTATATCAGATTTAATATCACTTTCCTTCATTTATACTTTCATTTATCACTTTCCTTCATATTAACTGCTGACTTATAGCAACACTATGTATTGCACGATATAATGTCCCATTTACACCATATAACTGCGGCATTTTGAACAGCTTTCCTCTTGGTACTTTGTCATGGGCCTTTTCCAAATCTACAAAACTTAAATACTGATCTCCTTGTTTTATTCCCATGATTTATCAACTATTTGGCCGGCCGGCTTGTTCTTCTCCAAGTTTCCCTTCCACAATTTTCTTTTCCATTTCTGAAGTATATTTGCATTAACCTTACCAGGAATGCTCAGCAGAGAAATTCCTCTGTAATTCTCACATTCAGTTTTCTTTTTTTTTAATGCATTTCCCATTTTATAGATAGGTACTACTATGAGCACTCTACTCCAATCATCTGGAATTCAACCTTCTGACCTGATATTCTGAATATGTAGTGTAGCTACTATAAAACATTTATATATCCATATTTGAGCAACTTTGATCAAATATCATCTCCACATTTCAGTTATTTGATGCCTTTTTCTATTCAAGTATTGATATTTATTGCTGATTGCATTCCTGTTGATGTTTCTGCCACTGTGCTGTCACTGTTTCATTTAGCAATCTTTTAAATGAATCACTCTAGACATCTAGAATATCTTTTATCTTCATTTTCATTGAAGATAAAAGATATTCCCCTCCATTTCTGAGCTTTTTC
Organism: Typopeltis vanoorti; assembly: GCF_054136105.1. Classification (NCBI taxonomy): domain Eukaryota; kingdom Metazoa; phylum Arthropoda; class Arachnida; order Uropygi; family Thelyphonidae; genus Typopeltis; species Typopeltis vanoorti. The sequence continues at coordinate 33,518,327 of NC_143572.1, read as the reverse complement.
AATAGCCTCAAGAATATGGTACCACCTTTCCGGTACTTATTTTGTATGTTCTTACCAGTGTCTTTCTGTGACTTTTGTTTAACTAGTTTTACACTGTGCTTTACTTTGCTTTCTTACATTTTTCTCTGCATTCTCTCAGAGCACAACCTGACTTACTTGCCAGAAACAATCAATAAGCTTTCAGTCTTTTCTTTAACTTCTTGAGTCCACCATGGAGTTTGGATTTTTCTATCCTTGCAGACAGCCTTACTGCATGCCTCTCTGACTGAATCAGTCACATTTTTTTCCAAGTTTTCCACTGAATCTCCAAGGTTTGATTCTTGTTTTTAAACTTTTTCAGTTTTTCCTGAATAATATTTGTGTATTTGAGTCTACAGTTCATCTCTGAATGCTGCTGAACTTTGATTCATTTAAAAAACTTTCTTACACAGTCTTTTCAATATGATATTCAGTTTTACCCCACTAAAAGCTAAATGGTGTCCACTTTTGGCTTCAAATCCTTGGTATGCTCTTGTGTCCAGAATATACATGAAGATATCGCTATCAACAGTAACATAGAGACTTTTCTTACTTCTCACATCCTCTTTCCATGTGAATTTGAAAACATCTGTATGTTGTAGCATAATGTTAGTAATAACTAGTTCATGTCCTGAATAGAAATCTAGCAAGTACTTATCATTATTGTTAGCTTTACTATTTTCTCCAAATTTCCCCAGAGCATGTCTATATATCTGATAATCATTGCCTTCTCTGATGCCTTTCGAAATTCCTTAACTTCTTCCTTAGTAGTACCTTCTGTTAGACTATAGCACAAATAAGTCACATTATTCAGCTCCTCATTCTGATTACTTAAATAAAGAGCCAATAGGCTTCACTTCGGCGATGTAACATTATTTAAATTAAGGGGATATTAAATCCCACATTATTTCAAAGCCGAATAAGAAACTCAAAGATCGGAATCAAAGAGTTTCATGATGAATATAGTAAACTATAAAAGTTTCAGCAGATTCTAGCGTAAGCTAAAGCACGTAGTTCAACACTAGGCCAACTCGTAGCAAAGGTAGATAAAGTTCTGATCACTATTCTTAGTATATCCCATAATGTAAAACACATCTCCTAGGAAATGTATGATGTTGTACATTATGGTGGAAGGTCACTACCCCAACAGGTTTCAACCTTTATTGAGTTCTCATCAGTGAGTAGGTAGACCTAGATAATACTGAGGGTATAGCGAAAAGAACTTATATACTTTGCTATACAAGTTGTCAAAAAAAAAGGTGCACCCATAAAATTACTTAAATAATGAGCCAATAGGCTTCACTTCGGCGATGTAACATTATTTAAATTAAGGGGATATTAAATCCCACATTATTTCAAAGCCGAATAAGAAACTCAAACCTCATTCTGATATTTGCCTATATCACTCTACTTAATACTGTCTGCCACTCAAGCAGATTTTCCTCATATTTAATGTAGAATACTTTACTTATTCCTTCTTTTCTCTTATCATCATTTCTTAAATATCACATCTTGTATTTATTGCTTAGAAATTTCTTACCTGTTTTTGTTTTCTTTGTTCCTGTAATGTCTATCACTTCGATTTAGTACTTATCCAGTCCTATTAGTTCCATTTCTTTTCCATTGATCTTTTACTTTTATGTCACTGAGTTGCAGGAAGATATGAATAGGGATATCAGTTTAATGCAACTAATTGTAAGATCTTGATGAAATTTGGGATCCACACACGAGAGGTTGTGTACTCTATCGGTTGATCTGTACCAGAGGAAGTGGATGAAGCAAGAGATCTTGAAATGATTGTCATTAAAAATTTTAAGTTCAGCACACATATTGCAAAAGTAGTAAAGATAACCCAGAGGATTGCTGCAATATTATGAAGGGCTACTAGTAGAGATGAAAGAGTAGCAAGTCATTGTATAAAACCCAGGTCTAGTCCTAGAATTTGAAAAGGATAAATTAACTTGAGAGAAAGATATGTGGATGGAGACTGAGAGCATGCAAACTACAGAGTTTGGCGGATAGAAGTTGAAGGAGTGACATTATTTGAGATATTTAAACTGTTGGGAGTTGTTTACAAGATTGACACTGGTGAGAATAATTCATAGTGTAGAATAAGGGGGGTGAACAAGGACAAGAGGCATCCCTGGAAGTTGCAAAAGGAATTGGTGAGGAGTGACTTTTTTGCAGGGAAAGTAGTTGGACCATGGAATTCATTGCCTGATAAAAGTGTTGAATGAATTTAAGGAGTGGTATGTTAGATTTTGTGTTGCTTAAGATGGGCCTCCTATATGAGTCTTATGATTCCATGGAGATTCAGAATAATAATAATACTAATTGAAATATACACATGGATGATGCATTCCATGTATTCTGGTTTCTTCAAAAGTTCACTAGTGTCCTGCAGACTTAAATTTCTCTTATATAACCACTTGATATGTCTATTATCAGGTGGATTAATCTGAATGGTTCACCTAAATTCTTATTTCATGTGAATCACTGACTCGTTTGCTTTGAGCTTTCTGTTAGCACATCACAGTCTTGGCGTACTGATTAGAATCGAAAAAATGTGCATATGTTCACAAAACGCTGAGTAGCTGAACAACTATCAATCATCAATTTTGAAAAATATTTGCATTTAAAACAGACTTTCTTGTGCAGAAAGTATATTCATTACATAATGTTAAATAATTCATCATTGTCAGTTTAATTGATCATTTTAATCTTGAGTTAAGCAAACAATGCAATAGCATTTCTGTATGATGATATCACTCATCAATATGGCAAGTAAACTCAGCACCTTTCATCATTTTCAATTGCTCTGCCTAATTATGGGACAAAAAAAAAAATTGAGATGGCTCAACAAGCTGTTTATATGAATTTTAACTACAAAAACTCATAGCCGTCCGCGCGGTTAGCTTAGTGGCTATGCGCTTCGCAACCATATGCCTGGGGAAGGAGTGTCCTAGGTTCGATTCCTGTTGGTGACGTGAGGAGCTGAAGGATCTTCCTCAGCCATAGCCAGTCTTGGGCGTGAACAGCAGGGTTTTTTCCTCAGTTTATTCTGGGGGTTTTCATCCCGCAAAGCAGGCAAACTGGCCTTGAGAACTTAACACTACAGGCCATAGGATATACCGGGGCATAGGGCTGACCACCCTATCCTGTAAACGGATTGAGGTCCGATGATCAATGGACCCTCGACACCGCAAGGTAAAAGAGGGTATAAAGAAGATGAGATGAAGCTCATAGCCTGTTATTTCTACATCACCCACTATGCATAAAATGTAGAAAGAGAAGATGCACATATATCTGTTTTTGACACTTTTGATGCTCAAGAAACTTAACCAGAAGACTGGTTAAGTTTTTGAATCTGAGAAGACTTTTGTTTGTATCCAGTCTCTTCATGATCTGGAATGAGGATAAGGAAGGATATGAAAATCTGAAGGGACATTGTTCCAGAAGTATTTTGTGAGTGAAGTTGTTGTGAACAGATGGTGGTTAGTTGTCACATGCATTTCAATGCAGAGAAAAGCAAAGTTACTAAATCTAATGATGATGATGAATGGAAGGAACAACTACTGTTATCAAAAATAGCTTCAGAAAATTTTCTTGAGAGAGTTGATATTTGGGAGCTTTTACAGATATTACCCAAGATGTGACAACCTTATTCTGTATTCATGATTAATACGATCAACTCCCAGTATAGAAAACACCATTATAACTTATTTACTTAACTGTAACAAACTGTTGAAAGATCCTCACCAAAGCTCCATGTTCTAAAAATGTTCCATGTTCTTACCACAATGTTCAAAAAAAAATTCACAGCAACAAACTATGCTTGTGATTCTCATGAGTTTGCTTTTGCCAAAAGTCAACTGTAGTTGTTCAGAGATAAACTGAAACATGAAAAGCATCTAGTTTCATGTATTGTAGGTGTTATGCCAAAAATAATAAAATAATAATAATGTGAAAACTATTCTAATGGTAGGAATCCCATTCTATCTATAAGTGTTATCAATGAGTAATGTGGAGATTGTTTTTTTTTTTTTTTTGTTTTGTTTTTTTCTCAAAAAAAAAAAACAACAAACCAAAACTGTAAAACCCAAACCTATTTGTTTTTGAGAAATAAAATAGGTTTGGGTTTTACAGTGAAGATGACGAAAATATTGATTCTCAGTGAAGAGTCTGTATTATTCAAGTGACAGCATAATTGGATAATGAAAATAGTTACACCATAATACGGCTAGATTTTGCAAAGGCATTTGATAGAATACTGCATGGAAAACTAGTACATAAGTTGGAGTAAATGGGGATAGTTATAAGGCTCTAGTGGCATTGATGGTGGGGAGGGAGCTGACAGGCATCAGAGGGTGATGTTTGGTTTAGTGCTCCAGGGCCACTATTTAATTTGTATGTTAATGATATAGGGAAAGATTTAAGGGGAGGGGGGAAGATATTCAGTTGTTTGCTCACAAATCAAAACTAAATAAATCATCACTGTGAAAAAAGGACAATGGTTGTCAATTTAATGTTGCAAAATGTAAGGTAATGCACTTCAAGATTGAAAGATTACATACTTTGTATCAAATTGATGCCACTGGATTACAGGAAATTGTCAGGGATAGGAATCGAGGGGCGGGGGTGATGGTGGACAGATGGTTGCCACATCTTGACCACTGTGCACAGATTTGGTCACTTGGGTTTCTTGTGGATTAGGAGAAGATTCAGAGATGAGTGACCAAGCTGGTGACAGGTCTGTGGAATGCTCCCTATTAGTATAGATTGAGCATGTGAGTTGCAGAGGAGAAGGAACATGATAGAATGTTACTAAAGGGATTCTATAAGATTGGCACAACTAAACTTTTCAACACATGGTGAGGAGGGGAAAACAGGGGTAATTCCTGTTTTCCCCTCCTTGTATAAGAATGTAGTTAGTAAGGGTATGCGGACTTTTTTTTTTCTTGAAGAGTAGCAAATGATTGGATTGTCAGAGTGAGTGCTCCGATAGTTAATGAGTTTAAGGAGAGGTATGATAGTTAGTGTGGGTCTCCTGCCATTAGTATGTACAAAAAGGCTTAGGTATTGTTCATTATTCATAATAAAGCTTAACAGTATAACTACACCAAGAGGGGGGGGGGATGCATTTATTAAACTTACTAATATTTTACTGGTTTTCTACCCACATCATCAAAGCACAATGAAACTGTGACAGGCACACACACACACACAGTACTAAAGCAAGTAATTGTAGAAACAATATAAATTGTAACTGACACCTAATACCCTTATGTGGTACCCTTTATGGGTCAGATAACTACAAAGTTAATTCAGAGAAGTCTGGCTATTAGGTCTTAAAATCATTGTCTCCCAGATCTTTGATGAGCACTTTATAGTTGATGCTAATTTTAAGAATAGCCTCTCAGACCTGTAATGACTTCTATGTAATAAAGATTTTTTCTCCATCTGATCCTACATGAAGGAGTATCCAGAGCATGGTCTGCCTGCTAATCCTGACTTGCTATGCAGATGATCTCGGATGTAAATTTTATGTTCTTCAAGGGGTATATAATAGATCTACCAGTCTGTCCAAAGTAGACTAACTTGCAGGCACAAAGAACTTTATACACTCCTGGATGTTCAAGAGGATGTAGTTGATCTTTTGAAGAATATATACAAGCACTAGTTGAATGAAAGGTTTGAAAGTAGTGGGGAGATCATATTTGCAAAGAACTTGGGCTATTTTTTCTAATGTACCCTTAACATATGGAATGGGACTATACTATAGTTGTACTATAAATTAAAGATGTAAGAAATTATATTCTTGGTTTAATCCTTTATCCAAGTAGAAGCAAACAAAGTTTGTGCCTGAAGGACTAGGCAACTTATATATAGAAACTAATGATTTCACATCACTCGCCTTATTATCCCATAATGCAAAGCATATCCTGAAATCCACATATTCAGTCCTGAAAATACTTCAGGCTTTGTTTGCTTACACTTGGATAAAGGATTAAACCAATAATATAATTTCTTGGCATCTTTAATTTTTAGTATAACCAAGTGGAAAAACTTCCAACAACATATTTACACAAACAATCACACCACCACCCTTCCCAACAGTATGGTATCCTCAAAACTCTTACTCACTGAGCCAGGGCTATTTGTTCAAATGACACAGCCCTTGAAACTGAGCTTAGGGACCTTTGCAACACCTTTTTAGCCAATGGCTACAGCCCATATAAAATAGATAAAACATTACATGTACCTCCATCCCTCCTACACCCAACACACACAGGATTACAGCAAAACCATTCCATATGTTAAGGGTACATCAGAAAAAATAGCCAAAGTTCTTCGGCTATTTTTCTGATTTGGCTATTCTTAACATATGGAATGGGACAAATATGATCTCCATACCACTTTCAAACCTCATTCATCTAGCTACTTTTATTCATTCTCCTAACAATTCACTATATTCTCTTGATCATCCAATAAAGCTCCTTGTTCCTGCAAGTTAGTCTGCTTTAGACAGACTGTTAGATCAGTTAACATACACCTTGAAGAACATAAAAATTACATCCAGTATCCTCTGTATGGCAAGTTGGGATTGGCAGACCATGCTTTGGATACTCCTTCACATAGGATCAGATGGAGAAAAAAATCTTTATTACATAGAAGTTGTTACAGGTCTTAGCTATTCTTAGATTCAGTATCAGCTGTGGGAGACTATCATTTTAAGACCTAATAGCCATACTTCTTTAAATTAACTTGTAGTTATCTGACCCATAGAGGGTGCCACATGAGGACATCACTGTACGTGTCAGTTACAATTTAAATTGTTTCTACAATTACTTGGTTTAGTGCTGTGTGCCTGTTACTGTTTCATTGTGCTTTGATAATGCTGGGTAGAAAACCAGTGAAATATTAGTGAGTTTAATAAGTGAAGCCTTTGACTCTGTTGAGATGCCTCATATAATAATAATAATAATTAAGGAAGCATCAGTAGCCATTCTAGAATTTTCATTAATTTTTGAAAGTGTAAGGTTTGTTAAATAAGAAAAATGTATGTAGGTTACTATCATCAGCAAAACTGAGAATGAGATTGACATTTGAGATTAGCAAATGAATCAATACGTAAGTTGTGACGAAAGAATGATCTAGGATTTGTGGATCTGTGTTCTGTGTTTGAGGGAAAGAAGGATTTGTATAATACTGATGGACTAAATCTAAATGGTTTCGGTGCTAGACTAGAGAAAGCTTAGTTCACCAAGCATGCTGAAGTACAAAATCAGGAAATCTTAAGCAGTTAGGGTGCAAGCAATTTAGTGTTTGTGTAAAGCCACCCATGAGGTGAGCGAGTGTGAGAATGACCAAGTTCAGAATCGAGTCTCTCAGGCAAAAATATTGAATAGGGTAGTCAGGTCAGAAAGTAATGGTAGTTGAGGTCCTAAAGGAATGCTGCAGTTTCTATATACTAATGCCAGAAGTTTCAGGAACAAGAGAGACCAGTTTCTAGCATTGGTTAGTGCATTCTCGACAAAAGTTATACGCATTGGTGGGACTTGGCTAACAGCAGATGATGTAGTCAAGTTGATGAAAAATTTGGTATTTTCAGCGAAGGAAATGCCAAAGGGGGGGGGGTCAGGAATGATCTGGAACATACATCGGCAAATTGGTACAATAAGTGCAAGTTGAGTGATATTGTACAGGGCCTCAACTATGGAGATATGGACTAGAAGGAAGAAAGATCAAGAAAAATAGAATTTATACACCTACTGAGAGATGATTACTTGAGGCAGCATGTGATGGAGGAGACTCAGAGTGTGAAAGTATTGGACTTAGTCATGGGATCAGAAGAGCTATCCATAACCAAGATGCCGCATTGTCTCCAGTTGGTAAAAGCAACCATGCAGTCTTGAATTGGGAGATAGTAAAAAAGGGATATATTCTGTCAAGAAGGGATATACGTGAAACTGCAAGGCAGGTTATTATGACAAGCTTAGAAGGAAGTTTGAATCTGTGCCATGGCATAAAACCTTGCAAGGAAAGGATGTTAGTAGTGCATTGGAAATAGTTAAGGAGCATCTAGAGGAAGCAATATTAAAAGGCATACCCAAGGTGAGACAGATTAATCACGTACGAGTTAGATGGATGAGCAATATCCATAAGCATGAGCTGCAGAAGAAGAAAATGCTGTGATAAGGTGTATATAAGGAAAAAGGTGTGGTAAGGAAGGCAAAATCAGATTATAAGAAGAATCTAACCAAGCAAATCAAAGGTAATCCATTTTACACAAATTATGGACTCTACAACTGTGTTATAAATAATTATTTTTAATTTCCCGACTTTTCGGCCTTCGTATTAAGGTCATCATCTTGAGTATAGACATATATAGAGAGACAACGATTTGATCAACAGTTATTCTACTGGCCTGACCTCTAGTGAAAATAAAATAAAATTACAATAAATAAATGAAATAAAATAAATTAACTACATCAAAGCTATATTCTATTTAAGAACATCATAGAAACATTCTTTCATATAGATAGTTTTGTTACACTGAAAAAGATGTCCTAATTTAACATGACAATTGTTATATATTAGATTTAGGATCCTGGATTACCTATGATCCTATTTATAATTAACTCTTAGGGAGAAAGGTTAAGTGGGTTGAATATGTGCCTACCATATACTTGGGATTTTTAGGCCATCATTATTATTAAGATTAGGGTGATTAATAATTTATATTCATACCATATTTTGGTGTGATGTAAACAACAGGTGCTTTTTCATTCAATTCTGTGTAAAGTGTCCAGGACATGATCAGAAAGGTAAGACAGATTAATCATGTATGAGTTAGATGGATGAGCAATATCAATAAGCATGAGCTGCAGAAGAAGAAGAAAATGCTGTGGTAGGTATATAAGGAAAAAGGTGACCAGCATGGTAAGGAAGGCAAAATCAGATTATAAGAAGAATCTAGCCAGGCAGGCCAAAGGTAATCCATTTTACACAAATTATGGACTCTATAACTGTGTTATAAATAATTATATTAATTTCCCTATGTTTCGACCTTCATATTAAGGTCATCATCTGGAGTATACATGTATATATAGAGACAAGCTAAATTACATTTCACATAGTATGCTGAAGAGACAATTATTATTATTATTATTACGTAACACCTCCAGGGAGTCCAAAGACTCATCGAGAGAGGGCATCTACTCTACAACTCTCTGTCTCCACTACTCAATCCACCAACTACAACGAACCGCAACTACCATTATCATCTACACCAACGCCACTACCGCCCAACATCACCACTAGTATTTTCCAGACAATCGCAAACATCCATGCCCAATGCGGGATTCAAACCTGCAGCCGTTTGGCTGGAGGGCGGATACACTAACACTCAGCCAACCAGGCTAACAATACCATATTTGTTGACCATAGTTATTATATTTAATGTGTCATTTATGTTCCTTTTTTCCTGATAGGAATTGTGCGTCCTATTTCCCCCTATATAGGGCAAATTATTATAGGGCCATGATTTGATCAACGATTATTCTACTGGCCTGACCTCTAGTGAAAATAAAATAAAATTACAATAAATAAATGAAATAAAATAAATTAACTACATCAGAGCTATATTCTACTTAAGACAACATCAGAGAAACATTCTTTCATATAGATAGTTTTGTTACAGTAAAAATTATGTCCTAATTTCACATAGCAATTGTTATATTAGATTTAGGGATCCTGGATTACCATAGGTAATCCAGGATCCCTATTTATAATTAACACTTAGGGAGAAAGGTTAAGTGGGTTGAATATGTGCCTTCCATATGCCTGGGATTTTTAGGCAATCATTATTGTTAAGATTAGGGTGATTGATAAGAATCTCACAGGCCTCTGTAAATTTATGTTCATACCATGTTTTGGTGTGATGTAAACAACAGGTGCTTTTTCATTCAATTCCGTGTAAAGCGTTCAGGGCATGATCAGAAAGGTAAGACAGATTAATCATGTACTAGTTAGATGGATGAGCAATATCAATAAGCATGAGCTGCAGAAGAAGAAACTGCTGTGTTAGGTATATAAGGAAAAAGGTGACCAGCATGGTAAGGAGTGCAAAATCAGATTAATATAATAACTATGGTCAACTTTCAGTTGACCATAGTTATTATTTTTAATGAGTCATTTATGTTCCTTTTTTTCTGATAGGAATTGTGCATCCTATTCCCCTCTATAGGGCAAATTACAGGTGCAATGAATATAGTTATACTCCAGGGTGGACCAGCAGAGGAAGTGGATCCTTGGATGAGTTGAGTAAGATTTTTAATTTTGCTGGAGGTTTAAAGGTGGCTTTAAGGTTGTATTTTTTAGTATTCTGTTTATTTTGTCTGATATCCCTTTAATATATGGAATGGTTACAGTTTTATTGTAGTCTTGTTTATTTTTGTTTTTAAGTGAGGTCTTGTACAGAATTTTGTTGATAGTATTTTGGCTGAAAGTTTATTGAAATAATAAATTTAGTTTAATCCTTTATCCAAGTGTTTGGCTGTAACCATTTTTTAGGAAGCCATTGCTAATAATTTTTAATTCATCTTTAAGTGCTTGTTCATTGGAGAAAATCTTCAAAGTCCTGTTTTTTAGTGTATTAATTACCCCTAGTATTTGTGTTGGGTGATGGTAGGAGATTTTGTGTATATATTGGCCAGTATGTGTCGATTTCCGGTAAACAGTGAAGAAAGACTGCCAAAAGGAAGACGTGTGAATCTAGAAACACTACAGGACAAATTCCCTCCTGATATCACAGCACTCTTTGCTCGTGTACTACGTTCTGGCTATTTTGTGTGGCAAAACACTTTCTACCTACAAAAAGAAGGTACAGTGAATATGCTTACGATTATCCCCCCCCCCCCATTGCTAACTTGTACATGGAACATTTTGAGCAACATGCTTTAGATTCTTCTCCTTTAAAACCCAAAGTCTGGCTGAGATATGTTGATGATGTTTTTGCTATCTGGCCCCATGGCCACCAAACATTAGACACTTTCCTCACCCACCTAAACAAACAACACGAACGCTACTATTCACAATTGAGATTGAAAAGCAGAACACACTGCTGTTTCTAGATATACTTGTCACACGTCTTCCTTCTGTCAGTCTTTCCTTCACTGTTTACTAGAAAATGACACATATTGGCTAATATATACACAAAAACTCCTACCACCACCCAGCACAAAAACTAGGGGTCATTAATACACTAAAAAACAGGGCTTTGAAGATTTGCTCCAATGAACAAGCACTTAAAGATGAATTTAAAGTTATCAGCAATACCTTCCTAAAAAATAGTTACAGCCAAAACTACTATCAACAAAATTCTGTAAAAGACCTCACTTAAAAACAAAAAATAAACAAGACTACAATAAAACGTAACCATTCCATACATTAAAGGGATATCAGACAAAATAAACAGAATACTACAAAAATACAACCTTAAAACCACCTTTAAACCTCCTGCAAAATTAAAAAACTTACTCAACTCATCCAAGGATCCACTTCCTCTGCTGGCCCAGCCTGCAGTATACCATATTCATTGCACCTGTAATTTGTCCTATATAGGTGAAACAGGATGCACAATTCCTATCAGAAAAAAAAGAACATAAACAACACATTAAATGTAATAACTATGGTCAAGCTGGTCTTTCTGATCATGCCCTGAACACTTTACATAGAATTGATTGGAAAAGCACCTGTTATTTACGTCACACCAAAACATGGTATGAACTGTTGTGTTGGAAATAACTGACCCACTATCCGTAGGCCATTTGTTTCCGACCCAACATGAGAGAATAGAAACTTAAGGAAAGGACATGCTTATACTTCCAAGAACAGGGCTGAGGGAGTACTGAACATATTATCATCCTAAGGTATATCAACTCGACTAAAATTATTGTTGTAAAATAAGCTAAGGAAAACTGTATTTTAGAACCATGTTAAACAGTTCAGAGTTAAAGTAACCAATCGGCTATAGCTAAGTGTATGACGTAGACAATGAGAGAGAGAGGGCGCTCGCGAGGAAGATATAAGGAGCGGTGCACAGTTCAAACGCTCTCTTGTTTGTTCTGTTCCTGTGTTCCCGTTCAAGCCTGGATGGCTGAGGAAGCTTGTCACCGGTGACCAGCAACTATCTTCCGGTTGCTGTTATAACCGAGATGAACAAAGCTACCTGTGGAATGAAGCCAGATTTTCAATAAGGAGCCATTGGTAAACCACACCAATGTAAAGATAGCAAAGGACAACCTTCGAAGAAGAAATAAGTAAGTTGCAGCAGCCATAGAAGCAAGTGGCTAATGAATACGGAAGTCTTGCCATATCCGAAATGAAAGCGTGGGGAAGTCACGGAAACCCCATTAGTAAAGACAAAATGGTAAAGTACAACCTTTTTGTCTATCTTATATAATTGTAAACGTAAAGAAGAAAAGGGGGGACAAGGATTTGAAGAGTTCCATGCATTTGTTTGCTCAGTGACTGTGTTGGACTAATTGTCTGTGTCAGAAGACTCATGCTATTCTAAAATTGTGCCAAAAGGGGAACATAACTTTTGACAGTTTGTTAGGAAGAAGCTGATAGCTGTAGTATTGAATGTTAGCCTGACTTACGCTTAAAGTGTGGGGCATAGAAACTTTACAGAGTTGAACTTTGTCTTCTATGTTAGTGTCTTCTATGTTCTATGTTAGATTCACACTATTTTAAACTATTTTAAAATAGTGTAAATTTGATATGCCATGCGTAAACCTTACTAACAATTGTACATAGGGGATGAGCATTGATTAATTCTGTAAAGATTGATCGAGTTTGAGCTTAATTGTAATGCAGAGATATCTAGTTGAAATACTTAAGCTTAGAGAATGAAATTTTCTAAAAAAATGAGATCACTTAATCTAAAAAGGGGGGGGAGGATTCAGACTTTCAATTCTGAACAAGCTGGTAATTTAGTAACGAAGTTATTATTTCAAGTATGTTTAGAATGTCTAATCGAATGTGTATCTTTTCTTGTGCTATAATAAATGTATTCTTTTAAACCAAAGTTCTGTTGTTTTGAGACTGACCTACCATTTATAAAGAACTTTCAGACCAGTGTGAGGGGGAACATTTCATGCAAGATAGAAAGGAGAGCCACGACTACTCACCACGTGATCCCTATGTTAACTAATGTTACCAAGATAATCAATTAAGTATCAGGATTTAGTTACCGGCTGGCGAAATCGTTCTAAAACAAATTTGTTGGAAACTAAATTTCTGGTACACAGGAATATAGGACAATAATAGTAGTAAATAAAGAATAAAAAGAAAGTAGATGTAACAAGGGCTAGATAAGAGATATAACAATAGTGCAGTCAACTTAGGAGCAAAATAAAGATAACACAAAATAGGGAACTAAAGAGTAGGAGGTGTAATAAATAAATTATAATAAAATAAAACAGAGAGAGCGAGAGAAACATGAGACATAACAGAACATATATTTAATTGGGCCTGTGAAATTCTTATCAATCATCCTAATCTTAACAATAATGATGGCCTAAAAATTCCAAGCATATGGAAAGCACATATTCTACCCACTTAACCTTTCTCCCTAAGAGTTAATTATAAATAGGACCATAGGTAATCCAGGATCCTAAATCTAATATAACAATTGTCATGTTAAATTAGGACATCATTTTTACTGTAACGAAACTCTCTATGTGTAGGATTGTTTCTCTGATGTTGTCCTAAATAGAATATAGTGTGATGTAGTTAATTTATTTTATTTCATTTATTTATTGTAATTTTATTTTATTTTCACTAGAGGTCAGGCCAGTAGAATAACTATTGATCAAATCATTGTCTGTTCAGCATACTATGTGAAATGTAATTTAGCTTCTCTCTGTATATATATGCGTATACTCCAGATGTTTTGACCTTAATATGAAGGTCAAAACTTCGGGAAATTAAAATAATTATTTATAACACAGTTGTAGAGTCCATAATTTGTGTAAAATGAATGCTGATCACCGTAGCACTAAAGGAAAGGTAAACCAAAAGAGTTCTTTTGTTATGTGGCAAGTAACAGGAAGATTCACAATGGAATATTAACCTTAATAGGGTGGTTATTAGATGACACAAGCAGATAAAATAGTTGAATTACTGAGTGATTACTTTGCAAGACTATATCATCCAAGTGAAGTTACTTCTCTGATACATGTGATAGAGATTGATGTGGAAACAGAGATGGATGAATCTCTGCAGAATCTCAAAGTAAATACAACTGTGGAATTAGATAGAATATCAGCTCAAGTTTTGCAAGGGAACTGACAATGCCACTGACTAGGCTCTTTAATAAGTCTCAGCTCTGGTAGACTTCCAAGAGACTAAAGGGCAAAATAATTCCCTTGCATAAGAGACGTTCTAACCACAGTAGCAAATTATAGACCAATCAGTATCTCAGGAGTGGTGGTAAAAGTACTGGAAAAATTGGTTAAAATGAGAATTCAAGAATGGATGGATAAGAATACGATATTGTATGAGGGACGACATTACATTATTAAGGTCCATTATTCCTTAGTAATTTACTAATTTTTTATAATAGAGTGACAACCGAATTGGATAAAGCAAATAGCTACATGATAATTCTGCTGGGTTCTGTAAAAGGCATTTGACACAATACCCCACAGAACTTTGTTATGCAAATTAGAACAAACGGTGATGGATAAGAGGCTGGCTGCTGAACAGATATCAAAAAGTGGTATACGCAGGAGCAGAACCAAATAAAAGCAGGTGACTAGTGGTGTGCCACAAGGATCAGTGCTAGGACTACTACTGTTTAATTTCTACATAAATGATATAGGAAATGACCTGAAAGGAAATATTCAGTTGTTTGCTGGTGATAGTTATAGTTAATCAAAGTGACATGGAGAGTTTGCAGGATGATTTAAATAATGGCTGTCAGCTTAATATAAAGTAATGTAAAGTTATTCATTTTGAGATAAATAGATTATATGCTGTATACCACATTGACGGAACTGTACTCCAGGAAATAGATGAAGCTAGAAATTTACGGGTGAGTGGTGGTAGACAGAGAGTTAAAGTTTAGAAGGCTTACTGCTAAGGTTGCTAAAGTAGCTCATAAGATTATTTGGCTATTGAAGAATACACTGACAAGTAGAGATAAGGAAGTTGTTATTCCACTTTATAAGGCCTTGATACATCCATATCTGGTCTACTGGGTTTCTTGGGGATGAGGAAGCGGTGGAGATTCAGAGGCAAGTAACCAATGGTTAGTGGTCTGTAGAATATTTTCCCTATGAGGATATATTTGAGGGTATGTGGATTGCAGAAGTTGGTTGATAGGAGAATAAGAGGGATTAAAGGGTTTTATTGGATTGATGCAGGGGAAATGTTACAGCACTTGGCTAGAGGGGGACCAGGACAAAAGGTCATACCTGGAAGTTGATTAAAGGTGTGGTTAGTAGGGGTGTGAGAACTAGATGTTTTGCTTAGAGAGTTGTGAATGAATGGAATGGATTGCCCGAGTCAGTTGTAGTGCTTTGTCTGTTAATGGGCAGTAATTAGACAAGAGGTATGATAGATTGTGTGAACAGTTGGGGGTCTCCTATGATGAGTCTTCAGACTCCATGGAGGTGATATCCATGTCAATAATAATAATTTATTTTGGAAAAATACATACCCCATCTATTAGTTGCTGAAAACAAAAGACTGATCATAATATGAGTAAAAAGCTTAAGATCTCTTTACACATCTGATATTAGACCCCTGCTGATATCATTAATGTATAGATTGAACAGTAATGGCCCAAGGACTGAACTGTGAGGTATACCACTGGCCACTTTAAATCTGGCAAATTCACACCCACTATACCACTTTTTGTATCTGTCTGTCAACCATCTCCTGATCCATGTCAAGAGTTTGTATTCCAATCTTATTCTCCAGTTTATGCAATAGTCTTTCGTATGATATCCTATCAAATGCCTTAGTAAAATCCAACATTATCATAGTGTATCCATTCCCTTTGTCAACTTGGCTGTAACATTGTTATAAAATATGAAAAAATTGCTAAAACATGACCTTCCTTTGGAAACCCATACTTCTCCTTGCAGAGTATAGCTTGTTTGTCTACCCATTTCTGTATGCGAGTTCTTACCAACTTCTCTAAAATCTTCATTACCACACCAGAGAAATACTGTTAGGTCAGTAGTTAGACACATCAGTTTTTGCACCACCCTTGTGCAATGAAACTATCATACATTCCTTTGGTATCATTCCTGAGCTGAGACTCAAGTTATACAAACATGTGAAAGGCCTGGCCAATTCAGATGAACATTCTTTTAGCAAACAGGCTGATATTCTGTCTGTCCCTATTAACAAATTCTTATCCAAGTTATGCAACAGCTCTTCAACCTCATTTTCATGAACCTCTAACTCTTCATCCAATGCAGCAGTCGCACTGTGCACCATGTTACATACACCTGGTTGATATATCTTAGCAAAGTGAGCACTCATTAATTGAACAATCTCATTAGCTTCCAACACTTGAGTACCATCTGCATTCAATAAAGTTATTCTTTCACATTGATTCTTTCTTTTGCTTGCAGCATAATGATAAAATTCTTTTGGATTGCCTTGAGCTTGCATGGCCAATTTCTTTTCATATTCTGATTTAGCTCTCCGCACAATACTCATTACTTTTCTGGCCTGAGCTTTATATATATTTCATGACTCCTCTCACTCTTATTCTCACAATATTCTTTCCACATCATCTTCTTCCTGCAGATCTCTTGCTTAATAAGGTTACACATCCATTTCACTCCCAACTTATTTATTCTTTGAACACTAAGGATACATTCAGATACCACCACATTTAAGCACTTTTCAAAGATTCCCATACATTGCTGACATTTTTCCCATTCAGTAACTAATACCATGGGACCAAAGTTAGTATTCTCCTAAGGTGATCATAATTTCCAGATTTGTAGTTCAACATGCAACCTGTTCTAATCAGAGTATCAATACAATTAGATACTTCCCAAGAAAACACAGCATGATCACTATCACCAACTGGTGGTAAAATAGCCATAGTCCTAATAGAGATCTCTTCTGATGCTATGAGCAAATCCAACACTCTTTGACCTCGAGTTCCTTCTTTCACATGCTGCTTTAGAAAGTCATCTTGCAAATTCAATAAATTCCTCTTCTTTCTTATAAGATTTCTCATCTATCCAATCAATTATTGGAAAATTAAAAGTCACCCATAATAATCATTCATTTGGTACTCATAAGGAATTGCCGATGCATTTCTTTGTCTCTTGCAAATAAACTGCAAAATATGCAAATTAATTTGTGACAATTCAGTCGCATGGAAATCCCTTCAGGCATAAAACTAAATTCTGACAACTATAATTAAATAATTATAAATAATGATATAGGTGAAGATTTGGATGGAGATATTCAGTTGTTTGCAGATGATGCAAAGTTAGGATGAACCATTGAAGGGTAATGAAGATGTTGTGGCCTTACAAGAAGACTTGAATAAATTGAGTGATTGGACATGGAAATGGGGATGTGAGTTTAATGTTACAAAATGTAAGGTTTTAAAATTTGGAAAACAAAGATTATTATTATTTCGGGCGACTCCAGGAGTCCTTAGACTCATCGAGGGAGGCCCTAAACATCATGTTCACACAACTATGCGATTACATTCTCACAGTATCTATCATACCTTGTCTTGAACTCGTTCACCGTCATAGCACCCACAACAGACTCTGGCAGCTTATTCCACTCATTTACCACTCTAAAAGTAAAGAACCCAGCTCTAACACCCCTGCTAACCACACTCTTGCCCAGCTTCCACAAGTGTCCCCTAGTTCTCCCACCACCAGTCCTGATCTCAAAAATATCCTCTGAATTAACCCTATAGAATCCCTTTAGCAATTTGAATGTCTCAATCATATCTCCCCTCCTCCGCCTATCGACTAGTTTCTGCAACCCACAAATCTTCAACCTGTTCTCATATGGTTCATTCCATAGACCTGTTATCATCTTAGTCACTCGCCTCTGGATCCTCTCCACCTCCTCCCCATCAAGAAGGAACCGAGGTGACCAAATCTGGGCACAGTAGTTGAGATGAGGTCTTATCAAGGCTCGGTACAGAGGTACAATAACTTGCTTGTCTCTGCTCGTCAAGGTATTTTTCAACAACCAAGTGAGTTGATGAGCTGATTTAGCTACTTTTGCAATGTGCCCCCTAAACTTCATCTCCCTATCCACCAACACTCCCAAGTACCTGGTCTCATCAATCTCTTGGAGTACAGTTCCACCAATGTGGTATACTGCTGCTAATCTTTTCACCCCAAAATGCATAACCTTACATTTTGTCACATTAAATTGACATCCATTCTCCTTAGCCCAGAACTCCAATCTATCTAAGTCATCCTGCAAGACTTTGACATCTTCTGCATTCACTATTGCCCTACCCAACTTTGTATCATCAGCGAACAAATGAATTGTTCCACTTAGATCCTTCCCTATATCATTAATGAACAGATTAAACAGCAGTGGTCCAAGAACAGAACCCTGCGACACACCACTAGTCACAGGCCGTCTTTTGGACTCTACTCCTGAATAAACTACTCTTTGATATCTCTCCATCAACCAACCACCTATCCATCTCACCAACCCTATATCCATTCCCATATGTTGTAGTTTACGGATTAGTATTCCATGTGGTATCCTGTCAAACGCCTTTGCCATGTCCAGCAGTATCACTGTAAATCCATTTCCCTTATCCAGTTCAGCCGTCACCTTGTTATAAAACTTGAGCAAGTTACTGAAGCATGATCTACCCTTCACAAAGCCATGCTGTCCCCTGTACAGTATCTCGTTTTCATCAATCCATTCCTGTATTTTTCCCTTGACTACTTTCTCTAAGACCTTGACAATGACTCTTGATATGCTGATCGGTCGGTAATTTGCAACTGTAGTCTTGGATCCTCCTTTATGCAATGAAACTATTTTCCCCTCTTTCCACACCTTCGGGACTAAGCCAGACCTGAGACTCAGATTAAACAACATGGTCAAGGGCACTGATAATTCTTTAGCCGCTTCAAATAAGACCTGTGCCAGTATACCATCCAATCCCACAGATGTGTTCACATTAAGGTTCTGTAATAGACTAGTCACCTCCACTTCATTCATCACTATTCCCATATAAACTAATGGTTCCTTCATTTTTTCAATGTCACCACCTGGATGATATGCTTTTGCAAAGTGCGCGCTCAGTAACTCCACTATATCGACTGATTCAGTGACCTCCTTACCATCGTCATTCCTTAAAATCATTTTGCCGTGTACAGTTTTTTTCTTGCTTGCAGCATATTGAAAGAACTGTTTGGGATTCTCTTTTGCTTGCAAAGCTAGTTTCCTTTCATAATCCGCTTTTGCTTTTTTTACCACACTCGTTACCTTTCTGGCCTGCACTTTATACCATTCGTGTGCCTGCAGGTCACCCCTTTCTTTAAATTCCCTCCACAGTTGTTTCTTTTTTTGCAGCTCAAGCTTAATGGTGTTATTCATCCATTTAACCCCTACTTGTTTTACTATTCGGATCCTAGGTATACAATCAGCCATTACCTCCTGTAAATGCTCCTTGACCACTTCCCATGCTCTATCGACGTCCAGCCCTTGTAGTTGTACATGCCATGGCACTGATCCAAGCAATCTCCTAAGCTTGTCATACTTGCCAGCACGGTAATTCCACATATACCCTGTCTTAATCGAAAATTCCACACCTTTAGCCACCTCCCAGGTCAAGACCTTATGATCACTCTCACCAATAGGTGGCAACATGGTCATATTCATTACAGTCAGATTCTCAGATGCTATTACCAGGTCAAGCACTCTCACACCCCTAGTATTTTCAATTACATGCTGTCTCAGATAGTTATCCCTTAATAATTGAATAAAATCCTTTTCCTTCCTCACATGTGTCCTCTCCTCCTTCCAATCAATGTTACCATAGTTGAAATCCCCCATAATAATTACCCTCCTTCCACTCATTTCATCAATTTCCCTATGCATACTATCTCCACCATCTATTCCATCACCTGGTCTATAGCAGCACCCAACTGAATATTTTATTCTGCCAGTCTCAATCTCACACCAAATAGCCTCAAATGAGCTCCTTTCACTATCCTGCGATACAACTTCAATTCTCCTTGGCTGCAGTTCATCAGCTATCATCAATAATACCCCTCCCCCCATTTTATTCTCTCTGTCCCTCCTAAACACACTATAACCTACACATTCTATCCCATTAACTATATCTTCTTCCATCAGCCATGTTTCACTAATGCCAATAACCTGTGGCCAGGAAGAGCCAATCAAGGCCAAAAATTCTTCCTTCTTGTTCATTATACTCCTGGCATTAGTATACATGAAATGCAGTGATCCCTTAGTCCCACCCCTATATTGATGCATTATTCTAAATGACCCATTCCCATTTTTTGTTCTTAGTGCTGGCTCGGGTACATTATATACATTCTTACACTCATTCTGTCTCATTCATGGGATGCAGAATTTATGCTTGGTGAGGATATATTGTTGGAGGTGGAAGAAATAAGAGATCTGGGGGTGATAGTGGATAAGGATCTGAAATTTAGGGGACACATAGCCAAAATTGTGAAGAAACATAAAGGCTTCTGGGAATGATGCAGAGGACACTGACGTGTAGAAGTAGAGAGATTCTTGTTCCATTGTATAAGGCTTTGATTAGACCACACATTGACTATTGTGCCCAATTTTGGTCACCTGGTTTTCAGAAGGATGAAGAGATGTTGGAAAGGGTCCAAAGGCGATTGACTAAGGTGGTTTCTGACCTCTGGAGTGTTGAGTATGAGGAAAGATTGAGAAGATGTAATTTGCAGAGTCTGGTGGACAAGAGGAAGAGGGGAGATATGATAGAGACCTACAAGTTGGTAAGGGGTTGTTATAGGATCAATGCTGGAGAAGTTCTACAGAAAATAGTGGGAGATCGGGGGAGAAGTCATCCCTGGAAACTGTATAAAGAGGGTGTGAGTAGGGGAGTGAGAGGCAGGTTCTTTTCGTGCAGAGTTGTAAATAATTGGAATGCCTTGCCTGAGAGTGTAGTGTCTGCAAGGAGTTTGAATGTGTTCAAGGCACAGTATGACGAGTTGTGTGTGTGTGTGATAAACGGACCTCCCAGACGAGTCCTTGACTCCATGAGGTCTTGGGGTAATAATAATAATAATATAAAATATTATTAAAAAATTATTAATATTACAGTTTACTGATTACAGTAAACTGTAATCTTCACTGTTAAGCCTAGATAACTGTTGATGGCAGCATTAATGTATAGTCTCCCTTTTGCAAACAGACCTGGTTCAAATTCCACTGTGCCATGTATATTTGTGAATATTTTTAGATGGTAAATTATTTTCATTGTCATGTGGGAGACCACTACTTGTTTAATGGAGGCCTGAAGTGGCCTTTTTAAGCTACTTCATGCTTAGTCTGTACATTAATTTCTAACATACTCTTCATAATTTTTGCTCTGTATCACTCATTCTGTTTAATCTGTGAATGAAATGGATCGTTGTTACATAGTACAAAATGAAGTATTCTGATCTACCTAAGAAAATCTCATTGATGAATTTCATTCTACATTTCACTCTTTTTGTTCTACTTGTGCTAGAGCAAGTTTCTAAAATTTTCCACAAACAGATCTGTAAAGAACTTGCTGAAAACTATTGAATGAACTCCAATTTATTTATAGAAGATATTTTTATATACAAGGATATATATATAACTAATTATATTTTATATACCCTTGTATATACCAACATTTTATTTAATATATTGCAGAATTTTAAACACTTCAGAAAACGCAAAAGAAATGTGTATTCATGACTTATTTTTAATGGTATTAACAATACCAAATGAACTGTTTTGTAAAAAAGATGTTTTATTAATTTGTTTATATTTCACTGAATTTCAAATCACAATAATCAGAGCATAACACAGCATGTATCTGCAACAGTGAGTAAGTGAAACAGTACAATTTTAACAGATAAAAGATCTAAACTCATAATTTGGCACCCTCTAATGTTGTAAAGTAAAGGGGAAAAAATTACAGCTATGTGAGAGTTACTTTTAAGTTAACAGTCTCCCAAATTTTGGGGATATTAATGCAACCAAATTTGTTTGGGTTAGGAGAACTCTTCATAGCCATGGCCGACTAAAAAATCTTTTGGATCTGCCAAAACTTCGAAATAGCACAAATAGTTTTCTTCCATCTAATTCTGTGGGCTGTCCAAAACGTGATCTGCCAATCCTGACTTGCCATAATAATGGTAATGGTGCTTCCTGTCTGCCCATAGTAGACCAAGTCACAGTCACAAGGAACTTCATGCACTCCAGGGTATGCTAGAGGGTGACGTTTATCCTTAGGAGAGTGGATCACAGCTGCTAATTTAGCATGAGGTTTGAATGTGGTGCGAAGGCTATGCTTCATTAGTATTTTGGCAATCTTTTCTGTTGTACCTCTGACATAGGAAATAGGAATGGTAATGTTGTATTCCTGTGTATTAGAGGAGGGAGAAATAATGGGGTTATGTAGTATTTTATATTTTAATAGATAATATAGTATTTTATCTATTTTGTAGGAATTTTAGCCATTGGCCAAGAAAGTATGGTGCGGATATTTGAGTTCTGTGGACGGAGCTATATCATTAGAACAAAGGGCTCTGGCTCTGTGTGTAAATGTTTTTAAAATACCATACTGTTGGGCTGGATGATGATGTGATTGTTTATGTAGATATATTCCTTTTTGTGTTGGCTTTCTGTACACAGAAAAAATAGTGATCTATCTGAAAGGCAGGTGACTAATGTGTCATTCCTATTCCCTATGACAAAAACATCCAAAGTATATGTTAAAGATATCAAGCTATTTTAAACCTAGTTTTAATCCATTTCCCAAGTAAGCAAACAGACAAGTAAGTCAAGTTTGCGGCTGCAAGTCTGGGTGACCTTAGGCAACTCGTGATAAAGGTGGAATAAACTCTGATCGCTTTTCTTAGTATTTACCCTTAATGCAAAGCACTCCTTGAGGAGATGTATGATGCTATGCATTAAAGGTAACGGGCCACTACCCAGACTGGTTTCGACCTTTATTGAGGTCTCATCAGTGGGAGCCAGGCTTAGAAAAACTTTCTACATCCAAAGTATCTTGTCCGTGGGGCCAAATGACAAACACATCATCAAAAAAGCATAACTGCACTAGGGGCTTGTATGTAGCTGTGGTAAGTACCATATTTTTCCGTGTATAAGACGATAATTTTTTCTAAAATTTTTATACCAAAAATTGGGGATCGTCTTATGCACAGGGGGTAACCAGTTGAGAGACCCGGAGTTGCTGTAGCCAAACTGCCAGTACCTTGTCTCTGCAAACAGGCTTCTGCCAATGACTAGCCTTTGTTAACTCTGTCGATCGACGTCATTAATGGCTGATTCTGAATAAACCAATCAGAACTCTGAAGCATTCATACATCTGTAACTCGTTGGGGAGTAAGTTAATGCATTAACAATATTTTGAGCACTAACCCATAAAAATGTCCAAAAATAAAAAACAATTGTCATATTCTTCAAAATTCAAGTTAAAAGTCATCAATTACGCAAAAGAACATGGTAATAAAGCTTCAGAGAGACAGTTTGGACCTCCTCCCACTGAGTATGATTAGACAGTGGAGAAAACAGGAAGAACAACTACTCAAGATGCCAAAAAAGAAGAGGGCCTTAAGAGGAAAACCAGCAAAATGGCCAAACTTGGAGCAGAGGCTAAGACTTGGATTATGGAGTGCGCCAGAGTGGGATATGTGTGTGTCAACCAAGCTTTTTCAATATAAGGCAAAATGGTGCTTCAACTTCATGAGGAGAGAAGGGTTGGCAATGAGAACACAAACCAAGTTAGCCCAGAAAATGCCACCAGCTTATGAGGATAAAATCCAACAGTTTTACTCCTATGTCATAAAACTTCGGAAAAAATATGCTTTTGAACCAAGTCAGATATTCAAAAGCATGGATGAGGTACCTCTCAATTTTCATGTGCCTTCCAACAGAACTGTTGATATGAAAGGGGTCAAAACAGTGGCAATCAAAACAAGTGGTCATGAAAAGACACACTATACTACTGTCCTTTCATGCTATGCAGATGGTACCAAACTGCCTCCTATGCTCATTTTTAAGAGGAAAACGTATCCTAAAGAGAGCATACCACTTTGCATTCTTGTCCAAGTTCATGAGAATAGCTGGATAAATGAAGAGATCATGGCTATTTGGTTTGCAAAGATTTGGTCCAGAAGACCTGGAGGGCTCTCGAAGAGGCCAGCTCTGCTCGTGTTTGATCAGTTCCGAGCACATTTAACAGAAAAGACAAAAAGAGTTGCAGCAGATTTGCGAGCACAGCTAGCAGTTATTCCTGCTGGACTTACAGGTCAGCTACAGCCACTAGATATTTCTATCAACAAGCCCTTCAAAGCTCTGATGAAAGAATGGAATAAATGAATGCAAAAAGCAGGTGATAACATCACACTGACAGGAAGAGTGAAAAAAACCACCCATTACTGAGGTATGCAAATGATTGTGAACTCCTTCAAGAAATGTGGAACTAGCAATGCCATGGATGGAACTGAGGATGATCTCATATATATATATATATATATATAGACAGTGACTCAGAAGACAGCAGTGATGCAGTAGAGGTTGAAGAAAGTGATATGTCTGGAACTAATAGTGATGAAGAAAATCATATTCCTGGAACTGAGAGTGATGCATAATTTCTTAGTATGTATTTTAAAAATATTACCTAATTACTAAATATACTTTGAATATTTAAAAAAATATCAAATGTGCTCTATTTTATGTTTTAAAATATTGATTTTTTAATTTTGGGTTTGAAAAAAATAGGGTTCGTCTTATACAAGGAAAAATAAGGTATTTTGTTTTCAAAGTGTT
The DNA here is from genome assembly GCF_054136105.1 of Typopeltis vanoorti. NCBI lineage: Eukaryota > Metazoa > Arthropoda > Arachnida > Uropygi > Thelyphonidae > Typopeltis > Typopeltis vanoorti. The sequence goes on along the minus strand of NC_143572.1, from coordinate 33,493,223 downwards.
CCATGTAAAACTTGGCTGAAGGTGTGTGTGTGTGGGGGGGGGGACTCATAGCAGTTTCCATTAATGATATAGTGACCAGATTATCCAAGAACCAATGCTGGACATGTTCCACTGGTTGCATAACTTTTGTTTCCTGCTTTCTTTGCAGGTTTTCCTTCTCTCCAGGCATTATATTCTAAAATTGCTGTATTTCTTCTTATCCCAAAAGAAATATAATCATTCCTTTTCAATAAGATATTCTGCTTTCATTCTTATTATTATTATTAATTAATAATATTGTTACTTCTAAACTATCAAGAAACTTTTATTTAAATTCTCAATAATGGATGCAAAAGTAAATATCCCAAAAAACTTATTTTATATTATACAATGAATAGATATTTATTAAAAGCAACTTTTATTTAAATTCTTAATAATATATGAAAAAGTAAATATCACACAAAACTTATCTTATACAATGAATATCTATTAAAACTCTCCAAATGAACAATTTAAACATATTTTTTGGAATAATGAATTCTTTTCAATAATTCATCATCTTCTGATATTTCACCCATAAAATCTTCACAGGAATTAACCATATTATATTTCACAATAAGAATGGCCTTTATTGTCTTAAGTTTTAATTGTGTTTTCTCCAGTCCATAATTTATTCACAACTGAAAATACTCTTTCTGTAACAGCATTTGTCCAAGGTAAGCAAAGGGCAAATTCCACTGTTTTTTTATATTACCATAAAGTACTTTTTGTTTCTCAAAAAAACGCAAATATCTGAACCCATCTATCTCCTATAGGAGTTTTTTTATCCTTCCATTCTTTAATTTTTGAATCAATTATATACTTCATAAACAAGAAACTTCATCAAAAAGGTTATTTTCATATTATTATTATTATTATTATTATTATTATTACGGGCAACTCCAGGGAGTCATTAGACTCATCGAGGGAGGCCCCAAATCATTTTCATCACAACTATTCGACATTCATACAGTATCTATCATACCTCGCCTTAAACTCATTCACTGTCACAGCATCCACCACAGACTCAGGGAGCGCATTCCACTCATTCACTACTCTAAAAGTAAAGAACCCAGCTCTAACACCTTTACTAACAACACTTTTGCCCAGTTTCCATGGATGTCCCCTAGTCCTCCCACAACCAGCCCTGTTCTCAAAAATATCTTCTGAATTAATTTTATAGAAACCCTTCAGTAATTTGAATGTCTCAATCATATCTCCCCTCCTCCGCCTATCAACCAATTTTTGCAACCCACAAATCCTCAACCTGTTCTCATACGGTTCATTCCACAGACCTGCTATCATCTTGGTCACTCGCCTCTGGATCCTCTCTACCTCCTCCCCATCAAGAAGAAACCTAGGTGACCAAATCTGAGCACAGTAGTCGAGATGAGGTCTTATCAAGGCTCGATACAGAGGAACAATAACCTGCTTGTCTCTGCTTGTCAACGTATTCTTCAGCAACCAAGTGATTTGATGAGCTGATTTGGCCACTTTTGCAATGTGTCCCCTAAATTTCAATTCCTTATCCACCAACACTCCTAAATCTCGTGCCTCATCAATTTCCTGGAGCACGGTTCCACCAATGCAGTAAACTGCCTCCCATCTTTTCACCCCAAAATGTATAACCTTACATTTTGCCACATTAAATTGACATCCATTCTCCCTAGCCCAGACCTCCAATCTATCCAAATCATCCTGCAAAATTTTGACATCATCTGCATTCACTATTGCCCTACCCAACTTCGCATCATCCGCAAACAAATGAACTGTTCCTCTCAGATCCTTTCCTATATCATTTATGAACAAATTAAACAGCAGTGGTCCAAGAACAGATCCTTGTGGTACACCACTAGTCACAGGCCGTCTAGTGGACTCTACTCCTGAGTAAACCACTCTCTGATATCTCTCCGTCAACCACCCTCCTATCCATCTCACCAACCCTATGTCCATTCCCATATGCTGCAATTTACTGATTAGAATTCCATGTGGTATCCTGTCAAAGGCCTTAGCAAGGTCCAGCAGAATCACTGTAAACCCATTACCCTTATCCAGTTCAGCCGTCACTGTGTTATAATACGTGAGCAAGTTACTGAGGCATGACCTACCCTTCACAAAACCATGCTGTCCCCGATACAGTATCCCATTTTCTTCTATCCAATCTTGTGTTTTCCTCTTGACTATTTTCTCTAAGACCTTGATAATGATTCCTGTTATGCTGATTGGCCGGTAATTTTCAACAGCAGCCTTGGAACCACCTTTGTGCAGTGGAACTATTTTCCCCTCTTTCCACCCCCTTGGGACTGACCCAGTCCTGAGGCTCAAAGTAAACATAATGGTCAAGGGCACTGACAATTCTTTGGCCGCTTCACGTACGACACGAGCTGGTATACCATCCAATCCCACAGATGTATTGACATTGAGGTTCTGTAATAGACTAGTTACCTCTACCTCATTCATCACAATTCCAGTATAAGCTGTTGGTTCCTCCATTTCCGCAAAGCCACCACCTGGATGATATACTCTTGCAAAGTGCTCGCTCAGTAATTCCACAACATCGACTGATTCAGTTACCTCCCTACCCTCAGCATTTTTTAAGATCATTCTACCATGAGCATTTTTCCTTTTACTTGCAACATATTGAAAAAACTGTTTGGGATTCTCTTTAGCCTGCATGGCCAATTTCCTTTCGTAATCTGCTTTTGCTTTTCTTACCACCCTTGTTACCATCCTGGCCTGAGCTTTATACTGTTCATGCACCTGATGGTCACCCTTCTCCTTAAATTCCCTCCACAATTGTTTCTTTTTTTGCAGCTCAAGCTTAATAGTGTTATTCATCCATTTAACCCCTACCTGATTTATTATTCGGACTCTTGGTATACAGTCAACCATTGCCTCCTGCAAACCGTTCTTAACCACCTCCCATGCACCATCAACATCCAGCCCTTGCAGTTTTACATGCCATGGCATTGAGCCAAGCACACACCTAAGCTTGTCATACTTACCAGCCCGGTAATTCCACATATACCCTGTCTTAATTGTAAATTCGACTCCTTTAGCCACCTCCCAAGTCATGACCTTATGGTCACTCTCACCAATTGGTGGCAACATGGTCATGTTCGTTACAGCTACATTCTCAGTTGCAATTACTAGGTCCAGCACTCTCTGCCCCCTGGTATTTTCCAATACATGTTGCCGTAGATAGTTGTCCCTTAATAACTGCATAAAATCCAATTCCTTCCTCCCATGTGCCCTCTCCTCTTTCCAGTCAATGTTACCATAATTGAAATCACCCATAATAATTACCCTCCTTCCATTCATTTCTTCTATTTGCTTATGCATACTATTCCCACCATCCACTCCATCACCCGGTCTATAGCAGCACCCAATTGTATATTTTGTTCTGCTAGATTGTATCTCACACCAAACAGCCTCAAATGTGCTTTTTTCCCCATCCTGCAGTTCAAATTCTATACTCCTTGGCTGAAGCTCATCAGCTATCATCAATAACACTCCTCCCCCCTTTTTATTCACCCTGTCACTCCTGAACACGCTATACCCATCGCATTCAATCCCACTAGCTTTATCATCCTCTGTCAGCCATGTTTCACTAATACCGACAACCTGTGGCCTGGAAGTGCCAACCATGGCCAAAAACTCTTCCTTCTTGTTCCTAATACTCCTGGCATTAGTGTACATGAATCGCAGAAGCCCATTTGTCCCATCCCTACTTTGATTCCTTATACTAATTATCCCATTCTGATTTGTTGTCCGTCGTACTCGCCCGGGCATAATATACTCATTCATACACTTAACTGCCCCCCCTAAAGTCTGCATATCTACTCCCCCCCCTCTTAATAAATCTAGTTTCCCTGAGTCTGTACATCCACTTCCACATCATTCATCAACACTCTTTCAAGTCTCCGTACACCAACTCCATTCAAATGTAACCCATCCATCTTATATAAGTCCTTTCGCCCATCGAACTCATTCCACACATCCACAAATTCCACACCACTCTCCATGCATAACCCACGCATAAAGTCATTGGCAATTATGGCCCTCCTTCTAAACACTTCGCTGTCATACCGCGGTAAGATACTCACCATCCTAACTCTCTCACTCTTCTCTTTTGCTACCTCAAACAACTCCCTCACATCCTCTATCATTTCCATTTTGTCCTCTTTCAAATCATTCGTTCCTGCCACTATTATCATCTCTTTCACCCTCTGTTTTTGCAGTCGAATAGATTCGCTGACGTCCTTTATGTTCGCACCCGGCTGGTATGACTTCGTTAAACTCTCAATTATTACGCCTCTTAATAGCGAATCCCCATACAGCACTCGCTCCTTCATTTTATTGACGTTTACGTACATTCTATTTTTTGCCGTCACAGACTTCCGCCGGTTATTTGTCAGTACGTTAAATTATTCCATATATTCCATGATTTTTTCCAAAATTCATTTCGTGGTTTCCTTTGCTCCACAATCGATTTTGTATCGACATGAGTGAGGTAATGAAAGACCTCAAACTAACAATAACTTAAATTACCTTTAAAGTATTCATATTTGGTCAGCAAGTGTTAAAATATAAGACTTATTATTGTTTATATGACCATATGGTCAAAAACCTATGGTCACATGAACAATAAGAAGTCTTATATTTTAAATTACCTTTATGATTAAAAAAAGGGAAAATACAGCTTTTGTTGTAACACATAATTGTTTATTTTATGAATGAAATTTAAAAGCAACAGATATCATATCTAAACTTTGTTTTTTGATAATAATAATGTTTATTACGGGCATTAGCCCAAATACAATTTGTTAAAGATGGTTGTGAATTGCACAGTAAAAATAGGTAATATTTTTACAAAACATAAAACGTTGATATTACATAAATTTAGATTACATTGATTGACAATAATAATTTTGTTGAACTTTAAAATAAAAGTTTGGCATATAATCAAAAAATAATTTTACATGAAAAAGTTCCTAAGAATAAACAACTAATGTAAGTATGTTCATAGTTTGCTCTTTCTCTTAAGGTGAATAAAATATTTTAAATGCTATACGTTTTGCTGTACACATACTGCTGTATGTGTACAGCAGTATGTGTACAGTAATGCTGTATAATACAGTATTACTGTATTATACAGTTATACAGGTAAATGCTGTATAATACAGCATAATGCTGTACATCTGGTCACATAACATTAATCTGTTTGTAGAATTTTCCTCCCCATGTAAAGTAACCTGCATGCCTAGTGAATTTAAATAATTCAAAGATATTAGGGGAAATTTATATTTTGTCAAATCAAGATTGTTTATTAGTGGTACATTGGTAAATAGGGAGGTGACATCAAAACTAACCATTGTGTCTGAATTTTTAAGCCAGTAAGGGGGCAAGAGACTTGGCTAACTGTTGGACAAGTTTATAGGTGGGACTATCCATGCTATCGACTATAGGGGTTGTGTTTGTTGTTGTTAATACCGTTAAAAATAAGTCATGAATAACCTTCAACACCTAAGCTTATCTGTTAGACCAAAATGCATATTCTTAATGTGTTTTTCATATTTTTTCTAGTATGTGGTAACTACACTGGCTACAATGATATAATGACTATTATATCATTCCAGAATACTGTTTCTGTGTTAAACGATCAGCAGCGTGTTGGGTGAGAAAGTCACATCATGCAAAATTCATTCGTAGCAGGCACTTAGTCACATGAACAATTCAAAAATGATGTTGAATATGCTTTAAGGTTTTGACCAATTTCCTGCTTATGGACTGCACTCTTAATACCAAATCTTAACATATTATATTTCCATCCTGTTATCCAAAAGAAATACTCAATTTGCTACAGTCTTGAGTGCTTCATGATATTGTACATCCAGTACCTCTCAATAACACTTTCATCACTTTACATCAGCTCATCATCAACCTCCCTCATAGTCCTGCACTGACTCATATATTTAACCTGTTGAAAAAAATTATGTTGGTGATTAAAAAAGAGCTAGTTAATGTGACAATTTTTGACTAGTTTGAAATATTTGGAAATAATGGAAATGAATTTTCAAATGAATATTTGGAAATCTTTGCCACTCTTATTAGCCAAGTGAAACGGCTTGAAAAAATTTCGCATTTGTTCTCTTAAAGCAAAACCAAGCCTATCCACAGTACCAATGTACTTTTTCTTCTAACCATGTAAGAACTAGAGCAACCACTGGCCAACATCCATATACTGTCCAACTCCAAACATATCAATTGGAACAATCTCCCCCATACTGTTTTCCCCCCAGTACAGCCTCCATCTCTTTAAGAAACATATCAGTAGATTACTTCTTTCTCCATAAACACTTATCCACACTTGGCACTGTTGTGCTGTAAGGCCCTGTGACTTTTCATGTGTCGGGTCATCATTTAAAAAATAAATAATTAAATTAAATAAAATAAAAACTTTAGGTTTGCAGCCCTTTGTGGATAGATGTCTTATAAAAAATTAATTAATGTTGATCTCTAAGTTGCTTATTCAATAAATTACTTTAATAATTGATTTTTGATAAAGTTGCTTAGCTGTTGGAAGTTTTTTCACTTGGTTAGACTATAAATTATATATTTAGTTTAATCCTTTATCCAAGTGTAAGCGAACAAAATTTGTGCTTGAAGTATCTTCAGGACCGGGGCAACTCATGGCAAAGGTGGACTGACTTCACATCACTTGTCTTAGTATCGCATAATGCAAAGCACATCTCCTTGCGGACATGTATAATGCTATGAATTATGGGAAGGGTGACTACCCAGACTGGTTTGACCTTTATTGAGGTCTCTTCAGTGAGAGCCAGACCCACAGGTGATACCAAGGTTGAAGCAATGCAGAAGTCATATTTCCATATGCCAGTTTCCAAAAGGTGTCACACCTTATTATTAAATTACTCTGGATTAGAGAAAGATGTAGGTAGTTTTTTCACTTGGTTAGACTATAAATTATATTTAGTTTAATCCTTTATCCAAGTGTAAGCAAGCAAAATTTGTGCCTGAAGTATCTTCGGGACTGGGCAACTCATGGCAAAGGTGGACTGACTTTACATCACTTGCCGTAGTATCTCATAGTGATGTCCGTCCACCTTTGGATTAAACTAAATATATAATTTATAGTCTAACCAAGTGAAAAAACTTCCAACATCTTTCTCTAATCCAGAATAATTTAATAATAAGGTGTGACACCTTTTGGCAATTGGTATATGGAAATATGACTTCGGTATTGCTTCAACCTCTGGGTCTGACTCCCACTGAAGAGATCTCAATAAAGGTCGAACCAGTCTAGGTAGTGACCCTTCCCATAATGCATGGCATTATACATGTCCGCAAGGAGATGTACTTTGCATCATGGGATACTAAGGCAAGTGATGTGAAGTCAATTCACCTTTGCCATGAGTTGCTCCAGTCCTGAAGATACTTCGGGTGCAAATTTTGTTTGCTTACACTTGGATAAAGGATTAAACTAAATATATAATTTATTGCTTAGCTGTCATGGAATGATACAATGTTTGTTATTTTCTCAGCACCTAAGGTTTCTCCAGTAAGTGAAACAGCTTGTTCTGTGGAATGGCAAGCTACAAAACCTCTAAGTGAGGATAAATTGTCATATCTGCTTCAAGTCATGAGTCCTCATAATAGTGAATATCATGTAGTAAGTTCATTTGTAAATTTTTAGCCTCATAATAAACTTATTCCTTGAGATATTTTAGAGAAAAATAGTTATATATGTGTATATATTTCATCATTTTATACTAAATGTTTTAATATAACAAATTTCTCATCTTAACAGGATATGTGAGAAATGATTATTTTAATAACTTTCATTAAAATCTTTAAAATGAATAATATTATCATGATTATCAAATGTGTCTGCACGGTTAGCCTAGTGGCTATGCACTTCGCAACCATATGCCTGGAGAAGGATTGTCCTAGGCTCGATTCCCGTCGGAGACGTGAGGAACCTAGCGATTTTCCTCAGCTATAGGCAAGTTAGCTGGTCTTGGGTGCAGGCAGCAGGGTTTTCCCCCAAGTTTATCTGGGGGTTTTCAGCCCTCAAGCAGGCAAACCGGCCCTGTGAATACACACGGATACAGTCTGGAATATCGCCCTTAGGGGATGCAGCAGAGGAGTGGCAAAAATTAAGTCAACAATTCTTCCAATCAGTTTGTACTTTGTCAGATCTTTATTTCAGTGTTTCTAAGGTACTATTAATGGCACCAGTCTCTTTTAGATATTGACCTTCATCTTTCTTTCCTGCATCATGCTTCCATTTTGCTAACCTGTCTTCTCTCATTTATTTAACTGACCATATCACCATCGATTAGCCCTGCTTGCACATTAATATGTTCATTTGTAATAAGATTCTGCCATTCATGCCATATTTTTGCCCCTCTAATTTTTCCTGGAACTCTAATGTCTGTGGTAGTTTCTCGTTTTTTTTTTGTTTTTTTTTAACTAAACTCTTAGATCCTTAGTTAAAATTCCACTGAACACTCTCTTATATACTGCTAGGATAGTGTTTTGGTTATTTCTTTCTTATTCCATATAAATTTCTTTCAACTTATTCACAACCATCCCAGCTTTTTTTTTTATTATTTATTCGGTTATACAGGGTGTTCGGGATAAATTTGACAGTTTCGTAAGGAAAAAGAAAATCTTCTTTGTATCTATTAAATTTAATGAATTGACAAAAAAACATTACAGGCAGAGTTAATTACAATACTATCAACAAGATTTACTCAAAATAACCACCATTAGCATCGATCACAGCTTCAATTCTGCTTCGGAACCTCGAACAAGCTGATGCTACAGTCTCCCTGGGAAGGGCCGCAAAAACTGTTTTAATTTTATCCATTAACTGGGCTTTTGTATTACTGGAAGTGCGATTGGTGTCTTTTTCAACTGCGCCCCATACAAAATAATCCATGGGGTTAAGGTCTGGGGAGTTTGGAGGCCAAACATTTGGACTGGTGAAGTCGTAGAAATTTTCAGACAACCATTTTTGACTTTTCTCAGAGGTGTGGCAAGGGGCCGAATCCTGCTGCCATACATACGGCCTACCATTGGCTACCCTTGTTATCCAGGGCTTGACTACAGTTAGCAACTCCACGAACAAAGCCCGAATTCCAATGCCAGGGTTCTTCAACACCTGTTCCTGCAGATTTGCGAGGAATTCTGCTGTACGAACGCAATCAGATCGTCTGCTAGGGATCTTTCTTCTTGCTACATCCTCGTAGTCACCATTGCAAGTCTCTAGTTCATGCCTGATTGTTTTTACTGTATTCAGGGAGCATTGGGCAGCAGTCGTAATATCCTTATTTTGATGGCGGGCACGAATCATCATGATACAAGTTATTCTCTTCCATGATTCAGGTGGGTTCCAGCTATCCATCCTTTCTGACATCTTGTATATGAATGAAGAAGGGTCCAAACTTTTAAATGAAGAGAAGTGTGTGTTAATACATGTAACTTACGGAAAAATATAATTAATTATAAATATGTCAAATTTATCCCGAACACCCTGTATATGTATATATACACACTCAATGGGCAAAACATTAGAGATAGGAGTGATGGGATGTTGACACTGACATCCCCCCCCCCACGCACAGATTGAAACGTACCCAAACCGAGCACAGACGGTAAGTAAGCAGACATCAGAGCTTCCCAACAGTGTATTGCAATCGACGAACATGGGTAAAATCTTAGTGCCTTTGATCATGGACATATTATCTGTGCAAGACAGATGGGTCATTCTTTTGCCCAAGTGGTGAGAACCCTAAGGTTGTTGAGGACAACCATGTCAAAGTCTACTGCGAATATACCATTAATGATGTCCATTACTAGTGCCCAGTGAGCAAGTGGTGGCCAACAACATGCCATTGATGACCAGGGGTCAACGTAGACTGTCCAGGCTCGCAGAGACCAACCGCAGGGCACTGGTAGCACAAATCACATCCAGTTTCAATGTTGGATGGTCCAAGCAGTATCCGTGAGTGAATGGTATGGCATACCCTGCATACTATGGGGTATGAGAGCTGATACCCTAATTGTGTACCACTGTTGACAGCTCGTTATTGCGCATTGTACCTTACCTGGTGTTGGTATCATCAAAACTGGACCTTTTCAAAGTGGGCCAGAATTGTGTAGGCTGATGAATCCCTTTATCAGTTGTACCGAACTGATGGGATGGTGTGGGTGTGGCATCAACAGCATGAGACCGTGGCTCTGTTCAAGGAGGTTGTGACTCTGTGATGGTTTAGGAAGACTTCTCATGTGACACATTAGGTCCTTTAGTGTGTGTGTGTGTGTGTGTGTGTGTGTGGAGAGATCCTTAAACACTGCAAGCTACCAGAATGTGCTGGCTGATTACCTACATATTTTGATGACCTTCACACACACACATCCTGTAACTGATGGTCTGTTTCAGCAGGACAACGTGCTGGTCCACCGGGCTTCCACCACCCGGGCATGGCTCGATGAACACTCATCTTAGTTTGGGACAGTCCATTGGTCCCAAGGTACGTAGATTTAAATCCGATTGCATCTCCTTGTGATGCCATAGAGCGAGACACATCAGATCCATATATCAGATACCAACGTCTAAGGAGAAGTGTGGATAATGCTGCAATAGGTATGGCTGGAATTACCTCTGGCATCTGGAATCAATGTTTTGCAGAGTACAAGCTATTATTTATGATAGAGGACCAACACACTATTAGATAGGTATCTCTAATGTTTTGTCCATTGTGCACGTTTTTTTTTTTAATGTGAATCTTACTCATGAAAAGTTATAAACCTGCAATATATAAGAACTGTGAACTGGTTGATTAGATAACACAGAAACTCTCTAGTGACTAAACATGGAGCTTTTCTCAATCCACTTCTAGACTTCGGTAAGCAGGGTTGTGATCTCATACACACTAAATAATCAAATTAACCACCATCTGTATATATATTTAATTTGCCAGCTTCATAATGCGCACGAAGAGCTGAAAAGGTTGACTTGATTTATCGATTTTTCATTGAAAATGAAATAAATATTTTTCATGTTTCTGACTATTTTCCCAGTTTTTATGTTTTTATTGCCAGTTTTCATACTAAATTATAGCAGTTATTCATTTCATATAAAGAATCCTGAAAAGTTTACTGGATTGATTTAGGAATATAATGTCTTCTGCATAAATTAAAAAAGCAAATTGAACATCTAGAAGTTTCTTAGAAGAGAGAAATATAAGATCTGATAATATTCGAATCTTCACAGATAACAGATTATTTGATGGAAAATTGTTGATAGGTATTTAGTAATAATGTAACTTTCTCATGCAGTACTATCATAATATCCTGTATGCCCCATGAAGGAACATATCAGGAATTTGATGATAATGAAGGGAGGTCAAAGTTAAACAGCGCAAAATTTGCTGTCTGGACTGGCACTTCTTGAGAATACATATCAATAATTTACTGATGATGATGATATTTAAATATCATGATCATTACATTATTATTATTAAGAGAGACCTCCAGAGAGTCAGAGACTCATCAAACAAGGCCACATACTAAACACACCAGCTGTCATATTTGTTCTGCAATTCATTCACACTGCTTGCACACAAAATCCAGTGGCAATCCATTCCAATCCATGAGAGAAAAATCGACATCTCACCCCCCCCCCCCATTGGTGGCATTCATTCGGAGCTACCAAGGATGCCCTTTCATCATTTCCCCACCCTCCATAAAATGAAAAATTCCATCAACAAATCCTGTATAATCAGTATTCCACAATCCTGATATTATTTTAATACTCTCCTTTGCAATTCTCCACTGTATCGGAATCACAACTGAAACAGGAGAACAGGCCTGCACACAATAGTCCAAGTTAGGTCTTATCAAGGCTTTGTAAAGAGACAAAATGACATCCTTATCTTTACATGAAAGTTCGTTTCAGCATTGCAATTATCTTTTGAATTGTATTTGCAGTCTTTGCTACATGCCGCCTAAACTTCAACTTCATATCTGCTAACACTCCAAGATCCCTAGCCTGATCAGTTTCATCTATCATAAACCCACCAATATAATATGACATTGGATATCTAATCATGCCAAAGTGCATGACTTTAGCATGATTAGATATCCAACATTGAGCTGACATTCATTTTCCCATGCCCACAGTTCCAGGCTATTTGAATCAGTTCGTTTCAGCATTGCAATTATCTTTTGAATTGTATTTGCAGTCTTTGCTACATGCCGCCTAAACTTCAACTTCATATCTGCTAACACTCCAAGATCCCTAGCCTGATCAGTTTCATCTATCATAAACCCACCAATATAATATGACATTGGATATCTAATCATGCCAAAGTGCATGACTTTAGCATGATTAGATATCCAACATTGAGCTGACATTCATTTTCCCATGCCCACAGTTCCAGGCTATTTGAATCATTCTGCAAGTACTACATATCAACCATATTCTTGATCACCCTATCTACCTTTGCATCATCAGCAAATAGCTGTATGTCGCCTGTGAAATCCTTCTCAATGTCATTAATGTACAGATTGAATAGCAGTGGATCCTTGTGGTACACTGCTGGTTACCTTAAATCTTGCAGACTCACATCCCTCTTATACCACTTTTTTAATATTTGTCAGTCAACCTTCCTCTTATTCATACTAATATTTTATAATCCAAAAGTATCATGGTATTATCCATTCCCCTTGTCTATCTAAATAGTAATTATCAATGGCAGCTTGCTCATGTTGCTAAAACATGACCTTCCTTTCATAAATCCATGCTATTCATTGCAAATTAGAAATCCTCTGCCAATCCATTTCTGAATAGCAGCCCTAACCAACGTTTCTAAAATCTTCACCACCCCTCTTGAGATACTGATTAGTTGATAGTTGGATACATCGATCTTCCGCACCATCCTTGTGCAATTTGATTGCCATACATTCTCTCCACTCCTGCAGAATCTTTCCTGAGGCTCAAATTATATAACCTGGTCAAAGGAATAGCCAGTTCAGCTGTGCGCTCTTTAAACATCTGTGCCGATATCCCATCAGTCCCTATTTACAATAGGAGAGGATGCTCGTGAGGCAACAATAGCAGTGGTGTGTAAGAAGAGCTCCGGATTCAGATAAGTTATTCTTGAAATAACTTATCTGAATAAGTTAGAGCTGCTATGAAAGTTGTTTGCTACTAGTGTTATTAGTGTGTGGGATATTTTGCTTAAACTTAATTACAAATTTGTTGTTTTTGGCCCTTAGAGTAGTAACCGACAGAGGAAAGATGGCAGTGGCTTTGTCAGTGCATGACTCTAACTTGGACTTCAGTCGTTTCGTGAAGTGCAAGGTGTGCTACATGTATTCTTTTGATTACATAGATGGTTTGTGGACATTTAGGGCCGATGGAAGGAGGGTATGTGCGAAGTGTGAGCTAAATGAGGATTTAATGAGTGCTAATGTGAATTTGATGACAGAAAGTGTTAGTAGCAAGAATGTCGTGGGACGAATGAGTGCTCGTTCGAAAGAGAAGCATGATATGAAAGAAAGGTGAAAAATTGTTAAAAAATCATTGAAAAAGAAAACGAGTGATTTGAAAACCATAATGGATGGTTAATGAAACCGTAAAGAATGAAAGCGAGGCGAATGTGGTAGAAGGAAGCGAAATTGAGGGAACAAAAGAAACTGGAAATAGCGTGCCGAAAGGATCGAAAGTTGGAAAGAATGAATGAAAGCAAAAACTGGACGCATGGCCTGAAAGTGCAGAAACTCAAAAGGATGAATGAGAGTGAAAGTGTGAAGTGGAAGTCGAGAGTTCAAAAATTAGAAAGATTGAATGATAGAATATGATGCGAAATTCGAAAGTTGAATTGGGTTGGATGAGGCAAGAGATGAAATAGATGCAGAGTGAAATTAAGAAAATTCAGGCGAAAAACGATTAAAACAAATCAAGTAGGTATGAAAGAGTTAACGAAAGATGGCCGAGTGGCGTTGTATGGTGACTCCATTATTAAAGGTGTGGTGGATGAGAGGATGCACAAGGTATGTTTTCCAGGCGGTAAAATGAGTAGAGTAATTGAGGCATCAGATATGAGGAGGGAGCGAGAAAAGGAGTTGATGGTTTTAATAGGTACGAATGACTTGACAGAAAACAAAGAGCATATCAGAATGAATATCAGGAGACTGCTTAGACAGATAAAAGAGAATAGTTTAACAGAAATGGTAGTAAGTGGTGTTGCCTAGGTATGGCTGAGAGCAAAGATTATGAATGATATTTTGGCTGAAATGTGCGAGGAGAGGGGAGTACAATTTGCTAATGTGTGGAATGAGTTTGAAGGACGAAGTGAACTGTATGGAATCGCTTGGAGAGACTGTTGCTGGAAGGTAGAGAAGTGAGTACAGAGAATGAATCAGATCAAGTGGGAAGTGATGTGGAAGAGCAGGAGAGATTGAGGAAGTAAGTGTCATGAGTATGGAAAATGAGAGAATGGGGTGTGCAAGATGAACAGGGAAATGGGGAGGCTCATGGTTGACGGGGTACACAGCGGGAGAAAGGTGGATGCTCCAAGAGGACACGAGAGCATGTGTAGACAGGAAAGGAATGGGATGACCTGGGATCAAGAGAAACAGTTGGAATTGAAGAGGGTTCTAAAATGAATAAGCAGAAAGGGAAATAGCCCGAGTCGAGCATGGAGAGATCACATCAAATGAGTGGTATCAGTGGAACTCGTAGATCCAGGAATGAGCTGTTGTGTTTGTATACAAGTGCTAGAAGCGTAAGAAACAAGGCACATGAAATGGTTGCACTAATTGAGTCTGTTCACCTGAAAAATTATTGGAATAAGTGAGACATGGTTAGATGAGGACGACATTCTGACAGTAATAGAGATGGAAGGGGTAAAAAGGGAGGGGAGGAGTGCTATTGATGATAGAGAAAGAGTTATGTCCATACAAAGTAGAAATGCAAGAGGGAAATAGTGCCAGTGGTTTTGAGGCAGTATGGTGTGAGATAGAGGTGAATGGAATACTTGGTTGAATGTTGTTATAGACCAGAAAATGTGGATGGTAGTGACTATGAAATATATAATCAAGTTAGCCAAGCAAATAAGAAAAGAATGATTATTATGGACAATTTTAATGATGTCAATATAGAATGGAATGATGAAATAGCAACAACTGTGAGTAAAGAAAATGAGTTTCTTAACTTTTTGAGGGATAACTACCTCAGGCAGTATGTAACAGAGGGTACACGAGGATTGACAGTCTTGGATTTGGTCATCTCATTAGAGGATGTAATTATAAATGAAGTGTCAAATCACCCACCAATTGGTGAGAGTGGCCATGAGGTGATTACCTGGGTAGTTGCCGGTAGTGTGAGGACTTCTGTAAGAAAAGGGTATATGTGGAACGACAAGGGGGGGGGTGATAATGAAGAGCTCAGGAGACAGATTGCAGGTTTATCATGGAATGAGGAGTTAGCTGAAAAAGAAATCAATGCAGCTTGGGGGATTTTCAAAAACTATCTAGTAGATGCAATGTTTAAATGTATTCCAAGGGTTAGAAGGTTAAATAAGGTAGGTGTGAAATAGATGAATAAAGAGATTAAGCATGCAATACAGAGAAAAAAGGCATTATGGAGGCAGCATAAGAGAAGTGGAAATAACCAATTCCATGAGGACTATAAAGACCAGGCAAGGCAGGTGACTTGGTCGGTGAGGGTAGCTAAAGAGAGGTATGAACAGCAGTTAGCTAATGAAGCCAAAAAGAATCCTAAGGAGTTCTTTCGATATGTAGCCAGCAAAAAAAGAATGATTATGGAAGGATGACATTGAAACTATAGGCCTCTCTGTGTGTCGGGTGTTGTAGTTAAGTTGTTGGAGAAGCTTATGAGAACTAGGATCCAGAATTGGGTTGACAACAGTGGCATTATCTTTCATGGACAACATGGATTTAGTAAAGGGAGGTCATGTTTTAGTAATCTACTTACTTATTACAATAAGGTGACTGCTTCCATGGACAGAGGAGAAGGATTATTACTATTACTATTATTACGGGCAACTCCAGGGAGTCATTGGACTCATCGAGGGAGGCCCCAAATCATATTCATCACAACTATTTGACATTCATACAGTATCTATCATACCTCGCCTTAAACTCATTCACTGTCACAGCATCCACCACAGACTCAGGGAGCGCATTCCACTCATTCACTACTCTAAAAGTAAAGGATACACAGTAATATACTTAGATTTTGCAAACTTTTGATAGTTTACCGCATGATAAGTTGATAGTCAAACTAGAGTGGAAGGCGTTGGATTGGAGACTGCTTATCTGATAGGTATCAACAAGTTGTGTATGGGGGAGTGATATCCAGGAAAAGGAAAGTTACTAGTGGTGTGCCTCAGGGGTCTGTTTTAGGGGCATTGCTGTTTAATTTGTATATTAATGATATTGGTGAAGATTTGGATGGAGATATTCAGTTGTTTGCAGATGATGCAAAGTTGGGATGCACCATGAAGAGTGGAGAAGATGTTGTGGCCTTACAAGAAAACTTGAATAAATTGAGTGATTGGGCATGGGATTGAGGATGTGAGTTCAACATTGCAAAATGTAAAGTTTTAAAATTTGGAAAACAAAAATGGGATGCAGAATTTATGCTTGGTGAGGATATATTGTTGGAGGTGGAGGAAATAAGAGATCTGGAAGTGATAGTGGAAAAGGATCTGAAATTTAGTGGCCACAGTCAAAATTGTGACGACAATACAAAGGCTTCTGGGAATGATGCATAGGACACTGACTTGTAGAATTAGGGAGATTCTTGTTCCATTGTATAAGGCTTTGATTAGGCCACACGATTATTGTGCTCAGATTTGGTCACCTGGTTTTCAGAAGGATGAAGAGATGTTGGAAAGGGTCCAGGGGCGACGACTGGCTAAGGTAGTTTCTAACCTCTGGAATGTCGCATATGAGGAAAGATTGAGAAAATGCAACTTGCAGAGTCTGATGGACAGGAGAAAGAGGGGAGATATGGTAGAGACCTACAAATTATTAAAGGGTTGTTGTAGGATCAATGCTGGAGAGGTTCTACAGAAAATAGTGGGAGATTAGGGGAGAACCAGAGGTCATCCCTGGAAATTGTATAAAGAGGGTGTGAGTAGGGGAGTGAGAAGCATGTTTTTTTCATGCAGAGTTGTGAATGGTTGGAATACCTTGCGTAGAGAATTTTAGTGTGTTTAAAGCATGGTATGATGTGCTGTGTGTATGATAAAAGGACCTCCTAGATGAGTATTTGACTCCATGGGGTCTTGGGTAATAATAATAATAATATAGTAATTCATATATCCAAACATTAAGTGGAGTCAGTTGTCATTATAGAGCCAGAGTAGTATGGCTATTTAAAAAATTGATAATACTTACATCATCTGAGTTTTATTATTAACACCAGACCTCCATGGAGTCCAAAGACTCGTTGTGGGAAGCACACACTGTTGCACACAAACCACATCAAACCTTGCTTTAAACTTATTCACTGTATCTGCATTCCCCACAATGCCAGGCAATGCATTCCACTCACCAACCACTATCCATGCAACGAATGTTCTCCTTATGTCCCAGTTCACACCCTCCTTATACAGTTTCTAGGGTTGTTTCCTTGTTCTTTACCAATCCCCCATTCCATGAAAAATTTCTTCCACATTAACTCAGTAACAACCCTTTAGCAACTTAAATGTCTCACTCACATCCCCCCCTCTTCCTCCTATTCATGAGGCTAAGCAAACTGCATTTCCTCAATCTGTCTTCATATCCCAAAAACCAGTTAACCACCTTTGCCAATCTTCTTTGGATCCTCTCCAATATATCCTCATCATCTTGAAAGAAGGGGAACTTTTTATTTCTGCATGTTAACATCCTCTGCTTTGTTGCCATTATATGATGTGACGACTTCACAGCTTGTGCAGTCTGACCTCTGAACTTCAGATTCTTGTCCACCATGACTTATGTGGACATTGATAATCCAATGGTGTTTCATTGCATCATTCATCAGGAAGCACTTTGTTGCAAAATTTTATCATCGATGAAAGACGTTATGGACATTGTGATATCAACTATAAATTACATCCAATGCAACGGTCTGAAACACCACCAATTTCAAGAATACTTGATAGAAATAGAATCAGAGTATAAGGACATTATCTACTATTCAGCTGTTAGATGGTTAAGTAGAGTTGCTGTGCTAAAAAGATTTTTTTTTTTAATTTACATGAGAAATAGATATTTTCATGACGGAATACGAAAATGTTGTCCCCCAACCATGGGATAAAAAATGGATTATGTCTCTTGCATTTAGGGTAAATTACTAGCAGAACTGTTTTATTTTTATATAATGAAACCTGTGGTGAATTCATCACTAAAAACACAAGTATAACCACAGTGATTAGTTTTAATATGTAAATATTTCATCCCAAGTATCTTGGGACATCCTCAGTACAGTAATTCAAACAATACTAGAAATAACATACAGTTAAGGCGCATGATTACAACGGAATCTCAATTACGCGTGCAGTAACATGTTATAGAAGTAAATTTAAAAAATAAAAAAAAAAACATATATAAAGAGACTATCTTACACAATTTTGGATGACAATTTCCCATACTTGAGGAATAGTAAGAACGTCATTGCGGTTTAAATTTGGTCTGTGTAGTAGGGCTTCAGCACTTTCTTTATATAGACGTTCATGTTTAAATAAAGATCCATGTAAGTTTCAACTTTTCCCGATGAATCCTGTGTTTGGGTTTTCAACTCCGTGTTGAGAGAGACCAGATTTCTGCAGCTTGAAAAGACGAATGTGGTCTTGATGTTCCAAGATGCGTTTCTGAACAGATCTACCTGTCTGTCCAAAGTAAGACAAATTGCAGGAGCATGGATCTCATAAATGCCAGATAACATCAGAGGTGAGAGTTTGTCCTTAGGAGAAGGCAACAAGTTATAGATCTGGTTGATGGGTTTGTAAGTAGTGGCAAAATTGTATTTTTTCATAATTTTTGAAAGACATTCGGAGATGCCTTTGACATAAGGTACGGGAATCCTATGGACTTCTTCTTGTCTAGGTTGATGTGTAGAGAAGTGACTGATGATTTTTTTGAGTTGTTTTAAGATTATATCCATTTAATATGACTGTATTTTTGATTATTTCTAGTTCTTGGTTTAGAGATTCTTCAGAGGAGCAGAATTTGTGTGCTCTGGTAACTAGTGATTTAATGATGCCAAATTTCTGAGATGGATGATGAGCAGAAGAATTGTGAATGTAGCGACCTGAAAATGTAGGCTTGCGATGGATAGATGTGGTGAGAACCATCTTCTTTTCTTTGAATGTGTAAATCCAGAAAGGAGATACCCTGTGGAGATTCTTTTTCTAGCATAAAGTTGGTGTGAGGGTGAAGAAGGTTTATTTTGTCTAGAAACAGGTGTAATTCATGTTTGGGATGATCCCAGACTGCAAAGATGTCGTCAACATATCGTAACCAAATTTTTGGTTTCGGTTCAAAAGTGAAAATCTTTTCTTCCAGGTGTTCTAGAAACAGGTTTGCTAAGTTTGGTGATAATGGAGACCCCATTACTGTTCCTTCTGCCTTGTAAATTTTACCTTTCCAAGTGAAGTAACCGGATGCAATAACAAATTTGAATAATTCAACTATATCAGACAGAAATTTTTGAGTTAATAATTCTACTGTTTCTTTATGGGGAATGTTAGTGAAGAGGGAGACAATGTCGAAGCTAATTAACAAGTCAGTTTTTAGCAGTTGAATGTCTTATTTTTGCGTGAAACTCTGTGGAATTTTTGATTGAAGAGGCTGAGTGGCCTATGTGAGGACGGAGAACGTTAGATAAGAATCTTGATAACTTGTAAGTTGGGCTGCCAATAGAACCTACGATGGGTCTGAGTGGAACATTAACCTTGTGAAGCTTAGGTAAACCATAAATTCTAGGAGGTCTAGCATGGTATGCCTTGAGTTTTTTAGTTGTTTCTTCATCTAAGGAGGATTCATCAAGTAACTTATTTAATTTCCTGAGTTGACGTGGTATTTCCTCTTTAAAACGTAAAACGGTAAGAGCTTTCAATTCCGATGGTGAGATATTTAAATCTGAAAGTTTGGCATCATAGATTATTATTTTATTTTTATTTATTTATTTTTTTAAAAAATTTACTTCTATAACACATTACTGCACGCTTATTGAGATTCCATTGTAATCATGCGCCCTAACTGTTATTCCTAGTATTGTTTGAATTACTTTACTGAGGATGTCCCAAGTACTTGGGATGAAATATTTACCCATTAAAACTAATCACTGTGGTTATACGTGTGTTTTTAGTGAAGAACTGTTTTCTGACATAAAAGCTTTTGAATGCAAACTATGTCTGTTGAAGAAACATATGATGGAAGAAAATCAACATCAATATGTATGTGCAAATCTGCATCTACAGTTGGATGGCAAGCACAAAAGGAAACTTTTGTTGGTATTATTGAAGATTTACAAATCTGGCTGGCCAAGTGGTTAGTGTATCCGCTCTCCAGCCAAAAGGCTACGGGTTTGAATCCCGCTGTGGGCATGGATGTTTGTGATTGTCTTTGGAAATACTAGTGGTGGTCAGCGGTAGATGGCATGGGTGTAGTTGTGGTCGGTTGGTGAATTGAGTTGTGGAGACGGTTGTAGAGTAGCGCCCTCCCTCGATGAGTCTTTGGACTCCATGGAGGTGTCAAATAATAATAATAATAATATTTTTTCAACAAGATTTGTGTATTTTCATAAAAATAGCATCGAAATGTTATTCTTTTTGAACCTTTTAATGTCGACATTGATGACGTACCAAACCAACTACAGATGGAAGTTTTGGAATTACAACACAATGAAACATTAAAGAACTTATTTTCATTAGAAAATATCCAAAAAATTTGAAGAATTAATCGTTTTACAAAGAAGATGATAGTCGCATTTCGAAGCATGTACATTTGTGAACAAGCATTTTCTGCCATGAGATTTAGAAAAATAAATTTTCTTCTTGACTGACTGATGAACATTTGCATGCTTCAATTCAGATTTGCACCTCAGGTTATAGAGTGGATATAAATAATTTGGCTAAGGGAAAACAATCACAAAAGTCACATTAAGCAGGGAGACACACATATTGTTATGCATAAACTATATTACTTTGTTTTTACATGATAATTTTTCATTGAGTTTCATTTTCATGCTTGTTGCATATTTCATACTTTAAATATTTCTGTGTTTTTTTTAAGATTGATATAATAAAAATTAATAACTTTAAGTATTTTTTTCACTCACCATTTTTTTCTTAATTAAATGCTTGCGGTCCGATTATTAAAAATAAAAGTTGAATGTGGCCCTCGAGTCTGAAAAGGTTGCCGACTCCTGCCCTAGACATTTCATGAATTGTGTAAGAGGGGATGTTCAATTCATAAAATGCACTAAAATACACTTTTCATGCTTTGTTTACCTTCATGATTTGCACGTAACATATACACTCATCTGCCTTTTCTTCAATTCTGCTTCAGCATACATTACTCTTTAATGTCTGTCGTTCAGCCACCCTTCCATGTCACTATCTCATCTTCACTTCTATTCTGATTTACATTACAGATTTCGTTGGTATCCTGTTCAGATAACCTCCCTTTAAAATACAATATATATACTGTGTGTGTATGTATCTCTGTTTTTAAGTGTAAGGAATCTGAATGTTTATGATAAAAGAAATTCCATTAAAAATTATTTGTACTTTCTTTCAAAGGTATACAAAGGATCGGAAACAAGTTATTTGCTGGATGGACTAGAGCCTAACATGGAATATGCTGTGAGAGTTGGAGTGATCAGGCACTGTAGTGATGGATCTGGTGATCTTCTTGGTGCCTTCAGTGGGACCAGTACTTTTGTTATGACAAGTAGACAGTCTTCCAATAGGACAGCTAATGCAAAAATAGTGTGTGCAGTAACATCTGAAAGGCAACCACTTTCAGATCAGCAGTGGGCCATAATTATCCTTTGCAGCTTTACCCTTTTTGCCATTTTGGTTGCCATAATCATTGAACGAGTCTTGTCATACAGTAAAGCTTCTTAACTGGAACACATAGCATTGATTATGCTGTTCTTGCCTTGAAAGATTTCACTGGTGGCTTTTACATTCCTAAATATCCAGCTGAAAGAGAAGATGGAATAAAATATATCACTAGTTCTATCTCATCCATTTGTTCTTTGTTATCTTCGTTCTGGCAGAATTGATATTTTATGGATTCTTTATTCTGTTTTGCTTTTAAAAGACCATATTTTTTGGATGATGTCAACCCTTGCATCATTCATGGGTATGTACATAATATATATATATATATTTGAAACAATCCTGTGGATGTAAATGGTCAGTAATGCCCTATTTTGTGCATATGGTGTAGGCTTCATTTTGTAAGCATTAAAAATATAACCTTGCTGTAGGGCATAATCAAGATAATATTTTTATAATACTGTGTTCCTTAATTTTATATCCATGTCTTATCTACCTCTTGTCTGCCACTGATGTGTTACTTTCTTCACTGAACTACCAGAAGGGGGATAAGCCATTGAAACTGAATTTATATTAATAGCCAGTAATCAGAGGTGGAAAAAATTGGTAAAGAGCTTATGTATGAAAATACATTGCTTTGGGCAATTTGTTGTACAATTTTATGTATCACCGTTCTTCATGGTGCTATATTCTATCAGGGTTCTCAATTTTGCAGGCAAAGTATATTAAAGCAGTATGTATAATAATCACATATATGATCTGTATAGTTTTACATATTTTGGTGCTTTTGTTAAAAGTATTTTGTGATTTTAATAACTCTTTGCTATAGCTTTACATTTCTTGAAGTATTGTAGGTATGTTTTCTCCTCAAATTATAATTCTTTCCTAGTTTCTGGAATATTGCAGAATAAATTGTATATGCTATTAGCAATTTTCATTTTATTTAGTAATAATTTTTATGCAAAAAATGTATAGTTAATTTGTTAAAGGTTACATTGTTTGTTTTTAACCTGTGAATAATGTAAATCTGTGTATAATTTAATGCTTTAAAGAAGGGTTAAAAACCACATGATTAATGTAGTTATTGCGAATGGCTGGTGTTCCTGCAAGAAACTTCCAAATTGCCTCTTCTGGCCAAACTATATCAAGTTGTGTATATGGATTGGAAAAAAAAATGTACATTTTATAGTTTATATATTTGTGTGTACTGGAATGCATGTTTGTATTATAATGTATCGTACCAGATGACGTATATTTATATGGTGATCAATTTAGCTAGATATCAAAATATTTATAGTCACAATCCTTTTCAAATGGCTATACATCTAATTCCCTTATAACCTCAACAGAAAGTATTTCTTATTTAAAAAAAAAAAAAAAAAAAAAAAAAAAAAAAAAACAGAAAGAAAAGGATAAGTAAGTTTGCTTGTAAAGACATGCAGAATACATAGCTGCAAGAAAAAAAGATAAGAGGTCAGCTTAACTTTCTGTATGCAAAGTATATAGTACTTGTAATTTTCTCTATAGATATTTCCGTATTTACAAATTATTTTGTTAATGTATTACATGCATGCATGTTCATTGTTAAATTTTTTAGGCAAAAGAAATGCTGTACATTAAGGATGCTGCATTTCTTTTTGAATATGTTGATTAAAATCTTACTGCATAAGTTAAACAAAAGCATTATTTGTAGTGTTTTTAATTTTCTGCTAATGGTTTCTAAGAAAATGAAGAGTAAAAGAAGCCCACTGAAAGTTCATATCTCCATTGTCATGCAACCTGACATGTAGATTATACCAATTAAGCTATGTTGAATCAATTGTTTATATTAAAACTGTTTTAACTTTTGTTTGTTATTAGCAGTTTCTCTTTCTCTTAAGGAATAACATTTCATCATAAAAACAGTTTGAAATACAGGTGGCTTCTTTTTTTTTATACACCAGTACATTCACACATTTACTATAAAGATATTTATTTACCAGAAATTCCTGGACTAATTTATCTCAAGTGAATTAGCAAAACAGTTGAAGTTGAAGAATTTGTACTTAAATGTAATAATTCAGTATAGTTTGTAGTATTCTGTATGCAGTGTTTAAATAATGGCAGCAACTGCAACTCAGTTTGCCAGTGGCTTATCACCAAGTCTGCCCCATTTACATTTTGCACAGCATACTACCAGATTTTGTGGTATGCAGTGCTTGCAGCATGTACACATCCCAGTTAGAAATGTGTTTCCAATGAAAGATCAGGGAGTGCATGCCTGCGTAAAATGTAGCAAATGGGAAGAACTCTGTAATTTAGAAATTGGCATAACAGAACTCGGCAGCGTTACATCGAAACGGATAAATTACAACTGTGTGAGAGAGAGAGAGAGAGATGAGTAGTGTTATCATGGGTGAGGGAAATGAACAGAATGTGAATGAAAATATAAAAGTAGGGAGTGTAGTAGGTTTGAAAGTTTTCAAAGATCATGTTGATTTGGAAAATAAATGTTGAGCAAGAATAGATAACTTGCAGAGAGAGAGAGAGAGAAGTGCTGAAAGAAGAAGTGGAATGTATTGGGAATGAGTTGATAAGCATGAAAGAAGAGATTAGGAGACTGGAAACAATGAAGGCAAAGTGAATCGAGTAGGAATGAGAGAGATGCACTGAAAGAAGAAGTGGAATGTATTGGGAATGAATTGATAATCATGAAAGAAAAGATTAGGAGACTGGAAACAACAAATGCAAAGTGAAGAGTAGGAATGAGAGAGACTTATGGGAATGATAGAAGAATAGGAGAACCAGTGACAGAAAGGGAATGCGAGAAAGGTGAGACAGTTCAGGAACCAGGGATGGGAAGATGGCAGGTAAGTGGGGGAACAAGGAAAAGTGTTAGAGGAGAGGGGGGGGGAATGCAGATAAGCAAGGAAGAAACAGAGTGGTAAGAGGTGTGATGTATGGAGACTCAATGATCCATGGTGTGCAAGATAGAATGCCAGAGGAGTGTTTGCTTTACAGGATGATAGATAGTGTGACTATGGCAATTAAGCAAGGTTAAAGGGTGGATGAGATGATTGTGATGTGTGCATGAACTGCTTGAGAGGCAGTGTGAATCAGTGGCAAGAGATCTGAGGTTCATGCTTGAGGGTGTTTGGAAAGATGACTCAGTGAGGGAAGATAGTGTACCACATGAATAGTATAATAGCCAGAACGTGTCAAAAATGAGGCTTGGATTATGTGGATGCTTGGATGGCATTTGAAGATGGAAAGGAACTGTATGTGAGGGACGGCTTGCATTTGAATGCAAGGACATAGGAATCTGGAGAGAATATTGTTATCTGAGCAAATTAGTGTGTCAGTGCAGAGAAACTAGAATTATCAAAGTGCATGATAACAGGGGGTGGTCTTTTCTGGGAATGGTTGTTTAGGAGAAGAGGAAATACATTGTGTAATGCTGAATCCAGTGAAGTTTGGAGGGGATAATGATAGGTATAGAAACAGTAACAATGCCTTGATTTTTTATACTAATGCCAGGAGTATCTGAATAAAGGAGACGAATTGGTGGTGCTGATTGCATCAGCCTGTCCAAAGATTATTGGGATTGTTGAAACGTGGTTGATGGAATACTGACAGGAATAGAAGTAGCAGGGTATAGCATTTTTTGGCAGGATAGGAAAGGGCAAAAGTGGTGGTGGAGTTCTGCATATGATAAGCGTGATCAGTTATGTACTCAGAGTGGTGGATTTGGAGGGCAGTGGCCCTAATGGTTTTGAAAGTATATGGTGTAAGATAGAGGTGAGAAGGACAGGATATGTGGGGTGTTTTGTAAGCCAGGGAGCACAGAGAGTGAACAGCAGGAGATGTTTAGGCAGTTGAGCTTGGCAAGTGCAAAAAGAATGATGGGAGATTTTAACTACAGCAGTATAAACTGGGAAGAGGAAACTGCATGTGGTAATAGGGAATGGACTTTCTGGAATTCTTGAGGGACAAATGTCTTAGGCAACATGTAGTAGAAGGAACATGAGGTTCGAGAGTTTTAGATTTGACCATATCATCAGAAGATCTGATTATAACAGATGGCATCTCTGTCCCTGATTGGAGAGAGTGACCATGTGGTTTTGACTTAGAAACATCCAACATGAATAGACATGCAGGAGTATCAAAGAGAAAGGAATGTATGTTGAATTATAAGGCAGGTGATTATAATACTCTTAGTAATCAGCTTGAGGCAGTTCCATGGATGGAGGAATTGGGTGAGATATCATCAGTGCTTAAAAACTTGTGAAGAAATATTTATCAGCAATAGCAAGTTACATACTGCAAGTGAAGAAAATAACAATTTGGTGTAAAGTGAATGACAAACAATATCAAATGGGAACTGCATGTAAAAAAGAGGTGATGGGAGAGATATAAGGAGAAGGGCGTGGAGCAGATGCATGAAGATATATAAAACTCAGGCTGTGAGAGTGACAGTATGGTGAGGAATGAAAAACTTCATGAGAAGAGATTGGCCCTGAGAACCAAAGAAAATCGTAAGGAATTCTTTCGTTATGTGGCCAGTAGAAGATGAAATGATTGTGGAAGAATGACATTGTTGGATAAAAATGGGAATAGAGTGACTAGTGCAAAAGACAGTGGAATTGTTCAGTACACACTTTATTTCATCCTGGAGAAGTAGGTTTTAATACTAGAGAGATAGGATAGGTCCAAGGTTTTTAGAAGTGCAAGAAGAGAGCATGTTTCAAATACTGAGTACTCTGGATGTCAATAAAGCAGTGGGACAGGATGGGATTTCACCAAGTTTTGAGAGAATGTGCTAAAGAACTGACAGTGCTGTTGACCTGGCTTTTCACTGAAGGTCTGGTCGATGTAAAGTACTCAAGGAGTGGAAGGAGGATAAGACCATGCCATTGCATAAGGGTGATAGCAGATTGGAAGTGTCAAACTGTAGACCAGTTTATATTTCATCAGTAGTTAAGATTTTGGAGAAATTAGTAATGGATCATATAAAGTGTTGGACAAATGAGGGTAATGTTATTTGTGAGAGTTAGCATGGATTTGTTAAGGGGTCTCTTGTTTTAGTAATATGATTGCCTTTTATAATAAAGTTACAAGTGCAGTTGAGAGAAAAGTGTATTCTGCCTTTTTTTTTTTTTTTTTTTTTTTTTACAAAGGCATTTGATAGGGTACCACATGATAAACTGATATTTTAAGTCGTAGCAGGTGGGTTTAGATGTCACGTTAGTGAACTGGATTTGGAATTGATGTCTGATAGGTATCAGAGAGTTGTGTGAGAGAGCAGTTATCAAGGAAGAAGGTTACAAGATGGGGGGGGGGGTTCCCACAGGGCTCAGTACTGGAACCTGTATTGTTTATCCATTATATCAGTGACGTGTTAATGGATTGCAAGGGAATGTTCAGTTGTTTGCAGATGTCTAGCTGGAAAGGGCTATTAGTAATAGTGCAGATGTGGTAGCCCTGCAAGAGGATTTGAATGAACTGGACAAATGAATGGGGCATCAGTTTAATTTAGCTAAATGTAAATCTTGTAAATGTAAATACCAAGTTAAAGGAGTTTTCATTCCATTGTATAAAGTCCTGATCAGACAACACCTAGACTATTGTGCTCAAATTTGTCCACCAGGATTTGAAGGGGGAACATTAACCATGGAAAGAGTGCAGAGGTGGATAACAAAGATGATATCAGGACTGTACAATGTTAGTTATGAGGATAGACCGAGGGAATGTGGACTGCAAAGTTTGGTAGATAGGAGGAGTGTGATATGATTGAGACTATTCAACTGTTGAGAGGTAGTCAAAATGTTGACACTAGAGAGTTCTTTTGTTTGGTGGAATGGGGGGTGGGGGAGGAATGAGGACAAAGGAAGTTGTGAGCAAGAGGATAAGGAGTAATTTCTTTGCATGGAAGTAGTTGGACCATGGAATGCATTGCCTAATGGAGTGGTGAGAGCACGAACAGTCAATCCTACTTTTGAGAGAAACTTGTGACATGAAATTAAGAATTATCTACACATTAGCACAAGAAAAGTATATTTAATATATATACTGCCAGATATTTCAGTTTGAAAATAACAAACTATCATTAGTGGCGTGACAAAAAACAGATTTTTGCAAGGTAGAATACAAACAATTGATCATTCAGTATTGGAACGAGCCATGTGATGTTACATCCCTAATCATGATATCATTTCACTGAAGAAAGGTAAACATAAGAGTGCAGAATAAATTACATGTAAAAATTTACAATGTCATACAAAAAACTTAATTTATAAAATCATACTAAAGAATCATTAGACAGATGTATCTAGAAGGTCTTAATTTTAAGAAAATATATATATATATATAATATATATATTTTTATAAAGAATTGAATGATTAGGAACCGAGATTTAAGTAAAAAGGTTTTAATATAAAAACACGACTAGTTTCGGCTTAACAGCCTTCATTAGGTGAGATTATAAAAGAAAGAAAAATGGAAAAAAACACTAAAACACTGAAGCTTAAATAGAGAGTCTCTATACACAATTGACACTAAATCGTTGCGGTTGTATTTAAAGCTGTTCTTTCGTTGTATTGTTGGGAAAGTGCATGCTAGTAGCATCTCGTGAACGGCAGTACATGATTACAGCTGAATGACAATCTGGGAGGTTGTAGCTCAAGTTATTATTTAGATGAACAGGATTGAAGATGATTTCTCTAGATTCGACGATTTTTCTCTCTAGTTCATCATTGCAACGGAAGATGTTAATAGATTTTTCCCAGCAGAATTTGTGACTTTTGGTTTTCATCATTAGGATTAGCCGAGAAATGGATATGACTAGATAATGCACTGGCTCGCTGTCTCTTGTAAGTAATGTCCCTCATGTGTTCTTCCATACGCAATTCGACAGATTTGTCTGTCTGCCCAAAATAAGGAATATCACGATCACACAATATTTTATATACACCAGGGTATTTGAGTTGATGATGACAAGGTTTTGGGTGGCTTATTAAGAAATGGATCTTTGGAAGTGGAGTGAACAAGGTTCTGATATTGTATTTTCTTAGAACTTCGCTAATTTATGTGAAACTGTACTTATGTAAGGAATAGATATATTGCCTTTGAATCTATTTGTTTCTTCTGAGTGATG
The DNA here is from genome assembly GCF_054136105.1 of Typopeltis vanoorti. Lineage (NCBI taxonomy): Eukaryota > Metazoa > Arthropoda > Arachnida > Uropygi > Thelyphonidae > Typopeltis > Typopeltis vanoorti. Next base: position 33,463,954 of record NC_143572.1, on the reverse strand, counting down.
TCTAGGAGGATTAAGAAGGAATTTTGCAATGATTCTCTTGGAATATCCATTAACTTCGAAAGAAGTTTTCAGATGTTTCTTTCTGTAAGAAGTTCATTTGGGTCATCCAGAAGAGAACGGGCTCTATGTTCCAAGGTGGAATTTATTCCAAGCTTATGAGGAGGGAAGTGATGGGACTGACTAGCAAATATCTGTTGGTATGTGTGGACTTTCTACATATCGATATTTTGAGTTTACCAGAAGAGCGAGTCAGTTTGACATCAAGAAAAGGCAAGGAATTATCTGTTTCAAGCTTGGCAGTAAACTTAATACTTTGATGTTGGCTATTGAGATGTTCGAGGAAAACCATAAGGGAATTATGTCCGTGGCTCCAAATAATGAAGACATCATCTACATAGCGTTTCCAAACTTTAGGTGTTAAAATAAAGGAAGAGATAGCTTTGGTTTCAAAATCCTCCAAGTAAATATTTGCGAGTACAGGGGATAAAGGATTACCCATTGCCAGTCCATGATTTTGTTTATATATATTATCTTGAAATTTGAAGTAACCGGACCTGATGCAATATGTAATCAAGGCTAACATTTTTTTGGATAACTTGTCCTTGAATAATGTCAGGACTTCATCTATTGGGACATTAATGAACAAAGAAGTTATGTCCAAGCTAGCCATGATGTCATCTTCATTAACTGTAATATCCTTGATGTATGTAGTATTCTTGATAAAGGATGGTGACTTGCCTGAAAAACGTTTCAGGTATTTGGCAAAATATTTTGAAAGGTTGTACGTTGGAGAATTGATACCTTCTACAATTGGGTGTAATGGGGTGTTCTCTTTATGGATTTTAGGAACACCATATATGCGAGGAATTAACGGATGGAGAGAGAGAGCATAGAGATACGCGAACATTTTGGGATAATTCAGTTGTTATTTTTAATAAGTTGTTTGTACGATTTTGAAGTTCATGAGTTGGATCTCTCTCGAGTATTGAGTCGGTATCATTATGTAGTTATTCAAGCATTTTATTCTGGTAATCTTCAGAGTTGAGGATGACTGTTGCATTGCCTTTATCTGCAGGAAGGATTATAATATCTCTGTTGTTTTTTAAACTTTTAATAGCTTTTGTGTTCTGTTGAAGTAATGTTATCTGCAGGTGGTTTTGCGTTATTGATAATAAAGATTGATTCAATATGTAGAAGGTTTGCATCTTAGTAAAGGTCTAAACTTTATTCCTTCCCCAAAATTAATACCAAAGGAGACACTACTTACAAAAATAGAAAAAGCTTCTTCTTTTCTCCCTCCACAAGATGCAAAACTACTACGTATTGAATCAATATTCTTTGTTCACTAATGTCGCAACAGATGAAGTCCTAATATTACTCAAGGACAAGTTATCCAAAAAAATGTTAGCCTTGCTTACACATTGCATCAGGTCCGGTTACTTCAAATTTCAAGATAATATATACAAACAAAATCATGGACTGGCTGTGGGTAATCCTTTATCCCCTGTACTCGCAAATATTTACTTAGAGGATTTTGAAACCAAAGCTATCTCTTCCTTTATTTTAACACCTAAAGTTTGGAAACACGATGTAGATGATGTCTTCAATATTTGGAGCCATGGACATGATTCCCTTATGGTTTTCCTCGAACATCTCAATAGCCAACATCAAAGTATTAAGTTTACTGCCAAGCTTGAAACGGATAATTCCTTGCCTTTTCTTGATGTCAAACTGACTCGCTCTTCTGGTAAACTCAAAATATCGATATGTAGAAAGCCCACACATACCAACAGATATTTGCATAGTCAGTCCCATCACTTCCCTCGTAAGCTTGGAATAATTTCCACCTTGGAACATAGAGCCCGTTCTCTTCTGGATGACCCAAATGAACTTCTTACAGAAAGAAACCATCTGAAAACTTCTTTCGAAGTTAATGGATATTCCAAGAGAATCATTGAAAAATTCCTTCTTAATCCTCCTAGACATCACTCAGAAGAAACAAATAGATTCAAAGGCAATATATCTATTCCTTACATAAGTACAGTTTCACATAAATTAGCAAAAGTTCTAAGAAAATACAATATCAGAACCTTGTCATCATCAACTCAAATACCCTGGTGTATATAAAATATTGTGTGATCATGATATTCCTTATTTTGGGCAGACAGACAAATCTGTCGAATTGTGTATGGAAGAACACATGAGGGACATTACTTACAAGAGACAGCGAGCCAGTGCATTATCTAGTCATATCCTTTTCTCGGCTAATCCTAATGATGAAAACTAAAGTCACAAAGTCTGCTAGGAAAAATCTACTAACATCTTCCGTTGCAATGATGAACTAGAGAGAAAAATCGTGGGATCTAGAGAAATCATCTTCAATCCTGTTCATCTAAATAATAACTTGAGCTACAACCTCCCAGATTGTCATTCAGCTGTAATCATGTACTGCCGTTCACAAGATGGTACTAGCATCTTGTGAACGGCAGTACATGATTACATCTAGCACGCACTTTCCCAACAATACAATTAACGAAAGAACAGCTTTAAATACAACCGCAACGATTTAGTAGCAATTATGTATAGAGACTCTCTATTGATGTTCATAGTTTATTTAAGCTTCAGTGTTTTAGTGTTTTTTCTTTTTTCTTTCTTTTATAATCTCACCTGATGAAGGTTGTTAAGCCAAAACTCGTCGTGTTTTTATATTAAAACCTTTTTACTTAAATCTCAGTTCTAGTCATTCAATTCTTTATAAAAATACGTAAGAATGATCATTAACTGAGTTAATGATCATTCTTTCATATATATATATATGTGTGTGTGTGTGTGTTATTTTATTCAGATTAAACTTTTACATTGTTAAATAAATATAAAAAATATTTTTTTTTTATATTTTTATTTAACAATTTTATTTGAATATATAAAACTCTGATATTTTATGAAAATTCTGTGATGGGAAAAATAGATGTCAATTTTGTATTCAGCATACTGGAATTACTAAGCAACAGCTAATCCGTTTTATATCCCATAAATTATGTAGGCTGTATAATTATTATTATTAACATATAACCTCCATGGAGTCAGAGACACATTGTGGGAGGCACTCACTATTGCTTGCATACAATGCTCATCCAAGCACATCTTAAACTGATTCAATGTATTCACAACACACTCAGGCAATGCATTCCACTCACCAACCACCCTCCATGCAAAGAACCTGCTTCTCACACCTTATACAGTTTCCAGCAGTGGCCTTTTGTTTTACTCCCCTCTCCCATTCTATGAATAATCTCTTCCGTGTCTACCTGATAACAACCCCTGACCAGCTTATATGTCTCAATCATATCCCTCCCCCTTCCTCCTATTCATGAGGCTCTGCAACTTACATGCTCTCAATCTATCCTCGTACTCAACATTCCAAAGACCACTGACTACCTTTGTGAATCTCCTCTGTACCCTTTCCAACATATCTTCGTCACCATGAAAACCTGGCAACCAAATCTCTGCACAATAATCCATATGAGGCCTGATCAAGGCCTTATACAATGGAATCATAACCTCTATATTTCTGCACGTCAGGGTTCTCTGCATCATTGCCATTATTCTATGTGATGTCTTCACAACTTGTGCAATGTGGCACCTGAATTTCAGGTCCTTGTCCACCATCGCTCCTAGATCTCTCATCTCCTCTACTTCTGTTAAAATTTCCCCACCAAGTGTGTACTTTCCATCCCATCGTTGCTTACCAAATCTGAAAACCTTACACTTGGCAACATTGAACTGACAGTTCCACTTACCTGCCCATTCATGCAATATATTCAAGTCCTCTTGTAAGGCATTAACATCAGCCTGACTGTGCATTGCTCTCTCCAGTTTTGCATCATCCACGAACAGTTGGATATCACTAGTTAAACCAAACCCAATATCATTAACATACAAATTGAACAACAATGGCCCCAAAACTGACCCCTGCTGCACACCACTGGTGACATTTCTCTCTCCTAGCTTGTTCTTTATATTCTTCATGTGACTGATTACCATTATTCATCTTGTACTTCCTCCAAAGTACTTTCTTTTACCTGATTTCATGCTTAAGCGCCACATTCATCCATTTTACATCTACCTTATTCAGCCTTTTGTCCTTTGGGATACATTTGTACATTGATGCTGTTATGCATTTCTTTGTAAGTTCCCATGCAGCATTTATTTCCTTGCCGCTCAACTCCTCGTTCCGTGTTATAGCTCGAAGTTATCTCCTAAGCTTGTCATAATCACCAGCTGTATAATTCCATATATCCTTTCCTCGTGAAAGTCTGCATATGACTAGCCACAACACAGGTAATTACTTCATGATCATCACAACACAGGTAATTACTTTCACCAACTGGAAGAAACTGTAACCCCCTCTAACAATTACATCCCCTGATGAATGATGAGATCTAGAACTCTCGATCCTCGCATGGCTTTCTTCACGTGCTGCCTGAGATAGTTATCTCTCAAGAACTCGAGAAATTCATTTTCCTTATTCCCAAATGGTATCTCTTCATTCCAATCTATACCACTATAATTAAAATCATCCATAATAATTACCCTTCCTTTGTTCACTAATCCAAATTAGTTAGTAGATTATCAAATATGATATCAACACACACGTACAGAAGTTTATGAAGGTAAGCTTCAAGGCACAATGAAGTAAAAGTAGCTTTATGAACTATGGGTATACTGGGGTTTTTTTTGTTTGTTTGTTTTTAATTTATTCATATAAGTTGAGTTTATTTTCATCTTAAAATATAAAGGTTGCTATTGGGTTAATAGTTAATATATTGATAAGATTTTTAAGGATTATATAACCCATTGTATATAGGTTATGCACAAATTTGATCTTCTGGATTCCATAGGGATAAAGAAGTGGTGGAAAGGAAGCAAGTGACAAATGAGTATGATTGTAGACTTCAAAATCTAGCTGATAGACAAAAAAATAGAAAGAACATGATAGAAACATATAAGTTATTAAAGGAATTATATAGGATTAACACTGATGACTTTTCAGTACATGGCAGGAAGGAACAGAACAAGGGACCATCTCTTAAAATTGTATAGTGTGGTTAGCCAAGTATGTTTGGACTAGGTTTTTTGCTTGAAGATTCATGGAGGGAATGGGTTGCTAGAGGTGGTTATGAGTACTTCATCAGTAAATGAGTTGAAAGAGAGGAATAATCAATATTGTGTAAATAATAGGTCTCCTGTGATTAGTCTTTTGACTCATCACATTATGATAATAATATAACTCATATAATATATTATATTATGCTTATGATATTTGATCGTTTTTTTCACTTGGTTATACTATAAATTAAAGATGCCAAGAAATTATATTCTTGGTTTAATCCTTTATCCAAATGTAAGCAAATAAAATTTGCACATGAAGTAACATCACGGCTGGACTACTTGTATATATAGAGGCTAATGACTTCATATTAGCCTTAGTATCCCTTAATGCAATTACGGGATACATATACTTAACATGTATAATGCTATGCATTATTGGAAGGGCCACTACCCAGGCCGGTTTTGATCTTTATTGAGTTGGAAGCCAGACCTAGAAGTAATACAATGTTGAAATAATGCCAAAGTCATAATTCCACAAACAAGTAGTCTGGGTAGTGGCCCTTCCCAAGATGCATTGCGTTATACATGTCTGTAAGGATATGTGCATTACATTATAGGATACTAAGTCAATTGATGTGAAGGCATTAGCCTCTATATCTATGTATACAAATAGCCCAGTCGTGATGTTTCTTCACGTGCAAATTTTTATTTGCTTACGCTCGGATAAAGGATTAAACCAAGAATATAATTTCTTGGCATCTTTATAATATAACCAAGTGAAAAAACTTCTTTCTCAACATCTTTCTCTAATCCAGAGTATTTTAGTAATAAGTATAATTTCTTGGCATCTTTAATTTATATGCTTACGATATTGTTGAACCTTACTGCAAACATGGCCATGGGATTAGATGGCATATCAGTCCATGTATTGTGAGAAGGTGCTAAGGAAATGGAAAGAGGACAAAATAGCTCCACTTCTTAAAGGAGGTTACAAGACAAGTTGTTAAAAGACAGACTCCAGGACATGTGAGGACAGGAATATGATACTTTACAGAGCAGCGTGGTTTTGTGAAGGGTAGTTCTTGCCTTAGTAATTTGCTTACTTTTTTATAATTAATTGACAATTGAGTTTGATGAAGGAAATGGCTCATTGATGCTTCTGTATTTTGCAAGATCATTTGATAGGATTCCAGATGAACCTCAGTGTTGCATAAATTTGAGTAAATAGGGATGGATGTGAGGCTGATGATTTGTATAAAAGGGTGCCCGATGGATAGATATTAAAGTGTGGTTTATGGAGAGTTGAATCTGAGAGAAAGCAAGTGACTAGTTGCAGACCATAGGGTTTTCACTACTTGGTCCTCTGCTGTTTGATATTAGTAATAGAGGAAATGATTTAAGGAGAAATATTTATGTTTGTTGATGATGTAAAGCTAGGAAAAGTGATATTCAATGAAGATGATATAAAGAATATGGAGAATGACTTAAAGGATACGAGCTGTGTACTATATTGATGCAAATGAACTTCAAGAAATTGATGTGGCCAGGGATTTGGGAGTAATTGTGAACAGGGAGTTGAAGTTTAGAGGACATATTGCAAAGGTGACCAAAACAGCACATCAGATGCCATTGAAGAACACACTGACAGGCAGGGATAAGGAAGTTATTATTCCCCTTTTAGGGCTTTAGTAATAAGGCCACATCTGGACCTGGCTACAGATCTGGTCACCTGGATTTTGTGAGAGTGGAGAGGAACCAGAAATTTAGGTTGCAGAAAATTTTTTAACTTGGTTGCAAATTAAATTATATCAAAAAGCTAAGCTATTTTTGGTAAATTATATTCTTGTTTAATCCTTTACCCAGGTGTAAGCAAACAAAATATGTGCATGAATATCTTCGCAACTTGTAATAGAGGCTGTTGATATCGCATTAATTGCCTTTGCATCTCATAATGCAAAGCACACTTCCTTGCAGACTTCACGACCAAAGGTGAATGACCAAGGCTGTGGCAGGTCCATGGATTACTCCCAGTGAGAACAGATTGAAAATCTGTGGGTTTTAAAAACTAGCTGAAAAGCACATAAGCGAGGACATGATATAAGGTATTAAAGGAATTTTATAGGGTTGCCATGGTGGGAAGGGAGAGAAAGACGAGAACAAGATATCATTCCTGGAAATTGTATAAGGGCGATACTCAAGGATTAACATAAAAATTCACAAACATCCATGCATGCCCACGCTTGGATTCAAAACTGCAGCCTTTTGGCTGGAGAGTGGATAATCTAACCACTTCGCCAACCAGAGTGGCACAGATACCAAAAAAGTGCTCTTTCATGGAGACAGAGAGTTGTAGAATAGGTACCCTCCCTCGATGAGTCTCTGGACTCCTGCAGGTGTCGTAATAATAATAATAATAAATACACACCTTTACTTACGACTTATAGATTCTATTATTATGAGTGTATGAAAAACTGGGTGGACTATAGAAGTCAATTGATTGGGATGTATATCATTCTATGGTAGGAGTCCAGAATATATATAACTTGAGAATACAACTTTTAGCTATTAAAATTAAGGGGTTTTTTCTGCATAAATATAAACCTATAATAATGACAAAATGAACATAATAAAATAATCATCCTTAAGCTGCCGTAGTGCAATTGGAAGCATAGCAGAACATTGCACCCTTCGATTGGAAAAGACCTGGGCTCGATTCTCGTCGTGGCGAGGGGTATTCTTATATGGGCTTTTTCAGTTGAACGTGAATTAGCCAATCTCATGCAGTGGTAGCAGGGTTTTTTCTCCCAGAAACTCAGGTTTTTCATCCTGTGTACAGACAAATCGACCTTCAGAACACGCTTAATTTACAGAAAAAAAATGCTGGTGGTGGTGATGATTGGCGATAGATAGCATTGATGGTAGTAGTGTCGTAGTTGGAGAATTAAGTAGTGGAGAGGATGAGAGATGTGATGTATTTAGCGAAGTGTATCATCCCCCGATGAGTCCTTGGACTCCCTGGAGGTGTTGTGTAATAATACGAAATTATTATGTGACACCTCCAGGGAGTCCAAGGACTCATCGAGGGAGGATACTCTATAACTCCGTCTCCACAACTCACTCATTACACCAACGCCATTTACCACCACCACTAGTATTTTTACAGACAATCACAAACATCCATGCATGCCCACGGCAGGATTCAAAACCGCAGCCTTTTGGCTGGAGAGTGGATAATCTAACCACTTCACCAACCAGCCTGGCACAGATACCAAAATATGCTCTCATCTGACTCTCATTTAGAGATAGTAGTTTTAACTTGGCCTCATAAAAGAATAATGGCTAGTGAGAATGAAGTAAGTGATACAGGATTGAAAGGAAGTATAAATGAGGAAACAGAAGTAAGTTGCAGCAGAACGAGGTAGTAAGACTATGGGAACAATAGTGAAATTGTCAGAATGCAAGATTTGATGAAAGTCATTAAAAATGAAATGAATGTTTAGAGTGATATTAGACGTTTAGTGAAACAAATGAAAGTGTGAAAAATAGAATTAAAGAAGAAAAAAAATATTAAAATAGGCTACAAGTGATTCGAGAATAGCAGTGTGTGTGGAGATTCCATTGTGAGAGAATTTGTTAATGAGAGACTACATATGGTCTGTTATCCAGGAGGGGAGCATAAGTGATCATTCTCAAGTCAGGAATCATTGTCAAGGTCTTAGAGAAATTAGTCAAGAAAAGAATACAGGATTGGATAGATGAAAATGGGATATTGTATGGGGGACAACATGGTTTTGTGAAGGGTAGATCATGCCTCAGTAACTTGCTCACGTTTTATAACAGTGATGGCTGAACTGGATAGGGGTAATGGGTTTACAGTGATACTACTGGACCTTGCCAAGGCCTTTGACAGGATACCACATGGAATCCTAATCAGTAAACTGGAGCAGATGGGATAGATATAGGGTTGGTAAGATGGATAGGAGGGTGGTTGAAGGAGAGATACCAGAGAGTGGTTTATTCAGGAGTGGAGTCAAAAAGATGTCTTGTGACTAGTGGAGTGCCGCAGGGCTCTGTTCTTGGACCACTGCTTTTCAATTTGTTCATCAATGATATTGGAAAGGATTTGAGAGGAAGTGTTCACTTGTTTGCTGATGATGCAAAGTTGGGTAGAGCAATTGTGAGTGCACAGGATGTCAAAATTTTACAGGATGATTTGGATAGTTTGGAGGACTGGGCTAGGAAAAATGGATGTCAGTTTAATGTGGCAAAGTGTAAGGTTATGCACTTTGGGGTGAAAAGAATAGCAGCAGTATATCGCATAGGTGGAACCGTACTCCAGGAGATTGATGAGGCCATGGATTTGGGAGTACTGGTGGATAGGGAGTTGAAGTTTAGGGGACACATTGCAAAAGTAACTAAAACAGCTCACCAAATCACTTGGCTTATGAAAAATACTTTAATATGCAGAGACAAACAAGTTGTTGTTCCTCTGTATCGAGCCTTGATAAACCCCATCTGGACTTCTGTGCCCAGTTATGGGCACCAGGGTTTCTTCGTGATGGGGAGGAAGTGTAGAGGGTCCAGAGACGAGTGACCAAGATGATAGCAGATTTGTGGAATGAACCTTATGAGAATAGGTTGAGGATTTGTGGGTTGCAGAAATTGGACGATAAGCGAAGGAGGGGTGATATGATTGAAACATTCAAATTACTCAAGAGTTTTTATAAGATTGATCCAGAAGATATTTTTGAAAATATGACTGGTGGTGGGAGGACTAGGGGCCATGCATGGAAGCTGGGCAAGAGCGTGGTTGACAAGGGTGTTAGAGCTAGGTTTTTTATTTGGAGAGTGGTGAATGAGTGGCATAAGATTCCAGAGTCTTGTGGGTGCTACGACCGTGAATGAGTTCAAGGCAAGATATGATAGATACTGTGTAAATGTTGAATAGTTGTTCCAGACATGATGTTTGGGCCTTCCTCGATGAGTCTGTCGACTCCTTGGAGTTTCCTGGAACTAATAATAATAATAATAAAAGTAAGATAATTCATGCTTTTGGCATGAGAAGGAAATGAGCAAGAGAATTAGTGGTGGTTGTGATGACGAATGATCTAAGTGGACGTAAGAAGACTAAGGACAGATTTCAGGAGAGTGAAGGATAACAGTATATAGTGAGAAAGGTCAGTGTGTTGCTGAAGTATGACGATGAGTTGAGATGGAGAGCCAGAATCATTAATGCATACTAGTCAAGCTGGGAAGGAAGTGCAGTGTGTGGATGTATGGCATAATTGAGGTAAAAATGGAATTTTACAGATATGACATTGTATTAGAATTTTTTGGGGAGAGAGAACTGGATAAAAACTGTTGTTAGGTGGAAGTGCAGTGTGTGTTGCAAAGAAAAAATGAGAAAAAAGAAGAGAAGTGAAAGATCAGAAGAGTGGTAGGAAAGAGACTGAAGTGCTTGTTAATGGAAAGTAGTGTGAGAGACGAAGAGAGGATGGGGAGACCAAGTGGACAGTAGGTGTTAGGAGTAACAGTGAATGAATGAATGGGGATGATCAGCATAGAAATGGAATACATCAGGATGCGAGTCGTGTAGCTGAGTCTGGCAAATATATGTAGTAAGCAGCAAAAAAGAGCAGGTGGGGTAGGAAAATAACAACCAACAAGTGGCTTGCATAAGAGTGGTTATAGTCTCAAAAGTGAACTACTGTGTTTATTTACAAATGCCAGGAGTATCAGGGAGAAAACTGTTTCACTGATTGAGTTTATTCACCTAAAAATCATTGCAATAAGTGAAACATGGTCGAATGAAGATAATGTCCTCACAGTAATAGAAATGGAAGGATAGTGTTTTTGACCAGGATAGAAAGAAAAAGAAGAAAAAGAATGTGATGCTGATAATCGCAGGAGAATTATGTCCACATAAGGTAGACATGAAAGGAAAATAGTGAAAATGATTTTGGGACTGTGTGGTGTGAGGGGGAAGTTAACAGAGAGAGAGAGAGATGTTTAGTTGGATGTTGCTATAGGCTAGGAAATGTGGAGGGTGGTGATGAAAAGTATAAGAACTTCGAGTAGTGAACAAGAAAGGGTGATTATGATGGATGATTTTAATAAAGGCGGCATAGATTGGAATGAAGAGATAGTATTTGACAATAAGGAAAATAAAGTCCTTGAGTTCTGAACAAACTATCTCGGGCAATGTAAAGGTGGGCATACAAGGATCAAGAATTTTACTTCTGTTCATTTCATTAGAGGATGTAACTGTGAGTGGGATTTTTGCACGTGAACAATTACTCAACCCTTCAGTCAGTAGTGTACTGGTAAATGTCTAACAACTGACCTGCAAAAAAAAAAAGTGTCTAATAATATATATATTTCTTGTAACTTTTGCTGATTTACAACAATTTGGACTACAAAAAAATTCAAACAATAATTAAATTCATTTATATTGTAATTACAGTATACCTCTTGTATCCTTAGCAAACCTATGGTAGCCATTTAACTAAGATTACACAAATGCAGTTGCATCCCAATCTGCTAACTCTGTCCCCAATAAAGTTATCATTATATCTGAAATGTGATCCCTTAAAGTATTTCCTACCTTCGTACAAAATACGTTTATTAAACTGAAACCTCGTTCAGCTTGAGCACTATTGATAGCATTTGTGACACACTTTAGGTTTTTTGTATACAAAAGGGATGTTAATTTTTTGGATTCTACATTATTATTTATAAAATCCTGAAAATTGTTCAAATCAATTTCATATTTTAAAATTTTGCTCAAATGGTGCAATTTTTTTCACTCGCTATCCACAGTGCAGTTATTTCTTCAAAAGTCTGAACAGACAGTTCTAATAAATCAAAAATTAAAATGTTTTCATCATCCGAAAAGTCCTTTGGAAGTGGCTCTTAATTCTTGCCTATTCCCTGTAAGGGAATAATGTGTTAGTTGATTTTTTATTCTGATTTAATCATGTTCTTTAGTTTGAGATTCATGAGAGTGCGATATTTTCCAGTACCTACTTTTAAGTTTTCTAAGGTTCTGTTATGCATTTTATTAATTTTTGTGCGTTCCGAATGTTATTTCATTTTCGAAGTGCAGCAGACCATAATGATAATTTCTTTAATTAGCCGAAATAGAATGCCTATCAATAAAGCATGGCCTTCAAACATTTAATGATAGATAGCCTCTTTGCCAGATGAATGACGTTAGCGATTTTGGATTGAAGTCCATAGTGCGGTACACTTTATAATCCTTGTCGGTTTAACAAAAGGTTCGCGTATTTCTGGAAAATTTACAAATAAATCCACTCGATCCGGCTCCAACACACCCCTAAGTGTAATAACAACTTATAATAAGAATATTAAGTGCCTTATAATAATAACCACCTCTGTAGCATTGGTTGGAAATACCGTTCATTCCCGTCTATGATATAAGGAAACTTTATGCAGTCTATTTCGGCTAAACGTGAGTTAGGCGGTCTCATACGAAGGCAGAGTAGTTTTTCTCCCAGAAACTCGAGTTTTTTCGTCACTTAGAACAAACAAACCGACCCCGTGAACACACATGTCTACAGTCAAAATTACATACTTCGAAGTCCCTCACTGGAGGGCACAACCTCAACTGATCCTAGGAGGATGGATGGAGAAAATTGGGGGAACCCCATATGACAAATAACAAACTGCTACAGTTGTTAATAATAATAGGTCCGCACGGTTAGCCTAGTTGCAGTGCGCTTCGGAACCATATGCCTGGGGAAGGAGTGTCCTAGGTTCGATTTCCGTCAGTGACGTGAGGAGCTGAAGGATCTTCCTCAGCCATAGCCAAGTTAGCAGGTCTTGGGCGTGGATAGTAGGGGTTTTACCCCAGTTTATCCTGGGGGTTTTCATCTCGCAAAGCAGGTAAACCAGCCTTGAAAACTTAACACTACAGACAGGATACATTGGGGCATAGGCTGATCACCTTATTCTGTGAACAGCTTGAGGTTCGAAGATTAACAAAAATTCGACACCGCAAGGTAAAAGAGGGAAAAGGAAGATGAGTGATAATAATAATAATGGCAGCACTTGTTTGCCAGTCATTTCATCGGTGGCCGCCTATAAATAGTGATAGATATAAGCCAGCTCTCTCAAATTAAGTACTGGTGGAGGTTGAACTGCTCACTTAGTTCCAAAAGGTAGGGTTTAGAGGCCTCACTTACTCCCTATAAGGGAATAAAAGATGTTAGCTTATTTTTATTTTTATTATAAATAAATAACATGCACATGAAAAAACTTTAATTCTGTAACCAATATACTAAAGTATGTATGAATACCGACCACTGAATTAGAAACTCTTATTTAACCGTGTTTCAGTATAGGCTTGAGACAGGTGATACCGATCCTCTTAGATTTCCTGTGCATAGTTCGGGGAGATACGGGTCCACTGATTAAATACTCCGTATATCTTACCTTTTGAGAAGCCATCAGCTCTGCTGTTTTTAAAATGATGGCTCCCGACAGACGACATCCGCAATAAGCCCTTTACCGAAATATGAACGATCCTTCGTTTTTCTAGTTGTTATCAATCCTATTGACATTTACTGATTAGAAACGTTCTTAAATAGTTGCTTAGAACAAGTGGTGACACATGTGACCAAGAATTTTCATATACGCTGTGTAAAGGATGTTTATATATATCTGCTTAAATACTTCTAATTCAGTGGCCAGTATGTGTAGAAAGAATGTAATAGTAACCAGTATACTGAAGTTCATGAATGATCAAATTATATTTGAAGCTACTTCCATTCACTAGCAGATCGTCAAAGGTACCGTGTGAAATATGCAGATATTTATGATTTAATGTAACTGGAACAACCTTTACGTGGCATTCACTGAAAATCTTGTAGATATCCAATTAGAGAACATATTTATCATTATCAATCTCTAGCTATCTCTGCTTGGCTATCGGCAGCTAGTGAACAGCCCATTAAGCTCCAAAAATTAGATGTCATTAAAAAGGTCTCACCTATATTTATCATTGTTTTGCAACACCAGAATAATACAATAGGCTAACTGCAACCAACGGATGAGGTTTCATTACTGTAAATTTTTAAACAAACAATCTAACCTTAGAGTTTTGGCTATATTTTAAAAAGGTAACTTTAAAAGTTTCACGGATTCTATTTTAGTTTCGTTATCTTTCTTATAAAGGGCTGTGTAGCTCAGTCGAAGTGCGCTTGTATTCTTAGTCTCCAAGGTGGTTTCATTAAATATGGCTAAAACGACCTCACCTTTTCCCTATAAGGGAATCCAAGGCATAAGTGTTTTTTTTTTGTTTTTTTTTGTGATTTACCCAGACTCTCCTTAGTAGATGTTTTCAAGGGAAATCACTGAAGTATCATCGAGCCTTTTGATAGAAGAATTTATCATTCGGTTGTGATTGAGTATACACTAACAAGTAGAATATATATTCTCGTCTTTTTTTATTATAAATATGGTCTGACATTTACAGATAATAACAGACAAGTGGATTTTTTCTCCCGGAAAATCGGTTTTTTCATCCCATCAACTCAAACAATCGAACGTAGATCTCCCACAGTGTTTCAGACAATAACATATTGTATTAGGATTAAGAACCTCCAGATAGCGACACGTGCCACTTATAATAGTGATACTTTAAGTCAGCTATCTCTGATTGACTACCAGTGCAGATTGAACTGCCCACTCAGTCTCCAGAAGTAGGATTAAAACGGCCTTGTCAACTCCTCTGTATGAGATTAGCTGACTCACTGATGAGTGAGTGAACTGATCAGGTCACTTATTAGTGAGTTGGAATAAAAGGCATTAGGTGACTTTTTTCAACATCATCGTCATCCTTTCAAATTTCTTAAGGCATTTTCAGGCGATCATGAACAGCATCTTGATCATAGACAACATTCGAATCATTTTGTAAGTGCTGAATATTAGTAGCATACCTGGTTCCCCTCACTATCTCTGAATCATCGGAAGCAATTGCACATCCAAGTTAGACTGATGTCATCAATATACAGTATAGATTGAACAATAATGGCCCAAGGACTGAAACACGAGGTACATCACTAGTCACCTTAAATCTGGCAGATTTACACTCGCTGTATATCTCTTTTTGATATATATCTGTCAACTATCCCTTGGTGCATGTCAAGTGTTGATATTCCAGTTCCATATTCTCCAGTTTATGCAACAGCCTTTTGTGAGGTATTTATCAAATGTCTTAGCAAAATCGAAATTATCATAGTGTATCCATTCACTTTATTCAACTTGGCCATGAAATTGTTATAAAACATGAGAAAATTGCTAAAACATGAGTTTCTTTTTAGTAAACCCATGCTGCTCCTAGCAGAGTATAGACAGATTGTCTACCCATTTCTGTATGGAAGTTCTTACCAACTTCTCTAAAATCTTCACTACCACACCAGAGATACTGATAGGTCGGTAGTTAGACATCAGTTTTTGCACCACCTTTGAACAATGGAACTATCATACATTCCTTCATCCTGTGGTATCATTTCTGAGCTGAGACTCAAGTAATATAAACATGTGAGGATAAAACATATTATCTTCATATTTTATATGTAGATGACATCGTACAGTAGCGAACAAATTAGTTGGAACACACATTTTAATGAAAAATTTTAATTTCACAAGAAAAGAAGTACAAAAATTGAATTCTAACTTTACCTGATAATTTATATGCACCTCTGTTCATAATCAGTTCACTAATTTTCTTAGGTATGGACTCTACCAGTGTAGAAAACATTTTTCTTATTTTTGCATCTCGAATTTATAATGACTTGTGTTAAATTTTATTTTGTATCACAATTTAATTTTCCAAGTCTCTTTTTCGCTGTGGTCCACAAATTTTCTATTGTGTTAATGCCAAGAACCTGGTCAATGAAGCAATTGGATGTTGTGATTTTTGAGGAACTCTTTTGCTTTTTTTTTTTTTTTTTCTCCCGTAAGCTCGGGTTTTTCGTCCCGTAAACGCAAGAAAATCGACCGTCGAAACCACACTATTTTCAGACATTAAAAATATTGTGTTAGGGTTAGAGACCACGTGATGGCGGCACTAGCTTGCCGCCTTCTTCACTCCGTATCGATGAATCAGTGATAGCCCTGGGCCAGCTATCTCTCTGATTGGCTACCAGTGGAGATTGAACTGCCCACTCAGTCTCCAAAAGTTAGGGTAAACGGCCCCGACTACTCCCTATACGGGAACAACATAGGCGTTAGCTGATTTTTGTTTCTTTTTCGCTGTGGCCCACAAATTTTCTATTGTGTTAATGCCAAGAACCTGGTCAATGAAGCAATTAGATGTTGTGATTTTTGAGGAACTCTTTTTCTTTTTTTTTTTTTGAAGTGTGGCTTGGGGAGAGAGAGTGTTGGAAGATGAGTTCTTTTTATTTCTGAATCTATATTGGTCTCTTTTTTCCAATATTTTTATGTGTTGGTTACTTTTCATTATACTGTGAATAGGTACAATTGATCATGGACCGTCATGTGTTAAAAAAAAAAATAACCAGAACATTTACTTAAGAATAAAGAGCTAATAAGCTTCATTTCGGCAATGAAAACATTACTAAAACTAATTTTAGTAATTTTAATAACCAGAACATCTTAATTGGATGTTTAGAGTTTGTTAAAGGTAGGAACAGGGGTGTAGTCCTATAAGAAAGAGTGAAAATAGTAAAAAATAGTGAAAAGTCCTATAAGAAATTAAAAAAAAACCCAGAACATCTTAGTTGGCTGTTTAGGAGTTTGTTAAAGGTAGGAACAGGGGTGTAGTCCTATAAGAAATAGTGCCAGGGCTCTACCTTGGATACAAAAATTCAGAGCATAAAGTGTGGCATTTATTATTATTATTATATTAATTTTAATTATGTTATATTATATTAATTATTATATTATTATATATTTCAATTAATATTATATTATATTATATTATATTATATTATATTATATTATATTATATTATATTATATTATATTATATTATATATTAGATAATATAATAATAGCGGCAAGCTGCTATTTTTTGACCAAAAGCTGGAACTGCATTATAAGTCTTATTATTATAATTCTTATAATTTATTATAAAAAAAAAAAAAAAAAAAAAATATAATTTATTATAATGAATTTAAAATTTTTGATAGTTTTATAAAAGTACCAGGGCGTCGCCCTGGCCCGACTACACCACTGGGTAGGAAGGACAAATCTTCTCAGCTGCTGATTTGCAAACATAGGGTACTCGTTCTCTTTGGACAAAGAAATGGTTCTCATCTGAGAATATGACCTTCTTCCACTTCTCAGCAGTCCAATCTTTGTCTTTGTACACTTTTGCCCACCGGAGCCTCTTTTTCTGCATATCTTTTGTCAAACTGTTGTTTCTTTCTTTCTTTCTTTTTTTTTTTTTTTTGGTGTTTGTGCAATCCTCGCTACTTCCAACAATCTTCGAAGATTGTCATATCAGAAGCATTAATCTTACTAGTTGCCAAGTCTCTATGTAAGTTCACAACAGACAATCTTGGAATCATTTTCTTTTCTTAACTAGTAAGTGTAGTTTTCTTTTTTTGCCCTTATTTTCCTTTTCTGTCAAGAGAAATGGAACCTGTCTTCCTAAATCTCTTTAAAATCGCAATAACAGTATCCAAACCAACACCACAATCATTGGCAATTTGTGTTTGAGGTCATGGATGTGTGCTGAGAAAGATGGCATATTTTGATCGCTTTCTTGGAGATGTATCGTTTTATAGATACACAACATGAATAAACCATTACGAATGTCAACTTATTTACTCTATTAAAAAAGCACAACACTATTAAACATCATAGAGACAGTTAAAACATGCAGCACTTAACCAAAATTGTGAACTAAAACCGAAACCGACTGAAACAAAACCAAAAACTTAATGAAAATTCGGCTTGGTCGAATTAATTTGTTCGCTTCTTTATTTCTGTTATAGTATTATTAATGATGGTAATTCCACCAATAATTCTTCGCCCTCTATTGGGAAAGCGGACAAACATTGAAACTTCTTACGGAGAAGTGGTGTTGTTGTTAATTGTATGTTGACATCTTATCTTGAATGTTTCGTTTTGATGTTTTTAATAATGTGATATATGTGTATCTATTTGCCATATATTCCCATTAAAGCATGGCTTAATAGATTTTTATCATTTAATAAGAACACGGTGAATATAAGTCTTCAATGTGAAGTTTTCAGAAATATTAGGCTTTATTTCATGAAAAGCATATGACAATATGCTAACATTGGTTGCTTAGTGTAAACTGACTATAACTTGTTTAACTTTTTAGTGTTGACCGAAGCATTTCATTAATCCACGATGAAGGATGTTACAATATCTTCACCGAAAAATTCGCCTAAAGATGCTCAGGTGATGGCAGCTATTTTGAAAGACATGGGTGCAATTGAATATGAACCACGAGTCATAAATCAGCTGCTTGAGTTCAATTATAGTATGTTTTTTTTTTCTTTTGTCGTAGTAGTAACTTAAACTAGGTTGATTTTCCGTACCATATATCGGTCTTCCACAATGTTTTCGATCGTCATAACCATGTTATTCATTGTAGAACACTTGATTTAGGTTGCTAAACACTTTTGGGAAGGACTTGCTTTCCCAATGCTGTTCACCCTTATGAATTTATTATTTTTATTTCAAGTATATATGTTTAAAAAGAAGAAATGTTATTAATTATTATTAGATTTTTATTTATATATGATTATTATATATATTTACGTTTTGCGCATTTTTTTTTTTTTTCTGGTTTAAAATGCAAAGCTTTCCTATTTAGAGAACATGCCAGTTTACCTGCAAGTGGTAGTGACTTCCATAACGCGCTGAAACACAACCAATTTTTCTTATTGGAAGTGTAATGAGGCTGTTACCATTGCCTCCAGTTTCTGTTCCTTCCCTTCTCATGTTATATGCACTGTGGGCAACACACTTCAAGAGCATATGAAACACTATAGTGATCTAGAACCTTCTTAATCTGGGGCTACAGCAGTAAAGCAGATGTGCCACCTATTATAGTAACTGGTGTGCATAACTGACCATCTAGTTTCCCATTATTCTGTTAAATCATGCCTGAGGGCTTGAAGTAGGTCAGTATCTGATGGGAGAGGGAACAGTCATAGACAGGATGGATGACATGCTTCTATATCCTTCACGTATTGCTACATGCTTTCATGTTGTATTTAGCTTTTCTCTCCTTTGTCACACCTGCTGACTACGAGGTGACATAAAAAAATAGTTATGCTGCAAATCATAAAATATATTTCTGAAAAAAAGAAAAAAACAGAACCTAAAAACAACAGAAATACATAAATAAATCACAGAAACATAATACACAAGAAAACAATTATTCTTGAAATCCAATTCAGTATACTGTGGCTTTGTGGGTGTCAGCCTGGTTGGATGAGTGGTCAGCTTATCTGCTCTCCATCCAAAAGGCTGTGGGTTCAAATCCCACCATGGCCATGGATGTTTGTGATTGTCTGTGAAAATACTAGTGGTGGGTGGTAGATGGTGTTGGTGTAGATGATAATGGTAGTTGCAGTTCATAGTAGTTGGTGAAGACAGAGAGTTATAGAGTAGGTGCTCTCTCTCGATGAGTCTTTGGACTCCCTGGAGGTGTCATGTAATAATAATAATAATTTATTTTTAATGGGACTTAAACACTGGTTATCACAACAATTATTTCAACAAATACAGCAGCTACTTAAGCAATCTGAACCATATCATATTATTCCCACCACAGGTAATACTTGTGCATTTGTCAGCTGTGCTATTTAATATCAGAAAATGACAAACCTAGAATTCTCTCTCTTTTGATATACTCAGCTCAGAACTTTAACACAGAAAATGTCATCAAAAGCAAACTTTTACTGACATTTTCTAATTCCACTGATTGACCCTAAAGAAAGATAAGATATTTATTCTTGGCTGTGTCCTAATGCATGTTTGCCTTTGCCAACATGTTCACTTTCTAAAGATGTTATCAGCTCTTCTCTTTGCAACTGACACTATAATCATGTTCAGGTTTCCTTTTCTATGAAAATTCCTTAGCTGCTTTTATTCTTACACCCTTTGACATTACATGGGAACCAAACAGAATGAATTTTGTGACTTCTTTCCATGATCTGTTACTATTTCTACTTCTTCCCTTATCTAAACACTTTCTCCAATCAAATCACAGAAGTAATTCTAACTGCATGATGGCCTTTGTCCCGATTTCCACGTAAAATCTCCAGCCACTATCCAAGTCCTCATTTTCCAAGTGAGTTAGGGCAGTCTCCTAGAAAAAAAAATTCAGCACATTATAACTCACTTGAGCCCAAAACTTCATCATTGCACTCAGCCTGCATCACAACAACTGCAAAAAAAAAAAGTATCTCCTTTCCTTTATTTCATTCTTCTCAAAAATCATAAAAAAGATAATTTTGGGATCATAAATTTCATACTTTTGGTTAACCCATTACTAATTAACTTTCCATCGACATTTTTTCAAAACTAATTTATCTACAAATTACAAAACTCTAGTTTTTGTATTTGACCATCTGCAATAAATAAGTTTATTTATACCATCAGTATAAAGAAAATCATATAAGTCAAAGAATTTGTAAATTTCACTAACTCAGTAATATTGATATATCAGTAAGTTTTATAACTCTTTTTTATAATTATAAACTCTGATCATGTTATTCTTCAATAATAAATTTAGTTTAATCCTTTAACCAAGTGAGAGCAAACAAAGTTTGCACCTGAAAATATCTTCAGGACTGAATATGGTGTTGTACTATCTTACCTGAGTAAGTAGTACAACACCAGGCAACTTGTAGCAAAGGTGGAGCAAGCTACCAACACTCCTATCCCAGTATCTCCCATAATGCAAAACACATCTCCTTGCGGATATGTATAATGTTATGCATTAAGGGATTGGCCACTACCCAGACTAGTTTCGACCTTTATTGAGGTCTCTTCAGTGGAAGCCAGGCCCAGAGTTGAAGATACCAGGCAGAAGCAATAACAAGGTCATCTTTACCTATAGGAGTTGCCAAAAGATTTGCCACCTTTTTTTTATTAAATTACTCTGGATTTAGAGAACGATGTTGAAAGTTTATTTTTCACTTGATTAGACTATAATAAATTATTATTATTATTATTATTTCGGGCAACTCCAGGAGTCCTTAGACTCATCGAGGGAGGCCCTAAACATCATGTCCACACAACTATGCGATTACATTCTCACAGTATCTATCATACCTTGCCTTGAACTCGTTCACTGTCATAGCACCCACAACAGACTGGCAGCTTATTCCACTCATTTACCACTCTAAAAGTAAAGAACCCAGCTCTAACACCCCTGCTAACCACACTCTTGCCCAGCTTCCATAGGTGTCCCCTAGTTCTCCCACCACCAGTCCTGATCTCAAAAATATCCTCTGAATTAATCCTATAGAATCCCTTTAGCAATTTGAATGTCTCAATCACATCTCCCCTCCTCCGCCTATCAACTAGTTTCTGCAACCCACAAATCTTCAACCTGTTCTCATATGGTTCATTCCATAGACCTGTTATCATCTTAGTCACTCGCCTCTGGATCCTCTCCACCTCCTCCCCATCAAGAAGGAACCGAGGTGACCAAATTTAGTTTCATAAATTTCACTGTTATTCTTCAGTTGGTTTAGGATAATCTTGTAAACTTTAATGTTACTAAAACACATTCCTGTTGTAAATTCTTGAAAGAAATATCCTATATCACTATCCCTTTTTGATAATCTGCAGACAGTCACATTTTTCTTCTTGGACTGACTGACACCTCTAGCTTTTCCTGACGTAAACACATATTAAGCTCAAGCTTCTTCAGCCTCCAATAAATTATTTCTTTTTCAGTATTTTTCATTCATTCATTTCATTTCTCGTATATTTTTCAGCTCAAAACTGCTTACATCCAAAATCTCTCCAATTAATATACTGCTCTCACAGATTTCAGGTAGTAAATCCAAAACCTCTTTGAATTTTTTATTGTTATACAGAAGACGGCAATCTGATTAATCAATAACCTCCCCAGACACAGATTCACTCTTAAATGTCAGTTTCTTCCCTATGTCTCTTATGTAGGTTCTGGTAACAATATTCTGCAGAAATGATCTTCATTCCTTCTCTTTCTTTTAATGCAGTAATATTATTATTACTATTACAGATAACTTCAAGGAGTCCTTACATTCATCGAAGGAGGCCCTAAACCTCATGTTAAGAACTATCCAATTTTTAACTGAATTTGTGCAGTATCTATCATACTTTGCTTTGAACTCATTCACAGTCATGGCACCCACAACAGACTCTGGCAACCTATTTCACTTATTCACTAATCTCCAAGCAAAAAATCTAGTTCTAACACACTTGTACAGATCTTGCAGGCAGAGATACCGAAACATTTGCCATCACCAACGACCTTACACAACTTGTCCAGATGCCAACCAGAATATCAGATAACCCAAACCACTCCCCAAACACCCTAGATCTTTTTCTCACCAATGACCCTTCCAAATACACAGTGAAAGTAGTGAGCCCCCTGAGCAATTCTGACCGCAACCTAGTGCTCATCTCCTCCCCCATGCAACAACGCTTACACAGACACTCCCATAGAAGAGTAGTTTAACACTATAACAGTGCCAAATGGGACAGCCGCCGCAACTTCTATGCCACATTCCCATGGTTGGACTATTGCTTTCGGCCTTCCAACCCAAACATATGCACTGAGCTTATTACCAAAGTAATCCTCACTGGCATGAATACATACATTCCACACAGCACTCTGAACTGCCATTCCCTAATGAAATCCTGGTTCTCCAAAAGATGTGCCAAGGCTTTAGAGATGAAACACCAGACATACCACAACTGACTGAAATCAAGAACCCCATCTTCCTTCAAAGCTTACACCGAAGCCCGTAATAGGTGCAAAAAAAATAATCAATGCTTCCAAAACAGTGTGAAAGAGCAAAAAGCAGGAAACTAGCAGCCTGTTCAAATGGCAGCTGAGCCTTTTGGTCTCTCACCAAAGCAATTGGCCGTAATTTCTGTCCAGCACTATTCCCACCCCTATCATACCCCAATGGCTCTACTGCATCATCACCCACAGAAAAAGCCAATCTTCTGGCCTCATACTTTGCTTCAAATGTATGCATAACTGACAATGGTAAATCTCCCCCAACCATTCCAGACACCCAACATACAATTCCCCCTATATCTTTTTGCCAGGATGAGATCAGAAAAATACTGTCCAAATTAGACACAAAAGAGTCTCCTGGCCCTGATGGCATTCCCCCAATTGTTCTGAAAGTTTGTGCTCCAGAACTGACCCCTATCCTATGTCACCTATATATATATATATATATATATATATACACTCTTCTACTCCACTGGAATCTATCCCACAAACTGGAAATTGGCCTATATTCAGCCCATTCCCAAGAAGGGCGACAAGTCATTGCCATCCAATTACCGTCCTATCTCACTTACCTCAGTCCTGTCAAAGGTAATGGAAAAAACCATCAATTCCCAACTCCTTCACTATCTTGAAGACACTCACTAAATAAATGACCGCCAGTATGGATTCCGCCACTGCCGATCAACAGGAGATCTACTCACATACATCACCCATCTCTGGACAAGTGCAATGGAGAGGTTTGGCGAATCTCAAGTGGTTGCACCAGATATCTCCAAAGCCTTCGACCGGGTCTGGCACAAAGGCCTACTAGGCAAACTACCATCATTTGGCCTGACCCAGGACTTCTGTAGGTGGATTGCCAGTTTTCTGTCTGGACATACCCTATGTGTGATGGTGGACGGCTCCCAATCCTCTCACTACCCAATTCATGCTGGGGGTCCCACAAAGTTCTGTCCTCTCACCAACCCTTTTCCTGCTATATATCAATGACCTACTGCAATTGACCTTCAATCCAATACACAGTTTTGCAGATGACAGCACTCTACACTTCTCGCTTGCATCTCAACCTACAGAACATTAACCACCACTCTCAACTCGATCTCGAAGCCATCCTACAATGGGGTTCAGATAACCTCATAAATTTCGATGCCAATAAAACCCAGTTCTGTACTATTTCCCATAAAAAAGCCATTTTTGACGGTATCCAAATTTCCAGACAGTTTGAGATTTCGCTCCTTGGAATCACCCTCACATCAAACCTCTTCTGGCACAAACATATCTCAAACATTGCATCCTCAGCCTCAAAAAAACTAGGATTTCTCTCTTTCGCTCAAGATGTTACTTCACCCCGAACAGCTATTAACATTATACAAGTCACAAATCTGCCTAACTATTGAATACTGCTCCCACATATGGGGTTGGATCCCCAAAAGCTCTCTCAAAATGCTCGACTCAATAGAGGAGAGCAATTAGATTTATCAATGATCCATCCCTTAGCAGCTCTCTCTCTCCCCCACTTTCACACAGACATATGGTCTCTGCAGTATGTATATTCTACAAATATTTCCATGGGAAATACTCATCTGAAATAACATCAGTAATTCCTCTGCTCAATACTAAACTCATTGGAACACGTGCAGCTGCTGCACGTGTTCCAAATCGTCCCTTCACAGTACACCTAGAAACAAACGAAACAAATTTCTTTTCCTCTTCCTTCATCCCTCCAACTGCTGCACCGTGGAACAGTCTCCCACCTGCTGTGTTTCCCAAGGAATACAATTTAAAGTCATTCAAATCAAATGTAAACAAATTCCTCCTTTCCCAACCCACTACTCATACATAGTGCTAATGTACTATAGGTTGACCAACCAATGTGTATGGGCCAAAAAAAAAAAAAAACTTGTTAACTATACTCTTACTCAGTTTCCATGGATTATCCCTAGTTCTTCTCCACCAGACCTGTTCTTAAAAATTTCCTCTGAATTAATCTTATAAAAACCTGGCTTCATCAATTTCACCAGTGTAGTAAGCAAATGGTAATCTTTTCACTCCAAAATGTATAACCTTAACACTTTACCACATTAAACTGACATCCATTCTCCTTTGCCCAGTCTCTAAATCTATCCAAATCATCCTGTAAAATTTTGACACCAGGTATACAAAGAAAGGTATTCTATGCCAATTTTGTATCTTGCTTTAACAGAATCAAAATTTAGTAAGTAATTAGCTAATCTATATTTGTTCTTGTCCCATCCTTTCATTCATTACATAAAAAAAAAAAAAATCTTATTGCTGAACATATTTTAATTCAAAACAGATTCAGAAGATTTAAGAAACCCAAAATTATAAAATCGATTAAGGCTGACTGAGCTGATTTCTGCCCTGAAAATATTAAAAATCATTTCTAAAATAATTTTTTTAAATTTGTTTCATAAAATTTGTTTTTAACTTCACCATTAATGAATAATGTAGGTCACAAGTAGACTCTAAATAAATGTCCATTACTTCAACTCTTTTTGCTATTTAACTGTTGAGATTTTCTTACTTAATTCTAGAACTATTATTCAACACATAATTAACAGAGAAGCATATTATTAGTGGGTGCCAGATCATGTAGCATGGGCATGGTGGATAGGGCATACTCTGAAGATGGAGGATTAAGCAGTGTATATGTATGGATAGGATGTTCCCACAATGAGTTCCTGGATTCTTTGGAGGCATGATATAAAATAATAATAAAACCACAAAATGTTAGGTTTAGTGTAAAGTTTTTGTTAAGATATTCTGATGATTACAGAAATCTATCATTTATCTGACCCTTCAATTATCAGAATGGCAAGTTCTGATAACCTAAGGATCTGATAATTTCAGTAAAATTATACAGTGCTATACCAGAAGTCAGATAACATGTAATGACCAGTTAACTGAAGCATTTATCTTATGAAGGTCAGATAAATGGTAGATTACTGTGTGTGTGTGTGTGTGTGTGTGTGTGTGTGTGTGTGTGTGTAAACATCCTGATGTCTCCCATACATCACATGATATAAAGCTCGCATTTTTCATGAAATATTAATTTCATAAGAAATGAATTAACTTTACTGGGCTGTAGCATGTAATTATTAGAAATCAATACCAAAAAAATAAGTTCTGCAATAATCCCAAAGGGAAAGATAGAAAAAGAAAGTATATTTGATAAATTATTTGATAAGAAGGCTGCCCCCTCCACATGTTAACAGTGATATTGCTAGATATAGAGTGAAGAACCTGAATGTGGCCATTGCAATTCACGTAACATCATGCAGCGTTTGTTTGATTATCAGCAGAGAAAGCTGGAAAATACAGCTTGGGAGAAGATAGCATAGAAAACAGAGAGAAAGAGGAAATTTCAAAGCTATGGAATAATATGGATCTGGAATTTCCATAAATGTAAGGAACAAATGGTAGTTTTATTAACTACCATTTAGTTTGTTAACGGCAAATGGTATATGCTGATATTTTCAAGGTACTTCTTATGTGAATTCTGGGTCCATATTATTTCATGATGAAGTAAGGGAACAGTTGATATTCCTACTATCATATGATTGGAGCAGAAGAAACTAAATTAATATATGTGCTTCCATTATGTTATGCAGGAACTCATATTCTACATTTTGAATGGAAATAATATTTCTGTTTAATGGAATCTTGGCTTATATATTTGTCATTATAAGTTCATTTTTTTAGTTGATCCTAATGCACATTTATCTATATTTGTGTGGACAGTTTAAATTGAGAGAAAGTGTGTAAGAGTTTAATTCACAATATAGTGACTTGTCTTTATATGTTCACTAAATAATTTGTATGTATATATACAGTAATGAACAAATTAATTCAAACAAGCCGAATTTTTGTCAAGTTTTTGGTTTTGGTTTCAGTTTAGGTTTTAGTTCACTATTTTGGTCGAGTGCTGCGTTTTTTAACTGTGTCTACGATGTTTATTAATAGCATTGTGCATTTTTAATAGTGTAAAGAAGTTGTCATTCGTAGTGTTTTATTCATTTTGTGTGGCTATAAAATGGATACATCTCCAAGAAAGCATTCAAAAATATGTACTCTCTCAGCACAGATCTATGACTTAAAGACAAATTGCCAATGTGATGTTAATGAGATTTTAAAGAGGTTTAGGGAGACAAGTACCTTTTCTCCTGACAGAAAAGGAAAATGTAGGCAAAAAAAATAAACTACACTTACTCAAGATTGTTTACTAGAAAAAGTTAGGAAAAGCAAAATGAATCCAAGATTTTCTGCCGTAGACTTAGAGACTTGACAGCTAGTGGAATTAATGTTTCTGACATGATAGTCCATCAAAGATTGTTGGAAGCAGGAAGGACCGCCCACATATCAAAAAAGAAACAACTGTTTACGATGAGAAAATGCAGACTATGCAGAAAAAGAGTCTAGTGGGCAAAAGAAGAAATTTAAATGGTCCATCAAAACTGCTTAGGAAAGGAGGAAAATGAAGGCCACAGGAAATTTGCAGGAAGTACGGCATTTGGATGCAGAGTTCCAACAACAAGCCAGAAGAGACAAGGAAAAATACTTTAACCAGGAATGCCAACAAATAGAAGACCAAAACAAGAGATCTTTTCAAAAAGATCAGAGAACTGATAGGGAAGTTCAGCGCCAAGGTGAAAATATTGAAAAAGCACAAAGGAGATCAGAGAACTGACAGGGAAGTTCAGTGCCAAGGTGAAAATATTGAAAAAGCACAAAGGATATCTTACAGAAGCTGCAGACATCAAAGAAAATGGAAAGAGTATACAGAAGCTCTTCACAGAAAGGACTCTATTACTAAGAAATTTGAAGAGCAGGATTATTATGCAGGGCCAGTACCACTGGAGAGTGAAGTGAGGTGGGCACTGCAACAGCTATCCAGTAAGAAAGCATCAGGAGGGTATGGAATACTTATTGAGCTGCTCAAAGCCTTGGGAAAAGAGGCAGTTACAATTTTAACAGCTCTATGTCAGCGAATTTGGATCACAACTACATGGCCTAGGGAATGGAAAAAATCAGTTTATATACATTTATTAAAGAAAGGCGATGCAAGAGAGTGCGAAAATTACAGAACCATACCACTGATTTCTCATGCAAGTAAAGTCTTAAGATCATTCAGAAAAGACTGGAACCATTCATGAAGAGAGAAATGCCAGATGAACAGGCTGAATTTCGAAAAGACAGAGGAACAAGAGATCAGATCGGCGATGTGAGATGGATAATAGAAAGAGCACAGGAATATCAAAAGAATATCTACCTTTGTTTCCTTGACTATAGTAAGGCTTTCGACTCTATAGATCATGTGAAACTGTGGAATGTGTTAAGAACAATGGGAATACCAGAGCATTTCATTATCCTGCTGAGGAATCTTTACTATGAACAAAAAGTTACTGTCTGAACAGATCTTGGAGAAACTGAATATTTCACAATAGGTAAATGGGGGGGGGGAGAATTAGCTGTGTTCTCCTACCAGGATCTTGGCTGACCAGTCATGCTTGTAGCATGTTGAGCACAGTTAAGCCTGGGATGGATTTCCATGGTGGGCTGGCAACCTACAACACAGTCAAAAACCCGTGATGGAACTGATATAGATAGCAGTGCCAATATTTCAGTGAAGTCTGAAGGGCCATACCCAGGAAGTCTTAGTATCATGCAACCATGTGGATCCCCCCCCCCCCCCAGGAAACACGGTGTTGTAATGAGCCATGGCAAAGTTGATACTGAGCAAAGAGCTCTGGCAGAAAGCTATAAAATGCATCTCCCAAGACGTTATGTGGCCAGCGTGGGATTAGGCCACAGCCCCTCCATTACAATGCCAAGAAGAAGAAAGAAAGAAAGGCCGTAAAGCCTATAGCCAGAATGGGCAAACACTGGATGTGACTAAATTTCCCCAACTATATAACTACTCTGATCGAAACCATTTATGGAGACCAGAGCATGATGCAGTGGGGAAGCTTTTCTAAATAATAAGCAATACTGGAATAGCCCAAAGAATTCATAAATATAACAGTAATCAATACAATCCTCTTTTCCTCTATATAGGAACATTTAATTGTCGAACACCTAAAGAAGAGGAAGATCTTACCATCTTATAGCAAGAACTAAAACATATTAAATGGGACATCATATGTTTAAGTGAAGTTCGCAGGCAAGATGAACATTTAATAAAACTAAAAAACGGAGATGACTTGTACTATTATGGGAAAACCAAAGGACAATATGGAGTTGGATTAAGAAAACAATTGCATACCTTATAGAAGAATTTAATTATACAAATGAAAGAATAATAGAAATCACACTTAAAATAAACTCCAAACTTAAAATCAGGATCATCCAAATATATGCTCCCACCTCATCCCACACTGATGAAGAGATAGAAGCATTTTATGACTCACTGCAGCACACTCTAGACAAAAAAAGAAATAGCAATCAAAACTTTACTATAGTAATGAGCGATTTTAATGCCAAAGTAGGTCATCCCATTCACCAAATAGACACAATAGGACCATACGTATATGGTACAAGCAGCAACTCAGAAATGGCTCTTACGGAATTCATAATATAAATAACAAGCTTTACATTATGAATACATTTTTTAAGAAAGCCCTCAAAAGAAAATGAATATGGAGAAGTCGAAATGGAGAAATAAATGAAATAGATTATATACTGTGTAATAATAAATAAATAGTTCAAGATACCTCATTACTAAATCAAGTAAAAACAGGAAGTGACCACCGACTGGTAAGAGCCAAAATTAAAATAAACCCCAAATTGGAAAGAATAAAATGGCTAAACAACAAAAAACCAAGAAGTTTTGACTTAAAACCTATTGAAAACAAGAAGGATTACGAAGAAAAACTCAATAAAAAACTAGACTTAATAAATATGTTTGAAGAAGAAGACATAAATAAAATAAGCAGAAACCTAACAGAAGTAATAATCTCAGCAGCCAACAAATTCAAAAGCAATAATAAACTTTCAAAGGAAACCTTACTACTACTAAAAAAGAGACGAAATATGAAACAAGACAAAAACTTAATTTCTAAAATAGATTATGCAGAACTATGCAAAACAATAAGGAAAAAGATAAGAAATGAAATAAGATCCTATAACACAAAAAATAAAAGAAACAATTGAAAACAATAAAAATATGAAAATACTAAGAAAACATTTATCAGTTGGCAAAAGTCAAATTACTGCAATAAAAGATAAGAATGGAACTATAATAAGGAACCAAGAGCAAATCCTAAGCAGGCTAGAAGAATTTTATAAAGAACTCTATAGTGATCCTTCAATAGATAAATCAAATATAAATAACTCTTCTCCATCGCATATAGAATTCATCCCCCCATTCACTTCAGATGAAATAAAACAAGCATTAAAAAAATGGAAAATGTCCTGGTGAAGACCTAATTCACATAGAATTAATTAAATGGGGAGGAAACAATATAATTCACCATGTTACAAACTTACTAAATCTATGCCTAGAAGAGGGGAAGATACTATAAAACTGGAAAAATGCTATTCTGATACTGTTATTTAAAAAAAAGGGGACAATGAAGAAGTAAAGAACTATTGACCAATTAGTATTCTCTCCAGTCTGTACAAAATTCTCACAAAAGTAATAACAAACAGGTTAACCCCTCTTCTAGACTCAAATCAACCAGTAGAACAAGCAGGATTCCATAAAGGCTTTAACACAATTGATCATATTCATGCAATAAAACAAATAATACAAAAAGCAGAAGAAAACTAACTGCTTCTCTGTTTAGCCTTTATTGATTATGAAAAAGCATTTGATTCCATCAAAATTAATGCAATAATCAAAGCACTCCAGAATCAGGGAGTTCCTGGAGAATATATGGACCTCCTCCAGGAAACATACTAACATACCACACTGCAACAGCAACAATCCAACTTCACACAAATTGCAATAAAATATCAATTGAAAAAGGTGTATGACAAGGAGACTCTCTATCACCCAAAATCTTTACAGCAGTAAGTTACAGTCCTTCAAGAAATATTTAATGATATAAGCTGAACAAACCTTGGTATAAAAATTGATAACAGAAACTTAACACACCTAAGATATGCAGATGATATCATAATTTTTGCAGACACTCCAGAAGATCTATATTATGAAAGCAGAAAAGTCGGTCTAAAATTAAACAGAGAAAAAACTAAAATCATGTTTAATCTTGTAACACCAAAAATCATAATAATAGAAAGCAATTTCTTGGAAAGAGTCTCTTCATATACATAGGTCATCTCATTGATCTAAACTGTGGACTCCAAAAGGAGATAAATAGGACAGTTCAGCTTGCCTGGGGTGCATTCAGAAAATTGAAAAGCATTTTTCAAAACAATGATGTCCCACTCTGTTTAAAAAGGAAGACATTTAACCAGTGTATACTTCCAGTCATCACATTATGGTTGTGAAACTTGGTCGCTAACAAAAGCACTGGCAAATAAACTAACAACAACTCAAAGAAAAATGGAGAGGTTGATGCTTGGCATCACATTAAAATATAAGAAGCGAAACACCTGAATAAGAAGCCAGACTCACATCATGACATCATTCTTCATTCACCATAAGTGACTAAAATAGAAATGGGCCGGACATCTATCCAGAAGAGAAGAAGAAGAAGACCACCATACTAACGAACTGGATTCCAAAAGAAGGGAAAGTAGGCCGAGAACGTCCTAAAAGAAGATGGAGTGATGAACTGTCAAATTTTGTTGGGAAAAATTGGTCAACCATTGCCAAGAATAGAGAAAGGTGGAAAGAACTGGAGGAGGTCTTCGTCCAACAGTGGACAGAAAATGGCTGAAAAGAAGAAGAAGAAAGGGGTGCGACAAGAATGTATTTTATCTCCATACCTGTTTAACTTGTACAGAGAATACATTTTAAGAATGGCAGGGCTGGAGGAGTCTTCAGTTGGAATTAAAATTGGTGGAAGAAATATTAATAATTTGAGGTATGCAGATGATACCACCTTGCTAGCAGAATGCAAAGATGATTTGGAGGAATTTATTATGAAAGTTAAAGAAGAATGTTTGCAAATCAGCTGAGAAGACTTTATATGGCCTTGACTAAATATGACCTTATAAAAGTTATGGCAACATGTGAACTTAATGATTTTGAAGTAGATGGGGAGAAAATGGAAGCAGTTAACAAATATGTGCTCCTAGGATCCTGAATTGATAAAGATGGGTATTGTACTGAAGAAGCTAGAAGAAGATTATTACTTGGAAAGAAAGCAATGACAAATTTAAGCAAGATCCTTAAAGATATATTAGCCATGCAACAAAAATCAGAATCGTGAAAGCAATGGTATTCTTTGTGGTACTGTATGGATGTGAAAGTTGGACCCTGAGAAAGAGTGAAAGAAGGAAGATAGATGCATTTGAATTATAGGTTTGGAGATGCTTACTAAGAATACCATAGACTGCAAAGCAAATCAATAAATCAGTACAGCCAGATTGCTCCCTTGAAGCTATGATCATCAAGCAAGCATTGTCATACTTTGAACATATTATGCGAGCAAATGACAGTCTGGAGAAGATGATGATGATGTTTGCTAAAGTTGATGGAAGCAGGAGAAGAGGAAGACCAAGAATTAGATGGGTGGATGGAGTTAAAGAAGCAACTGGAATGCATCTGGAAATTCTGAAAGATATGGCCAGGGACAGATCTGAATGGAGAGCATATGTTCATAGAATCACCAGGAGTTGAAAACGACTTGATGGAACATAACACACACACACACACACACACACACACACACACACACACACACACACACAGTGGGCAAAAGTGCACATAGACAAAGATTAGACTGTTGAGAAGTAGAAAAAAGGTCATATTCTCAGATGCGAGCCATTTCTTTGTCCAAGGAGAGTGAGTATCCTATGTTTGCAAATCAGCTGAGAATTTTCCCACCCACCTTCAACAAGCTCCTAAACACAGCTAGAAAAATGGCCTAGGGTTATTTTGCACATGACAGTCTAGGATCACTTGTGACTGTTGATAGTATGATTGTAAGTATGTTGATATTATATAGAAAGTGACCAATACATAAAAAT
The DNA here is from genome assembly GCF_054136105.1 of Typopeltis vanoorti. Lineage (NCBI taxonomy): Eukaryota > Metazoa > Arthropoda > Arachnida > Uropygi > Thelyphonidae > Typopeltis > Typopeltis vanoorti. Next base: position 33,430,729 of record NC_143572.1, on the reverse strand, counting down.
ATTGGAGTAAAGAGTGGTTCACAGATCCAGAAAGACAAATAAATCATCTTGATCAAGATGATAGCAGGTCTGTGGAATGAACCTTATGAGAACAGGTTGAAGATTTGTGGGTTGCAGAAATTGGTTGATAGGTGGAAAAGGGGTGATATGATTGAGATATTCAAATTACTGAAGGGTTTTTATAAGATTAATTCAGAGGATATTTTTCAGAATAGGACTGGTGGTGGGAGAACTAGGGGCCATCCATGGAAACTGGGCAAGAGTGTGGTTAGCAAGGGTGTTAGAACTAGGTTTTTTACTTGGAGAGTGGTGAATGAGTGGAATAAGCTGCCAGAGTCTGTTGTGGATACCATGACTGTGAATGAATTCAACGCAAAGTATGATAGATGCTGTGTGGATGTTGAATAGTTGTTCTTTAGGGCCTCCCTCAATGAGTCTAAGGACTCTTTGGAGTTGCCCGTAATAATAATCTTCCAACAGAATCTTGCACCATGACACACTTCAGAAAAGGTTCCTCAAAGATCACAACATCCAGTTGCTTCATTGGCCAGGTAACTTTCCTAACATTATCCCATTAGAAAATTTGTGGGCATGGTGAAAAATGGACTTGGAAAATTAAATTGTTATAAAAAGGATAACTTAATATAATCCATTATAAAAGTATGGTTTCGAGATGCAAGAAAAATGTGTTCTACATTGGTAGAGTCCATGCCTAAGAGAATTAATGAACTTATTACATACAAAGGAGCATATGAATTATTAGGTAAAGTTAGAGTTTAATTTTTGTACTTATTTTCTTACAACATTAAAATTCTTCTTTAAAATAGGAATGTTGGATTAATTTGTTCACTACTATATATATATATATATATATATATATAATTACTAAATAATATTTGATTTATTAAATTTTTTTGTAACATACTTGGAGTAATTACTGACTTCAACTATAATAATTAAAGAAAAGCTTTCTTTGGATTGAATTAAATACTTGAGTCTGAGATCAGTAATTGCATTTTCATAGGAGGGAAACCTGGTTAGTGTTACGGCATTCAAGAAAAAAATAAACACATCAACAATCAAAATACTTTTATAATGTCCTATAAGTCTTGCAACCTTCTGTATGTTGTTGGTTTGATATATAAAAACAAAAGTCATATCTTGCAACATAACATTGCATTATGGTTTTATTATAAATGTATATAATTAATGTGTTGGTTGAATAGACATTGTCCCTACTCTTTCTCCAGCTGGTTCTGGATTCACTGGTTACTATAACATGCATATGTGGCAGGTGATAGGTGAATTTCATCACTTAATATGAAATTACCACTCTGCTTATTGATAATCTGAAGCAAAGTGTTACCTGACTATTTAATCCTTAGTTAAATCATATACACTTGGTTTACAACCTTATATGGAAGTGACATACAAAACAAAAAGCACAAAACATATACTCACTTACTTGGAGTTTGTGCTGCTTATAATATTTTGCAAACATACCAAAATCATTAAATTGCTAATTGCTTCCTATGATGGGAAATACTCTGCCATGTAGGGATGGAAAAGTGGTTGTACTACTGTGTAAATCACTGGTTAGACCACACTTGGACTGTTGTGCTCAGATCTGGCCACCTGGTTTTTGGTGTGGTGTGGGGACATTGGAGAGGGTCCACAGGCGAGTGACTTGGACAATATTAGTACTTTGGATTGCTGGCTATGGAGAGGGGTTGAAAAGATATTTTGCTATAAATGTATATAATTAATGTGTTGGCTGAATAGGCATTGTCCCTACTCTTTCTTCAGCTGATACATTTGAGTTGGTGAAGGAATTTTGTTGGATTGATCCAGATGGGATTATGGAAAGGGTGAGAGGGGGAAGGACCATTGGTCATCCCTGGAGGTTGTGTGGAGTCTGATGATGAGGGGTGTGAGGAGTGGATTTTTTATATGGAGAATTGTTAGTGAGTGGAACACATTGCCAAGAATGTGTTGTAATGCAAGGAGTTTAAGGATTTTGGGGTTTGGTGTGGTAGATGTGTTGTCAGTTGAGTAGGCCTACCGTGATGAGTCTGCCAATTCCATGGATAGTGTAATAACAATACATCAAGAAAAGAAAGTTGAACAGTAGTGTTGTAAAACTGATGAGCAAAACAAAAGTTTTTTTTTTTTAAATGATTTTTTTGATGAGAGGAGGCCACACTGTTATAATATTTGGTTATATACAACAGCTCTCTGGATTTGTCTTTTAACATGTGAATCACACTCTCAAAAATTGTAAACCTATAGTATGAGTAACTATGCTCTAGAGACCAAATATGGTACTTTTTTTTCCCTCTTGCTACTTCAAATCTCCAGAACAGAGTAGCCTCATACTGGATGACAAAAATCATCTGCTGTCTAAAGTTACACACTGCAGTAGGATTTGAACCCACAGGCTGTTTGATGAAGAATTGTGCACTGGCTGTTTAACATCCAGTCTGGATTGACTGCTAATAACAGTGTGTGTGTGACATATTATTCCATATTAGTTTATCACTATGCTGACTTACTCAGTAGCACTAAGATAATTCTTCACCATTATCTTTCATTCTCCTTCTTTTCTCCATTTTTTTGCCCATTGTGTTATGCCTAAAGTTTGTCCATAGAGACAGACATCAGAATCAGACGTCATTTAAGAATACTCTTAAATTCAGAATTATATTCTGAATTTAAATTTTCAATTTGTTTTTCTTAAATTTTCAGTTTGTTTTATTACTAATATGTTGTATAAATAGAACTACCAGAAACTTTTTTTATATATTAAAATCATATAAAAAAGCTGCTAACTCCAAAGCCAATAAAACATCTAAAAATCATCTCATTGTTATTTAAAAACAAATACATTTTATAAAATTTATTTTTATAGGATATCAAACATCTATGTTGGAAGATGCTCGTCTTTTCTCATCACATGCCAAAAAAAGAAGTTTAGATGTTGATGATGTCAGGTTGGCAATTCAACTTCAGATGGACAAGTCATTTACAACTCCACCACCCAGGGAGGTATGATATTTTTATCTTTTGAATGTTTGCCTGTAGAATAATTTTTGTTGTTCGGCAATAGAACATGCATTCATTTTATTTTATAAGCAATGTCAAACCAAAGATTTTGTAAGCATTTATGAAAGCATGTGTTAATGTTAATTACTTCATCACTGACTACTATTTTCTTCTTATTATTTTTTGATCCATTGTTAGAAATGTCAGAAATCAGGTTTTAACATACATAACATCGAGTTTTATAAGTACAGTTAAGCAGTTCATATTCCCGCTGTCAATGATGAATTTTGTTGTTATTATCAGCCAAAGCAAGCCTTAAAGTACAAGCCATTAGGAAAAAGAAAACCAGGACATCCTCTTAAAAGATTCAATGATGACTTCTAAGGCCGGAACAGGCCATGCTAGGCCTAAATTCTTGATATGCATGATGATGATCAGTCCTCCGCCAGGAAACTTATGTGTGCCTAGAGTAGCAGTGATATAAACTCACAAATTACTCATACTTCATACCTCTGTAGTACAATACCCAGAGGAACCCCTCCTCCTCCCACAACTGCACATTCCAAGAGCAATTTAGCAATTTATAGGATAAACTGATCTTTGGTGCAAACTGGGGGGGGGGGGGGCATGCAAATGAATAATCACTATTGTTACTAGATTTAAAAATCACCACACTGTTATAAGTTAAGTTCTGTATAGTCACCATAGTTCATCCAGTGATTATACTGCCCTTTGGAAAGACCTGGTTCATTCCCACCTAGGGGACAAAGAACTTTCTGAGGGCTTTTCAAATAGAGATGTGTTATCTAATCTTATATGTAGGGGAGCAGAGTTCCGCTCTTACCAGAAACATTTTTTTAACTCCACATCTAGAAAATTCACACAAAATGACATTGTGTTAAAAAGATGGTAACAATAACACATTAACATGCAACATTGCACTTACAGTTATTAACTATCAACATATGATGCAGGCGAAACGGAAAAAAAAAAACTTAAATTCCTTCTTCAACGAGGGTTACAAATTGGTTATAATTTATGAAGCATTTTAAATGCCACTAAAGTTCATACCACGAGTCTTATTTTTCTTTCCAGTGTCTATAATTATTCACTTTAAAAAATAGTAGATCCTTCTTAAGTCTATCAAATCTAAAAATACACTTGTTGTAGTCTCAGCAATACAACAAAAGAATTTTAAATAGAAATAATAATTGTTTAATCATGCTAAGGGGAGAAAAAAACACACACATAGTCACTTAAGGTCAAAGCTAGGTGATTGGGAGGAGATCTCTACGTAGCCTTTCTAAGAATATGGAGAACTGACCACGGGCTTCTGACCTGATGTTCAAACCTTACCTTCTTATGGAGCATCTCGTTAGTAGGTATCTATCCAGATGCAAAATGAACGAGGATGGGCTGGCAATTTGACATTTAGCAAACAAAATTGTATTATTGGTTTAAACCAAAACAAAATTATGGTACAACATAATATATTTACTGTTGCCTAATCGAACAGGGTTCTTACTATTTTTGCCAGAGAACCAAGACAAGCAGCAAGAAGTCAGAACAAACTGGAACAAACACACATCAGCAGAATTCAAGATAGGCACCATCTGCATGAAAAGTGTCAAGGTAAAAGTAGTAGAAATTGCACAAGGATTAGTGAAGGGTCAGATCAACATAATTGATATTATTAAAATGAGGAAGACAAAAGCAGGTGAGATTCTTCTATGTAACCAGAACTTGGTTACATAGAAATCCACTCACTAAGGCAAGCTATTAGAGACAAGTAGCAAGTGAATTTTCATCCTTATTCTGAATGCATAAAGAATACATTATTTTCTTCACATAATTTACACTTTTTATTTTAAAATATCATCTTATCCCTGTCAAATTATTTGATCATGGGTTGCTGCCAATGAGTTCATTAAAGTTAAAGAAGTTTGATTTCCAGAGCATTGGAAATAAAACTTCTGTATCTGAAATCCTTAATTTGAACTCTATAACATTCCCTTTTAAAGAATAGCAAAAACATTTTCAATTTTAGTTTCCGACTTTTTCTCTAAAAGTCATAATGTAAACCAATCGTCTTCACTTTCTTATTTCTTTTTTTCTTGTTTAAGGTTCAGAACTTTATTTTTCTTTCTACATGAAAGACTACGAAAAAAAAAAACAATCATTAAAAACTAAAGCTGTCACTTTTTCTTTTCTCCCAACAGTTGTCCCATTGTCATAACATAACAGTTGATAACTTTTAAATATTTTTCTTTCTATATGAAAGACTTCATAAATATCTGACATCGAGTTCTAACAATCCCCCCTCCCCCATTTCTCTCTCTTTTCACGGCACGCATGCACCACATCACACTTCTAGTTTTTGTTTCAGTCGTCATGAAGTGAGAAAAATGAGCCGCCATTGTGTGTTATAGTTACAGTGCTTTACTTGAAAATAACAAACCTTGCACATTTCAAGTGTGCAAGAAAACAAGTAAGTTTTTCATATCATGAATACATTTAAATTAAATTACAGTTATCATTTCCAATAAATACATTTTATAATCAAATCAGTGCATTCATTGAGTTCAATATTGTGGAAACTTATGCATATATACAGTACACATGACATATAATAGAATCTATTATTTAAAAAAATGAATTCTGCTTTTTCCACAATATAATTTCATTAATAAAATAAAATAATTAGAAACAAAACAATTTATAGTGTGGAAAAAAAAAATTAAACCTAGCACAATTGAATTAAACACTGTAGTACATCTACACACCTTATTCTTCTAACACCTTTACTTCTAAAGTAGGTTCACAATTGTAATATAGTATTGTCCTAAGCTTATTTTCACAACTTACAGCATGAATTAGCTTAGTGTAATTAAATACTTGAACATTTTATATAATGCTCATAATTAAATGTAATGAAATAAATACAGTCATTATAAAACTTAGTTTTTTAAAACATCACCTATAACAATATTTATATAAAATAGACCGATACCTTGGTTGAATAAAAATTTTTTATGGCTAGTAGATTTTAGTTGTATTTCTGGTGTCCTGTATGTAACAAGATGTTATATTCAGGCAATAATGACTAGGAAAAAGGAGTAACTATAGTTTTTTCAGTACTTAACACAAAGATAATCTTTATGAAAGGCAGGCAACACCAAGTAGAGTGATGTGGGCAAACATCAAAATATGGAATTGGACAATTAGACTTATTTGTGCTGGTGGATTCTGCAAAAGATTTTAGTAAGGAAGAAGTAGAGGAATTTTCCAAGTCATTAGAGAAGGCAGCTAGCAAAGAAAAAGGAAAAGTAAAAATTTAAACAGCAACGTTGGAAATGAGTACTGGTCATATAGAAATGTTTGGGGAGAGAGAAGAGCAAAACTAGTAACATGTAAGTACTTGCTGGATTTCTTTTCAGGATATACGTAGGCTGTTCAATAAGTTAAGACTATATTTATACAGAAAATAGATTACCTTTAATCGTCATCATTTACATAGTCTTTTTCAAAATAACTACTGTGAGACGCGATGCATTTGTCCCAACGTTGCGTCCACTTCTTAAACACATGTGAAAGTCCTTTTTTGAGAGTTCTTTCAAGACCACCTCTGCAGCTTTTACACATGCTTTGTTGTTTTCGAAATGGCGGCCTCTTAGTGGTTTCTTGAGCTGAGGAAACAGCCAGAAATCGCACGGTGCGAGATCAGGACTGTATGGAGGGTGTGATACAATATCTATGTTGCTCTTCTGCAAAATGTCCACTACACAACCAGCAATATGTGGCCTTGCATTATCGTGGTGCAATAAGAAGCCATTCTTTAGCAATGGATGCTTCCTTTTGACGTGCTGTACCATTGTCCGTAAAACATCCGCATAGTATGAGCCGTTTACAGTATTCCCGGGTTCTACGGCGTGTTGGTAAACAACGCCTTCATAGTCAAAAAAACATTATGGTCATAACTTTACCAGCCAATTTTACAGTTTCTGCTTTCTTGGGGGTAGGCGAAGACGGATGCTTCCATTCACTGCTTTGTTGTTTCATTGTAGGGTCACAGTGATACAACCAAGTTTCATCTGCTGTAATGATGCATTTTAAGAAGTTGTCGCCTTCTTGTTCCAGTCTTTCTTTCCATTCTGTGCACACATCCACTCGATGCTGCATTTGCTCCGGTGTCAAGAGTTTGAGAATCCATCGGGCGCAAACACGTTTCAGTCCCAAATGTTCAGCCATGATTGAGTGAACACTTCCCACAGAAATATTCAGGACAACATGCAGCTGGTGTACTGTAATTCTGCGATCCTCCTTGATGATAATCGCTGCTGTGTTGATCATTGTCTCTCTGATAGACATTGAAGGTCTTCCCTTGCGTTCAAGCTCTTCCACATTTTGCCTTCCTTCCTTAAAAGTTTTATGCCAGCGAAAAACACTTGCCCTTGACATTGCTTCATCGTGGAAAGCTTCGCGTATCATGTTAAAAGTGTCCGATGCCGATTTTTTTGCAAACGCGCACAAAATTTAATCGCATGACGCTGTTCCAAGGACGCTTCCATTTTGACGACTGGTCGCGGCTCGTAGGCATGCCGAAACAAGCTGCATTTAGTCGTGACACTCTGGCACATCAGCCCGTATACGCCATCTATCAACCTCTTTTGTTAATACAGACAGCAACATTTCTTTATTCCACAGAAATTAATATTGTGATGAGTGGTTTCGCAACAGTAAAATTAGTCTTATTACTTATTGAACAGCCCTCGTAGATGATTGTTTGTTTTGAATTATGGCTGAAGCAGCTAAGGCTATGAGACCTATTTATAATGTCTTTTAATTACATGTAGTCCTCTAACCACTCTGCCTGTTTTGTAAGCAGAATGATATACACCCTTGTTTTTAGGAGGAAAACCCTTCCATCTCCACTTTATATATGTGACCAGCTAACTGTCATGACATGGACTAGTCATTACTAAGACTATGTTTCAACATGAAGCGTGCACAAATTGGCATGAAAAGAAGATACACGAAATAAGAAAAGTCTCATTGACTATGTTTTTTTTTTTTATAGCAGTCTCCTTTTGCCATTTCAAGACACAAGCATGTGCAGAGGATTTGAATTAGGAAATAGTTACTGTTTAGTTTTGAGCAGGATAAAAATGAACTTTATAACAGAATGAAAAACACGTACAATTTTTTTTTTTTTTTTTAAAAAAATGAGCGTTTGAAAACCATACCTTGGAGAGTGTCAGTGGTAGACTCTGAAGAAAACATTCATAGAAAAATCAGAATTTCCTAGTGGACTCTGTCTGGTCATGGAATAGAAGAAAGCATATCAAAAGTTCTTAGCAAGTAAATCAATATGTACTCAGAGAATACAGAAATAATGTAAGAAAGCAAAACATTGTGTAGAAGTAGCCAACAAAAGTCATAGGAAGACTTGGCACACAGAAATAAATATCAAGATGGTGGGGGCAAATTTTTCTGGAGCCTATTAAAAAAAAAGAGGAAAAAAGCACTGTAGAAGAAATCAAGTGATAAAAAATTATATGAAACCTGAAGATATTCTTGATGTCTGGTATAATTATTTTGAAAATTGCTAAATGAAACAAGAAGTAACAGAACATCAGTAGAAAATATTTAAGCAGAATGTAATCAGGATTACTTATTAGTACTTGAGGTATAAAAAGCCATCAAAAACCACAGATGTAGAATGGTAACTGGTTCGATGGTATTAATGCTCAAATATGGAGGTATAAAAGTTTTAGTAGCTTCACTGCATAATTCAGAAGGCCCTTGTCAGAGGATAAAATTCTAGATGATTGGAGTAGAGCTCTCATAGTACCCATCTATAAAAAAAGGGAAATAAATCTGAATGTGAGAATTACAGAGAAATTTCCATACTGAGTGTTCCTGGTAAGATTTTTGCAAGCATACTTAAAAAGAGGTTGAGGAAAAATTGTGGAAGAAAACTTGGAGAAGAACAAGCTGGGTTCGGGCCAAATAGAGCTTGTCAGGATCATGTTTTTCACTCTAAGACAAATAGTTAAGAAATTATGGAAATATTATTATTATTATAATGGTGTCTCCATGGAATCAGAAGACTCAGTGTGGGAGACCCTACATCAACACACTAACCATTATTCACATAATACCTATCATACCTATCCTTAAACTCATTCACAGATGAAGCACTCACATTCACCACCCTCCAAGAAAAAAATCTAGTCCTAACACTCTTGTTAACCATGTTGTTACAGTATAAAATGGATCAATAATTAGATTTTGTAGATCTGGAAAAGACATATCACAAAGTTCCAAGAGAAAAGCTTCTCAAAATGCTATAGTTATATGGTGTAAACAAGACATTATATTGAGCATTGCATAGTCTATATTTGAGTTATAAATCAGCAGTTATTATTGAAGGAAGTACTGGAAGATGGTTTTGTAAAATCTCTGATACGTAGCTTATCATGTTTGCTTTTACATATTTTTTAAGAGGAAAGTACTTAGAGAAATGTTAATAACTTAAGTGAGCGTTTGTTAAAATAATGTGGCACATGACATCATCATGTAACACTGTTAACTGATGTCTGATCAGTAAGTCTAATGCTATGAATAGTGAAGAATTCTAAGAATTGACATATATGGCAATTTCAAAAGATGCGCAAAATATGACATCATCATATCCGAAGGGCAATACGTTCGAAGGACACTTGCATCTGTACAATGGAGGTCTAGGCCTATATAAGGCAGGACGTCAAGAAGGACTTTGTTCTAGGATTTTCATGTTTTACTCTCTGCTGCCACATTAGGTCCATTATCGGTCATTGAAAGAGAAGCATTGTTTGTCTTAGGGTTCTCAACCTTCTCTTACCTTGGTTTGCCATTGGTATCTAAAGAGAAGCATCATAGGTTCTGAGTCTTCTGCTCGGGTCTGCCACCATGTGAGGTCTGTGTTGGTAATTGTAAGGAAATAGCTGCACATTGCTGCTACTTTAAGAGTCCTATAGGGCATGGAATAATCAATGACTCGGACAAGGAAGAAATTTGGTGGGAAATCAAGAATGAGCCAGCAGAAGGAAAGAAAGACAAGAAGGAACATTTACATGTGAACAAGATTCACATAAAAGGCTATGCAGAACGAGAATTGTAAGTAGTTATATATGGGATAATTCTAATCAAGAATGTACATCAAATGTGTCTGTTTATTAGATAATGTAAATTGATATTGAATTAAACTTACTCAAGGTATGCTTTATTGTCAGTTAATGCATATATGACTGGCAGGATATTATAGATTGTGAATTAACTTTAAAGGAAGGAAATTAGAACTAAGTTCAAATTAGGAAGAATTGAGAAAAACAAAAGAATTGTTTTTCTATACTTCTATACTTATTTTTCTTCCTTTCCTCTCTTTGTTTTAACATTGCAATTATCTTTTGAATTATATTTGCAATCTTTGCTACATGTCCCCTGAACTTCAATTTCCTATCTACTAATACTCCAAGATCCCTAGCCCGATCAGCTTCTTCTAGCATAATCCCACCAATATAATACAACATTAGATATCTAATTATGACAAAGCATGACTTTACGTTTATTGACATTGAGCTGACATCCATTTTCCCATGCCCACAATTCCAGCTTATTCAAATCATTCTGCTACTGCATATCTGCCGCATTCCTGATTACTCTACCTGCCTTTCCATTATCATATAGCTTTATGTCATCTGTGAAATCCTTCCCAGTATCATTAATGTAGAGATTGAATAACTGTGAACCAAGGACTGATCCTAGTGGTGCAGCACTGGTTATCTTAAATCTTGTAGACTTGCATCTCCCGTATACCATTTTTTAATGTTTGTCAATCAGCCAGCCATCTTCTTATCCACACTAATATTTTATAATTGAATTCCATATTCTCCAGTTTACGCAAGTCTTCCATGCTGTAGCCTTTAGCAAAATCCCAAAGTATCATGTTTTATCCATTCTTCTTGCCTAGCTCAATGGTAACATTATTATAGAATGTGAGCAAGTTGCTAAAACATGACCTCTTTGTAAACCACTCTTCATTGCAAAGTAGAGATTATCCCTATATAATTATATAACCTGGTCAAAGAAATAGCCAGTTTAGCTATTCCTTGCTAAAAGAGTAAACAGCTGAACACCCTTTTAACATCTGTGCTGATATCCCATCAGTCTCTATATAAGTATATAATTATATAGCCTGGTCAAAGGAATAGCTGCTTCATCTTCTAAATAACTTAGGGAATTAAAACAACGTAGATCCGAATATAAATTAAATAATACTTTAATAGATATTTCCGATATTTCGGCAATGTCTCATTGCCATTTTCTAAAGGAACTTAACAAAAGGTAGGAGCACAAACAAGCTCTAACAATATAGTAACTGGAAATGAAGATATGAAGCTATCTTTCTCCTAGAAGTCCTGATGGTGCCCTCTGGCGGGCTAAGTAGCCATTCTTGGCCGTTGGGCTGAAGGTCTGCTGATGTATGCCTCCCAAATTTGGGGCAGTCGCATACAACCAAATTTGTTGAGGTTTGGAGAGTTTCTTAGGGCAGAGGCTGATTCCATAAATAATCTTTCGAATTTATATTTGCTCCGGTGTATTATTTTTGCTTTCTTCCACCGTATTCTGTGGCGAGTATCCAGAGCATGGTCTGCAAGACCAGAATGGCTATATTTGTAAAACCGGATGTAGTCCTTGTGTTCAGATATTCTGATATTCGCTGTCCTGCCTGTTTGGCCAAAGTACGACAGTTTACAACTGCAAGGGACCTGGTATACACCAGGTAGGTCTAGGGGAAGTGGTTGGTCTTTGGTAGAGCAGATAAGGGATGCCAATTTTCTGTAAGGCCTGTAACAGGAGGTGAGGTCATGTTTTTTTAGAATTTTGGTAATTTTTTCTGAGGTGCCTCGGATGTAGGGAATGATGATGGATTTAGAGTAATCTTTTTTGTGGAGGGGGGGAGGAGGGGGGCTGTGGTTTGTAGGTTTTAATATTTTTTGGATTTTTGGGGGGGGGGTAGCCATTGGCTGAGAAAGTGTTTAGGATGTGATTTAGTTCAGTGTTAAGGGCTATGTCGTTAGAACAGATTAGTTTAGCCCTGTTGTATAGTGTTTTTACCACTCCATATTGTTGTGAGGGGGGGGGTGAGATTGTTGGTGGATGTATCTGCCTGTATGGGTGGGTTTTCTGTAAACCGAGAAAACCAAAGTTCCATCAGGCTGGCGGGTGACTAGTGTGTCTAGGAAGGGGAGGCAGTTGTTTTCCTCTTTTTCCAGGGTGAACTTGATTCTGGCGTGTTGGTTGTTTAAGTGTGTGAGGAAGGAGAGGAGTGTTTCAGAGCCATGTGGCCAAATAGCGAACACATCATCAATGTAGCGAAGCCATATGGTTGGTTTTTGTGGGGCAGAGGCTAAGGCTTTTTCCTCAAAGGTCTCCATAAAGAAATTGGCTAAGGGTGGGGAGAGTGGTGAGCCCATGGCTGTCCCCTCTATTTGTTTGTAGAATTTTCCCTGCCAAACGAAATAGCCTGAGTTCATTGTGAACTGAAATAGGGCTGAGATATCGGGAGAAAATTTAGCTTGGATTAGCTCTAAAGTTTCCTTGAGTGGGACATTGGTGAATAAGGAGGAGACGTCGAAGCTGACCATTATGTCATTATGTTGGAGTGTAAGGTTTTCTATGCTGGCTTTGAATAAGTTCCTTTAGAAAATGGCAATGAGACATTGCCGAAATATCGGAAATATCTATTAAAGTATTATTTAATTTATATTCGGATCTACATTGTTTTAATTCCCTAAGTTATTTAGAAATGTATAACCAACGTATTAGCCTATCTACGAGCTGCTTCATCTGAACACTCTTTTAGCATCTGTGCTGATATCCCATCAGTCCCTATTGCTGAATTCTTATTCAGTTTGTGCAATAGCTCTAATACCTCCTCCTCATACACCTGAGTTTTTTCAACCAGTGAAGAGGTAGCAGTGAGCTCAGTGTTGCATATACCAGGCTGATAGCTTTTAGCAAAATAGGCACTTGAACAACCTCTTCTGTGTCTGTTACCCTCACATCATCTGCATTCACTAGAGTTATTCTTTGATATTCATATATACAAGCTAACAGTCTGGCTATGCTACGTTGTTTGCTATTTGGTCTTACAACCTAGACCCATTAGATACATTTTTAGTGTATTTAAACAGCTGACATCCAAAAATACAGTTCCCTATACTATAGAAAAAGAAACAACTGCCTTCCTTTCTGAGACATGCTAATTACACAACTACCAAAGTTCATTTTCTTTTATTGTTTATAGAAAATGTGTGCACGCATACACAAACAGAAGGTACACTGCTTATTGGAGGCCTGAAGTGGCTTGAAAAAGTTCCATATTTGGTCTCTAGAACAGTTTCCAGACTATATAAAAAATTAAGTAAAAATAGAAAAATAAATATAAATTAAATAAAAATATAAAAAAAATCCTTAGCCTGTTCACAGTACAAATGTACTATAGGTTTATTTAGTATATTTGTACTTTCATGGGTGGGAACCACATAAAAAAACATGAGTTTGGATGGTGGTGTGACTGTATAGAGCATCCTCAAAACATTTACATACTAAGGAGCCCTTAGTATTGAATTATTTTTAAGGTGCTTTTTTATCCAGTGGCTAAAATCTCCATAAAATAGACAAGACTGTGTAGCCCCATCCTTCTTATACCTGACACACAAGAGCAGGACAGAACCATCCCCATCTCTTATATTTGAATTAAATCTGGAAATATAGCTAAAAGTTCTTCATGAATATAATTTCCATGCCACTTTCAAATCATCCATGTAGCTAGCAACTTTCATCTGTTCTCCAAATGATCAGCCTCATCCTCTTGCACATCCTGGAGTACACAAGGTTTCTTGTGTGTGTGTGTGCAGCTTAGCTTGTTTCGAACAGATGGTTAGATCTGTTAACCTCAAATCGAATCCTCCTTGAAGAACATAAGTATTATATTCCCAATCATCTGTGTGACAAGTCAGGACTGGCAAACCATGCTCTGGATATTCCTTCACACAGGATTAAATGAAAGCCTCCTTTTATAATATGCATTTGCCAAGAAACACTTTCCTAACATCAGTAAGTATGGTTGCATTAATTTATTTAAAATATGTGAGACATCATTCTAAGAGACTTCTTTGAATTAACTGTTTCTCTCCAGGCCTTTAGAGAACTCCTTGATATGACACAAGTTCCTTTTCAGTGAAAAATTTGAATTGCTTCTACAACAATTTGATTGAGTGCTCTGTTGTAATTTGTACACTGAAGATACCAGTTTGAAATCTAGCAATTCTGTTATGATCATTTAAATTAGTATTACAATATTTGTAATTACCATAAGATCACAGTTTCTTCTGACTAGTGCAGTCAAGAGAAACTGTTCATAAAAGTGGATGAAGATTACAATTAATGTCTAAAAGAGATATCACAAATGAATATCTGAATGATATTTACTTTAAAAAAAAAAATTCTAATTTCTTTAATTAACATTTAAGTTTTGAGGATGAGATGTTGTTTCACAGAAATATATTAAATGCATTTTGGATTATTTTTATTTTTTGTTCAGCTTTTATTAGAGATAGCTCGACAAAAGAATAGTATCCCATTACCACTAATAAAAGCCAATACTGGTCCTCGTCTTCCTCCTGATCGATATAGCTTGACTGCTTGTAACTATAGGCTGAAAAGTTTAAAAAAAGTAAGATCTTATATTATCATTAGGTTGTATTTGTAAAACTTTTTAAATGCATTTCCGTATTTTTTACCATATTTTGTTATTCTCAGTTTACAAAAAATAAATAACTTTTTTAAAAGGTAAATCTATAGGTAATAATTTGAGAAACTATGTTTTGTCAAATTAAATGACTAACAAAATGTACACCTTTTTTTTTTTTTTTGAATAATTTCAGTAATTTATAACTGTTAGATAAACATGAAAATATATATATGAGAGCTGATTTGCAGCTTTGGCAGTTATAGTCTATATTTCAGCAGAGACATTCAAGCATTTTCCACATGAGCTTATTAATAAGTAGACAAACTAATTTCATGAATTTGAGGCTAACTTCTTCAGCATAAAAAAAACTATCCAAAAAAAATTTTTTTTTCATTCATCTGATTAAGTAGATAAACACAAAATAGCAAGCCTGTATCTTTTGTAATACAAGTCTCTTTTTTTATGACTCCTACCAACAAAAGATTGTAAACATATAATATATTGGTGCTATGGATGGGCTTATGATTTCTTATTTATTGTTAACATAATTCAGAAATTCTGCTCTAGAAACCAAACATGGAACAACTTTTTCAAGCTATTTCAGGCCTCCAATAAATGGGACCTTGGCCTCACACAGAGTGATGAAATTTGTCTCCCATATGATGACTTTCACAAACATCCATTTGCACTGCAGGATTCAAAGCATAGTGAAGCTAAGCTGTATAAGCATGGTGTGAACAACTCACTGAGTTGCTCACACCATGCTTAATATATCTCAGCTTTCTTATGTAACTAGCTGCCTTTAATAAGCAGCAGTTGCTCTTGTGCTCTTAAAGAAAGTCACCACAATACATGTACTGATGTGATCACAAGCAAACTAGGATAGTTAAATTAACACATCATGGTTATTGACATGGAAAATAAAGCTTCTCCTACTTGTCCATAGGAGAAGCTTTATTTTATCACAGGGGAAGCTGTGAACTTACTATTTGGCATCAAAATAGTTGTAGGTCAGAAACATTGATATCCAGTTCTTGGTGCTTATTCTATTTCCTTTGTATATATCTGTTGTGAGGCATTCTCATCACATGTCCTTCCCAGTAATTTATTGCATTTTAATTATTATCATTATTATCACACCTCCATGGAGTCAATGACTCATCATGAACATATTACTGATGCCCATTACACCATTATTTGCTTCCTTATCCTGTTATTTTTCATCTAATTGTCTTATTCCCAAAATGGCTCTTTCTATAGAAAGAGCTTTCGTTATGTTGTTTCCAGTTTCTCTAGCTGTTTTTTAGTCATGCTCCAGGTTTCGCTACTGTTAAATTGTGAATGAATATAATTCACTAAGGAATGTTTCATTCATAATTTGACAAGTTAAAAACCTTTGAAAAGGATATGCTTGTATTTTAGTATAAGTTGTATATAGCCTGACAAATATTGGATACCATAATTAGTATATAACTTGTGAATATTCCCGTGTAAAATACCTACTAGATTGTATGTTAGACAATGAATTTGTTATATGCATATTTTCTGTTAGAATTGATATAAAAGAATTACTGTGTAAATTGCATATAACCAACTGAGATTATAAGGTCAAAGTACGTGGGCAAGACACCGGATTGGTAAGTTGCCTCAAGCTGTCACGCGCGCATACGGCACGTGGCGACCTAAGTTTTCGGGAAGATGATACGAAAAGACAAGACCCATGAGTGCAAAGGAATAACGTGTTGGGTGAAATTTTTGGGTTACGAGGAGTTCCGGTAGGGGTTGATATAAAAGGGCTGGACCCCCCCCCTAAAAAAAAAGACTTTTTGTCTTGAGTCTCTGTTCTCTCTCGGTGGCAGAAGTCGGAGGTGTCGGTTCGTGATTAGAGGGATAGCGGATTCCAAGCCCTACGATGTACGAATAGAAGATTTTCGAAGCAATGGGCAACTCTCGGATAAGATACTGGCCAGGCAGCGTGCCTTATGGATGCAGAATCGCCTCGTGCTAAGAATATTCTAGGCATAGATGATCAGTATGCAGACTCCATGAGGACCAACCTAAACTGACAGGAATTTTAGCCTTAACATAGAGGGAAGAAAATGTTTGGAAGGATAGGAATCCAAGAATCGAAAGGACAAGCATGAGGAATCCTCGAGTTCAGTATAGTAAACCTTTAATCAAGTAATGTGTGAGAGGAAGGTAATTGTAACTTAAGAATCATAGACCTCCATAAAGTTTTGAGACTCTATCTAAAATTAAGACAGAACTATGATATTTTAATCGTAGTCGGTGAGCAATATGTGGCATGTATTATAATTGTACTTGTGTTGATTGCTAGCTATGTTTAGGAGCTGTAGAGATGTCTAATTTAGCCAGCTTGATTAACACCTAAAAGTCATCATTGGTTTTATAATCTAAGAATGTGAGCCTTGAATCTTTGAACATAATGAATAATTTTACTTTGTAATCTAGTAGTACAGTGATAATTGAAAGTTCTTTATTCTGTATGATGATCATTATGTTAAATAAACCTTCTGCTCTTATTAATTTAATTTGGTTGCCCGTGTCTAAGAATCCAATGCACCACTAAATTATTTGGATTTAAGTGGGAGATAGTTGTTAATTAAGACCACAACTGCAAACATGGTTGATTATAGAAGGTATTGATAATTGATAACTTAGTATAGAAATAGATTAAATTAACCACGTGCATATCTGAAGGTTCACTTCTTGACTGAGAAGTTTTTCCAATATAAGGGCTCTGGGTGGTGCAGTGGAACAAATAAATTTTCCCAGAACCTTAAGAGAAGTTAACTTCAGAAGCTTTGTTACTAAGGAGTTGGCTTAACCTTGAGACAATCTCTTTGTAGATCAGACTCATGCACGTGATAATCTAAGGGGGTGAATTATATAATAGTAAAGACAAAGACAGACACATTATAGGCACTGCTGAGATAGGACAAATTATTCAAGAGATAGTTAAGTAAAGGAGTTAAGCCATATTAAGTAAACATTACCTACTAGACAACATTATAACACTACCATAAGTCATTGTTAGGAGTATACATTGGTTGTAGATCTTTCTTTTTAAGCGGTTTGGTAAATTACCTTTAAATACAGGGTGTTCGGGATAAATTTGACATATTTATAATTAATTATATTTTTCCGTAAGTTACATGTATTAACACACACTTCTCTTCATTTAAAAGTTTGGACCCTTTTTCATTCATATACAAGATGTCAGAAAGGATGGATAGCTGGAACCCACCTGAATCATGGAAGAGAATAACTTGTATCATGATGATTCGTGCCCGCCATCAAAATAAGGATATTACGACTGCTGCCCAATGCTCCCTGAATACAGTAAAAACAATCAGGCATGAACTAGAGACTTGCAATGGTGACTACGAGGATGTAGCAAGAAGAAAGATCCCTAGCAGACGATCTGATTGCGTTCGTACAGCAGAATTCCTCGCAAATCTGCAGGAACAGGTGTTGAAGAACCCTGGCATTGGAATTCGGGCTTTGTTCGTGGAGTTGCTAACTGTAGTCAAGCCCTGGATAACAAGGGTAGCCAATGGTAGGCCGTATGTATGGCAGCAGGATTCGGCCCCTTGCCACACCTCTGGGAAAAGTCAAAAATGGTTGTCTGAAAATTTCTACGACTTCACCAGTCCAAATGTTTGGCCTCCAAACTCCCCAGACCTTAACCCCATGGATTATTTTGTATGGGGCGCAGTTGAAAAAGACACCAATCGCACTTCCAGTAATACAAAAGCCCAGTTAATGGATAAAATTAAAACAGTTTTTGCGGCCCTTCCCAGGGAGACTGTAGCATCAGCTTGTTCGAGGTTCCGAAGCAGAATTGAAGCTGTGATCGATGCTAATGGTGGTTATTTTGAGTAAATCTTGTTGATAGTATTGTAATTAACTCTGCCTGTAATGTTTTTTTGTCAATTCATTAAATTTAATAGATACAAAGAAGATTTTCTTTTTCCTTACGAAACTGTCAAATTTATCCCGAACACCCTGTATATCTCTATAATGGTTAAATACTTTCCATCCTGTTATTTTAGCTAAACTTTCATTCTCAAGTTTATGGCCATTTGTAATGATTTGTCCTAGATATTTCTATGAGCTCACTATTTCATTGTCTTGGATTTATTTTGATTTATTTTATTTTCAGGCCTATCTATACATTAACATAATTTAATTTTTTGTAACTTTTCTGTGACATAAACTGTGTCAGTGATCACATATCTTTAATAAATATATAATAATAAGTAGTCATGTATCACTGATGAAATGTATGGGTTTTTTCCTTCATGTCTCATAGTCCAATAAACACTAACATATTAGTAGTTGACATGTTGGCTTCAATATTCATAATTAAACAGGATAAAAATTAACCATAGTATTAACAAAAAGTTTTTAAATTGACTATGTCCATGATTGAACACATGCAACTATAATATATCAGGCGATCCAGGTTGACAACCGATGAGTGACGTATTTGTCTGACTTGTAAGCCAGCCTAAAATTTTTTTGACTCCTGATATTATTATTATGTGACACCTCTAGGGAGTCCAAAGACTCATCGAGGGAGAGTGGGCCAACAGCATGGAATGATAAATCCCCTTTCAACTACTAACCACGCTCAAACTTAATTAACTTTTTGTGTGAGCCATTAGTAGCAGAGGCTCTACCAATTGACCAACCTTTGCTGGCATTGTCTTAGTCATTTGTCTTTGGACCTTCTCCAAAGTTTCCTCATCACAGGGAAAAACTAGATGAGCAAATCTGAGCACAGTAGTTCAAGTTTGATCTGACCAGTGCTTTATACAGTAGCATAGGTACAACTATCTCCTTTTACCAACATGTCAGTGTACTCCTTATCATATCAATAATAAACTTAGTCTTATTATTGATATTAATTATATATATATTATATATAATATTAATTTATTATTATTGATATTATTGATAATTAATTAGTCTCTTTCTATCAGAAGGCAGCTGTTGTTTATTGCCTAACCACTACTAACAGTGCTGAGAATTCAAACCAGAAAATTGCCAATAGTTTTGAATGTTACGTGAATTTTTTATACATTAACTGAAAGAAAATTGATTTCTATAAAGGATTAGAAAGTGACTATCAGATGCTCCTAAATGTGATTAGTATGATAAGATATGTTAGTGTAGTCAAGGAAACAAATGGATTATTCACAAAATAATTTTGAATTGTAGTGGTAATGGTTATAAAAAATTATTTTGCATTAGATTTCCACCTAGACTTCAAACTGTATTCCATTCATATCATCATCATCACTGTTCTTTCCATAGCACTACATGAGCATTAATAGTTATATCATTGTTGCAAACAAAGCAACAGTATACAAAATGTGCATTTTATAAGTATCAAATATCTTTATATATCAAATATCTACATACAAACAATTTCACTTATTTTAATCTATAATTCATTCGTAGCATGTTTGCTAATTATGTTAATCATTTCACTATATGGAAATAATGTTAGAATTACAAGGAGTTTAGAACATTTTGAAAACTTGAAATTCCCACCATAATCAAATGGCTCAGTAGATATTATTACAGACTACAAATGCCAGATTTCACACAAACCTACCTATTTGTTATATCTTTCCTTCTTCTTTTACTGATAAATCTATCCATGAAAAGTTGAAAACCTTTTACATAATGATAGATTAAGGGTGATATTACATAATCCATTTAAGATTATTTTTTTTTTCACTTAGGAACACATAAGTTACATAATGCTTTTGGAGGAAGATTGTCTTTTGTTACAGGGAGTGGGAGAGTACTTTATGGATTAGCCCTTACTAAACAAATTTTATAAATATTTTTCTTAAAGGCAAGTCTACTTAATTAAAGCATTATGGTTTAATTCTTTTAATGGAATCATTTTCACTTAGTCCGTAGTTGAAAAAAAAATTTAGTCGGTTTTGTTATCTCTTAAGATTAAATAAAAAATAAATTCAAGGAATAAATTTGATTATTTTTTTCTTATGTTTACAGCCCAGGGTACAAATTACACCACGTCTTAATATCACTTCTCTGCAATCAGGAAATTCTGGTAAGTTTCTTATATTTTAATAAATATTTAGAAATGAAAGCATTTTAGAAATTCTAACCTACAAGGGTGGTCTGAAAAGTTTTCAGCCTTAACCATAGATGGCAACACTATCTGCAAGATTTTTTTTTTTTAAGTGGGTACATCTGTCATAAGCATCCATGTGAAATTGCAAGCCAAGTAGTTTGTTTTATACAGCTGTCTGAAGCAAAAGTGTTCTTTATCCCTTGAAATGGATAAAATTGAGTATCGTGTGGCTATAAAATTCTCATCATCATCATCAAATTCCTGCCACGTACCCTCAAGGGGTGTACAGGATATGATAGTACTACATTAAAAAAATTACATCATTACTAACTTCCTATCTACAATTTTCCTCCAAACAGTCTGTTACTTGTCAAGATTCCAACATTATCAGATCTTATATTTCTATCGTCTAAGGCACTTTGTACTGTATCAATCCACCTATATCTTGGTCTTCCTCTGGGTCGTTTTGTTGCCAACCTGGCAGAGAACACTTGTTTTGCTAATCTTTCCTCGGCCATTCTGTTTAAGTGACCATACCACCTGAAATTAGCTCTGCTAACGCATTCCTGAATGTTGACAATGTCAAGTTCTTTCCTAATATCCTTGTTTTTAATATGATATTGCCATTGATGGCATCTGTTCATGCCTATAATCTTTCTCAGGACTCTCATATCTGCGGTCTCTAGTCTTTGGTCAAGTGTTTTACTCCTGACCCAGCTCTCAGATCCATAAGTTAAAACTGGTTTGAACACTGTCTTGTATACAGCTAATTTAGTGTTCCGACTAATTTCTCTCTTATTCCATATGAATTTATTCATTTGACTTCCTACCATACCAGCTTTGCTGATTCTGTTGTCTATTTCTATATTTAATTTACCATCTTCAGTAAAAATCGTGCCTAAGTAGCTGAAATGTTTTACTTGTTCCACAGGTTCTCCATTCACAACACAGTTGACATTTTCAATGATTCTGCCTATTTTCATTGTCTTTGTCTTTTTATTGCTGACCTTCATACCATATCTATTACAACAGTTATTCAATTTAGTCAGAGAATGTTGCAGACTTGTAGCTGATTTATTTAGAAGTATAAGATCATCTGCATAAAGCAAAGAGCTGACATTAACATCTCCAATTTTGATATCATGTTTAATACCACTTTCCTTCATAATGTGATCCATATAGATAATGAATAACAGAGGAGATAATGTACATCCTTGTCTCACACCAGATTTAACATTAAACCATCTTCCTGTACTTCATTCAATTCTAACTGCTGACTTATAACTCAAATAAAGACTAAGTATTGCTTGATATAATGGCCCATTGACACCATATAACTGTAGTGTATTGAATAGCTTCTTTCTTGGCATATAGGTATTCCATTCACTAGAATTCACTAGAAACTATCATTTAAATGATAGTTTCTAGTGAATTTTTGATTGTAGTTCATGTATAATTCATGCTTTTTAAGTTTTTGTTTAAATTTTCTCTCATTCGGGCATTGTACTGATTACACTATGGAATACCTATGAATGTTTAACATTGTCTGATATTCACATTCTAAGAAGAAAAGCTTTTTTTATTATTAATTTCATAAAATTTTGCGTGTCTTGCAAACCTTTGTGAATTTCACCCACAAAAGTTTCAAATTATTACAATTAGTATCATAAGTGTACTAATGGTTAAATAATACAGAAACTCTCATCTATAACTACAAATTGTAGTTATAGATGAGAGTTTCCATAAGTAAGTCAGTGGTTTTATAACTAGAATGTAGTTGATCTGGAAAGATTTTTTTTTTAGGTGGAAGTTTTCTTTTAAAGAACTTCCATACTAGATTGTGATGATGATAAACCATTCCATCATAATGGATCCTTCACTTCTGATGTGATATGCTAACTACTTTTAACTTTACACTTTTAATGTTAGCATCCTTTCTTACTTCATTCAGTTTGAAAAATTTTATTTTGCTTTACTACAGTTTCTCAGCTGGTTCCAATAAAATTTTTCCTTACAGATGAAACTAGTTTAGAGTGAAACTAATGACAACACTCTGATTAAATTGTTGAACTTCTGATTTTCAGCAGTATCATTAATATCAAATTTGGACATTCCAGTAAGTCAGAATAATCAAGCTGTGTCTTTTATACTTTAATTATACATTTAGTTTTATTTTAATCTAATTTTGGCATTAAGAAGTTAGAAGTTATTATTAGTTCAAATTCTTTTTAAACTTTGCTAATGTTAGATTGATTTGCAGAAGTGAGTCTCATGAATCGAAGATGCCAGTAATTTCCAGTTGTAATATATATTGTAATGGTTGTGAAATCTTTGAAAAATTCCTTATTTATCAATGGAATTTGTAAAGTCTTTAACTTGTACTTCTCTCAATAAATATAGTAAAAAATACTATATTTATCTCTGGAGTTGTATTATCTCAATATAAAAGCTGTATATGCAGCTCTTATATTCACAAGCTAATTTTTATTTATTATTAAATAAAAGCTAATTTTATTTTTTATTATCACTTATCAGGCTACCCTGTCACATTTCAGTTTGATAATAAATCTCGATGCAATGCCAGAAGTTATTTGTGGTCCCAGTATTCAGGCTACAAATTTTGGCAAAGTTATGATATCACAGATGATATACAGAATATAAATAGCTGATTGGCATGAAGTAAATCACCATTATGTAGGAAAGAAAAGATGCAATCTGCTGTACTGTATCCTAGTTTGCCTCTGTGTGCAGTTTGTGCATTTTCTTCGTCATGGCTGAAATTATAAAGCAGGTAGATGCATTTGAGGAGAGAAATATATTGCATTTCTGTCCAAGTGAACTGACAACCAAAAAGAAAAAGGCTGGTAACAAAAAATTCTTCAGACTACAAAGAAGTTTACTTATCCTTTTTTTTTTTTTTTTTAAATATGGATCAGAGAACTAAGGAGATTAAAGAATGTTTTGAAATTTAAAAAGGATTCACATTCAAAACTTTCTACTCTCTAAGAAAGAAGGCAAACTCTGAATATGCCTTTGCTTATTTTAATTAAAATAAATATCCTTTGAACTTCATCTATGCTTTTAATTTCATAATTTGTACAAAGCCACTAATGCTCATATGTACAGTAATGTTTTTATTGTCAAATAGCATTACTTACTTATCCCATTCGTGCCCCATGACACATAAGGCCGAGATCCATTTCTTCCATATATCTCTGTCTTGTGCCACCAGCTCTCTCAACCAACCAAGTTAGTTTTGGCCTTCCTCTTGTTCTTTTTTTCTTCTGGGATGTATGCCAAAGTCAATGCTACTCTTGGAATCTCCCTGCTGTCCATTCTCAGTGTGTGTCTAACCCATATCCATCTACTTTTTTTTCCCCCCCCCCCCACTGGTGACCTTTTTTTTTGCTCTAACTGTTTATATAATTCATTATTTGCTATATGTTGATGCCAAAATGTTCTTAATCTTTTATGCAAACATTTTGTTTGAAAATCTGCTTTTGAAGATCTTTATTTTGGCACCAACATATAATAGTTGGATGATTTCCATATATTATTCGATTTTCTAAAAGTTTCTGTCAATCTTAGCATTACATGTCTGTCAGTTCCACCTTCAGATCAACATTAGCTCCCAAGTATGTAAAATTATTAACTTCTGTTTCATGTTGATCAAGTTTAATTTCTTTGTGGCTTTTGCTTCAATTTAAGAACTTTTATTTTAATCACATTTATTTTAAGACCAATGTTTTCAGATATTTTATACAGAGCTTATGATTTTGCTTTTATGTCGGTGTATTTTGATGATATCAAAAACTGTGTTGTCTGCATTATCCACTTTTTTTTTACACCTCTAAATTTTCTTATAATCCAATCAGTGACTATGTTAAACAATAAACCATACATTACACAACTCTCTCATACATCAGTTTTAATAGTAAACCACATAACGGACCACAACAATTAAATTGTATTACATTAGTTCTGTTAAAACATATGGAAGTCGTAAAATGTTTGATTTCAAAGTTGCAAGTGTTGAGTGGTCAGACTGATACTATCCCTGCTTTGCAACTGAGTTCACATCTTACAATCTTACACTGACATGTTTGTGAAAGTCTTTAGATAGTAAATGATCTTTCATCACTCAGAGTAAAATATGCCCTTCCACACGCACCTTACTTAATGCAGCTGTAGTCACTTGATTCTGGTAAACAGCTAGGAAAAATACTATATTTATCTCTGGAGTTGTATTTTTCGCCTGATTTACCCTAGTCAACTCATTATCATAAAAAGTTATTCATGTACATTCATCATCATCATCATCAAATTCCTGTCATGTACCCTCAAGGGGTGTACAGGATATGATAGTACTATATGAAAATTTTACATCATTGCTAACTTCCTATCTACAATTTTTGTCCAAATTAATCTGTTACTTGTAAAGACTCCAACATTATCAGATCTTATATCAAACCACCTACATCTTGTAGGTGGTTTGATACAGTAAAAAAAGGAAAAAACCCTTCCTCTGGGTCTTTTTTCCTGCCAACCTGGCAGAAAACACGTTTTGCTAATCTATCTTTCCTCTCCCATTCTGTTTAAGTGACCATACCACCTGAGATTAGCTCTGCTAATACATTCCTGAATGCTAACAATGTCAAGTTATTTCCTAATAATCCTCATTTTTAATATGATATTACCACTGACGGCATCTGTTCATGCTCCTAATCTTTCTCAGGACTCTCTTATCTGCGGTCTCTAGTCTTTGATCAATTGTTTTATTTCTAACCCAGCTAACTTGACTAAGTTGACTTCCTACCATACCAGCTTCGTTGATTCTGTTGTCTATTTCCATATTTAATACACAATCTTCACTGAAAATAGTACCTAAGTAGCTGAAATATTTTACTTGTTCTATAGGTTCTCCATTCATGATTCAATTGATATTTTCATTGTCTTTGTCTTGTTATTGCTGACCTTCATACCATATCTATTATAACAGTTATTCGATTTAGTCAGGGAATCTTTGCCAACTTGTACTGGATTTATTTAAAAGTATAACATCGTCAGCATAAAGTAAGAGCTGATATTAGCATCTCCAATTTTGATATCAAGTTTAATACTGCTTTCTTTCATAATGTGATCCATATAGATAATGAATAACAGAGGGGATAATGTACATCCTTGTTTGACACCAGATTTAATATCAAACCATCTTGTACTTCCTTCAATTCTAACTGCCAGCTTACAACTCAAATAAACACTAGGTATTGCTTGATATAATGCTCCATTGACACCATTCAACTGTAGCGTTTTGAATAGCTTCTCCTTGGCACCTTGTCATATGCCTTTTCCAGATCTACAAAACGTAAATTCAGGTCTTTGTTATATTCCCATGATTTCTCAATTATTTGTCGTAAAGTGAAAATCTGATCCTGACAGCCTTTATTTGGCCTGAATCCAGCTTGTTCTTCACCAAGCTTCTCTTCCACAATCCTTCTCAAGTATACTTGCATAAATCTTACCAGGAACAGTGAGTAGAGAAATACTTCTGTGATTCTCACATTCAGTTTCATTTCCTTATTATATACGAGTACTGTGAGAGCCCTACTCCAATCATCTGGAATTCATCCCTGTGTCCAGGCCTTCTAAACTATGCAGTGCAGCCACTGTAAGACTTTTATACCTCCATACTTGAGCATTTCTAGTTGAATATCATCTACTCCAGCTGCCTTTCCATTTCAGACTTTTGATGGCTTGGATATGTATTCCTGATTGCATGCCTGGTCAGTGTTTTTTACTACTGTGCCATCATTACTGCTAGTTTCATTTAGCAATTTTTCAAAGTAATTACTCCATACATTCAAAGATATCTTTTTTTTCCAGTTTTCATGTCACCTTTATCATCTCTAATTCCTTTTACAGCACTCTTTCCTCCATTTCTGTGTTTTTTCAACAGTCTCCAGAATATCTTGCCACCTTCCTGATATTTATTTTCAATGTTCTTACCATTGAAACTAAACAAAAAGTCTTCCCATGACTTTTGTTTTTGCTAGTTTTACACAGTGTTTAGCTTTCTTACATTGGCTCTATATTCTCTCAAAGCACAAGCTGACTTATTTGCCAGGAACTTTTGATATGCTTTCTTTTTTTCCTTCACTGTCTCTTTAACTTCCTTTATTTGCTTTAAAACTTTCTTACATGTTCTTCTTTTCAATATGAAATTCAATTTTATCCTGCTCTAGACTAAATGGTGATCATAAATTAAAGATTCCAAGAAATTATATTCTTCATTTAATCCTTTATCCAAGTGTAAATTGCATCTGAAGTAACTTTGTGACTGGACAACTTGTATATAGAAGCTAATGACTTCACATCACTTGCCTTAGTATCTCATAATGCAAAAGCACATATCCTTACAGATCTATATAATGCTATGCATTATGGGAAGGGTCACTTAACGTGCAAAGTTTGATTGCTTACACTTGGATAAAGCATTAAACCAAGAATATAATTTCTTGGCATCTTTAATTTATAGTATAACCAAGCGGATAAACTTTCAACATAAATGATGATCATTTTCAATTTCAAATGTATCCAATATATACAAGACCTAATGTATCCACACACTCTATCTTACCTCTCCTTGAACCCATTAACAGACAAAGCACTCATCACAACTGACTCTGGCAATCCATTCCATTCATTCACCACTCTCCAAACAAAAAATCTATTTCTCACATCCCTACTGACCACACCTTTCCAGGGATGACCCCCTTGTTCTGGCCCCTCTAGCCAAGTGCTGAAACATTTCCCATGCATCTATCTTATAAAATCCTTTAAGCAACATAAATGTTTCTATCATATTCCCTCTTTTTCTCCTATCAACCAACTTCTGCAGTTCCCACACTTTCAATCTATCCTCATAGGAAACATTCCACAGGCCACTCACCATCTTGATCACTCGCCTCTGAATCCTCTCCACTGCTTCCTCATCCCCCAAGAAACCCAGGAGGACCAGACTTGAGCACAGTTATGCAGATGTGGATGTATCAAGGCTTTATAAAGAGGAATTACAACTTCCTTATCTCTACTTGTTAATGTTCTTCACCAGCCAAGTAATCTTATGGGCTACCTTAGCATGTTCTCTGAACTTGAACTCTCTGTCTACGGCCACTCCTAAATCACTAGCTCCATCTATTTGCTGGAATAAAGTGCCATCAATGTGTTACACAGCTTTTATCTACAGTAATCCCCTGATTAGTGCATCCCCGATTAGTGTGTTTTCGATTAGTGTGTCATTTTTTTTCGATACCCAAATTCGATTAGTGCACATATATACATCTTAAAAATAAATGTTACAGATTTAAAAAATTTTCTATCTATACATTTTTATGGCTAACTATTTTAAAAAATCACTCACCAGAATGAAATAATTTAGTTACTGATTTAAAACATTTTACAAAGTTATTTTTAATGGCATACTATACTACTTCCATGTACACTATGTATACTATGTTCCAAATTTTTACAGCCAAAATTTATGTCGTCTGCTATAGTATGCCCACGGATTCAAGACCCTTTGACACTTCTGCACATGTCACGAAAAGGAGAATCCATTCTGATAATAGGGTAATCAATCCATCTTCTGGGATGAATTGTTTATTATTACACGTCGGAAAATTAACCTACTCTTTTATGATCATTGTAGTTTTTAAAGTGGTAACTATTTTGCTTGTATAACAGTTGGAAAATTTTATCTATAAAGCACGTGATTTCACGTGTTGGTGACCAATTCGTTCGTCCTTCATTTCTTTCACCTCTTCAATGATAACGTCCAAGAGTTAATTAAATCTCATTCTGAAGAAGTGAGTGATTCCGATCTGCTAAATTTAGATGCACAGCGCGAAGATCCCAAAGAATATGAAGAAAATTTAACCATTGATAGTCAGCCAAAAGAGATTTCACAGAAACAATTTGAAAATATTTTTGTACAATCGAAGTTTTTAAGCAGCAATGCTTAGAGGCTGACCCTGATGAAGAAAGAACCAGAAAATTTTCAGAAGAGTAGAAGAGGCAATAGGGCCATACCGTCGGTTGTATGAAAAAAAGAAACAAAATTGCCACCAAACTACGTTAGCTCAATTCTTTGTTAAGAAGTAGAATAATAAAATTTATATTCTGAATATGTTTTATCGTCTTTCCGCTTCATGGTTTTCCTTTAACTAGGCCCTGAGACATACCTTAATTCTTTTATAAAAAAATTAAGGTTCAAGAAAGAAATTTGAGGAACGAATTATACTTTTTCTCATAGGTTACTATATTCAATTAGTGCATTTTCGATTAATGCACCTGTTTTAAAGAACGCATTAGGTGCACTAATCGAGGGATTGCTTATATTTATCCCAAAATGCATAACTTTACATTTCTTGACAATAAACTGACATCCATTAACTTTTGCCCATACTGACATCCTATTTAAATCATCCTGCAAGCTCTCCACATCTTGATAAACTATTATTCTACCTAATTTCACATCATCAGCAAACAACTGAATATTTCTTTCAGGTTATTTCCTATATCATTCATGTACAAATTAAACAGCAATGGTTCCAGCACTGAACCTTGTGGTACACCACTAGTCACCTGTTTTTGCCTTTATTCTGCCCTCCATATACCGCTTTTTGATATCTGTTCAACAGCCAGATATCAAACAGATATCACTGGTTAAGTGGGTAACCCTGTTATTCACTTAACCAGTGTCATATCCCCCCCCCCCACATTTGTTCTAATTTGTGTAACAATGTTCCATGTGGTATTCTGTCAAATGCCTTTGCAAAATCATCATGTAGCCATTTCCTTTATCCATATTATATACTCTATATAATAGAGTATATCCATACACTCTATTATAAAACGTTAGTAAATTACTAATTCACCCTTCACAAAGCCATGTTGACTTTCATACGATATCATATTTTTATCTACACATTCTTGAATTCTCTTTTTTTACCAATTTTTCTAATACTTTTACCACCATGCCTGAGATACTGATTGCTCTATAATTTGCTACTGTAGTCTTAGAACCTCCCTTATACAAAGGAATAATTTTGTCCTCTTTCCACTCCCTTGGAACTCTACCAGAGCTGAGACTTAAACAGCTTAGTCAAAAGGCATTGCCAGTTCCCTTGCACATTCTTGCAGAACCCTAGCTGATATCCCATCTAATCCTACAGATGTATTTACATTGAGATTCTGCAATATCTAAGAACCTCCAATTCATTTACCTCTATTCCCACATTAGTGTCTGTCACATATGTTAAAGCAGAACCTCTCTAGGAAGATATATGCTTGCAAAGAGGCCACTCAGTAACTCAACTATTTTATCCACTTCTCTCTCTCTCTCCCCTCATGACCATCTTCACTCATTAAGGTCAATCTTCCATGGTTATTCTTTCTCTTGCTTGCCACATAATGAAAGAACTCTTTGGGATTTCCTTTGGCCTGCTCAGCTAAATTCTTCTCATAATCTGATTTTGCCTTCCTTGCCATGCTGGCACCTTTCTTGCCTGAGTCTTGTACTGTTCATGAGTTTGCTGGGTCACCTTTCTATTTATATACCCTCCACAGCATTTTCTTCTGCAGCTTGTGCTTAATGATATTACTCATCCATTTAACTCCTACCCGAGGTATTAAATTTAATACTGCTTCCTCTAGGTCAATGTTTCTCAAATGCCAGGCTACGGCTTCCCTTATACTGGGCCGCAAGAAGTTCTGGAATTTGTCATTTTAGTTTTCTAAGCATTTTTCATGAATAAATATTTTATAGTAGAAATATTCTGAGGAGAACAATATTCATGAATGTCGAAAAGCTCAGGCCCAGAATGCCTAAGTAACATCTGTGTAGCAAATGTTAGTGATCAAGCAGCTTATTTTTAAACATGGAAATATTCATTTTTGGGAATTTTTTTGGGAAAAAAATTATTGGGAATTTTCAGATATCGAAATCTTTCAACATTAGGGAAAGGGAATACCGCTGTTCATGACCATTCATAAAAATTTCCTGCAAGACGAAGGGGCGGCATATCCTCTGTTCTCAAATCTGAACGAAATAACATCTGTGTGGCAAATGTCAGTGACAATCAGCAAGGAAGTATAACAAAAATATTTCCACTGAAATTGAAGATCAAGGCAGTCTGTATTGTTCTCAAATCTAGTAATACTGAATACTATTTCTTAGCAAGTTTGCATTGCAGTATGTAAGAATCCTGAGTGCCATGATTTTTTAAAAGTAATAGGCCTAGTAATAGACTCATATCACTGACATCATTCTTCACCACAAGCGACTAAAATAGAAATGGGCCAGACATCTATCCAGAAGAGAAGATGGACCACCATACTAACGAACTTGATTCCAAAAGAAGCGAAATGAGGGTGGCGATGTCCTAAAAGAAGGTGGAGTGATGAATTGTCAAATTTAGTTGGGCAAAGTTGGTCAACCATTGCCAAGAACAGAGAAAATTGGAATGAACTGGAGGTGGCCTTCGTCCAGCAGTGGACAGAAAATGGCTGAAAAGAAGAAGAATAGGCCTACAGATTTAAATTTTAATATGAATAAAAGACAAGGGACTTTGTTTAATTTTAGTATTTTAAAAATCTTCTATTGAAGGTGTTTGTAATGCAACAAATAATGAATCATCCACCTCAAGCCTACAGAGTGATCTCCAGGATGTACAAAAGGAGGGGAAAACTACCTGCATGTCGAAGAAAAAATCTGCATTCACTCGTTATTGGTCTTTCTCTGGGTTGTTTTCCTGCCAACCTGGCAGAGAACACTTGTTTTGCTATTTGCTAATCTTTCCTTGCCCAATCTGTTTAAGTGACCATACCACCTGAGATTAGCTCTGCTAACGCATTCCTGGATGCCGACAATGTCAAGTTCTTTCCTAATATCCTCGTTTTTAATCTGATATTGCCATTGATGCTACCTGTTCATGCCTTTAATCTTTCTCAGGACTCTCATATCTGCAGCCTCTAATCTTTGGTCAAGTGTTTTACTTTTGACCTAGCTCTCAGATCCATAAGTTAAAACTGGTTTGAACACTGTCTTGTATACAGCTAATTTAGTGTTCCGACTAATTTCTCTCTTATTCCATATGAATTTGTTCAATTGACTTCCTACCATACCAGCTTTGTTGATTCTGTTGTCTATCATCATCATCATCTTCCTTATACCCTCTTTTACCTTGCGGTGTCGAGGGTCCATTGATCATCGGACCTCACTCCGTTTTTACAGGATAAGGTGGTCAGCCTTATGCCCTGGTGTATCCTATGGCCTGTAGTGTTGAGTTCTCAAGGCCAGTTTGCCTGCTTGTGGGATGAAAAACCCCAGAATAAACTGGTGAAAAAACCCTGCTGTCCACGCCCAAGACTGGCTAACTTGGCTATGGCTGAGGATGATCCTTCAGCCTCACGTCACCGACGGGAATCGAACCTAGGACACTCCTTCCCCAGGCATATGGTTGCGAAGCGCATAGCCACTAGGCTAACCGCGTGGACTTCTGTTGTCTATTTCTATTTAATTTACTATCTTCACTAAAAATTGTGCCTAAGGAGTTGAAATGTTTTACTTGTTCCACAGGTTCCCCATTCACAACACAGTTGACATTTTCAACAATTCTACCTATTTTCATTCTTTGACTTTTTAATGCTGACCTTCATACCATATCTATTACAACAGTTATTCAATTTAGTCAGGGAATCTTGCAAACTTGTAGCAGATTTATTTAGAAGTATAACATCATCCGCATAAAGCAAAGAGCTGACATTAACATCTCCAATTCTGATATCATGTTTAATACTACTTTCCTTCATAATGTGATCCATATAGATAATGAATAACAAAGGGGATAATGTACATCCTTGTCTCACACCAGATTTAACATTAAACCAGCTCCTGTATATCCTTCAATTCTAACTGCCGACTTACAACTCAAATAAAGACTAAGTATTGCTTGATATAATGCCCCACTGACACCATATAACTGTAGTGTATTGAATAGCTCCTCTCTTGGCACCTTCCTTACTCCATAATTAATTACTAAGTAATTACTCCATAATTGAAGGATATCTTTTTCTCCTGTTTTCATGTCACCTTTATCATCTCTAAATCCTTTTACAACACTCTTTCCTCCATTTCTAAGCTTCTTTAACAACCGCCAGAATATCTTACCAACTTCTTGATATTTATTTTCTATGTTCTTGCCAAAGTCCTCCCATGACTTTTGTTTAGCTAGTTTTACACAGTGTTTCGCTTTCTTACATTTGTCTCTGTATTCTCTAAGAGCAAAAGCTGACTTATTTGCCAGGAATGTTTGAAATGATTTCTTCTTTTCCTTCACTACCTCTGTAACTTCCTGTGTCTACCATGGAGTCCTGATTTTTCTATCCTTGCAGACAACTTCACCACATGCCTCTCTGGCTGAATCAATCAGGGTTTTATTCAAGGCTTGCCACTGAATCTCCAAGGTTTGGTTCCTTTTCTCAAACTCTTTCATTTTTTCTTCAATAATCTTTGTGTATAGAAAGGGGGATGGTAAATCCCTTTATGTTTTAATAGCCGGGTACGAAACTCAGATCGAAATCCATAGAGTTTCATGCCGAAAAAAACTATCGGCAGGCTCAAATGATCACTAGGGCGGTACAACACCAGGGCAACTCAGATAGTTTTTTTCGGCAGGAAACTCTATGGATTTCGATCCGAGTTTCGCACCCGGCTATTAAAACATAAAGGGATTTACCATCCCCCTTTCTATTAACATGTTTGCCAGTAAAATAGCCTTTCGGCTTATTAAATTAGTAATTAACATTAAATATAGGAGTACACCACTTCGGCAATTCGATAGTAGAGGTATGTAAGTTCATGTTCACTTAAAACCTTGATATTCCAGGTCTACCTACTCACTGATGAGAACTCAAAAAAAGGTTGAAACCAGTCTGGGTCGTGACCTCTTCTCATAATGTAAAACAATATATATATACATCTCTTAGGAGCTAGGTTTTACATTATGAAAGAATATTAAAGTTAGTGAGGGAGCTTGCTTCACCTTTGCATGGAGTTGTCCTGGTGTTGTACTACCCAAGTGATCATTTA
The DNA here is from genome assembly GCF_054136105.1 of Typopeltis vanoorti. Lineage (NCBI taxonomy): Eukaryota > Metazoa > Arthropoda > Arachnida > Uropygi > Thelyphonidae > Typopeltis > Typopeltis vanoorti. The sequence continues at coordinate 33,396,598 of NC_143572.1, read as the reverse complement.
TACTTGGGCTTGCCGATAGTTTTTTTCAGCATGAAACTCTATGGATTTCGATCAGTTTCGTACCCGGCTATTAAAACATAAAGGGATTTACCATCCCCCTTCTATTAACATGTTCGCCGGTAAAATAGCCTTTTGGCTTATTAAATCTTTGTGTATGTTAGTCTACAGTTCACATCTGAGAGCTGCTCAACTTTTATTCGCTTTAAAACTTTCTTAAATGTTATTCTTTTCAATATGAAATTCAATTTTATCCTGCTCAAGACTAAATAGTGATCACGTCCAATTTCAAATCCTCTGTACACTCTGGTGTCCTGCACCAGGGAGAAAACATCATTATCAACAATAACATAGTCAATGAGACTTTTCTTATTCCTTGCCTCTTCTCTCCATGTGAATTTGTGCACATTTTTATGTTGGAACACCATGTCCTGAGCAGTAATCCAACAGGTATTTGCCATTATTATTAGCTTTGCTCTTTTCTCCAAATTTTCCCAAAATATTTTTGTATGTCTGACAATCATTTCCTACTCTGCTATTCAGATCCCCAACAAGGACCAACTTTTCCTTTTTCATTGTGTCAGTTGCTTTTTCTAAAGCATCAAAAAATTTCTCCACTTCTACCTTAGTAGAACCTTCTGTGGGACTATAGGCACAAATAAGTCTCATTGTCCAGTTCCCCATTCTGATATTTGCCCACATCACTCTACTTGAGACTGCCTGCCATTCAAGAAGATTAGTCTCGTATTTTGTGTTGAATATTATGGCTACTCCTTCTTTTCCTCGATTGTCATTGCCTGAATATAACATTTTGTATTTATTGCTCAGAAAGATCTCACCAGTTTTTGTCTTTTTTGTTTCAGTCACCCATATTATGTCGATCTGGTACTTATCTAATTCTTCAGCTAGCTCCATTTCTTTGCCATTCAGGCTTCTTATGTTGATAGTACCGATCTTTAACTCTGGTGATGTTGAGTTGGGGTTTGTTTTCAGATTTGTTCCAGTAGCTGACTTTTCGCTGTTCGCCCTGGTTCCCTGGCAAAAACAACGGGGCCTTGTTTAACCGGGCGATGCCCCAGCCGGCATCGCCTTGCGTTAAACAAGGTTTAACCAATAAGAATACAATTTGGTCGGCTAAATCCCAAATTGCCAGCCCATCCTCGTTTGTTCAGTATCCAAGTAGATACCCAACAAGGTGCACCACGAGAAGGTGAGGATTGGACATTAGGTCAGAAGCCCTGGTCAGTTCTCCGCATTCCTTTAAAGACTATGTGTAGGTCTTCTTTCAGTTATACAGCATTGACTCTTAAGCACTCCCACCAGATTGCTTCAAATGATAATCAATAATTTCCTAACTAAAAATATTATATAAAGTTAGAAAAAGATTAGCAGATTTAAAAAGTGCTATCCTCTATAAAGGGGATAGACATAGACCATCAGATCTGGGGAAGTTAGGACAGTAAAGTAATGTTTCACACATTTCTTTATAAAGACATTCTGTGGGGAAACAACTTTTATAAGGGACTCTTGTCTTGTTTCAATTAACTTTGTTTAGTGCAGATAGCATACTCAGCTAGTCCAGACTGTTCAGGCTCATGATATTTAATATGAGACTTATGTTCTTCTAGATGAATAAAAGAATTTTCCAGTTTGTCTAAAATGAGATAAGCCAGAAGAGCAATCTAGTAGATGCCTGGAAAACCTATAGTTAGAAGCTTATTCTTGGTAGTGTTAGTTTTCACTATTATTGTTTGTTTTTTTATGTTTTAGTGTTTCAAGGTATGCTAGAATTCCTCTCCCTTATCCTTACTCAACTCTGTTCGAAAATAGTTAGAAGTACCTACAAACACAGTAATTTATCTATCCTTGACCCCTCTGCTACTATAATCTGCCTTAGCTTAATCCTATCCCTTCGGTGGCCGTTCCTTCGGTTGGTTATGAGTGCAAAACTCAGTGGACAAAGAGTCTGTCTTGGGCTAGAGTCAAGCCTCTTTGAATGCAAAATCCGGAATTAGCTCCCTTTCAGAATTAAGAAAAATTTGTTTGATAACACTGTGCCATCTTATTTCCTATACAAGAGAAATCTCCTTGTCATGGAGTTAACACACAGACTATTTTATGATTCTAGAATCTAGCAAACAGCAATCCCAATTACTAATCCTTAACAAACTTATTCTACATGCAGTCGTAGCCAATCCCCCACATTTGAATATGTACAGGTTCTGATTTTAGTGAGTGGTACATTTATTTTAGAGAATTGTCAACTTTATAAGGTAAAGAAAACATGAATGTTTGTTCATTCTTTAGCTCATTGTACATTTATCAAAAGTTCACAAAACTAAACTGAATTGCACTTGCACGTAACGATTATTAACTAGACAAAATAGAACTACAATCAATACATCACATTATGAAACAATATCCAATTTTAGGTTGTCCTGCTTCTACTCATGTATCACAATTAAGCTAGCGATTATCTCATTCATCTAAGGCTAACAGACAATGGCATGCCTCAACAATTCAATGTCAAAATAGAGTTACAGTAATTTATCGATAGGTTAAGTATACTAGAGTCCTGTTACTAATTATCAAGTCCTATTACATAATATATCAGCACTTTTCTGCACTTCAGCTTAGTTCAGAATACAACGGAACTAGAAAGATTTTACATTACCGACCATCTGGTTCATGCTGGTATCTTCTCCCGATCAGTCCTTTGTGAGCACATGGCTTGTTACCTCATTCTATGGCCTGTTGTCTTTGGATATGACCCTCTAGTGACTACGTTCACAAATCACCCTCTTGCCGATGTGGGCGAGACTGCTCTGCCTGGACAGGTCCTCGTGATTCGGCATGAAGCTTCGGTTCTCGCTGACTGTCTAGATCTACCGTAGATATGCCTGGACTGGACCGCCGCCTGGTTGCTTAGCTGCTGCTGACCATCATCCTTCCCGACCACTCGTGCCACTTCTACCGGTACCGAAAAGCCAAATGAAGATGAAGAGAAAAAAGAGCTCCAAGCCCGCGGCACTGTGCTTCTTATACCTCCACGTTTCTGCTCTCTCCCTATGTCACTGATTACGCTCAACACCTAAGTCCCTTGCACTCGGTACTATCTTCTCCACGTGGATGTCTCGCGTGCACCTCGGACCTTGCGACTGCCTTGGGTTATGTCTTTAAGCCGATTACTTCAATGTGAACTTCGATCTAACCTTTCCTGTTTTAATATAATTCTCACAAAAATCCAATTCCTTTCGGTTATACATAGGACAGTTAACAATATAGCAAAACAGAGGAATTTACAAAACAAAGGACTAATACGTTAAGATGAAAAGCCAAACGGCTATTTTTTTTTTTCTGGCGAAATTAATTAAATTACCTTATTATTTTACAGCCAGTATGTGAAACTCTAAGATCGAAAACTACGATCTAAGAGTTTCATGCCGAAGAACTATCGGTGAATCCAAGCGTAAGTGACCACCTGGTAGTACAACACCAAGGCAACTCGAGGCAAAGGTGGAGCAAACTCCGATATTTTCTCATAATGTAAAAACACACAGCTCCTAGGAGATGTAATACTGCTTTACATTATGAGGAGAGGTCACTACCCAGACCGGTTTCAACCTTTTTTGAGGTCTCATTAGTGAGTAGCTAGACCTGGATGATATCAAAGTTTAAGTGAAAAGAACTTGCATACCTTTGCTATACCTTCACTTCGATCTTAGAGTTTCGCATACTGGCTGTAAAATAATAAGGGATTTTTATCCCCTTAATTTAATTTGGACTAATACATTATTTATAATTTCATTTATACCTATATACAAGTACTTCTTTAGGAAAATTTATTTGCATCCTAGTTAAATCCCGAATGAAATGTTTTATGACAATTTAAACCTTTCATTCAAGATTTAACAGTAGAAACGAGAAAGGTGGAGATTTTTCAGTGGTTTTAAAATTTTTGCTATGTTTGGCTATGCTTTGTTGATGAAGTGCTCTCCATTTAGCCACATGGCCTGGGTAATCTCAACATATTTTTAACACATCTAAGCATTCAACATCCCAGGATCCAGTTCACATTAGAAAAGAAAGTAAGAACTGTCTCCCCTTTCCTAGACACTTTAATTACACATCAGCCTGATGAATCTCTGGTATTCTCTGTTTACAGAAAACCCACACATATCAGTAGATACATTCACAAACAGTCACCTCTCTCCAACATTATGGGATTATTAAAACTTTATAATAACAGGGCTAAATTAATTAGTTCAGATAACCGTTCCCTCTCTATGGAACTTGACCACATTCAAAAAACCTTCTTAGCCAATGGCTATAATTCTCATTATATCCAAAAAATATTACCCACCCCCCCATCTCCAGAACAGAGACTACATCAAAGCTGTCACCATTCCATATATCCCAGGCACATCTGAAAAACTAACAAAAATTCTACAAAAAATACAACCTTCCGACCACTTACAGACCATTATAAAAAATTAGCATCCCTTATCTGCTCCACCAAAGACCTGACAGGTGTTTTCCAGGTCCAGTGTAGTTGCAAACTATCTTACTATGGCTAAATAAGCAGAATTGCTGAACATGAGGACTATATCTGTTTTCACAGCCATTCAGGATTTTCTGACGATACTTTGGACACCTGACATCATGAACTGGTTGCATGAAACTGATCCACATTTGGGATGCTCTCATCCTCCATACTTCAGCCCAGTAGCTAAAAAGGATGTCCAATAGGATGCCCAATTTAGCCTACTGATGGGGAGCTATTTAGGACTTGAGGCTTACTCTCAGTTGACATGCTTCATCCTCATTACTTAGTGTTGCCTGCATGCACATATCATATTTTGTTCCCTTATTTTGATTTGCCGAAATATTGGAAGTATTAATTAAAATTAGTCTGCTTTGTGATTTTCTTAAAAAAAAATATAATTATAAAAGAAAGAACACCGTGGAAAAATAATCTCATTGAATACAGATGACAGGAAAGAGTTAATGTCAGTAACAGTTGAGTGAGTAAAGTATATATTCAAACACAGTAATGAGGTTGCTTAAGTTGTCTGTATGCTGAAGGAATGTGCAAGATTAGCATTTCCCCTTACCTGTTATTCAACTTCCTGACTTGGCATCTCAACACGAACAAGATTCCTGATGACTAGCAGGCAAGATAATTCCATCATACAAGGATGGGATGAGGAGAGAAGCAACTAATTATGTTAGTCTCTATCTCTGTAGTGGTCGTTATGGAATTGGAGATGCTGGTAAAGGTACTCAATCAGAAGAGGATTGATGGCACTTTGATTCTCTCTAAATCATATCATTTGATTCTGTATAAATGCAATTAAATAATAAAACACATATGACATCTGAACAGCAGAGCAGGAAATGAATACCAGATATATAGAAATACCATAGGAAAATTTCAAGAAAAGAGCAAACCCAATAATCATGATAAGTACCTGCTGGATTTCTAGTCATTACCATCATGTCATGTTCCAACATAAAGAAGTGCATAAATGTACACGAAAAGAAGATACAAGAAAGTTTCATTCACTAGGTTATTGTTGGTAGCAATATCTGGCAAGAGTTCAGTTTTAGCTGTGATCACTTTATTTAAAATAAAGTGATCACAGCTTAATTTTTGAGCAGATAACATTGTATATCATATTGAAAATATAAATGTGTAAGAAAGTCTTTTAAAAAGTATCCCAAGTTAAGCAAATTTCAGAGGATTGTAGACTCAAGTATACAAATATTAAAGTAAAAATGACTGAATTTAAAAACAGGAACTAAACCTTGAAGATTCAGTGGAAGAATGAATGTAGAAACATTGATTGATTTAGTCAGACAGTTACATGGTGATGTTATCTGTAAGGATAGAAAAATGAGAACTCTATGATGGACTTGGGAAGTCAAAGAGGCAGTCAAGGAAAAGAAGAAAGCATATTACAAGTTCCTGGCAAGTAAGTCAGCGTGTGCTCTGATAGAATACAGAGAAAAATGTAAGAAAACAAAGCAGTTAAATAAAGCTAGCTAAACAAAACTCATGGAAAGACTGGTAGGAATTTAGATGATAAATATCGGAAAGGTGATGTCATAAATGTTCTAGCAGCTATTGAAAAAGCTTAGAAATGGAGGAAAAGATTATTGTAGAAGAAATCTGAGATGATAAAGGTGAAATGAAAATTGAAGATAGATATTCTAGATGTCTGGAGTAATTATTTTGAAAGATTGCTAAATAGCAAGCAGAACAGCAGCTGGTAATATTCAGAAGTGCCTATCAATACATGAGGTAAAAAAAAGCCATCAGAAATTGGGAATGTGAAAAAGCAGCTAGAGTAGATTATATTCAGAAATCATTATCAGGAATTCGGCCTTCTAGTCAGAGGAGGGTCAAATTCCAGATGATTGGAGTAGAGCTAGCTAGTATCCATCTATAAAAAAGGAAATAAAACTGAATGTGAGAATTACAGAGAAATTTCCTTGCTGAGTATTCCAGGTAAGATTTATGTAACCATACTTGAGAAGATGCCAATTAAAAAAAAAAAAAAAAAAAAGTAGAACAGAAATTTAGATAAGAACAAGCTGGGTTCAAGCCAAATATAGGTGATCAGGATTAGATTTTTACTTTCCGACAAATAGTTGAGAAATCATGGGAATATAGCAAGGATCTGTATTTAAGTTTTGTAGATCTGGAAAAGACGTATGACAAGGTGCCAGTAGAAGAGCAGTTCAAAACACTAAGTTATATGGTATGAGCATTATTTTCAGCAGTACATAGTCTACAAATTGTAAATCAGCAGTTAGAATTTAAGATGGCTTGATGTAAAATTAGGTGTGAGATAAGAATTCATATTATTTCCACTTTGTTCATCATCTGTGTGGATCAAGTTGTTGTGAAGGAAATGTGGCATTAATCACCCACCTGGTCTTGGCATGTATACATTGTTAAGATTGCCATGAATTCAAAATGCCCCATTAAAATTGCAATATCATTGATATTCCATCGAAATAACATAGATATGAAATTTGAGGTGAGTGATATATTTCATCCACATGGACGTTTTGGAAGTGACATCTGATATCATAATTGGGGATATTCGTTTCAGCTATTTACTGTATGCAGGCGATATTCTCTTAAATACTCTTAAATAAATTCATACTTCTGCATGATTCCTTAACTAAATGGAAGAAATGCTGTTTAACTAAGTCATTAAAAAACAAATTACTAACAAATATGTCATTAAAATGAGCAATGAAAAGACACTAAAAATTGACAGGAACATTAAAAACATCAGCTGCATTCCTGAATGGAAGATCTTAACTATTTAAGCATTATGTTTAGTAAAGCTGACAAATTAAATTATATTGAAATAGACAACAGCATTAGCAAAAGTGGCATGATAGTGAGTCAGCTGAATAAATTTACATGGAATAAGATATCAATCAGAACACTGAACCAGCTGTATACAAGACAGTGTTCAAACCAATATTAACTTGTGTATATGAGATCTTGGTTAGAAATAAAACGTTTGATCAGAGACTGGAGACTGAGAGTTTTGAGATAAATTAGGCTGTGAACAGATTGCATCAGTGGTGATGGAATGTGTGAGCAGAGCTGACTTAGGTAGCATGGTCAGTTAAACAAAATAGTTGAACAAAGATTTGCAAAACAGTGATGGCAGAAAAAAAATATCAGGGAAGATCAAGATCTAGGTGGATGTAGTAAGAAATGCCTTAGAAGGCCAAAATATAAGATCTGACAGTGTTAAATTCCTAATAGATAACAGACTAATTTGGAGAAAAATTGTTGATAGGAAGTTGGTAATAATGTAAATTTTTCATATTGTGCTATCATAGTATCCTGTATGCTCCTTGAAGGTACATATCAGGAATTTGATGGTAAACACATAACCACATTAAAGATATTTTAATAAGTTCATATTTAGGCTTAGGTGCTTGTTTACACTCATAATAGAATGTAATGGAATGAATACAGACAAAGAGAAATAATTAAACAGCAGGTTTAATAACTGTTCTGATAATTTGTTTCTGTTATAGAGATATCTTCAGGAATAGAGTATTAAAATCGTAAAATATTTCGATATATACTGCAAGGCACATGTTTTGGATTGTAAATGCAGATATTAATACTGATAGGTCACTGTCTTCAGTATAGAAAATAGTGCTATGTCTGTATTACCCATAATCCAAAATGTCTCTAGAGCCTGGGCAACATAGCTTTGTTAAAGGTATTCTTGCTTTAGAAATCTGCTCATATTTTGCATTAAAACAATAACAGACTTGGATAGTGGAAATAGATGTACCATGATACATCTGATTTTGCCAAGCATATGACAGAATTCCATATGGGAGGTTGCTATACAAACTCAAAGGGATGTGTATGAAAAATAGGCTTGTGACATGGATAAGAGAGGTGGCTGATGGACAGGTATCAGAAAATGACATAGAACCTTTACAGTACCTCAGAGGATTCGTCAATATACAAGTCATGGTTATTTAACTTGTATATTGATGATAATGGGGATTGTCTAGAGGTCATGGTGAGCTCTCTGCTAATGATGAAAAGTGTAGAGGGTGATAAGAGTTATTAATTGTCGATTCAGAATCTGGGCTGGTTTGTAAACAGAACTGGTTCTGTGACAGAATGATGAGTATCAGTGTACTGTTGCCAAAGACCTGGAGACCTAAGGATGGTAGACAGGAGTTAGTTTAGGGGCCCACATTGCTAAGGGGTGGTTAGGTTATCACATCAGATAACTGCAGTGTTGAAGAGGACATTGACTTATTGCAATAAGTCATCTAAGTCACCATATCTAAGCACAGTAATCCACATGTGGATTATTGTGCTTAGATATGGTTGCCTGAGTTCTATGAAGATTTTGGTGTTTATATCAGATGGAGAAAGAGAGAACTGAGGATAATCTCTGATAGACAAGTAAGCGTAGGCCCAAGTTCTTTTTATTGATTTGGCTTTCAATATCTTCACTGCAATAAGCTCCTACTGATGAGATCTTAGTAATGGTTGGCACTGGTCTGAGTAAGGGGGTTACTATAACTATATAACGTATAACAATACACATTCAGAAGGAAGTGCATTAATACATTATGTGATACTGAGACAAATTGATATGAGGTCAACTTCTATATACAAGTGGTCTAGTCTCATGTGAAGATACTTTACATGCAAACTTTTGTTTGCTTATGCTTGGGTAAGGGATTAAAACAAAAATATAACTTCTTATCTGTTATAATTTAGTTTAATAAGTTTCTTTTCATGACATCTGTAGAATGAGCTGCTGAAGATGCTTCTGAGTGCATTGTCAGTAAATGTATTCTTTCCTTATATTCCCAGGAGGATGCTACATAATAATATTATATAACTTAAACAAGTATCAGAGTTGAGCATAGTGTCGTTTTTATCAGGTTTTTCTATTTTTAAATCAACTGCATAATTTTTATGTACTGTTCTCTAAGCATGCACACACACTGTCATTATATTTATGAAAGTTAAGCTATCTTTGAGTGATAGCATATCCACTCTCCATGAGACAGGTTGTGTGTTCGCACCATAGGCATGGAAATGGAAGTTTGTAAAATCTGGATGAGCTTGTATAGTTTTATGACATTTGAAATCAATAATTTTACATGATTTTTTATTTTTTTCCACAATTTACAAGATATTGACAGTATTTTGGCTTTGAAATCTAGTTGACATCTTCAATGTAATTTTTAATGAGCTGTAACAAACTACTGACAAGTCCTGATGAAACCTAGAAGCAGTGCTTTTAACAGTGGAATTTAAAAAATGATTTTAATTTATTTGCCCAAATGTGGCAGCTGTATAGAAATGCTGTGTTTCAATGCTGACATATGTGAAAGGCAGTCGCCAAATGACTCTACTATTAGTTTGTGGTGATTGGCTATCTTTTTGCTCAGATTCCAGTTTATTTAAGAACAGTAAAGTGAACAGTTTCTATTTTTCTTTCTAATGAAAGGATGTTATAAGTTGTTCTAGAAACTGAAACATGGTTGTAAATATTACCCAAAAGAGTTTGCTTGATATTTGAATCAAGCATCCTAATTATATTGCACAGATAGAATTCACAGAAGTTTGATTGGTCTAAACTAATTTTTATGCTACATTAAGTTATGATAAGAAGCAGTTCTAAACCATGTTTGGTGATCTTAATCTTCCTACCAGCCAAAGTGGATGAAATACACAAATCACCTTAGGATTTTTCAAGGATCAAAACATGAGTGGCTTTCTGCCTTTTATCATGTACTTGTTCTGCTTTGCTGTTAATCCCTTGTCTACTTAAAATATATTTGGAGTTTCTCATCATCACCAAATTCCTGACATGTACCCTCAAGGAGTGTAACAGGATATGAAAATACTACATGAAAAACTTTACTGAAAATATTGAAAATCATTACTAACTTCGTATCCACAATTTTCCTCCAAATCAATCTGTTACCTGTCAAGACTCCAACATTATCAGATCTTATAATTCTGTCTTCTAAGGCACTTTTTTACTGTATCAATCCACCTATATCTTGGTCTTCCAAGATCCCATTTTCTACTCAAAATCCTCATTTTTAATATGATATTGTCATTAATGCCATCTGTTCACGCCTCTAATCTTTCTCAAGACTCTCATATCTGCGGTCTCTAGTCTTTGGTCAAGTGTCTTACTTCTGACCCAGTTCTCAGATCCATAAGTTAAAACTGGTTTGAGCACTGTCTTGTATACAGCTAATTTAGTGTTCGACTAATTTCTCTCTTATTCCATATGAATTTATTCTATTAACTTCCTTCCATACCAGCTTTGTTGATTCTGTTGTCTATTTCTATATTTAATTTACCATCTTCACTAAAAATCGTGCCTAAGTAACTGAAATGTTTTCCTTGTTCCACAGGTTCTCCATTCACAACACAGTTGACATGTTCAACGATTCTGCCTATTTTCATTGTCTTTGTCTTTTTATTGCTGACCTTCTACAACAGTTAATCAATTTAGTCAGAGAATCTTGCACACTTGTAGCGGATTTATTTAGAAGTATAACATCGTCTTCATAAAGCAAAGTGCTGACATTAACATCTCCAATTCTGATATCATGTTTAATACTACTTTCCTTCATAATGTGATCCATATAGATAATGAATAACAGAGGGGATAATGTACATCCTTGTCTCACACCAGATTTAACATTAAACCATCTTCCTGTACCTCCTTCAATTCTAACTGCTGACTTGCAACTCAAATAAAGACTAAGTATTGCTTGATATAATGCCCCATTGAACCATATAACTTTAGAGGGGGATAAAAATCCCTTATTGTTTTTCAGCCAGTAAGCGAAACTAAGATCGAAAACTCTGATCTCAACGTTTCATGCCGACGAACTGTCATCTTAGTTTCGCTTACTGGCTGAAAAACAATATGGGATTTTTATCCCCCTTAACTTATCAACCTCGCCAGAAAAAAATAGCTGTTTGGCTTTTCATCTTAGTTATAATATGTTATAATATAATATAGTGACACACCTTTCTGGCAATCGTATAGCAAAAGTATGTAAGTTCTTTTCACTTAAACTCTGATATTCTAGGTCTAGCTACTCACTGATGAGACCTCAAAAAAGGTTGAAACTGGTCTGGGTAGTGACCTCTCCTCATAATGTAAAACAGTACTACATCTCCTAGGAGCTGTGTGTTTTTACATTATGAGAAAATATCAAGAATAGTGAGGGATCTTGCTCCACCTTTGCAACGAGTTGCCTTGGTGTGGCACTACCAAGTGGTCACTTACGCTTGGATCCGCCGACAGTTCGTCGGCATGAAACGTTGAAATCGGAGTTTTCGATCTTAGTTTCGCTTACTGGCTGAAAAACAATAAGGGATTTTTATCCCCCTTAACTTATCAACCTCGCCAGAAAAAAATAGCCATTTGGCTTTTCATCTTAACCATATAACTTTAGCGTATTGAATAGCTTCTCTCTTGGCACCTTGTCATATGCCTTTTCCAGATTGACAAAACTTAAATACTGATCTTTGTTATATTCCCATGATTTCTCCACTATTTGTTGTAAAGTGAGGATCTGATCCTGATAGCCTCTATTTGACCTCAATCCAGCTTTTCTTCCACAATTCTTCTCAACCGTTTCTCAAGTATACTTGCATAGATCTTGCCAGAAACACTCATTAGGGAAATACCTCTGTAATTCTCACATTCAGTTTTATTTCCCTTTTTATATATGGGTAGTATGAGAGCTCTACTCCAATCATCAGAATTCGTCCCTCTGTCCAGGCATTCTGAACTATGCAGTGCGCAGTCACTGTAAGGCTTTTATACCACCATACTTCAGCATTTCTGGTCAAATATCATCTACTCCTGTTGCCTTTCACGGCTTTTTCAACTTCAAGTATGGATATGTATTCCTGACTGTATGCCTGTTGAGTGTTTTTTTACCACTGTGCTATCACTGCTTGTTTTATTTAGCATTTTCAAAGTAATTACTCCATACTTCAAGGATATTTTTTTCTCCCGTTTTCATGTCACCTTTATCATCCGTAATTCCTTTTACAGCACTCTTTCCACCATTCCTAAACTTCAACAGCCTCCAGAATATTTTGCCACCTTCTTGATATTTATTTTCTATGTTCTTGCCAAAGTCCTCCCATGACTTTTGTTTAGCTAGTTTTACACAGTGTTTAGCTTTCTTGCATTTGTCTATGTATTATTTATTTTATTAATGAATTAAATGCCTGCCTGGTTGGCCGAGTGGTTAGCTTATCTGCTCTCCAGTCAAAAAGCTGCAGGTTCAAATCCCACCTTGGGCATGGATATTTATGCTCATCTGTAAAATACTAGTGGCGGTGGTCGGCAGCAGATGGCGTTGGTGTAGATGATGAAAGTAGTAGTAGTTAGTGGATTCAAGTGGTGGAGAGTTGTAGAGTAGGTGCCCTCCCTCAATGAGTCTTTGGACTACCTGGAGGTGTCATGTAATAATAATAAAATATCTTAAAATTTCATGTTAACTTGCCTGTTATTAATTTTTAAATCTTTTTGCTTGTAAAAGCAGCTAAGCATTGTAAGGTACCTGAGCACATAAGGCCCAGTGTCTAATAAAGCCCGTTTAAAAAAAAAAAAAAAAATCTCATTTACGGTAAGTTGTGCTGGTTTGGTTTCTTACGTGCACACACAGAGGACGCAATAAGCAATGGCAAATCGGTGGTGGCATATGTCTGGCGACTGTATTTGTGTCAGTTTGACCTTGACCTTTGTGGGAGGTGGTTGTGTCTTCCTGCTTAATAGTATTATGCCACAATAATTTGTAAGTTTTAATTAAAAATATTGTTCTTTCAACATTCAGTTTTATGATAAAAAATGTTTTAATTGATTTGAATTTCTATTTTACGTGAAAATAGATGTGATCTAATCTAGCTCGCGGTGGTTAACCCTCCTACCAGCCAAGGTGGATGAAATAGCAATACTACCCCAGACTTTTTCATGAATCAAAACTTCATCGGCATTCTATCTTTTATCAAGTATTTACCCTCCACCGCTGTTAATCCCTTAACGGCAATTTGAGAGCCATTAGCGGATTAACTGTGGTCGAGCGACTTTTTTGTCACTTGTCTTTACATGTACTCTGTTACTTCGAATTTTCTTCACTGTACTTGGATATTTGATCGGTTTTTTTTTTTTTTTTTTTTTTTTTTTTTTGCTGAAGAATTTATTTATTGTGTCTCTTTCCAAAAATAGAAGTTTCACATCTGCCAAAATAAATAATCAATCCTGAAATGACCATAGATCAGCCTTTGCAATGAATATACTTTAGTAATAGTTAATTTCCTCCACTTTACTGGCAATATAGATTATTTTTTGTGAATTTTCAAATGTTTGTTTGCATTTAAAATATTTTTTCAAATATTTATATTTTTAAATAACATTTAGTGAAATAAATATGACATTTTGCTTTCTTTCTTTGCAAAATAACTTTATATGGATTGTCACGTTTCAATTTAAGGAACAATTTTTTTTTTTTTTTTTATGAACAGCAAAATCTTGGCTGGCAGATATCAGACAGTGAACTGGTATGAACTCTGAGAGACTGCTCAGAATAGCTGAGAATCACTCAAAATTTGCCAAGGTGGTCGCCGACCTCCGATAGGAGATGGCACTCAAAGAAGAAGAAGATGAACAGCAAATGATTATAAACAGCAGCAAACAAAGGACACATTATCGGTTTTCGATATTGTGTCTTTTTTAGTATCAAAAATTTATACCTAATGGTATTTTATCAGAGACTCTTCGCCTTGTTCTTTTGCTGAAAATTGCAACAGAGGTTTTTTTTTTTTTTGTAGGATGCACATTACTATAATATCCAGTGCTTAACCACTGTAGATATGTTGAAAATATAATAGGAAGGATATCCTGTGTGGAATGATTAAATATTTATGCTAATTTTTAGGATTTTTTACTGCAACCCCCTCTCCTGTCCTGGAACTGAGTTGCATAACTACTTTAAATTTCTACAGCTTTGAAAGCTTTCAGACGGTATTCAAAATCTCTTCTTTCAGTTTACCGTTTTGACAAAAGAAATAAAGCAATAATGTTGTATATCGAAGCTTCTAATTCTGTACTCTTTCTTTGAATCTGAAATCAGCGGTCTGCTGAAATTATTCTAAGATTTAGAAATACTATGCTATTTTCAACATGTAAAACTGTATACCACACAAAGAAATTTCAATTGTGTTATTTCTGTTTCTTTTTTTTAAAAAAAATCTAAATATTACTACTTCTCTTTCTGCTGATTGCTATTTCTGAAATACGTCTTAGAAATGCTGGACAATAATCCTCTTACCTAGAGGAAAAGCTAAAAGTCATAAATTACTCTTTTGAGAAACACAAGACAGAAAGGTTCCGAGAAGTCGCACTAAATTGCCTCAAGCAAGAATGTCTTGTTTCGTTTTCTGTTGTTCAGATATCCTAACACAGTAAAACTGACATTTCTTTTACAGGCTGATGAAGTATTTATGCCAAAAATGATTTCTTTATTTATAGTGATCAGTTTCACTTTTATTATTGAAAAATTCTAAATTATTTGATAATTATCTTGAAAAAAATTACTGCTATTGCTGCTGCTCTTGCTTGCCATCTCACAAATGAATTGTATATTGGGTATACTTTATAATATTCCTTTCTGCCCAGTAACAAGTTGTAGACTAATGGAGATTACTAACTCCCCCCCCCCCCCACTGGGAACCAGATCAAAAGAACATGCCCAGAGGCCAGCACGCTGAAGTACCTCATGCAATAACCGAATATTTTACAGGCAGAAATTCCTTGTTCTGTTTTTCCATCTTTCTGATTGATTAGCAAACATTCGAAGCATATTCTGATATTGCATTTGCAGGATGACAGTGTTTTTAAATATTAATTTCCCCTATTAGCCAATGTCACATAACTTTCTGATTTATTTATAATAAAGGGAAATAATATGTATATTTTCTTATTTATAATTTGCAAATTTATAATAATCAAAACTTAGTTTCTGTGTCGAAAAAAATAAACGTTATGTGGAACAATTATTATGGAAAAATCATGAATGAAATAAAAACTATACCTATATTTCATAACAGCTTTCGGGTGTCTGGTAATGTTGTAACGGGAGGGGGGGGGGTGATGCTATCAAAGTCGAAATAAAGTTCATTTCTATTGTGAAAATATGAAATTTCACATTTGATGCATGCACATATATATATTTTGTATTAGAGGATATACGCAAAAGTATCACTTATATTAAAATTGGTGAAAAATATAATAGTTATAATAAAAATATAATTAATAATAACGGTTTATTTCATTTTATAAAGATCGATTATACAGGGAAACCAAGAAAGTGAAAGTACAAAGAACAGTAGATTACTATATAATATAAAGAAAAAATGTAGCGATATGATTAAAGAATTTCATGTTATTCTCTATAAAGCAAAGTTGCTCCAGCGTGCCCTAAAGGAAATCTGTTAAGTATTATTCGATTTCGATGGCTTTGTACGAAAATAAAAATATTATAATCTGGAACGTCGGCAGCCGGTTTTCTTTTCTTTTTTTAAAAGAATATTTCAAATAATTATCATGAATTAATTTCTTTGGGAACAAAGCAAAATGTTTTGTCTAGAAAGTGATTAGAAAAAAATTAGCACAAAAAATTAAAAATGAAATTGGTTCTCCAAGGTATGGCAATATTTAAGTGAAGAAATTATGCAAGACCTTTATTTTGTCCAGAAATCAAAATTGTATTGTACAATAAAAAGAGAAAACAAAAATATAAATAATTTCTCTATTTTTAGTCTATTCTAGATAACTAAAATCCAGTTACCTAGCATAGAACAAGGATGTTCTATGCTGGGTAACTTGCATTTCTTGTTATAGGCAACTGAGAGGTAGCTACGAACATGAGGTAATCCGATTACCCGTTCTCTTCAGCGTGAGGGTTTATCACACCTTCTAATGGACAGGACAGTCAAATTGCACTTCTTATCCTGGTTCTTTAAATAGGTGGGCTGAATCATATCCAGATTTAGCTGGACATCTGTAGACGTCCTAGCCGTTTGGGAGGTTAATAAGGCCCAGTAAATTTGTTGATGATCCTTATTGGTGATAGCTCATAATAGTTATTTTATTGCTAAAGGCCTCTGAAAATGTCAGAAGTTAAGAAGAAATGGGGTCTTTGGACTGATGAAAGACTAGAAGCAGCTATGAAAGCTGTGCAAAGAGGACAACTATCACAACATGCAGCATCAGAACGCTATGGAGTATCTAGAAGAACATTGAGGAACCATTTAAAGACAGAGAAGAAGACAACGAAAAGATTAGGAAGAAATACTGTGCTAACAAAAGAAGAACTTGGTAGAAAGAATAGTAAAGTTTGCTTCAATTGGCATCCCTTTAACTCCAAAAGCTATATGCAGGCAAACTTTTATATTTTGCGAACAAAATGAAATTAGGAATAACTTCAATAAAGGAAGTGGCCTTGCAGGAAAAGATTGGTTGAAGTTATTTTTAAAGAGAAACCCAACAATTTCTAAATGTAAAGCTCAATTTTTGAATCCTGCTCGAGCTGTAAGAACATGTCCTAATCCTCCATCTTGTGATTCAGATAACTCCGATGATGAGATTCCACTGGCAAATCTAAAGTTGAAGTCTTTTTTTCAGGAGTTAATGACAATGCCAAATTATGCAGTTGTAAAGGCAACACCACGAAGAAAAGCATTAAATTATAACGGCCAGAGAGTAACCAAAGATCTTTTCAAAGAAAGAGAAGGCTGCCACTAAAAAACAGGAAGAACCAAAAAAAAAAGAAATAGAGTGTCAAAAGAGAGGTGGTATTGCCATGGATGCAGAGAAGAAAAGGTTGCTGATATGAGGCAATGCACACGGTGTCTTAAATGGTACCATGAAGAGTGTGTTGGTCTCACCAAAGAAGAATGTGGCATATTTGTATGCCCTTATGACTGTTCTTAAGCTAATAATTATGATTAAAATTAATAATTTAAAATAATTGTTATATATTTTTTTAAATATTTAATTTTGTTCAAGGGCTTTATTAAACTACTATGGTTTAATAAGGCCCACACAAGGTGTTTTTTATAAATTACTGCAAGAATTATTATTTGTGTTAATACAAACTTTAATATGAACACTGTTGTTTCAATTAATCTAAACAATTGTCTAATTTATTCAAATTTTAAATAAGGTGGGCCTTATTTGCCTCAGGTACCTATTTTTAGTAATAGCAGTTTTATTAAATTTAATGAATATATGAAGTTATTGAAATAAATTATGAAAAAAAAAGTACTAGCCAAGAAATGGTAATATATTTTTTCCCTTCTTTCCTTTTGTATACAGCTTTAACCTCTGTTTCCAAAGTTTCACCAGCCGTTAGCCTGAGTAGCAAGACAGGAGCAACTTTATCTGTTGTTACTAAGGCAGTGACTTCGCCAACTGTTACTATTGTGTCCAGAGCTGCTCCTATTTCTGCAGTTTCAAAGACAGTACCAACACCAGTGGTTAAGTTGTCTGAAGGTAAAGTTTTTATTGATTTATTCTAATATTTATAATAACTTTTTCTCTGATTTGAGAGAGAGTTTAAGTGTATTCACTGCAAGTTGATGACATACTATAGTGGAATGCAAAGAAAAATCAAGAAATTCTCATTAGCATCTAATAATATTGTTATGAAGTGAAGTACAGAAGTATAGGTATGAAGCTTCTATGATGTTAAAGTATCAGAATGTACCATGGTTTGAGACTACTTAAACTTGATTAGTTAGCACCTGGTAACCTGAGAAAATTATATAAGTTGAATTGCTTAAAGAGTGAAGCTAGAAAAGAGGCTCCACGTGAATTATAAGGATTCAGTTGACTTGGATGCTAAATGAACATGGATAGGCTGGGAGTTTTTAATATAGCTGACCAATTTGTATTCTATATTGGTCATATATTGAATTGAAGATAGGCACTGTCAGCATATGAAGAATTAAATGAAAAGAAATTAACCTGACAGAGGAATTACAGAAATATTGGAATAATGAGACTGAAAAGACCAAAACAGGTGATATACTCATAAATAATATGATTTATTCAGCTATCCTTTATTTGGTCACTAACTGGACAGTGAGTGCCTGTGGTCTCGTGGAAGGTTCTAGCAGGAAAGTAGCAGACAATGACAATTTTTATTTTATTTTATTTTTTTGAGACATTGGAGAAGGTTGCTGATATAGTATGTCTGCTTACCATGATTAATTGAGGACCCCCCCCCCAAAAAAAAGTCACAGTAAAAAAATTTCAGGGGTATTTAAGAATCAAAGGTGGATAACTGGATGCAGAGAACAATATTCCTTCTAATTTTTGTCTGTTCTTGTGTGCAGGTGTCCGGTCTCAGTATGTGCAGTAGCCTGCATTCACTATAGCAAAAGTCACAAGCTGCAAACTCTTAATTTATCTAAAATAATGAAAACATCTTTGTTAAAAACACTTGTACTTTGCATGCTAATTATTTCTATAAAAGCAATCTAAATGTTACTCCTTCGGCTACTTAAATACTGCCCCTACTTTCAGTTTATAAACAGATTGTTACATTTGTCCAGACACTCAAATGAATTTGTAGCTCTTCTGCTTTAATTTCAAGTGTTTGAGGGTTTAACACGCTAAAACTACTTATGTTTTTCATAGTTTGCATGAGTTCAAGTGACTTTACTGTCTTGAGAGTAGATTCCTGGAAATTTATGAGAATAATTTGCATATATATTGAAAGAAAGATAGTATCCACATTAAATATCTTTACCCTATTGTTTGTAAGAATGATAATACTTATCAAGAGTGTTAACTTTTTTTTTAACAGTAAATATTTAGTACAAGATCCCACCCTTTATGCATTGTCATGTGCTAATTACATGACAATGCATATATGTATATCTTGTTTTGCATTGTCACTTGAGGTCATGGCTGGTAAGTGAAATCATCATCATCATCAAAATCGAATGTAAGTTAGTAACGATGAAAAATTTATATCGTTACAATTTTCCTCCAAATCAGTATGTTATTGGCGAAGACTCCAACATTATCAGATCTTATAATTCTATTGTCTAAGGCACTCTGTACAGTATCAATCCACCTATATCTTGGTCTTCCTCTGGGTCGTTTTTCTGCCAACCTGGCAGAGAACACTTGTTTTGCTAATCTTTCCTCGCCCATTCTATTTAAGTGACCATACCACCTGAGATTAGCTCTGCTAATGCATTCCTGGATGCTGACAATGTCAAGTTCTTTCCCAATTTCTTCGTTTTTAATACGATATTGCCATTTATGCCATCTGTTCATGCTTCTGATCTTTCTCAGGACTCGCATATCTGCGGTCTCTAGTCTTTGGTCAAGTGTCTTACTTCTGACCCAGCTCTCAGATCCATAAGTTAAGGTATACAGCTAATTTAGTGTTCTGACTAATTTCTCTCTTATTCCATATGAATTTATTCAATTGACTTCCTACCATACCAGCTTTGTTGATTCTGTTGTCTATTTCCATATTTAATTTACTATCTTCACTAAAAATCGTGCCTCATTAGTTGAAATATTTTACTTGTTCCATAGGTTCTCCGTTCAAAATGCAGTTGACATCTTCATTGTCTTTGTCTTTTTATTCCTGACCGTCATACCATATCTTTACAGCAGTTATTCAATTTAGTCAGAGAATCTTGCAGACTTGTAGCAGATTTATTTAGAAGTATAACATCGTCTTCATAAAACAAAGAGCTGACATTAACATCTCCAATTTTGATATCACTTTCCTTCATAATGTGCATCCACTATTTGTTGTAAAGTGAGGATCTGATCCTGACAACCTCAATCTAGCTTGTTCTTCCACAATTCTTCTCAACCGTCTCTCAAGTATACTTGCATAGATCTTGTCAGGAACACTCAGTAGGGAAATACCTTTGTAATTCTCACATTGTTTTATTTCCCTTTTTATATATGGGTACTATGAGATCTCTACTCCAATCATCGGAATTTGTCCCTCTGTCCAGGCATTCTGAACTATGCAGTGCGCAGTCACTGTAAGGCTTTTATACCACCATACTTCAGCATTTCTGGTCAAATATCATCTACTCCTGCTGCCTTTCCACATTTTAAGCTTTGACGGCTTTTTCTACTTCAAGTATGGATATGTATTCCTGACTGTATGCCCGTTGAGTGTTTTTTACCACTGTGCTGTCACTGCTTGTTTCATTGAGCAATTTTTCAAAGTTATTGCTCCATACTTCAAGTATATTTTTTTCTCCCGTTTTCATGTCACCTTTATCATCCCTAACTCCTTTGACAGCACTCTTTCCTCCATTTCTAAGCTTCTTCAACAACCTCCAGAATATCTTGCCACCGTCTTGATATTTGTTTTCTATGTTCTTTCCAAAGTCCTCCCATGACTTTTGTTTAGCGTTTTACACAGTGTTTAGCTTTCTTACATTTGTCTCTGTATTCTCTAAGAGTAAAAGTTGACTTATTTGCCAGGAACTTTTGATATGCTTTCTTCTTTTCTTTCACTGTCTCTTTAACTTCCTGTGTCCACCATGGAGTTCTGATTTTTCTATCCTTGCAGACAGCTTCACCACATGCCTCTCTGGCTGAATCAATCAGTGTTTTCTTCAAGGTTTGCCACTGAATCTCTAAGGTTTGGTTGTTGTTCTCAAACTTTTTCATTTTTTCTTCAATAATTTTTGTGTATTTTAGTCTACAGTTCACATCTGAGAGCTGCTCAACTTTTATTCGCTTTAAAACTTTCTTACATGTTTTTCTTTTCAATGAAATTCAATTTTATCCTGCTCAAGACTAAATAGTGATCACTTCCAATTTCAAATCCTATGTACACTCTGGTGTCCTGCACCAGGGAGAAAACATCACTATCAACAATAACATAGTCAATGAGACTTTTCTTATTCCTTGCCTCTTCTCTCCATGTGAATTTGTGTACATTTTTATGCTGGAACATGGTGTTAGTAATAACCAGTCCATGTCCTGAGCTGAAATCCAACAGGTATTTGCCATTATTATTAGCTTTGCTCTTTTCTCCAAATTTTCCTAAAATATTTTTGTAATGCTGACAATCATTTCCTACTCTACTATTTAGATCCCAAACAAGGACCAACTTTTCCTTTTTCATTGTATCAGTTGCTTTCTCTAAAGCATGAAAATATTCCTCCTAAGGTAGAAGAAAAATTCTTTTCTTCGTTGAGTTGGGGTGTGCTTTCAGACTTGTTCCAGTAGCTGACTTTTCGCTGTTCACCCTGGTTCCCTGGCAAAAACAATGGGGGGCCTTGTTTAACCGGGCGACGCCCCAGCTGTAATGACATTTTGTCATGTCATACCATCATTTTTTATTTTGGTTTAACCAATAAGAATACTATTTGTTCGGCTAAATCCCAAATTGCCAGCCCATCCTTGTTCATTCAGTATTCAAGTAGATACCCAACAGGGTGCACCACGAGAAGGTGAGGATTGGATATTAGGTGAGAAGCCCTGGTCAGTTCTCCGCGTTCCTTTAAAGGTTATGTGGAGGTCTCTTCTCAGTTATATAGCTTTGACCCTTAAGCACTCCTAGTGAAATAATCTAAATTAGATGAATTTCTTTGCAATCGACACTATGTCAGAACTTGTCTGCTCGTCTCTTCATTGGTGCGCCTACAATTAGTGATAGACGTTGGCCAGCTATCAGTGTAGATTGAACTGCCCACTGTCTCCAAAAGCTCGATAGGGTTTAAAGGTCTCAATTCCCTGCGAGGGAATAAAAGGCGTTAGTTATATTGACACTTAATCTGGGCAGGATTTTTTAAAGGTTGCCACAGTATTCCACATTTTTATTTGTATTTTTATACAGAAACATATGTAAGGAATTATCTTCTAAATTTTACAGATACCTTATTTTTAGAGTTGTATGACATTGATCTAAGTTATAAAAAAAAAAGTGGACTAATGATTTTTTCTCCTTTTTTTAGGTCCTGTAACTACTTCAAGTGGCACATCTGGAACCACAAATCCACCATCTCTGTTAGTTAATGCCACAACAGCATCACCTGTTGTTACTCCTCCTTCAGAACAAACAGCTCCACTAGAGAATGAGAATAAACGGAAACGTGAAGATGAGCAAGATGACTATGATGTCGAATGATTAACACTCAGATAGTAAAATGCCTATTTATCTACATGTTTGTTTTGCTCTGGAATCTCAGACAGTATCTTGAGGAAGATGAAAATTGTTGTACACACACACAAACCGCTTGTAGAAAGGGGGGGGGGGATTACAATTTACAATATCTTAAAATCTTCTGTAGTGGACCTTCTCTATTTTTTTTTTTTTTTTAATACAAGTGTTATGTCATTATCGAAAAAATTTGTGTATTGTATAGTAAGTAAATTTTTGTTTTCTCTGTCTTGATTTTACATGAAACATTGCTAGTCCTGAATTCTAATACAGGTTTTCCAAAAGACTGCTGGTAAATGCAAATATTTTTCAAACAAAAATGTTGATGGTTACATATCCTACAAAAATATTCATGAGCAGAAAAAGTTTTGTTTTCATTGTTCCAGTCCTGTACTAATCAGGATCAGAATGGTTATGGTTAGCTTAATGTTTTATATACAAAAATTTCAGAAATCGATGAGGCCAGTCCAGCTGATAAATGCATAAAATAATGGTATAATGTAGGTGTGAAGGAGTGATGACCTCATTTTGTGGTCCACCCTTTTCTAAAAGGACAGGTGAGACATTGGTGACTGAGTATGGTCAGTATAATTCTAACATCCTTAATGGAGAAAATGCTCTTAGAAATATCTGTCCAGAAAGACTATAAATAGCAACTTTACCACTGGATTTACCCAGTGATAGATTAGTAACCTGTCCTAGAAATTAGAATATACTTTCAAGTCTCAGATGAATTATCAGTGAAAGATAAAATGAAAATTGCAACAGTATGGTATATAAAGAAGATGAACAGCTAAACCAAGCCAACATAAAGATATGTGTAATAAAGAAAAAAAACAAAAAAGCAAAAAAAAAGTACTATAGAAACATCATTGTATACAGATCTGCAGTAAAAAAAAAAAAAAGAGTTAAAGAATAAGGGCAGGTATTATGATACATTTTTTATGTATCAATAAAAATATTGTATAACTACTGGGATGAAAGATGATTAGAAATTAAGACTAAAAACATTCAGAGGCCGTGTAATAATTGATGCTTATGCTCGAGAAGATGGGAAAGAAGAAAATGACATCTTTTGTAAAGAACTGCAGCATGTCACAGATAAAACTAATAAAGTATATTATTTATAAAATATAATAAATAATATACTTTATTAGTTTTATCTGTGACATGCCTTCATCTTCAAATTCCTGATATGTACTTTCATAGGATATACAGGACATTATGCTATTACTACATCAAAAGTTTACATTATTAGTAATTTCTCAGTTTTTTTCCCTCCAACAATCTGTTATATGTCAGATTCCACTGTTGTCATATCCTATATTTCAGTCTTCTAAGGTACTTACTGTATCAAAACTGTGGAGATTGATATAGTAAGCACCTTTCCATGGGTCTTTTTTCTGCCATCCTGTAAAACAACATTTGTTTTTCTAACCTTTCCTTCTCCTATTCTGTCTGTGTGATCATATTACCTGAGATTAGCTCAGCTCTCACATTCCTGAATGCTAACAATGTCGAGTTCCTTTGTAATATTGTTTGAATCATATTAAAATCATGGATGCCATTCGTTCATTCTCAGAACTCTCGTGTCTGTAATTTTTGGTTATTACTGTCTTGTATGCAGCTAGCTTCATATTTTGACTAACTTCTCTCTTTATTCCATATCAATTTAATAAGTTGACTCTAACATATCATTACCATCAATTTCCTGATATGTACCCCCAAGGGGTGTCATAGAGTAACCTATGACATTAATAATAATGTCATAGGTTACTCTATGACATTATTCTTATGGGATGAATTTTATTCATTCCATAATAATTCAAATACAATTATTATGGATGAATAAAAGTTTCAAATAGCAAATCTGATTCAGATTCGCTATTTGAAACTTTTACAAGAAAATGTCGAACCATTCCAGTTTTCAGTTCAGCTATATTCGGGGCAACAAAGAAATGACGTGTCCAAATTGTGAATTACGATAACTCTCTGACTTAGCGGAATTAGTAGAAGTTGTCGGTACAAGAAGCTGTCTGCATGGTTCAGTTTTTGTTCTAAATGGATGACTTTTATCATAACATTTTCGAAAAAGAGTTTCGAAATGGTATTAGCAGTTCCGCTTTGGCTGCATCGATTTAATGAAATTTTAGTTAAAATTTTCGACAAATTATCATTCGATGAATTGTCTTGGAACCTGTATTTTTCTCAATTCTAATTGCTGACCTACAACTTGAATATAGACTATGTATTTCTCTATATAATGTTCCATTCACCCCCATATAATTGTAGTATTTTGAAAAACTTTTCTCTGGGCACATTGTCATGCGCCTTTTCCAGATCTATAAAACTTAAATACAGATCCTTATCGTATTCCCACGATTTCTCACCTCTATGTCTTAAAGTGAAACCCTAACATACCAGGTTTTCTAATTCTGGTGTCTACTTCCATATTTAATTAGCAGTCTTCACTAAAATTGTGCCTGCATTCAGGATACAGTTGATGTTTTCCGTGTTCTTGCATATTTTCATAATCCTTCTCTTTTATTGCTCATTTTCATACCAAATGTGTTACAGCAGTTATTTAGTTAGGGAATCAAACATACTTGTACTGGATTTATTTAGGAAAAAAACACATGCATAAAGTAAAGAGCTGAAATTAACATCTCCAATTTTGATATCAGGTTTAATGCTACTTTCCTTCATGTGATCCATATAGATGACTAGTAGTGGAGATAACTAACATGCACCCTTGTCTTGCATCCAATGTAACATCAAACCATCTTCTTGTACCACCACCTATTCTAACTGCTAGCTTACAATTCAAATATAGATTGTGCAAATGGGACATTATATCAAGCAATATATAATGTCCCATTTTGGGCAGTTTTTCTTGGCACCTTGTCATGTTTCTTTTCCAGATCTACAAAACTTAAATACAGATCCTTGTTATATTCCCATGATTTCTCAACTATTTGTCTAAAAGTGAAAATCTGATCCCAACAACCTGTTTGGCCTGAAGCCAGGCCAAACTTGTTCAAGTTTCCTTCACAATTGTTCTTAGCCTTTTATTAAAGTATGCTTGTATAAATCTTACTAGGAACACTGAGCAGGAAAATTCCTCTGTAATTTTCAGTTTTAATTCTCTTTTTATAGTTGGGTACTATGAGTTTTACTCCAATCATTTGGAATTATCATGTGATCAACCCTTGTCATTTACATAGTGTATCCACTGTAGAACTTGTATACAGTGGTGCCTCGCAATTTGACAGTTGCATCTCGCACGCCAGCACATGTGCGTGCATGGAATTGTGTGATGTTATCGCATTTCTTGTTGGGCTGTGTTGGTGTTTGCTTGTGTTAATTTTCAATTCTCCATTTTTCAGAAAGTAAAAATTTTGTGCATCCGCAGTTATTTATTTTTTTTTTTTTTAGTGAAATTTAAGAACGGGGGTCCAAAGAGAAGTGAACAGAGGAATAATTCAGGAAAGAAGCACACTTGGTTGAGCATAGAGAAGAAGAAAGAAATTGTAGATAAAGTGCAGAAAGGTAGAACAATTACAGATGTAGGTCAACTGAGAGAGAAGATTATGGGTGCTAGGTTGTCTACTGGTGCAATGAAGATTTCTGACAAGAATAGATCTTCAATCAATGAAGGGATGGAAAGGCTGTTTATCACCTGGATTACAGAAAGACAGATCCAGTAACTCAGGCAATGATCTGTGAGAAGGCTAGGTTAATTTTGAAGAATTGCAGAAGAAAACTCCAGGATGTACCTCAGATCAAACTGAGGATGGTTTCACAGATTCCAAGGTAGAACAGGCATCCATAGTGTTCTCAGACATAGAAGAGGATCACAATGATGAACTGATCGTGGAAGAACTCAGAGTGAACAGCAAACAAAGGAGAGAGAAAGAGGAATTTCACCTGAAGAGGATGGCAGGGAAAAAGGGCTGATGCCAACAGCTGACATTATCATCATCTTCCTTATACCCTCTTTTACCTTGCGGTGTCGAGGATCCATTGATCATCGGACCTCACTCCGTTTACAGGATAAGGTGGTCAGCCTTATGGCCTGTAGTGTTGAGTTCTCAAGGCCAGTTTGCCTGCTTTGTGGGATGAAAAACCCCAGAATAAACTGGGGAAAAAACCCTGCTGTCCATGCCCAAGACTGGCTAACTTGGCTATGGCTGAGGAAGATCCTTCAGCTCCTCACGTCACCAATGGGAATCGAACCTAGGACACTCCTTCTCCAGGCATATGATTGCGAAGCACATAGCCACTAGGCTAACCGCGCGGCAGCTGACATGGGAGAAGGTGCAGTCTGTTTGTTTGGAATGGCACCCCAACACTGCTGATGGGAGTAGAATGACAGACTTGTTCAACAACACCATCATGCATCACTTCAAAACCATCTTGAAAAAGAGGGAGAGACAGTCCACCTTTGATCAGTTCCTCATCCCTGTTCAATGCAAAGAGGAGGCAAGAAAAGGTAGAATAGGATAAAGAAGACTCCCTTCCAACATCTAAGGTTCAATATATTGCATGTATTTTGTAATTTAGTGTGTTATACAGTAGTAAATAATATGGTGTATTTCTCCCCCCCCCCCCCCCCAGGGGAAATGGGTCCAATAATGAATTAATCTATTTTCCATAGATTTCCCATATGGGAAATATTGTTCCGCAATTCGACGACGGATTAGTCGAATTGCGAGGTGCCACTGTACCTCCATAGTTGAGTAATTCTGGCCTAATATGATCTATTCCAGCTGCCTTTCCCTCATTTCAGGTTTTTAATGGCTTTTTTTTCCCTTATGAAAACATTCCTCTTGAATGTTTTCTACCACCATGTCACTGCGCGTTTCATTTAGCAATCTTTCCAAGTAATTACTTCAGACATCTAGAATATCTTTAGGTTCCTGTTGCCTTTATCAATTCTAGTTCTTTTTATAGTAGTACTTTCTCCATTTCTAAACTTTTTCAGTAGCTTTTGGAATATTTTGCTGCCTTTCCAATTTTTTTAAATGTTCTTAGTGAACTTTTCTCATTGATGTCTGTTTATCAATTCTAGTTCTTTTTATAGTAGTACTTTCTCCATTTCTAAACTTTTTCAGTAGCTTTTGGAATATTTTGCTGCCTTTCCAATTTTTTTAAATGTTCTTAGTGAACTTTTTTCATTGATGTCTGTTTAGCTAGTTTTATATATTGCTTTGCTTTTATTACATTTTTCTCTGTATTCTCTTGGAATACATGCTGACTTGCCAGAAACTCCTGATACTTTCTTTTCCTTCACTGATTCTGATTTTCTATCCTTGCACATAATTTCACCACTTGCCTTTAGCTGAATGAATCCTCAGGGTCTGCCACTGATTTTTCAAGGTTTGGTTCTTCTTTTCACTCACTCACTTTTTTTTTTTTTTCCATGAATACTTTTCAATTTCCATTTCACCTCTGAAAGCTGTTCCACTTTGATTCTTTTTAAAACTTTCTTACACACTTTTCTTTTCAATATGATATTCAGTTTTAGGGGTGCTTAAGGGTCAAAGCTGTATAACTGAGAGGAGACCTCTGCATAGCCTTTAAAGGAATGTGGAGAACCGACCAGGGCTTCTGGCCTAATGTCCAATCCTCACCTTCTCATGGTGCATCCTGTTGGGTATCTACTTGGATACTGAATAAACAAGGATGGGCTGGCAATTTGAGATTTAGCCGAACAAATTGTATTCTTACTGGTTAAACCAAAATAAAAATAAAAAATGATGGTACAACATGACAAAATTTCATGCCAGCTGGGGCATGAAATAAGTTGAGAAAGCATGGGAATATAATAAAGATCTGTATTTAAGTTTTGTTGATTTGGAAAAGGCATATGAACAGTTCTGAGAAAAATTAGGGGAGTGAACAGATGGCATAATCATATTAAAAATGAAAATATTAGAAAGGAACTTGGCGTTGTTAGAATTCAAAAATGTGTAAGCAGAGCTAACCTAAGGTGATATGGCCACTTTTAAATAGAATTAGTGAGGAAAGGTTAGAAGCAGGTGTTTGATGACAGAAAAGAGGCCCAGAGGAAGACCATGTTCTAGGTAGCTAGATTCAGAAGTGCCATTGATGCCATCTGTTCCCTCCACTAATTTTTCTAAGAACTCTCATATGTTATCTTTGAGCACAGGTTTATTTCTAACCCATTTCTCAGATCCATGACTTAAAATTGGTTTGAACACCCTCTTGCATACTGCTCGTTTAGTGGTTTGACTAATTTCTCTTACTCCATATATAAACTTATATAACTGGCTCCCCACCATATCAGAAAATTTAATTTGCTATCTTCACTAAAAACTTTGCTGAAATATTTTACTTAGGTTCGATAGGTTCTCCCTTGAGAATGTTCCTATGTCTTTTTATTACAAGTTTTCATGCCAAATTTGTTACAGCTGTTATTCAGTTTAGTTAGCATTATATACATAAAGCAAAAAGCTAAGCTTGATCTCCAATTCTAATATCAGGTTTAATTTTATTTATTCGTATGGAGTTCCCTCCCTTTTCTCCCCCATCCCTATTGGGGTGAGTTGAGCCCCTTCATGGGGGGGTTAAGTATTTATGGCTGTAGATCTGTGTGTGTGTGTTTAGGGGGGCTGGTTTGCCTGCTTGTGGGATGAAAAACCCCAGATAAACTGGGAGGAAAACCCTGCTGTCCACGCCCAAGACCAGCTAACTTGGCTATAGCTGAGGAAGATCCTTAGGCTCCTCAGTCGCGACGGGAATCAAACCTAGGACACTCCTTCCCCAGGTATATGGTTGCGAAGCACAAAGCCACTAGGCTAACCGCCTGGACATCAGGTTTAATACCATTCTTTCATAATTCAATCAATGGAGATAGTGTGTACTCTGTCTGACAATCATAGCTTTTTAAAAGCTTTTCTCTGACACTTTGTTGTAAAGTGAGCATCTGACCTTGCTAGCTTTTATTTGTCCTGAAACTTTTTCTCCAAGTTTTTCAACAAATTTTCTTGGTCTCTTCTCACTACTTGCATAAATCTTACCTGGAACTCTTAGTAGAGAAATTCCTCTGTAAATCTCTCATTCAGCTTTACTCCTCTTTTTATTTTAGATGGGAACTATGAGAGCACTACTCCAATGGCCTGGAATTCAACCTTTTATACATCCACATTTGGGCATTTCTGGTTGAATACTCCAGCTTTTTCTACTCTAAGTATGTATTGATATGTACTTATGTTACATTAATAAATATAAACAAAAATAGATGCATCTAAATCAGACAATAGCAGACTTCTAAAATTATTGTACAGTTAAATAAAAGAATCGGAAGACATAGTTTGGAATGCAGAGTTTTTTTTTTTTAAATGATAAAGTTCAATGTGAGCTGCTGTAGACTTGAGATTGAGATTACAGGACACTCAAGTTGGATAATTTCTTTACATTAATTATATCATTTTTTTTTGCTTCTTCATCCTAACATTGATTTTAGATCAAGTGGCCTGTTCCAGTCTCATTCCTTGAGTGAAGGAATTTTTTTTTTTTTCAGTTGCCGAGGAGGTAATCATTGTAAGGTGTTTGTACCAAGGAGAGCGATATCAGCTGAAAGAATTTTTTTTTTGTGTGTGTGTGGGAAATGAAGCAGAACTATGTTGAATTTTTTCTTGACAATTATTCATAAGACTATTACACTTTTTTATCTAATCTTTGTCAAGTAGCTTTATTTTATCCTCCTACATGTTTCGCCAATCTTTGTCTATTGGCATCCTCAGGGAATACAAACTAGTAAGCTAAAATGAAGGTTACAGACTAGGTTATAACTGATGGTTCTAATTCATACAAAAATTGGTATTGTGCGTGACAATGTGCGTGTCTCGTTAACGTGATTTATTCGTTATGGCTCATGACGTAATTGTTATGAAAGTTCATTTCTTTGATGTTTAATGATCTGATAAAAGTTTTCCAAATTTCTGGTAAAATTAGACCTTGATTCTTGTTTAGGTTTTCAGTTTTACGGGCGACTGTAGCTGCTTCTTTAAAGGTAGTTATCTTCTATGTATGGCATAAGGCTCTTATCCCACTCAATGTGATGGTTAGTAGAGGCAAAGTGGCATGAAAGGCCTGAAATGTCTTGTCTGTTATTTCTGACACATCCTGTGTTCTTTCTTTCTCGTTTCAGGGCTTCTAGAGGTCTGACCTACATAATACCACATGAGCAAGGTATATTATATACTCCAGAGTACTTGTAGAATGGGTGAGGATCTTTCGGTGATCTTAAAAATTTCCGAATAGTGTTGATTGGTTTGAATGCCACTCTGATCTTATGTGGTTTTGAAAGGTTGCTGACAAAAGGAATCTTAATTGTACTGATGTATTGGACGTCATCACATTGTCGATGTGGTATATCAGTAAAGAGAATCTTGTTGTAGAGTCTTTTTGGGTAACCATTTAAAGAAAGTTCTCTGGATATTGTGGTTAATTCCGTTAGTAGGTCATCCTTGTCTGTCGTATACTGTATAGCTCTTTTCTTGAGACTATGGATAATGCTAAGTTTCTGAGCTGAGCTGAGTTGAGTTGAAATGGAGGTAACGTCCAGTATTACTAATGACTTACGATTAAAAAGCAGCATAATGCTTTCAGCTCAGTCAAGATCTCCTAACACCAACTCTAACCAAATGGAAAGAAGAACGCTTCTCAAATTAAGGAATAATAAAAGATATCATCATATTCAAAGCCGACAAAGGTAATAATACAGTTATATTAAATACTAAAGATTATGAAGAAAAAATTAAAAATCTATTATCGGACAGGTCTGTATATGAAGTTCTCAGTAGAGATC
The DNA here is from genome assembly GCF_054136105.1 of Typopeltis vanoorti. Classification (NCBI taxonomy): domain Eukaryota; kingdom Metazoa; phylum Arthropoda; class Arachnida; order Uropygi; family Thelyphonidae; genus Typopeltis; species Typopeltis vanoorti. Next base: position 33,364,977 of record NC_143572.1, on the reverse strand, counting down.
CTACCACAAAAAACCATAGTGACACCAATGAATTATTATGTGGAATTAATAACTGGCCTATAGAAATTATAAAAAAACTAAAATCTATGCACCCACTTACTCCTAGATTGTATGGCCTTCCAAAAATTCATAAAGAAGGTATACCATTACATCCAATAGGTGATGGAATCTATTCTCCCACTTGCCAACTGTCCAAGTATCTTGCGAAGATTTTACAACACATTCACGTCTCGGATACTTATATTAAAAACTCAAAACATCCCGATTTTTGAAGAGGATATACTAGCAAGCCTGGACATTACATCTCTGTTTACTAACATTCCAGTGGTTGAAGTCATCAACATCTTAGACAACTTGTTCCCAAGAAACATCACTACTTTGTTCAATCACTGTTTAACTTCTAATTTATTTGGCAATAAACGATCTACAAACAACTCACTGGATTAGCTATGGGTAGCCCCCTCTCACCTCCTTGTGCTGACTTATTCATGGAAGATCTAGAGAAAAAAATCTTAACCCAGATCATTCCAAAACCGAAAATTTGGTACAGATATGTGGATGACATCTTTATCATTTGGGATCATACAAAGAAGAACTAATGAATTACCTCAACCAAATCAATAGTTACCACAATACCATCAAATTCACATTAGAAATGGAAAAAGATAAAAAACTGCCTTTCCTTGACATTTTAATAAAGAAACAATCCAATACTAGTATCAACCTATCTGTATACAGAAAACCTACAAATACTGGACGTTACCTCCATTTCAACTCAGCTCATCACATAGCTCAGAAACTTAGCAGTCTCAAGAAAAGAGCTATACAGTATACGACAGACAAGGATGACCTACTAACGGAATTAACCACAATATCCAGAGAACTTTCTTTAAATGGTTACCCAAAAAGACTCTACAACAAGATTCTCTTTACTGATATACCACATCGACAATGTGATGACGTCCAATACATCAGTACAATTACGATTCCTTTTGTCAGCAACCTTTCCAAAAAATTAGCTAACCTTTTAAAACCACATAAGATCAGAGTGGCATTCAAACCAATCAACACTATTCGGAAATTTTTAAGATCACCGAAAGATCCTCACCCATTCTACAAGTACTCTGGAGTATATAATATACCTTGCTCATGTGGTATTAGTTACGTAGGTCAGACCTCTAGAAGCCCTGAAACGAGAAAGAAAGAACACATAGGATATGTCAGAAATAACAGACAAGACCTTTCATGCCACTTTGCCTCTACTAACCATCACATTGAGTGGGATAAGAGCCTTATGCCATACATAGAAGATAACTACCTTTAAAGAAGCAGCTACAGTTGCCCGTAAAACTGAAAACCTAAACAAGAATCAAGGTCTAATTTTACCAGAAATTTGGAAAACTTTTATCAGATCATTAAACATCAAAGAAATGAACTTTCATAACAATTACGTCATGAGCCATAACGAATAAATCACGTTAACGAGACACGCACAATACCAATTTTTTGTATGAATTAGAACCATCAGTTATAACCTAGTCTGTAACCTTCATTTTAGCTTACTAGTTTGTATTCCCTGAGGATGCCAATAGACAAAGATTGGCAAAACATGTAGGAGGATAAAATAAAGCTACTTGACAAAGATTAGATAAAAAAGTGTAATAGTCTTATGAAGCAGAACTATTTTTCAGGTGTTGAAATTGACAAGGAAATTATTTAAAGGGAAATATTCAGTTGTTTGCTGATGATGCAAAATTTGGTAAAGTAATTATGAATCAAGATGATGACTTACAGTACTTGCAAAAGATAATGAATACCAGTTTAATGTGGAAAAGATTACAAGCTGTGTACTACCTCAAGGTAACTACTTGGTTATGGAAGAACACTAAATGAGCAGAGATAACGAAGTTATTCTTCTTTATAAGGCCTTGATATAGTCACCTGGGTTTCTTGGGCATGAGGTGGTGCTGGAGAAGTGCCATAGACAAGTGATCTGTGAAATGCTCCTTATAAAGATAGATTGAAGGCTTGTGGATTGCAAATGGTGATTTATAAGCAAAAAAAGAGGAAATGTTTTAATTACTAAAAGGACCTTCTGGATTGATGCAGAAAAAATATTTTAGTTCTTGGCTAGAGAAAGCATAAGTTAGCAAGCATAAGGACTAGATATTTTGCTCTTGGAGAGTAGTGAATGAGTAGAATGGATTGCCAGAGTCATCTGCAAATGATTTGTCTGTCCATTAGTTCAAGAAGTATGATAGATACTGTGGATAGTTTGAACATTACAATAGTAAAGTTAACACAATATGCTTGAAAATATGGTCACATAATATTAGTATAGTACATGATTCTAAATAAATAGGCCTTGCAGCAGTGAACTATGCTTAATATATGAGTATGAGATTGTGGCAATAAATCCCATTCCTCCACAAGAGCAGACTTCAGCTCAAAATAACCAGGGCAGTAGCTGCCATTGTGCAAAGTAATGCCTAAGCCACTTAAATCCAATTACACTTCCACATCCACACATTCAATCTGCTTCAAGCCTGGTGATTGGGTTGGCTATGGCAGTCATTGGATATTTTCAGTTTGAAAATTAGATACATAGGATTTGAGAATCTGTGCAGTATTCCTATCAAAACATGGAGAGGTAAGCCATTTGATTATTTCTACATGTGAAAACACTGCCCCTAGGGGTGAGAAATATAGTGTAGTTCTGTTCTTCAGGGCTCCATGCATCAGCTACAATGTGCTTAATAAGATACAAACCACTGGATTCCTTGGGTAAAGTCTACTTGAACTGAACATTTTTAGCATGGTCTGGTTGGAAATGTTTTCAGCTGTGGCCACAGTAACCTCAAGAGATGGTGACAGGATGTCATGGGATTCCATCTTACTGCTAGAACTAACAAGCAGTCTTTTCTGGATGATGTAGCCTGCAACATTGACCAGCTCATCTGGTAATCATTCCTATCTCCATAGTGCCAAAACAACACTTTTTCACATTAAGTCACTGTGCCACTTTCACCTATCCCAATCATCTGAATGATGACTTGCCATCCTTAAGATAATGTGACCAACCCACTGAGTAAGTAAAAAAAAAAAAAAAAAAAAAATGAAGTATTCCAGCATGGTTGAAGAAATCTGGAAAGTGGAAGCCCTCTATTATGATAGTAAATGACCAATGAGAGAACTGAAAATAGTAGAGCGCAGAACATAAGTTGCTGATCAGGTAACCAGGCCCAATTAAATGCCCTAAAAATACTCCAAACCACATAACTGTTCAAAGGAGGGTGGCAATAGCCAATGAGATCAGCTGTGGACAATGACAAAATCCATATTGCTAGTCATTAATTTGTGGACCCCTCAGGTGATGGAATTCTCCATGATTTTTGAAAAGACAAATATAGGATAGGTGTTTATCAGGAAAGGGTGACTTGGTGTTCAAGATGTTCAAAGTGCCTTTTATGACAAGACTAGGCAGACACCAGGTACAGTGTTCTTGATAATGGAAGAATATCTGAGCATGGAAAGCAAAAGTTCCCCCCCCCCCAAAAAAAATCAATTGACTTTTGTACAGCACACACACTACTCTGACAGTACTTAAAAAAAAAAACCTAGACAGTGAGATTTGTTTTTCATGACATCCAAATATAGGCCTCATCATCCCATCACAAGTATTCATTTACTTAGTGATGGGAATTTGGGACAGAACATGGAATGATAGTTCAGCCAGAAATATCTATATTCAATGTTAGAGCAGATGCCTATATCAGATCATGAACAGATGAAGGGTGCTTTCAGCAAAGGAAATCAAGGCTATTCACCCAAACCACCGAGAAGAAAATCAACATGCACTTATTTAATGTTATGATAAATGTGAATAATTTACACAAAACTAAAAATGCCTGAACTTTTTTATTTTATTTTTTTGAGGCATCTATCAGAGTATTTATCACAGTTTTTGCATATGCAGTTTTTAAACAGATAAGGCACTGAAATTAGTTTATAGTTATCTTGTACAGAGAACACTCAAAACTTCATAAAAAATGGTCAATGAAATCTTCTGTATGACTTAGAATTTAAAAAAAAATGGAAACAAATTCACTGTTTCCCCCCTTTCTGTGTGTATATTATATAGTCTGTTTGCTTTTATTTCAAAATTAATTTAAGCATAACAATAAAGAGCAATACCATATATTTAAATATCTAAACAAGCACCAGGAGAAATATAAGAATTTTTTTCTTGACACACACACACACAAATTCAGCTCATTTGATAACAGCCTACATTCAATAACCAAGCAGATCATCTACACTTGAGTTTGAACAGTTGCCAAAAGCCCATAATTCCTAAGTTAAAGCTTCAATCAAGTTTAGCCACCTTCATTATTTTTTTAAGCCAAGATAGAAAAGGAAACAACCCAGCTGACAATCCTATAAACCAGTAATTCACTTGATTTTTGATAAACATTTGTGAACCATTTTTACTTATAAAATCTTAGATATGTTTGGTGAACTGTCACATAGTTACAATAAATAAAATGAGAAACATTTTCTTCACAAGGTGTTTAACAACAACAATAAAAAACATTTGGCAACTGCCACCTGACTGATGTTGATTTACTCGGAAAAACATCCAAATGGAATTTCGGTTATAGAGTATATAAACACATATAAATGCCAAACAAATGCATTGTTTTTACAAATCCTCCATGTCATGACCAGCACAACAAAGAAGACAATGTTTAACTATTTATATTTACTAAAAAAATGTAAATAAATTTACAAAATACATTTTTTTTTCCCATCTACAAGAAGGAATGAAGCAAAATTTAGCATTTTAAATATGAGATTTCTGTCCCGTAGAAATCAAACATTCCTATTAAAAAAAATTTTTTTTTGTAAAGCAAAAATTAACAAAATTAGGAACTAAAATGCCACTGGCTAACAGTCTTTGTATATTATACAATTCAACAATTATATAAGAAAATGCAGACTTAGATACTGTGATATTTAGATACATCACATTCTGACATAATGTTTTATATTATATTTATGGCAGAACAGCAACAGGTTCACCATGGGAAAGTACTCCATTGTGCGCCTTTTCCCCTCAATATGGAGGAAGAAACAAAGTCTGTAGTATTAGGTTTTTTCAGGGTAGTAAATAGCTGACCAGGCTATATTTCAGTCTATACAAAGGAATCTATCCTATCACCGGTCATTTCCATTTCACACTTTCCAAAAGTGACTCGGATACCGCTCCTTCTCTGCTCGCAGAGCACTTATTATCGAGTCCTGAAAGTAAAGGTTGTTACAAGTGTAATTAAAAATGTTTTTACATGCATGGAATCTACATGAAATATGTGCATTTTAACATTTATGGTAACATAAGTCTTTAATAAATTACATTCAACAACAATACTAAAACTGATTTCATAACCAAATTTCCATATAATCCAATGTTTTACTAGGTTAAGCAGGCTTAACCTAGTAAAATAATATGTCTGTCTAATTTATGGAAACCATATCTAATATACAATGCTGTAACCTTCCTGGAAGAGAAAGATCTTAGAGTTCTTGATCTGCCAAACTTAAGATTTTCTCAGCGAGCTTATTTATTTTATTGTCTGTTGTCTCCTATATGCATTATTTTAGGCCCTACTATTTATTGTGTAAGGCAGATCTACATATAAAATTGTCTACCATGGAGAATAAGTCTTAAAATCAAGTTTTCCACTGGAAATGATGAGCCATGCATATAAGTATCATCTGAACATGCACGCATTTGCATTATTCCTAAAGCATGGAAGGTGATTATGTTTCATTTTGAGGAACTAATGTAATGTGCAGTCTTCTCACTTTCCTCTAGTTTGGTTGCATGAAACTGCCTCACAGAATGAATCAGAAGCACTTTAGTCCAATAACCAAGAACACCAATTCTAGCCCACTGGGAGCTCAGGCTTTAGTTGTCATGCTTCAGCCTCATTTACCTAGTGTAGTGCCTGCATGCACATCAGTTTTCATGTATACCCTGCCAGAAATGTTATATTTATTGTAATTAAATTTTGATGGCATGTTGTAATTTCCTTAAAAAATACTGTTATAGCTCACCACCAGTTGCAAAGCATTATACTTCAGAATACAAAGCAGCTTTATAAAAATTTCCTTGTATCCTAAGGAATACTAGAATGTTGGTCAGCTCTTTTATAAATGTAACCAAATGTTCAGGATATCAACAAGCAATCATACTGTGGATTTTAACTTATCTGGAAAGAAAGACTTCTTGGTTAATATCTGTCCTTTCTGTTTGAAGAATTTAACTTGTGGGGATTCACTCTCTGGAAGAAAGGTTTTGACAGATAAATGAATTGCTCTTTGGGAATATCAGTAAAAAAAAATATATATATCCAAACTGACTGGTATCTGCTGCTACTATCTATTTGTAGCTTCTATACAAAAATACCAGAAGCTAGAAGTTTTCCAAAGTATTTTAAGAGAATGCATGCTTTTTCTACAACTAGTCCAAAGAAACCATTCTTCTTATGGAGTTTTGACATATTCCCAAAAAGAATAGAGGATGGTCGGAGTCAAGTTGATTCCCCCCCTACACACACACTTCAGCTGGTGCCAAAACGTTCCCCCCCTAGGTTTGAATCCTATCCAGAATGTAAAGAATTTTTAAACAAAGCAAATTTTTATTTTTTTTATACTATTTAATTGTGCGTTCTCCATCCTGTTTGAGAGAATGAAAAATCCAAGTTTTCAGGAGGATAAATCTTGCCAAATACATTTTATATGGCTCATATAGAGGTGGTAGTTTATACTTTTGCTCCACCAGAAACTTAGTTTTTTCATCTCTCAAGACAAACAACTCAAGGAAAATAAATGATTGACAATGGAAAAGGAACCTAATAATAATCTACCTTGGTGTAATATCCTTTACAATATACAGGAAACCTACTCTCACAGGCAGATGCATTCACCCCCCCCCCCCCAACAATATGGTGTCATTAAAACACTAACTCATAGAGCCTAAAACCTTTGTTCCAATCCCAATGATATGACACTTCTCTTGTAATGGCTACAGTTCTCCTAATATCAAACAAGTAATCAATCCTTCCTCCAATCCATGACCTTCTCTAAAAAAAGATTTTAGTAATGCTATTATTTTCTACGTCTTAGGCAATCAGAAAAAATAGCCAGAATCTTAAAGAAATACAATCTCTGCACCACTTTCAAGCCCACTTGAAACTAGCTATCCTTATCTGCTCCACCAAAGACAAACTTCCTTTCTCAGTTCCACATATGAAGAGTCCTTGTTCCTGTGAGTTGCCCTACTATGGGCAGACAGGAAGATCAGCTATCATCTGCATGGAAGAACATAAAAAATACATCAGCAGTCACGACTATAGTCAATCTGGCCTTGCAGGCTGCTTTGGATACAGCTCAGAATCAATTGGGGAAAAACCACCATGTGCCAGCACAGTAAATTAAAAGAGAAAGACTGCTTTTAGAATCTGTTGCTGCTCTTCAAAATAATCCTAGTTTGAATAAATATGGTTGCATAAAACTTCCCAAAACATGGGAAGTTTTATGCAACCATCAATACTTCAAGATCCCAGTTTACAATGTATTCCCTGACAATGACTCTGAGGTGAAATAGTGGAAGAATGAAATACTATTTTTAATCCTTTCCTAGTGCTGCTTTTTCACTCCATTAAACTCATACATAATTAGGTTTCTATGAAGCTAAGTTACTTAGCCATTACAGGCCGCTGGACTTAACATGTTAAGCTAATTTTGAAAATATGGACTTTAGCAGAGGCAAAGAGATAAACAGGACTATTTTGAACTAATTTCAACATGCATTTTATTGCAAACTGTCTTGCTGTACTTGTTAGAAAACAAAGTGCTCAGGTATAGAGCAAGAATTCAAAATAAAATGAAAGAATGCAATGGAAAAACATTGCAGAGAACAGAGGAGAAAAAGATATAATAAAAGTCATTATTTGGCAATGTCAGTCAGAATAAAATGTTTATTTTTCTATAGGAAAACAACCTATAGCACTATGATATAAATTGCTTATGGAAAATAATACAATAGTACAGCAGAAGGATCATTAATAAAGAAATGAATAAAAGTGGATAAGATTTGTATATTGTGAGAGCAAATACTTCAGTATTTTCTCATGTGTTAATACAATTAGAGAAGTCAAGATTGTGAATATTAATAAGTCAATGAATTGTTGAAGAACTTGAGTTAAGGAATGAAAAAAAAAGGCAGCAATTTCTAACATATGGTTAAGTGGACACACACACAGGATACTATATTTAAAATGGACAAAATCGAGGAAAAAGATGGGAGTATAACTAACAAGAAAATCAATAATTACGTTTGGTTCAAAGTAGGTGGTTTTGGAGATTAAAGATGGAAATGAACAGCAAATATGAAATTAGAAAAGCATATAGATTGGAAAATTTTTATTCCTACAAAACAGACAAACCAGGGAACAAACACAATGCAATTATTAATTGCATTGTGCTTGTTCAAAAATACAGCATAGTGTGTCCTTCTATAATGGTCCTGGGATTCTAAAGAGGTATCTTATAATGATAAAAAGATAAATTTGCAATTTATACAGGCTTTGTGGTTGTTCCCTTTTGAAACAGCTTTTATTTTAAAATTCTCATGGAAAAGCATAGTGAATTCAACATAATACACAGCATTTCTTACTAGAAAGAGTTTGATAAAGTCATAAGGAAACAAATTGTGAATCACTCAAGAAGTTAAACATTCCAAACCAGCTGCTCACAGCAATAACTAATATATATCAAAACAATCAAATGAAAAAGTCATGCATGGAAATTAATAAACGCAGGAGTCTGTTCGATGATGCATGCCAACGACGTCACCACTCTTAATTTAATCTCTATATAGATGAAACAGTGAAGAAATGGAAGAAAAATATAAAACCAGCCTTTAAACTGGATTGTGAAATACTTAATTATTTTTTTAATTTATTTATTTATTTATTTTTTTTTTTGCAGGCAACCATTGATACCAAAATTTCAAACCTAATCCAGTTCAAAAGCATACAGGAATGCTACCGTATGAAAGTGAATTATGGACCATAAAAACTGCAGAAATGAAATTCTGATGAACAGCAAGCTGTACTCTCTGGAACAAGGACAGAAAGATGAAACTAAAAATAGACTTAGTTTTGGATAAAACACAAATACAAAAAAGTAGACTGAACATGTCGACAGACTGCTTTCAACATTGAAAGTAAGACTACCCAAGAAGATACTTTGATATCACTCAGATGGAGCATGCTGAAGTCAGGTACAAGCAATGAAATGAGACCGGAAAAGCCATGAACTTAAATCTCTAAAAGGATAATGTTTTTTTTTTTAATTTTTTTTATCTTTTCCATAGAAAGGATTTATCTTTTTATCCACAGAAGACCCATTTATTTGTTTGTTACTAATTGGGAAAATTTGGAGGTCAAGAGGAACATGTAAAAGATGCTTACAAGCAGCATCTTTTTACTCAGCTTCCTCCAGACACACCTGCCAGAGCAGATGTAACAAGAATACTTGTTAAGTAATTCATAAGCCTTTTAGGTGTGATCTGGCATACAATTTATAGATAATAAGGACACAGAACATCTGCAGATAAATTGCTAGTCATGCTCACCAAGGATATTACTCACGTTCCACAGGAAGCAAGAATGCAAATACATAACTTTATTATGCCACTGACAATGTATAAAGCAGTGCTAAAATACTATCAAAAGAAAGTTCAGCCAAACACATCATGTTATTAGAACAGCCAAATCTATAGTCAAGAGATGAGAGAAAAGGGGAGGGGGAGGGGGAAAGCACTTCTACTTTATCACAATGTTACCTTACTAGAGAGCCTGGAGTCCAGATCTTTTAACTGTTCATCAAGGCTTTTTTTTGCTACACTGAGACTTTTGACTGTTGTAGAAGTCTGTGTAGTAGGGCTTAAATTAGGTGATTCACTAGAGGATGTGCTTGTAATGCTAGAAGTACCTATACAATAACATTTTAAAATATTAGCTGACAAATATAAATTGCAATTCAAGCATATTAAATTGAATTCAAATGACACTGATTTAACAATCTAATTTAGGTTCAGTTCTAGCTTTGATGATGGACTTCATACTACAGCCATTAAAATCATGATGACTATCACTACCATCTTTAGTTTTTTAAAAAACTAATAATTACATAAATTCATTTTTTTACACTGTTTTTTTCCTATATTTGCAATAAAAAGTAATAAATCTAAGAGCAACTTGAAGCAAGCTACAAATATTAACTCCAGGTTGTAGTTACCAAAAATAGATGTACTGCTAACATGGCAACAATCAAGTACTATCACCACTTCCTTCCTCCATATGAAATTATTTATTTTAACTCTTTCAAAAAATATTGTATTTTCAAAATATAAAACCATATGGTTCTAAATTGAAATTGTTACCATATCCCTAATTATAACGCTACCAAAAATTTTAATACTTATTTAATTTAATAAATTGGGCATATCTTATTTTTTAACAAAAATACTTCCTTTTTAAGAATTAAAAGTTGTTTAAAGGCTGATTAGTTAAATTTATAATTCAGTTAATTTCATTTTTCCTTTAAGTTTGCTGCATTTACAAACACTTCAATGTAGATTGTCCATGCTTTTTTTTGACAAAGCATCTCTAATGATATCCAAATTTTAGTACTGATTCTTCCTCAGCTTTTGCAGACATCATACGAGGGTGATCTCTGAAAAGTTCTCAGCCTCAACCATAGATGGCAACAGTATCAGCAAGATTTTTTTTTTCTAAGTTGGTACATCTGTCATAAGCATCCATCTGAAATTGCAAGTCATTTTATCAAGTAGATGTTTTATACAACTGTCTGAAGCAAAAGTTGTCTGTACTCTTGAAATAGATAAAAGTGAGTATCGTGCGGTTATAAAATTCTTTGCAAAAGAAGGTTTAACAACAAAAGAAATTCATTTGAAGCTTCTCCTTCGTTTTCGACAATTAAGAAATAGGCTGCCGAATTTAAATGTGGCCGTACCAGCCTTGAATATGATCCACATGAAGACATCCAAAAAGTGTAAAAACACCAGAAATCATTGATCAAGTGCACGATATGGTATTGGATGACCAGCAAGTCAAAGGGCATGAAATTGCTGAGACTATAAGCATTCCAAAAGAATGTCTAGGGTATATTTTGCATGAAGAATTACAAATGAAAAAGCTTTGCGCAAGATGGGTGCCATGCTTGCTCGTAGCAGATCAAAAATGCACTCTCATGAAAATCTCTGAACAGTGCTTGGAGCATTTTAACAAGAATAAAACTGATTTTGTGTGTCGATTTATTACTATGGATGAGACTTGAATTCACCATTACACACCAGAATCCAAACAGCAGTCAAAACAGAGGACAGAGGCCAGTTGTTCAGTGCCAAAGAAGACAAAGTCAGTTCCATCAGCAGGAAAGGTCAAGGCATCGGTGTTTTGCGGTGCTAAAGGCTTTTTTTTTTTTTATTAATTATCTTGAAAAGAGAAACAATAACAGGGGAATATTATTCCCATCTTTTAACCAGACTAGATGAAAAAATTCGTGAGAAAAGACCTGGTATGCAGAAGAAAAAAATTATCTTTCATCAGGACAATGCACCTGCCCACAAAAGTGTTTTGGCAATGAGAAAATTAAGAGATCTGCACTATGAATTGTTGGAACATCCACCCTATTCCCCAGATTTGGCATCCTCTGACTTCTATCTCTTCCCAAAACTAAAACCCTTCCTCGCTGGTCAGCGTTTTTCTTCGAATCAAGCAATCAAGAGGTGATTGCAGTTGTAGAGGGGTATTTTGCAGATCTTTCTGAGAACCAGTACAGCGACGGTATAATGGCACTGGAGCATTGCTGGAATAAATGTATTAAATTTAGGGAGATTATGTTGAAAAATAAAAATAATTTTGAAATTATAAATTTGGTTTTTTTTATTGTTAGGCTGAGAACTTTTCAGACCACCCTCATACTTGCATTTAATAAAAATCCTATCCTCCCCAATACATCATTTTGAAATGGTCCAAGTAGCAAATTGCAACACTGAGGATGATCTGTATATTATGGTGGAGGTAGTTTGATCCACGAGTTTTGCAAGCAATGGGCAACATTTCTTGCTTGAGGTGCAGTACCTTTAGATAGATTAAGAATTTTTTTTTTCTCTTTTAATGACTTATCCATGAAAGATAAAACCTATAGTACACTTTTTTCAAGTTATCGGTGAACAGGATGATGCTCTGAAACTATTAAAGAGACCAGTTTTTGAGACAGTATGCAACAGTAGTGTACTGGCAGTTTTATTAACAGTGACAAAGATGCAAGATGTTTTTTCACTTGGTTATACTATACATTAAAGATACCAAGAAATTATATACTTGGTTTAATCCTTTATCCAAGGGTAAGCAAACAAAGTTTGCAGCTGAAGTATTTTCAAGACTAGGGCAACTCGTATAAGGAAGCTAAGACTTCACATCACTTGCCTTAGTATCCCATAATGCAAAACACATCTCCTTGCAGACATGTATAATGCTATGCATTATGGGAAGGGTCACTACCCAGACTGGTTTTGAACTTTATTGAGGTCTCTTCAGTGGAAGCTGAAGTCTTAGCTTCCTTATACGTGTTGCCATAGTCCTGAAAATACTTCAGGTGCAAACTTTGTTTATACTTGGATAAAGGATTAAACCAAGCATATAATTTCTTGATATCTTTAATTTATGTCAAAGATGCAGAATAATTTTGATTTTAACTTTTCCTGCTAACAATGAATGCATACTGCACCTATTGTTTTGCAAAACAAGCTTGATAAAGACCATCTAAAGACAATTCACAAATATCCATGTCCACAGCAGACCAAGATTCAAACTTCATAGACTGCAGATTGTAAAGCAAAGATGCTACCCAACTGGTCAGCCAGCCAACTAAGCTAGTCCCTTGATGGATAACTGGTTCATTTTCCTTTGAATCAAACTCTTGCAATATTTGCAAGAATTCTCTACACATATTTGGAGATATATTTTCTTTGACGCAACTCCAAATACATAGAGAGAAGACAATGGCATGATCATTTTGATCATGCCATTGTCTTCTCATCTGTCTTTTGTTTTAGACTGAAATCATAGCTGAAGCAACCAAGTCTAAGAGGACAGTATATTATAGCTATTAGCAGTGTGTCTACTTTAATTACTTTGTCATTTATTCATCATATTCATGATTTTTACAACTATATTTATTTAACAAAACTTCAATCAAATTAGTTATTCAGAGTATTCTTGCATTATAGATACCTTGGAAATTTATTTTCCACTTGGTTAGACTATAATAAATTTAGTTTAATCCTTTATCCAAGTGTAAGTAAGCAAACAAAGTTTGCACCTGAAGTATCTTCAGGACTGAGGTAACTCGTGGTAAAGGTGGACTAAGCTCTCATCACTTGTCTTAATATCTCCTATAATGCAAAGCACATCTCCTTGGGGACATGTATAATGCTATGCATTAATGGAAGAGCCACTACCCAGACTGGTTTCGACCTTTATTGAGGAATCAGAACTTAGTCCACCTTTACCATGAGTTGTCTCAGTCCTGAAGATACTTCAGGCACAAAATTTGTTTGCTTACACTTGGATAAAGGATTAAACTAAATTTATTATAGTCTAACCAAGTGGGAAAAAAATTTTCAGCATCTTTCTCTAATCCAGAATAATTTAATAATCAGGTGAGACACCTTTTAAATCAACTCATATAGGTAAATATGACTTCTCCATTACTTCCACCTTAGTATCACCTCTGGGTCTGGCTCCTACTGATGAGATCTCAATAAAGGTCGAAACAGGTCTGGGTAGTGACCCTTCCCTTAATGCATAGCATTATACAGGTCAGCAAGGAGATGTGCTTTGCATTATGAGAGATACTTAGACAAGTGATGATATTAAATTATTTAAGGAATTTGCAACTTATACTGAAATATTAATTAAAAGAAACTTTAATAAATACTTCCTATATTTCGGCAATGTCACATTGCCATCTTCATGGGAACATACAACTATGACATGTGCACGCAGGCACTACAAAAAGCAAATGAGGCAGAAGATAAGAAACTACTGTTGTTCCTAAAGTCCTGATGGTGCCCCCTAGCAGGCTATATTGGGTTGTCTTGGCCATTGGGCTGATGTTCTCGTGATGTAAGTCTCCCAAATTTGGGGCAGTCTCATGCACCCAAATTTGTTGGTTTGGAATGATTTTTTTTTTTTTTTAGAGCTGAGGCTGATTCTATGAATAACACTGTCCAACACAATTTTTACTGACTTTTATATGAGACTTGTTTTTTACTAATTTGGTTGCCCTGATTTCAAATATCAAACCCATTTTTCCCTATCATGTCAGGTTTTTCCTCTATGGCATTTTCTTTTTGCTAATTGGCAAGTTTTTGATAGTCTTAAGGAGGCAGTACTATTTAGAGGATCAAAAAAATCGATTTTTTAATATTCTTTTCTGAAAGTATGTACTTTTAAAAATCTGTTCCTAACTTTTTATCAAGAAATTCGAAAAATTCCCGAAGATATAGCCTATTATTCAAAGCGGTGCGCAGATCGGAATCGCAGCGCTCACCGCTCTCACTTGTTAGTAAACGAATAAATGCGTAAGAACCTGCCACGGCACGTACTGGCACTTTGAATGCGAGAGAGGCCGATAATTAGATACATAACTACTTAACAATATTCATCAAAAATTACAAGAATATTTATAAAAAAAAATAACAATTTTACTTACACATGAGTTTCAGGTAATAAATTTTTGTTTGTAGCAATTTCTGCTGTGTGTTCTCTTTTGGCAATCCCTATGAATACTCCAACAGTAGTCGGCCATCATGTGAGAATCCCATCTTCCTTGGTACCGATCTTCCATAGTTTTTAAGTCTTGATGAAATCTTTCGCCTTGTTCATCGCTTACAGCAACTAAATTCTCGGGAAATCTATCAAGATGACTGTATAGGAAATGAAGCTTTATGCTCATGTTGCAACCTAGGCGCTGGAAATTTTCAAGCATTGTTTCCACTAGATCTTTGTAATTGCACACTTTTTTGTTTCCAAGAAAATTATTCGCAACTATCGTAAATGAAGTCCAGGCCTCTTTCTCAATTTCGTTCATAGAGTTCGTGAAATTTGGGTCTCTCATTAAAGTTCTAATTTGCGGTCCATCAAATACACCGGCTTTAATTTTTTCATAACTAAGTCGTGGAAATTTTTCACATATGTATTGGAAACAGTCACCTTGTAAACCTAAAGCTTTAACATACTGCTTCATAAGACCTAGTTTGATGTGTAGAGGTGGAAAAATGATTTTTTCTCTGTCGATTAAAGGTTGATTTATAACATTCTGTTCTCCAACATTTAAGGATATTCTAAGAGGCCAATGTTTCTGACTCCAGCGTTGTTTCTAGCTCGACTATCCCAGAAGCATAGAAAACACGGAAACTTTGTATATCCTCTTTGAAAGCCAAGTAAAAAGTTCACCATTTTAAGATCCACACAGATGATCCAGTTATGGTCTGTATATTTTAATAACTTCAGAACCTTTTTAATGTCCATATGTTTCCTTTAAGTGGACTAAATAGCCAATAGGAATTGAGCCATATACATTCCCATTTTTCCCTTGACTACATTCCCAAAGTAGTCAAGGGAAAAATACAGGAATGGATTGATGAAAATGAGATACTGTACAGAGGACAGCATGGCTTTGTGAAGGGTAGATCATGCCTCAGTAACTTGCTCAAGTTTTATAACAAGGTGACGGCTGAACTGGATAAGGGAAATGGGTTTACAGTGATACTGCTGGACCTGGCAAAGGCGTTTGACAGGATACCACATGGAATTCTAATCCGTAAGCTACAACATATGGGAATGGATATAGGGTTGGTGAGATGGATAGCTAGGTGGTTGATGGAGAGATATCAAAGAGTAGTTTATTCAGGAGTAGAGTCCAAAAAACGGCCTGTGACTAGTGGTGTGCCACAGGGTTCTGTTCTTGGACCACTGCTGTTTAATCTGTTCATTAACGATATAGGGAAGGGTCTAAGTGGGACAGTTCATTTGTTCGCTGATGATGCAAAGTTGGGTAGGGCGATAGTGAATGCAGAAGATGTCAAAGTCTTGCAAGATGACTTAGATAGATTGGAGTTCTGGACTAAGGAGAATGGATGTCAATTTAATGTGACAAAATGTAAGGTTATGCATTTTGGAGTGAAAAGATTAGCAGCAGTATACCACACTGGTGGAACTGTACTCCAAGAGATTGATGAGGCCAGGGACTTGGGAGTGTTGGTGGATAGGGAGATGAAGTTTAGGGGCACATTGTGAAAGTAGCTAAATCAGCTCATCAACTCACTTGGTTGTTGAAAAATACCTTGACGAGCAGAGAAAAACAAGTTATTGTACCTCTGTACCGAGCCCTGATAAGACCTCATCTCGACTACTGTGCCCAGATTTGGTCACCTCGGTTCCTTCTTGATGGGGAGGAGGTTGAGAGGATCCAGAGGCGAGTGACTAAGAGGATAACAGGTCTATGGAATGAACCATATGAGAACAGGTTGAAGATCTGTGGGTTGCAGAAACTAGTTGATAGGCGGAAAAGGGGAGATATGATTGAGACATTCAAATTGCTAAAAGGATTCTATAGGATTAATTCAGAGGATATTTTTGAGATCAGGACTGGTGGTGGGAGAACTAGGGGACACACATGGAAGCTGGGCAAGAGCGTGGTTAGCAGGGGTGTTAGAGCTGGGTTCTTTACTTTTAGAGTGGTAAATGAGTGGAATAAGCTGCCAGGGTCTGTTGTGGGTGCTATGACAGTGAGCGAGTTCAAGGCAAGGCATGATAGATACTGTGAGAATGTTGAACAGCTGTGTGAACATGATGTTTAGGGCCTCCCTCGATGAGTCTAAGGACTCCTGGAGTAGCCCGTGGTAATAATAATAATTGTGTAGTAAGACACACTTTAATAAATAAACGCCACTTATTTGGATGATATTGTACAACACTCATTTCAGTTAGTAAACCTGACACATTGTTACAGTAAACAAACCCACACTTGTGTTTAAAATATTGTACAAGATTACTTTCCCTGCTACGATAAAAAGTTACCTTCGTATCTTGCTCCAGTAAGTTTTTTCATTTAATCTTGAAGCTAACAATTCCGATGATTCCTTTGATAGGCCGAAATCTCTTACTAAGTCATTCAATTCCGCTTGAGTAAAATGTTGCGGTCCAGAACTAGAAATTAAATTTTCATTGTCTAAATCAACATCTGGGTCTTGCTCCTCGAGAACATCTGGCATATTCCGATCACGCTCGTTCTCAAGTAAAGGAAGTCCTTTATAAATTGGCACGGCTATTTCATTGAAATAAGCAGCTGGCTGAATTGCTGAGTCGAGATTTGGATACACAAATTTTTTTCTTATTCTTCTTATTATAATCAGAAGTCTGAACTAAACAAAAATAGCAATCATCTACGTGATTTTTCGGTTCATGCGAAATCATTGGAATGCCAAAAGCTAATTTTTGGCGTTTTCCCTTGCTCCACTGTCGTAAATTTTCTACACGACTTACACACTTTATTTGGAGCCCATGACTTGTCCTGATCTGCAATTTTTACGTCAAAGTATGCAAAGTACACTTTCTTAACGAAATCAGTGATATTTGTCCTTTAAAGCTGCCACAAATGTAGCAGAAGGAATCTACACTATTGACACAATTTCGAGTATTTTCTTCACTGCCGACTAACATGCAATTAACAAGACAAAAAAAAACCAGAGACTTTATTGAAACATAAGCGCTCATCATACTTTAACGATCGACTGATTTCGATTGTTCTTTGTCCGCTATGACGCATGTAGCATTCATTTGTTTTAGGCAGTTGTCATCGCCTACTTTTCATCACCTAAATGTATTAAGTCGGTTATCGGTCTCTCTTGCATTCAAAGTGCCAGTACGTGCCGTTGCAGGTTCTTACGCATTTATTCGTTTACTAACAAGCGAGAGCGGTGAGCGCTCCGATTCTGATCTGCACACCGCTTTGAATAATAGGCTACATCTTCAGGAATTTTTCGAATTTCTTGATAAAAAGTTAGGAACAGATTTTTAAAAGTACATACTTTCAGAAAATAATATTTTTTTGATCCTCTAAATAGTACTGCCTCCTTAAAACTATCAAAAACTTACAAATTAGCAAAAAGAAAATGCCATAGAGGAAAAACCTGATGTGATAGAGAAAAATGGGTTTGATATTTGAAATCAGCACACCGAAATTGGTAAAAAACAAGTGTCAAATCATAATCATCAGAAAAAAATTTTTTTTTGTTGGCCAGTGTAATCTTTCGTACTTAAACTTGCTGTGGTGTATTACTTTGGCTTTCTTCCAACGTATTCTGTGGCAGGTATCTAGAGCATGGTCTGCAAGCCCAGAGTGGCTATACTGATGAAACCGGATGTAGACTTTGTGTTCTGAAATCCTGATATTCGCTGTCCTGCCTGTTTGGCCAAAGCAGGACAATTTACAGCTGCAAGGGACCGGGTATACCCCAGGTCTATGGGAAGTGGTTGGTGTTTGATAAAGCGGATGAGAGATGCCAACTTTTTATATGGTCTGTAAGAAAACAGGTCATATTTTTTAAGGATTTTGATTATTTTTTCAGAGGTGCCCCACATGTAGGGAATAGTGATAGATTTAGAGTAATCTTTATTGTGAAGGGCAGTTGTGGTTTACTGGTTTTAATATTTTTTGGGGGTTGTAGCCATTGGCTAAGAAAGTATTAAGGATGTGATTTAGTTCAGTGGTTAGGGCATTGTCATCTGAACAGATTAATTTTGCACTGTTATATAGTGCTTTAATAACCCCATATTGTTTTGTGTGTGGAGGGGGGGATTGCTGGTGAATGTATCTGCCTGTATGGGTGGGTTTTCTATAAACAGAGAAAACCAAGGATCCATCAGGCTGGCAAGTGATTAGAGTGTCTAGGAAAGGGAGGCTGTTGTTTTCCTCTTTTTCCAAGGTGAACAGGACTCTGGGGTGTTGGTTGTTTAAGTGGGTTAAGAAGGAGTGTATCTGAGCCATGTGGCCAAATAAATTTAAAAAAAAAAAAAAAAAAAAAAAAAAAAAAAAAAAAAAAAAAAAAAAAAAAAAATCAAGTTACAATAGGAATTTACATGAGAGAAGTATTTGGAAAAATAAATGAAACCAGAGCTTCAATATGAAGAGAAGGAGGAATACTATGGCTCCTGGCTTCAAAAATCTTCGTAACTGAGAGAAATCCTGACAAAAAGCAAAGTTTATGGTTCTCATACAAAATGAGTGAGTTGCCACTGAAGAAAAAAACTACAAAAGCAGTGACATGCCAGCACACCCATAATCGGTTACCAAATGAACATGATAAACAAATGGATCTGCGTGAGTTGAATACATGATACATGAATCAAAATTCAGTAGAGATCTGGTTTTCTTCTTCAAACAAAGAAAATCACACTGTCAAAACACGAGTACTTTACAGTGTACTAAACTGTATTGATTCTTTTAACACATTTTGTACTACTAGTCAACATCTTAACATGTTCATGCCATCCAGTGTCTGCATATGTGTTAACTGCCAACAGGAACTAGCTTTATTGTATGTATGCAAGTATGCTGTGCTTCTGCATCAGATGATCTCATTTTCACAAATATTATATGGCATGTTAGTTGCAACATGGCATATAGCTTTGTCAAAATTGTTTTTTTTTGGATTACAAATAGAATTTTATTTGTAAAATTAGCATTTGTGAAATATCTTGATATTGAAAATCTTGGCACAAGTACACATACACACACATCTTTATTTTCTTTAGAAAATTTGCTTTACATAAATTGTGTATTGCATTATAAACAGATACTACACCTATTTTCTACAACAGAAATTTGAAAGAGGATGTTGGATGTTAGGACAAATGTGTTCAGTTAATCTACGTTTAGCATACAATAAACCTGTTTTGCTTGCATGCATGCAACAGTGTCTGTGGGAGGGAAGTGTTTTTCATTATGTAGTGTCATTCCAGTTATATATAATTACACTAATTGTTGCCAAATATAGTACATAGCCTGTACATATCTGTACTGTGTTTAGTGATACAATAAAACTACTTATTTTTCTTGCTTCTGCAGTACAGTATCTGTTGAGAGTAGATTGTGTTTCACTCTATGGAA
Source organism: Typopeltis vanoorti (assembly GCF_054136105.1). Lineage (NCBI taxonomy): Eukaryota > Metazoa > Arthropoda > Arachnida > Uropygi > Thelyphonidae > Typopeltis > Typopeltis vanoorti. The sequence goes on along the minus strand of NC_143572.1, from coordinate 33,344,643 downwards.
ACATGTTTATTCCAGTCTTTGGAAAAGAACAGATGTAATAAGTAAAAATTCACCTATTCATGAATATAAATCAATCCTATGTATTATAAGAAGTGGACTGTGTCCATTGATCTAAAACAAGATACTTGCATATGCGAGATGTCTATTACTGATGAAACAGAAGAGCCACTGACAAAAAAAAAGAGGGAAAAAAATAGGTAATAAACTTAGGATTCACAAAAGGATGAATGGATAATTCCGATGATGATCGGAAATTATCTATGCATGTACTATGCAAAAAAAGTGTATATATACTGAAAATCACTGAATAGAAGAATATTTTTAGAAAAACCAAGAGTAATATAAATAAAATATAGAAATACTAATATTCATATGGTATTCCCTCATCTCTGGGGGGGGGAGGAGAAACCTGTTGTGAGGGACGAAAAAACCCTCCGCCTTCATATGAGACTGGCTAAACTTACCTTTAGTTGAAAAAACAAAAGGTTCCTCACATCATAGATGGGAACCTAAACCAGGTCTTCCTAACCAAAAGGGCTTCATCTATACAGACTTAGCTAAGGAAGCTCAAAAACATACACAAGTGGCCAAAATTGTGGAAACTTTTGGAAAAAGTGAATTTTTGAGGTTTGATGGCTCATAACACCACTTTTTTTTGTGTAATACCATAAAATTATATATCAATGGAAAGATAATTTAATCAAGAATGTAAGGCAACAAAGTTTATTCAGTTATCTTTATTCTATGAAAAGTTATAGCCAAATAACCACAAAAAAAAAAAAGCACAACTTGCTTAGGTTGATATGAAGTAGCTTTCCTTTATTTGAATGTAGCCAATGAGCATGAGTGTTTAGAGAGCCAATCAGGTGTCATCTTGTTTTGGCAATGAGCCAATAAGGTCACAGTAGGATTCAGCTATTGATGTCATGTATTGGCACTGAGAGGAGGACATTTGTCAGTGTGTTGCGATTGCTATCAAGTTGGTTGGTTTTTTTTTTGTGTTCTTTCATTAAGTGAACTTGTAAAACGTAATAAAATTAAAGAAATGGCGCAAAGAGTTGACTAGTCATCCAGAAAGCGATGTAAAATAGTACTATTAAGTGAACAAGGCTACAGTTATGAAGAAATTAGAAGAAAAATTGGTGGAAAATTAACCAAAGTGGCATTTCTAAATTTTTGGAGAGGTATAAGGAGACTCAGTCACTACAAAACCAGACTGGTAAAGGCAGGAAAAGGTGCACAACAGCAAGTGATGTTAGAAGAATTGAGAGACTGTTCCTACGTGACAGAAGAAAATCATCTGGGTGTATACAAGATGAAATAGCGCAATACAATGTGAAGTTGAGTGCAAGGACTGTTCAGTGCAGACTCCAGGAATTTGGTCTAAATGCTAGAATTCCACGAAAAAAGCCATTTTTATCTCTCAAACAAAGGTTGAAAAGATTAAACTGGGCTAAAACCCATGTTAACTGGACAGCGGACCAACGGGACAGTGCTATTTGGAGTGACGAGACCAAAATCTCACTGTTTGGTAGTGATGGCATAAAATATGTAAGGAGAAGAATCAGAGAAGATTTGCACCCTGATTGCATTACATTACACCCACTTAGTGTTATGTCACCTTGAACTTGGTGAAGATCACCGCTATAAGACGGATGACCTGGAGCATTATCTAGAATTAATGAACTTTTAAATTCTACATTTTCTTTCATACTCAATAAAAAGCTATTGAGCTTTTTATTTCACTCGCATAACAGTTGATTAAGGCATCCTCAAACAATTTTTGAGTCATCCACGACTTTTTATTGCTCCAATAATGAACTGAGAGTATGCTTCCTAATGTTTTTTGAAGATTCGTGGATTCTCACTGTGCCATATCAAAAATGTTTCAGTTTATATCCAGCCACATTACCGGTAAAAGAATCGTAACACGGGCATTAAGAGCCTTGAAACTAGGTATAGATTTTAGCTTTTTTGTGGATGAATGTCCGCTTGGGCATTTTTTTTTTTTACGAAAAGGATGTCTCATTCATATCAAATATTTACAGTCACAAATAATTTTCCTCCATAATAATTTTGCCACAAAGTCCTTGGCAACCTTCTCAGTACTTGCAGATTCCCATACATGTTCACATTATGCAGTGTAAAATGCTGCTTGAATCTATAAGCCGACCGGAAGAGCTGAATTCGTAGTCATAATTGGGTTTTGCTTTCTCCTTCGTCATGTTGAAGAGACTTAGTGTCTTAGCGGTTATGGTCACAGTGCTAAGGGGTATGCGCTTTTGGTTCAAGTCCTCTATCCATGATGCAAGTAGCGTTTCCATATCACTGATAGGATCTTGTCATTGTGTTGTCACTATCATCGATTTAATGGGAGCAGATCCTTTCACAGCCGCTATGATTTTATCCCTATTTTTCAAAGTGGTTGTCACTGTAGAATGAGACCATCCGAAGTCATGTGCGATCACATTGGCAGGCTTCCCAGCTTCATGTTGCTTTATAACTTGCAACATCGTTTCAAGATCAATTGCTCACCTCTTTTTCTGTGATTCTTCACTAGATTTTTTGGTTGTGCGTGTAGGGGCCATGTTGCACAAAACATCATGAAATATTTAACGAAAAATAAACAAATAACCTACTTCTCAAACACAAAATCAACAGAGGAACTGTTGAAGACACGTGCTGACTGCCAAGGGAGGTTGCCACTGTGCATGCTTTACCTTACGCTCGCTTACGTCTTGTTCGAAAGTATAGCCAAAAATGTTATTTATTCCCTTATGGGATCACGGACGTATCTTTGAAAGGACGTAAGTCGAGGGATGACTGTATAGCATTCTCTTTAATTGCTGTTTTCTAATATATCCTAAAACAAGCACATTCGTTTTCCCCTCCCCTAGAGAGATTTGGTTATACATGAAAAAACCGTTATGATATGTAGCATGTCTGCCAATATGCAAACCACCCACCAGATAATTAGAGTGGTGGTGGTGTGTGAGAGAGAGAGAGAGAGCGTACTGACTACTCTGACATGAACATATTAAGTAAAGGTCAAGATTCCGTTTATACTGGATTTTATCAGATACTAATAGGACACTTGGAGGGAGAGGAAGAGGCTTATATTAAGCTGAATCTGAAGAGAAAAATCCAGAGAAGAAAAGGTTGTTTGTATGTTAATCAAGATATATTTAACAGCAGCAAAGTCTGAGTTTATTCCAAAGATACAAAAGATAAATAAGATAGGAATAAAATGGATGAATTAAAAGATTAGACATGGATTCTGGACAAAAAATAAAATAAAATAAAATAAGAGTTTATAGAAGTAGCATAAGATGAAAAGTAATAATCAGGTGCATGAAGAGGTACAAAGAGCAGGCCAGAAAAGCAACCTAATGAGGACAGCAAAAGTGCAATATGAGCAGAAATTAGCCAACCGGATCAAGAAAAATCCTAGAGTTCTTTCAACATGTGGCAAGTTGAACAAAGAAAAATTATGACAGGATGATGTTAATGGAATTACTAATTGCTACAGAGGATAGAGTTGAAGTATCCAATAAAAATTTATCAGGGTATTTTATCCTCATGAATGCAACATCATGAGGATGTTTGAGTATAGAGGAGGGACTGATAGCCAGGGAGCAGAAGATATTTGAGGAATTAAGAAAACTTGATGTTAATAAGGCAGCAGGGCTTAAAATACTACTTAAAGGGGCAGCCCTGGCACCAGTTTAGCAAATATTGTTGCATGGAAAAAAAAAAAAGATAATATTGTTCCAATTCACAAAGGGAGTGATATATGATAGAGCTAAAATTATAGACTAATTTGTGTCTGGGGTTATGGTTAAGTGTGGAATAGAATTCTGAACTGGGTCAATAAGAGCGGTATTCTCTGTGATGGACAGCATGGATTCGTTATAATTAAGTTTTTTTTTTTTTTTTTAATAGCAATTTGTTATGTACTACAAGGTACAAAATTACAAAATTCATTGAAGAAGGGAAATGCATATATAGTGGCTTACTTGGATTTTTTAAAAGATAGTCCCACACATCTGGTAACTAAACTGGAACAGATGAGGACTGATAACAGTGATGAGTTGGATAGGTTAATTGGCAGTCAGATATCCTGAAAGTTGTGTGTGTGTTGGGTGGAGGGGGGGGGGGGAGTGGTATCTCAAAAAAGGAAGGCCTCCAGTGATGTGCAACAAAGATCTGATTTAGGAACATTATTATTTAACATCTATGTTAATAATATTGGGACAGACTTTGGAGATATGCAGACATTTGAAGACGATGCAAAGTTGACAAGAAATATAAGGAGTAGATGCAGCCTTACAGGAGGATCTGAATACTTTCCAATATTGACTATTGATCTGAATATTGGACAATATTGGCAAGGATGGGATGCAAATTATAGAATTAGTGCAGAAATTCTGAAGGAGGTGGAGATCTAGGAGTGGTATTGGAGAAATATGAACTTTATGGATCATATTGCTAAAAGTATGATGATATTACAAATTATGATAATGGTACCCTTGTATAACACTTTAATCAGGCCACATATGTGTGTAGATCTGATCACTTGTTTTTCAAGGGGCGGATGAGATTTCTTAAAGAGGACTGTTCAGAGAAGATTCACTAAGGCAGTGTCTTGATATTCCACACTTCTAAAATGTGAAATATGAAGACATATTGAGTGAATGCAATTTGTAGAGCCTTGTGAATAGAAAGAGGAGGATATGATTAAGATATTAAGTTAATGAGAGATCATTATCTGATCAATGTGAAAAATTTTTCATAGAGCAGAGGGAAATGAGTAGAACAAATGCCCATCTGTGGAAATTATATAAATAAAGCAAGGGTGTGAGCAAGGAAGTGAAAAGCAGGTTCTTTGCACATGGAGCGATTAGAATGTAATGCACTTCTTGAGAGTGTGAAAGTTTAATGGATTTAATCTAAGGTTTTCGTGGTTTGATATATCCATGCTTCTGTGTTTAGTGAGTACCATGTGCAACTTTTTGGTATAAAATTACTATTTAATAACTAGCTTTGCACAACATTTTTGTTATTTCTTCAGATTAAAATCAAATAGAAAAAAAAAAAGTATTCACAGAGCAATTTCTGAATTAACTGTCATTATTCAAATTAAACTTTAACTAGATGTTGAAAATCATATTGTAATGCTAGAAGTGGGGTTCAGCATCGCTAATCTTAGCCTTATAGGTTTTTTGTAGTGGTTGAAAGGCAACGTTTACATTATATTGATTTTTTAAACCTTTTGCTATTTTATTTAACATTTTTAATGTAAGATAAAGAAACAGTACCTTTGTAGTTATCTTGGTGTATATGCTCTGGAATGCTGAAACAACCTCACCTACCACTTAAAACAACTAGGAATATCACAAAAGCTTCTGTACTTATGGCATTTGTTATATTGGACAGACAGGTCAATCTGGAGAAAGTCATCAAAAAGAACATGCGGAGAAAAAGCCATGACTGGCATTTCACATGACCAAAGAAAAACACAATGTAAGCAACTCACTTAACTGCCATACACAGAGGTCAGCAATAAAAAGATAAAGACAATGAAAATAGGAAGAATCATTGAAAATGTCAACTGTGTTGTGAATGGAGAACCTGTGGAACAAGTAAAACATTTCAGCTACTTAGGCATGATTTGTAGTGAAGATGGCAAATTAAATATAGAAATAGACAACAGAATCAACAAAGCTGGTATGGTAGGAAGTCAATTGAATAAATTCATATGGAATAAGAGAGAAATTAGTCAGAACACTAAATTAGCTGTATACAAGACAGTGTTCAAACCAGTTTTAACTTATGGATCTGAGAGCTGGGTCAGAAGTAAAACACCTGACCAAAGACCGCAGATATGAGAGTCCTGAAAAAGATTATAGGCATGAACAGATGGCATCAATGGCAATATCATATTAAAAACGAGGATATTAGGAAAGAACTTGACATTGTCAACATCCAGGAATGCGTTAGCAGAGCTAATCTCAGGTGGTATGGTCACTTAAACAGAATGGGTGAAGAAAGATTATCAAAACAAGTGTTCTCTGCCAGGTTGGCAGCAAAACGACCCAGAGGAAGACCAAGATATAGGTGGATTGATACGGTACAAAGTGCCTTAGACGATAGAAATATAAGATCTGATAATGTTGGAGTCTTGACAAGTAACAGACTGATTTGGAGGAAAATTATAGATAGGACGTTAGTAATGATGTAATTTTTTTTCATGTAGTACTATCATATCCTGTACATCCCCTTGAGGGTACATGGCAGGAATTTGATGATGATGATGACATAGATTTAAAAGAAGAGCGAAATAATATAGTTTTGATTATATTGAGCAGGACAAGGTCTCATTAAATCAACTGTGGGCAGTCACGTAAAAGACCTACATATTAATGAATTAAGCAATGAGAGAGAAGTTATACACATTGACAATGCCATGCATATAAGATGATGCTATGATTTTCAACATCTAGTTCAAGTTTAATTTAAATAACGACAATTTAATTCAGAAATTCTCTAAACACTCCCCCCACCATTTGATTTTAATCTGAAGTACAAAAAAATTATGAAACTGGTTATTAAATAGTAATTTTTTTACCCAAAAAAAGATGCACATAGTACTCACCAGACACTAATGAATGGGTTTAAGCATGTTGATATTTCTGAGTGATACTGTGGCCTCCTACAATGAGTCCTCCAAGGAGGTCTGATCTTAAACATAATGTGAAATTAATGGATCCATTAATTACATTGCAATTACCACTGCAAAAACAGAGTACAAGTGCATGTTTAAGTCTCTTTCAGAGATCTTCCTCTTCTAGCCTAAGAGAATTGCAATTTTAATTACTGTACACATAAAAATTCCCAAGTGATTATGATTTTTCCTTAAAAACATTTCAGCCAATAATATATCAAATAAAATTTTAAGGTCTGTCTCAAATACTGAAAGTCAAAACCAAGTATACATGTTCAATAAACTATTTACCAATCTCATCTTTGCTCCCCGTCCTATGGTGAAAAATAGTTGAAGATGAAGAAGACACAGTTCCTAATGATGATACACCAGTTGTAGTAGTGGTATGACAAGTACTAGTGGTTAACCCAACTGTGCTAGCTGCCCTAGTATGGCGTGGTGGTCTTCCTAGTACAGCATTTTGTAGTACAGCATCTTTTTCTTGGGAATGCTGTTGGAGAACTTTAATCATAGCATCCCGTTCTGCTAGCTTCGATTCTAAATCCTTCATTCTGAAATTACAATGGAAACATTTAAAAGTTAAATTCCTAACAGTATCAATTTTTTTTTAATCATTTTTATATAATAGTGGCATAAAAATCCAATTTTTATATGATGAAAACACCAGAAATCAAGGCACAGATTATAAGTCATACAAAAGGAATCAACTCCTATCTTGTATGACCTTTATAAGTTGAAATACTCATCTGCATCTATCCAACAGCTGGGAACAAGCTTTTATCCAGCCTGTTCTCAGAAAGAGAAACTACCAACCATCCAACTATTCCCTTATTGCTCTCACTTCAATACTCTTGAAAATAATGGAACAGACCACAATCATTCTTCCACTTTCCTCTAATCATGTACAAATATAAGCAACTGCTGGTCAACACTTACAAACAATTCAGCTCCAAACTTAGTATACTAACTTCTCATCCCCTTCTCTTTTTATTCCTCCTCATCCTCTTCCTGGAAATGTATGGGGGAACACTGTTCTTTTGGAACAGTCTTCCTCATACATTTCCCCAATGATTACAACCGCCAGCTCTAAAAGAAACACATCAACACATTCTTCTCTCAAACCACTTGCGTACACATAGCACTGTTGTGTTGTAAGTCTTGAAACCTCTCATGTGTAGTACCAATAAATATATATAAATTAATAGAGGTAAATATTTACAGCCAGATTTCATGGTGATACTACTGCATTTTATTAGGGATATTTTTACTTTTTGGTGCAAGCAATCATGTTAGTTGCACCATCTGTAAATTACTCTTGATTCCATGTAGAAATCAAGATTTGTATCCCAGGTTGTTATCCTCTTAATTTACCTATTAACTATTTAACGCGTGTTTTCTGTTATTTTAATTATTATTTTTAAGAAAAGATAGCGTACACATGGCACCGATAAAGAAAAAAATGGCGGCCAGGTCGCCATGTTTGTTTAAGAGTTTTGATGTAAACGAATTTATGCAATGTGCTGTCTATGAGATGTATGCCTTGCGAAGAGCGGTAGGAGTCTGGTTAGAAAATGATAGTGGAGTTAATATGTGTAGAAAGTGTAAAGAGAATGAGGACTTCAAGCGCGTTTCATGTATCGAGACTGATATCGTTAACGGTAGTCACGATGTAGAAAATGGCGGTGCACTAAAGAATTGAGTGGTAGTGCCAGATAGGTGTGAGAGCGTCGCTGAAAGTGTAAATGAAGGTAGAAACACAGAAAGAATGGATGATTTGATCGATAATGAAAATGGTGAGATAAATGCGAGTAGCGAAACTGCCCGTTTGAATGGCGCGATACACAGAGCCAAAAGACAACTGGAGCGTATGGAAAAATGTGTGTCGAACGTACCGACAAATAACCGGCAGAAGTCTGTGACGGCAAATAATAGAATGTTCGTAAACGTCAATAAAACGAAGGAGCGAGTGCTGTATGGGGATTCGCTATTAAGAGGCATAATAACTGAGAGTTTAACTAAGTCGTACCAGCTGGGTGCGAACATAAAGGACGTCAGCGAATCTATTCGACTGCAAAAACAGAGGGTGAAAGAGATGATAATCGTGGCAGGAACGAATGATTTGAAAGAGAACAAAATGGAAATGATAGAGGATGTGAGGGAGTTGTTTGAGGTAGCAAAAGAGAAGAGTGAGAGAGTTAGGATGGTGAGTATCTTACCGTGATATGACAGCGAAGTGTTTAGAAGGAGGGCCAAAATTGCCAATGACTTTATGCGTGGGTTATGCATGGAGAGTGGTGTGGAATTTGTGGATGTGTGGAATGAGTTCGATGGGCGAAAGGACTTATATAAGATGGATGGGTTACATTTGAATGGAGTTGGTGTACGGAGACGTTGAAAGAGTGTTGATGAATGATGTGGAAGTGGATGTACAGACTCAGGGAAACTAGATTTATTAAGAGGGGGGGAGTAGATATGCAGACTTTAGGGGGGGGGGGCAGTTAAGTGTATGAATGAGTATATTATGCCCGGGCGAGTACGACGGACAACAAATCAGAATGGGATAGTTAGTATAAGGCATCAAAGTAGGGATGGGACAAATGGGCTTCTGCGATTCATGTACACTAATGCCAGGAGTATTAGGAACAAGAAGGAACAGTTTTTGGCCATGGTTGGCACTTCCAGGCCACAGGTTGTCGGTATTAGTGAAACATGGCTGACAGAAGATGATAAAGCTAGTGGGATTGAATGCGATGGGTATAGCGTGTTCAGGAGTGACAGGGTGAATAAAAAGGGGGGAGGAGTGTTATTGATGATAGCTGATGAGCTTCAGCCAAGGAGTATAGAAGTTGAACTGCAGGATGAGGAAAAAAGCACATTTGAGGCTGTTTGGTGTGAGATAGAATCTAGCAGAACAAAATATACAATTGGGTGCTGCTATAGACCGGGTGATGGAGTGGATGGTGGGGATAGTATGCATAAGCAAATAGAAGAAATGAGTGGAAGGAGGGTAATTATTATGGGTGATTTCAATTATGGTAACATTGACTGGAAAGAGGGGAGGGCACATGGGAGGAAGGAATTGGATTTTATGCAGTTATTAAGGGACAACTATCTACGGCAACATGTATTGGAAAATACCAGGGGGCAGAGAGTGCTGGACCTAGTAATTGCAACTGAGAATGTAGCTGTAAAGAACATGACCATGTTGCCACCAATTGGTGAGAGTGACCATAAGGTCATGACTTGGGAGGTGGCTAAAGGAGTCGAATTTACAATTAAGACAGGGTACATGTGGAATTACTGGGCTGGTAAGTATGACAAGCTTAGGTGTGTGCTTGGCTCAATGCCATGGCATGTAAAACTGCAAGGGCTGGATGTTGATAGTGCATGGGAGGTGGTTAAGAACTGTTTGCAGGAGGCAATGGTTGACTGTATACCAAGAGTCCGAATAATAAATCAGGTAGGGGTTAAATGGATGAATAACACTATTAAGCTTGAGCTGCAAAAAAAGAAACAATTGTGGAGGGAATTTAAGGAGAAGGGTGACCATCAGGTGCATGAACAGTATAAAGCTCAAGCCAGGATGGTAACAAGGGTGGTAAGAAAAGCAAAAGCAGATTACGAAAGGAAATTGGCCATGCAGGCTAAAGAGAATCCCAAACAGTTTTTTCAATATGTTACAAGTAAAAGGGGAAATGCTCATGGTAGAATGATCTTAAAAAATGCTGAGGGTAGGGAGGTAACCGAATCAGTCGATGTGGAATGACTGAGCGAGCACTTTGCAAGAGTATATCATCCAGGTGGCGACTTTGCGGAAATGGAAGAACCAACAGCTTATACTGGAAATGTGATGAATGAAGTATAGGTAACTAGTCTATTACAGAACCTCAATGTCAATACATCTGTGGGATTGGATGGTATACCAGCTCGTGTCGTACGTGAAGCGGCCAAAGAATTGTCAATGCCCTTGACCATTTTGTTTAATTTGAGCCTCAGGACTGGGTCAGTCCCAAGGGGGTGGAAAGAGGGGAAAATAGTTCCACTGCACAAAGGTGGTTCCAAGGCTGCTGTTGAAAATTACCGGCCAATCAGCATAACAGGAATCATTATCAAGGTCTTAGAGAAAATAGTCAAGAGGAAAATACAAGATTGGATAGAAGAAAATGGGATACTGTATCGGGGACAGCATGGTTTTGTGAAGGATAGGTCATGCCTCAGTAACTTGCTCACGTATTATAACACAGTGACGGCTGAACTGGATAAGGGTAATGGGTTTACAGTGATTCTACTGAACCTTGCTAAGGTCTTTGACAGGATACCACATGGAATTCTAATCAGTAAATTGCAGCATATGGGAATGGACATAGGGTTGGTGAGATGGATAGGAGGGTGGTTGACGGAGAGATATCAGAGAGTGGTTTACTCAGGAGTAGAGTCCACAAGACGGCCTGTGACAAGTGGTGTACCACAAGGATCTGTTCTTGGACCACTGCTGTTTAATTTGTTCATAAATGATATAGGAAATGATCTGAGAGGAACAGTTCATTTGTTTGCGGATGATGCGAAGTTGGGTAGGGCAATAGTGAATGCAGATGACATCAAAATTTTGCAGGATGATTTGGATAGATTGGAGGTCTGGGCTAGGGAGAATGGATGTCAATTTAATGTGGCAAAATGTAAGGTTATGCATTTTGGTGTGAAAAGATTGGAGGCAGTTTACTGCATTGGTGGAACCATGCTCCAGGAAATTGATGAGGCACGAGATTTAGGAGTGTTGGTGGATAAGGAATTGAAATTTAGGGGACACATTGCAAAAGTGGCCAAATCAGCTCATCAAATCACTTGGTTGCTGAAGAATACGTTGACAAGCAGAGACAAGCAGGTTATTGTTCCCCTGTATCGAGCCTTGATAAGACCTCATCTCAACTACTGTGCTCAGATTTGGTCACCTAGGTTTCTTCTTGATGGGGAGGAGGTGGAGAGGATCCAGAGGCGAGTGACCAAGATGATAGCAGGTCTGTGGAATGAACCGTATGAGAACAGGTTGAGGATTTGTGGGTTGCAAAAATTGGTTGATAGGCGGAGGAGGGGAGATATGATTGAGGCATTCAAATTACTGAAGGGTTTCTATAAAATTAATTCAGAAGATATTTTTGAGAACAGGGCTGGTTGTGGGAGGACTAGGGGACATCCATGGAAACTGGGCAGAAGTATGGTTAGTAAAGGTGTTAGAGCTGGGTTCTTTACTTTTAGAGTAGTGAATGAGTGGAATGCGCTCCCTGAGTCTGTGGTGGATGCTGTGACAGTGAATGAGTTTAAGGCGAGGTATGATAGATACTGTATGAATGTCGAATAGTTGTGATGAAAATGATTTTGGGCCTCCCTCGATGAGTCTAATGACTCCCTGGAGTTGCCCGTAATAATAATAATAATAAAAAAAAAAGTGTTTTCACACACTTTTATATATATATATGAAATAAAACACACACACAAGAACATAAAATCAGTGTAATTCCATACACACTTCAACTCGACATGAAATACACACGTCACTACACTGCCTCCTTGACTGAAAAAATAAACCATATCAACAGCTTCAGATAATTTTTCGGACTGGAATTTTAAAATAAAACTTTCAACTTTACTGTTTTCTAGTTTATACAGAAATGGACATAGTCAAATAAGACTTCACAGGGCCTATTTCTATATTAATTGAAAAGGCAATAGTTTCAGTTTTAACTGAAAGAATCCTAATGACTACAATAAGCGTCATGTTTATAATTTTCTTTTAAAGGATTCCCTCTCTGTCTTCCCCTGTCTAAATGTTTTTCTAATTCCTGCTGGATCTTCATATATATATATATATATATATATATAGACATGCACGCACACACAGGTGTCCAAAACCTAAAGGCGAACACTATTTCCAAAGATTACCACTGCAAATTCAGACGAATCAGCTTCAGCTTGTGGCAAGATGTATAACTGACAATTTCAAGGAGAAAGCAAGTACACGTTCAAATTTTAATATCAAGTACAAAGAGGTCATGTCGTAGCACTCAACAGGATAAAAGACTGCAAACTGGGTTTGATTGAAGCTCTTTTCACAAAGAAATAAAGTTGCAAGCTTAGATGTCTTGTAAGGTCTCAAAGACACTTAGATGATTTCATGATGGGGAAGAATTATTGGAAAGATTGAAGGTGGCCACAGAATTACTGATGTTGCCAAAGAGTTTGGAATTTCGCATAGCATTGTATCTGGGCTCTGGGAAGCATTTCAAACATGAAACATGTTCCCGACATTTACTAAGAAGTTGCCCTTGCTCTACCATGGAGCATGAAGACAGATTTTTGGTTATAATAGTGAAACATAATCGATGCACCATAGCATGTCAGCTCCAGTCAAGGTACGTGGATATCTCGACAAACCATGGCAAGATGTCTGCAACAAGTAAGCCCATATACCCAAAGGCCTGTAGCATGTGTCTCTTTATCTACAGCTCATTGTAGAGAATGTTTTCAGTGGTGTTGTACCAATAAAAATTGGACAAGACACCAATGGACTACAATGTACTCTTTAAAGATGAGTCATTTCAGTCTTTCCTCTGATTCTAGACAACACCTGATCGCGAAAGTGGTACTGCTTACCATCGTGAGATTGTTCATAAAAGGAATAGATACAGAAGTGCTGGAAAAAGTTACTATGAGTGGTGAATATTGCAATAAGTTCCTCAACGTCATGTTCAATTGTTTCATCGTGCTGCAGGCAAAGAATTCATTTTTATGGATGACAATGGCACACCACACCACATTGTACATGAGCAGTGGAGATACTTCTGAAGAGGATATTAATTGAATTGAGTGGCCAGAACACTCCCCAGATCTCAATCCCATAGAACATGCTTGGGACACGATAGGGAGATGCATTGCTGCTCGAAATTCTCCTCCAGAAAATAAACAAAGCCTTATCCTTGCTTTAAAGGAGGGGTGGGCCAGTTTGCCTCAAGAACTCCAGAATCACTTGGTGGTAAACATGGTAAAACATTGTGAGAGCTGCACTGCAGTTTGGGGATGGACATATTCCAAACTTAAATGTCTCTCTACATAATTTTCTGTAAGCACTGTAGATTAATACCTTAACTACATCCTTAGGAAATTTGTAACTTTTGTCAAAAATGTATTGCAATTTAATTTGTACAAAATTTATAACACATTTTTTGTGTAATATAATTTATTAGCATGCTGGCAATGTCCACATACCTGTATATGAAAAAATTTTCATATATATAGGTAAAAACATAGTTCGTTCTTAACTTTTGGACACCAGTGTATATACCAAAGACAGAAACAACATAATTTTCTTCTTTTGTGTTCCCTAAAATAGCTGGTAATTCATGATATATTTTCTTCATTCCTGGTATGATAGCTCATGACCTGTGCACTATTAATAGTTTCAACACTTTGCTTGAAATGGTGATAAAGTTCTTGGAAGTTTTTCCACTTGGTTAAACTATAAATTAAATATACCAAGAAATTATATACTTGGTTTAATCCTTTATCCAAGTGTAAGTAAACAGAGTTTGCACATGAAGTATTTTCAGAACTGGGCCAACTCGTATATACGAGGGTGGTCTGAAAAGTTCTTGGCTCAACCATAGATGGCAACACTATCTGCAAGATTTTTTTTTTCCTAAGTTGGTACATCTGTCATAAACATCCATGTGAAATTGCAAGGTCATTCTATCAAGTAGTTTGTTTTATTCAGCTGTCTGAAGCAAAAGTATTGTCTATATCCCTTGAAATGGATAAAATTGAGTATCATGCGGTTATAAAATTCTTTGTAAAAGAAGGTTTAATACCAAAAGAAATTCATTCGAATCTCGTAAAAGTTTATGGGCACTCTTCTTCGTTTTTGACAATTAAGAAATAGGCTGCCGAATTTAAACGTGGCCTTGAAGATGTTCCACATGAAGGATGTCCAAAAAGTGTAACACCACCAGAAATCATGGATCAAGTGCACGATAGGGTATTGGATGACTGGAAAGTCAAAGTTGCGTGAAATTGCTGAGACTATAGGCATTTCAAAAGAACTTGTAGGATATATTGCATGAAGAATTGCAAATGAAAAAGCTTTAAGCAAGACGGGTGCACTTGCTCACAGCACATCAAAAACGCACTCGCAATGAAAATCTCTGAACAGTGCTTGGGGCGTTTCAACAAGAATAAAGCTGATTTTGTGTGTCGATTTATTACTACAGATGAGACTTGGATTCACCATTACACACCAGAATCCAAACAGCAATCAAAACAATGGACAGAAGCCGGTTGTTCAGTGCCAAAGAAGACAAAGTCGGTTCCATCAGCAGGAAAGGTCATGGTATCGACATTTTGGGATGCTAAAGGCATTTAGTTTATTAATTATCTTGAAAAGGGTAAAACAATAACCAGGGAATATTATTCCGATCTTTTAACCAGATTAGACAAAAAAATTAATGAGAAAAGACCTGGTTTGCAGAAGAAAAAAATCATCTTTTATCAGGACAATGCATCTGCCCACAAAGGTGTTTTGGCAATGGGAAAATTAAGGGATCTTCACTATGAATTGTTGGAACAGTCACCCTATTCCCCAGATTTGGCTCCCTCTGACTTCTATCTCTTCCCAAAACTAAAACTCTTCCTCACTGGTCAACGTTTATCTTCAAATCAAGAGATGATTGCAGCTGTAGAGGAGTATTTTGCAGATCTTACCGAGAACCACTACAGGGATGGGGTAATGGTGCTGGAGCATCGCTGGAATAAATGTATTAGTCTTAAGAGAGATTATGTTGAAAAATAAAAATAATTTTGAAATTATAAATTCGTTTTTTCATTGTTAGGCCGAGAACTTTTCAGACCACCCTCGTAGAAGCTAACAACTTCACATCACTTGCCTCTTTGTATCCCACATAATGCAAAGCACATATCCTCACAGACATGTATAATGCTATGCATTATGGGAAGGAACTTTATAATGAAAAGTTCCTTTCATAGTAAGGAAAGTTATTTATTTATAATTTTGTCATGAAACAAGCAAAATTTATGTTTCTTCATTTCACAAGATTTATACATTGTATAACTTAATTATAATTATATGATATAATAACATGGCATGTGATATCTTAAGAGTGCCACTAAATAAGAACATACTATCACACAATTTTAATCCAAAGTATCTGGGCATAACCCTAGACAGAACCCTCTCCTTTAATAGACATCTCTCCAATATTGCTGCCAAACTCAGGACTAGAAATAACATACTGCATAAACTTGCCGGAACATAAACCGGAGCATCAGGTGAGGTCAAGGGAAATCTGCCCTGTCACAACAACGCAGGACATCATTAATGCTTACAGGAAGAATGCTCCTAAATTCCCATTGATCACCATTGTACACTTGTGTAAAGTATGGCCCGTATGATTGATACAGTCATCGTCATTATGGTGTCCGCTGACTTCTTTCCAAGCAGTGTGTGTGTGTGTGTGTGTGTGTGTGTGTGTGTGTGTGTGTGAATAAATAAAAAAACTTGTGAAGTTCTTGTTACAACAACCAAATTTAAATAATATTAACTGTCAATTTATCCTAGTTTAGAGAGTTTACTTCAGTAAGTGCACCCCGCCCCCCCCCCAACATCCACGTTTAATTGTTATATTCCTTTGAATATAACAATTTGGACGAATAGTAATACCAATTAAGCCCTCCTCCTAATTTATAACTTCACTAAAAACACACGTACTAACCACAGTAAAGACTATTTAATTCGTAAATATTTCATCCCAAGTATCTTGGGACATCATAGTGTAAAGTAGTTCAAACAATACTAGGAATAACATACAGTTAGGGCGCATGAATACAATGGAATCTCAATATGTGTGCAGTAACGTGTTATAGAAGTAAATTAAATATAACTGGAAAAAGAAAAAAAAAAAAATATATATATATATATATATATACACATACACACACACACATACATAAAGATTATTTTATACAATTTTGTATGACAATTTCCCATACTTGAGGAATAGTAAGAACGTTGTTGCGGTTTAAATTTGGTCTGTGTAGTAGGGCTTCAGCACTTTCTTTATATAAACGTTCATATTTATATAAAGATATATTTATATATAAGTTGAAACTTTTACACAGATCTTTATATAAATATGAACATTTATATAAAGAAAGTGCTGAAGCCCTACTACATAGACTAAATTTAAACCACAACAACGTTCTTACTATTCCTAAAGTATGGAAAATTGTCATACAAAATTGTGTAAAATAATCTTTATATATATGTAGGCTCTTCAATAAGTAATAAGACTATATTTATACAGAAAACAGATTACCTTTAATCGTCATCATTTACATGGTCTTTTTCGAAGTAACCACCGTGAGGCGCGATGCATTTGTTCCAACGTTGCGTCCACTTCTTAAACACATGTGAAAGTCCATTTTTTGAGAGTTCTTTCAAAACCGCCTCCGCAGCTTTTACACATGCTTTGTTGCTTTCGAAATGGCGGCCTCTTAGTGGTTTCTTGAGCTGAGGAAACAGCCAGAAATCGCACGGTGCGAGATCAGGACTGTATGGAGGGTGTGGTAGGATATCTGTGTTGTTCTTCTGCAAAACATCCACTACACAACCAGCAACATGTGGCCTTGCATTATCGTGGTGCAATAAGAAGCCATTCTTCAGCAATGGACGCTTCCTTTTGACGTGCTTGATGATAATCGCTGCTGTGTTGATCATTGTCTCTGTGATGGACGTTGAAGGTCTTCTCTCACGTTCAAGATCTTCCACATTTTGCCTTCCGTCCTTAAAAGTTTTATGCCAGCAAAAAACACTTGCCCTCGACATTGCTTCATCGTGGAAAGCTTCGCATATGTTAAAAATGTTCGATGCCGATTTTTGCAAATGCACACAAAATTTAATCGCATAACATTGTTCCAAGGACGCTTCCATTTCGAACTGGTCGCAGGTCGTAGGTGCTCCGAAACAAGCTTGCGTTTAGTCACGTGACACTCTGGCACATCAGCCGTATACGCCATCTATCAACCTCTTTTGTTAATACAGACAGCAACATTTCTTTATTCCACAGAAATTAATATTCTGATGAGTGGTTTCACCACAGTAAAATTAGTCTTATTACTTATTGAACAGCCCACGTATGTGTGTGTGTGTATATATATATATATATATATATATATATATATATATATATATATATATATATATATATTTTTTTTTTTTTTTCCAGTTATATTTAATTTACTTCTATAACATGTTACTGCACGCATATTGAGATTCCATTGTAATCATGCGCCCTAACTGTATGTTATTCCTAGTATTGTTTAACTACTGTACTGATGATGTCCCAAGATACTTGGAATGAAATATTTACGAATTAAATAGTCATTACTGTGGTTAGTACGTATGTTTTTAGTGATGAATTCACCACAGGTTTCGTTATATAAAAATAATTTACAACTTGTACATCAGCTGTAATGATTTTAAATGTTATTCTATTTTGCTTTACTATAATCCTTAGTACCTGCACTGAAGAAAGCCAAAGATGACTAGCTGAAAATTCTACCTATGAATTCAGCTGAAGAAAGGCAAATCAGTGACTTCAACAATGGCTGTGACTATGCAGCAGCTCCATAAGAAGGGAAGAAACAGAGATCATGTTTAAAATAGAATGAGGTATCTACAGTCATCTTCCTAATGTCTATAGCATCTGGATGGAGAGAGCTAATATTCTGAAACATGCTAATTCTCTAAAAGTTTTATTTGGAATTTATTGCTTTAATGCAGTAAAAAAAACATGTCAAGACATATTGTGACATAAGCACCAACAATAAGGTGGTGGTTTCATACCAGGTGATGAAAACGATCTACCATCTAAAATTAATTCTAAGATTTCTTTTAGTAAGAAGGTATGAAAAGGAAGGCTATGTCAAAATTCACCATCATGTCAGTTAATCAATGGTTAATTGACTTCAATGCTACTCAAACACACACATACAAAAAGCACTTCTAAAATTAATAGAATAACGTTACACCTTTGTCACCAGAAACAATTCAGAAACTTAAACCTTATAAATCCTAGCCCCGACTTTATTATTATTATTATTATTTGACACCTCCAGGGAGTCCAAAGACTCATCGAGGGAGAGTGTGCCGACAGCATCGAACGATTGTCCCCCTTCCAACTACTAACCGCGCTCAAACTTACTTAACTGAGCCATTAGTAGCAGAGGCTATACCAATCGACCAACCTTTGCCGGCGTGAGATCTGGTGTGTTTGTGTGTGTGTGTGGATTTCCACAATGATGATACAAATATTGATTTAAATACAAGACAGCTCTAAAAACATATTCAACTTAAATATGACTACCTCAAACTGCAAAAATTTCAAAGCCAATTAAAATTAAACCATCAGCCCAACAGTTAAGATTACCTTACTGTGCTGTCAAGGGCACCAAGCACAAGCTTATCTACATAATAATAGTGAAAATGTTTTCATAACCAAGGAGAATTATTGATCTAATAATTAAATAACTTTTTTTTTTTAATGATGCCATTCAGATAGGGTTGTAAATCTGCTTTTTATAATCCTGCTCCTGCGACCAAACATGGTACTTTTTAAAGAATAGTTCAAGCCTTCAAAAAAAAAAAAAAAAAAAAAAAAAAGATTACTGATCAGAGAGCAAAGATGCTATTCGCTTGGACCGACTAAAGTCAGTTTATTACTATTAGCAGCAACATATAAGTATCTGCACAACAGAATAAAAATTTTTATTACAAGAAGTACTAAACTTGATGCTACATATTTCATAATGTTATAATGTTTACCACACTATTATTAGAAAAGTATAACATTTTGTCAGCAGTTAATTATTAATTTCATCAGGATAAAGCAAAAATTTGGAACTTGAGGGGAGGAAAAAACAAGATAAACTTTACAGTTGAATTATATAAAAAAACTTGCAAACAATAATTATACTTACTTTCCCTCTAGTTCAGCACATTTTCTTTGAGCCGCATATAATTCATCCATATGCCTTAGCTTCTCAGTTCTTGCCTGAGCTATTAGTTTTTCACTTTCTTGAGAAGTTTTTTCAAGAGCTGCAATTTTGGCATCTCTATTTAAAATTAATATATAAAATTATTACAGAACAAGGTAGTATGCATCAATTCATAAAACACACATGCTGCTTAACATGTAAAATATCTACTATACCTGCAGAATTTACCATTAACCATAGTATCATTAAAGCAATAAAGGTTAAGATAATCGGGAAATCCTACTTTAGATATCACCACATTTGTATATGGTAGTCTCATGCCAGTTGATAAATTTTATTTATCATCTGAAAACAATAATATATATATATATATATATATATATATATATATATATCATGCCCTCAATGGACAAATTCACAATATTTTAGTCAAAGAGCAGAAGCATATCTACTTGATCAAATAGAATGGGAACAGGAATTAAAAACGCATTGATGCTTACATGTAAAGTTGAGGAACTGGTAGATATTATGGAGAGGAAAGAAGAATTTAAAAGTGTGTGTGTGTGTGTGTGTGTGTGTGTGTGTGTGTGTGTGTGTGTGTGTGTGTGTGTGTGTGTGTGTGTGTATATATATATATATTATTATTTTTGTTTTTGAAAGGGACTGAAAACCAATCAAAAAATGATGCAAGTTCTATCATTAATGTATATGAAGCTTTATGTAATGGAAAACAGACTTGATTTAGGTTTGTGCACCATAACAAAAAAAAACATTTGTGGACCCCTTAGAAGAATCCAAGAAAAGAGCACAATCATCTCAGGAGATTCTAATGCACATGGTAAGAAGTCAATAGAAGTAGAGATACTTGGATTCATTCAAAGAAATGAATTACAAAGCCACAGAATTACAGGGTACAGAGAAGGTGAGCAAAAATTATATATTTCATGACATGCAATGGAGCAAGGAGGGCAAGTCCATGACATGCTTCTTATAGCTAATGTTAAATGTATGTATGAAAAACAAACATATTAAGAAAAAAGGAAGAAGGCTGTGGCTGCTGAAAGTTCAGGGATTTTTTTTTAAAACATGGCTTCCACCCATAAAAGCCTCCGCTGCCCAAAACATCTAGTGCATTTGTACTGTGGGTGGGTGTGCTAAGGATTATTATTTTGCCCCCCATTTTTATTAATTTTATTTCATTTTTATTTATACATAGTCTGGAAACTCTACTCTAGAGACCAAACATGTAACTTTTTCAAGTCACTTCAAGGTCTGCACAATAAGTGAGGTGGTGGTCTCACAGTGGGTGATGAAATTCATCTCCCATCTTAAGACAATCACAAACATCTATGCCCACATTGAGATATGAACCCATGATCTGCTTGACAGCAGATATGCTAACCACTTGGGCAACCACACTGGCAAAAATAAGACTACATCAAGTGATCATCAGTTTTTTTATATTGAGAGAACAAGCATGGAAAGGAAATAGTTAATGAAAAAAAGATAAAAAGCTGGGTTGAATGTACAGTCCAGCTTTTTACCTTTTCTTCATAAGTTGGAGGAAGATATTAATGGAAATGAGAAAATGTTATATGAATTAATGAAAAATAGAAGTAGCAATGAGGAACTTTTCTTTCTTTTTTTTTTTTTTTTTTTTATAAATAAATGGAGATGGAAATCTGGTGAACCCCAAAAGAGTAATATTAGGATGATATTTTAACATTCCAGAACCTGGTTAAATAATAAAAGCAGGTGTGAGATAAACCAGAATGAATAGAATTAAGAGGGAGAAACTGGTCTGGTAAAGGTAGGTTGATTAAACATTAACAAAGATGAAGAAGAGCTATTTGTCTGTGTCTTATAGGTAACGTGAAGCCAGGTTGATTAATGGACAAGGAATTACTTTAATAAAATTGTAAAAAAGGAGCCTGGTTTACAATTTTAGCAGAAATCCTGCAGAAAAATGCACATGAAATGAATTGATCTAACTGATTTTTATCCAGGTTATATATAATGCTGAAGGAGATACTTTTTTTTTTGAAGCAAATTGCTGTTAATGACAAAATCTGGGTTTGCAATTTTAAATCAGAACTTTAATCAGTGCATATCTAAAACATCATCTGTTTTCCATAAAGAATATCAAGGCAGATAAAGTTTGTAGATAACTACTGCAATACAGAAAGTACAATAGCTACTGATAGGTAGCTTAAAGAACAACTGCTAAACAGCACAGAACAGGATTTCCTTCTGAACACACTGAATTTTTGTATGTAATCTTAGTGGGCCCTTCAACAGAACCACAAGTAACAATTTTTCACTCTGAAATTTCTAGAATTCATGTCACTTAACTTGAAATGAAATTGATTCCCATTTATCTGTTACTGTAACTTTTTTTTAAAATTTTTTTTTTTGATGGGACAGCCTGAATAAATTTCTACAGGTATCTAGTAATTTCAGAATTTGAACATGCAAGCATTTTTTTTTAACCCTTGTAACAAGTAGTCATATCCAGCAAACAAATATGAGTGATTCTGCACAAAAGGCAAAAAACTAACCACTAAACAGAAGAAAAATAAGTGCAATATCCCAACTTTGTCATTTAACATATTTGATAACTATTTTATTATCTTAATCATAATTTTAATGAAGACAGCTCTGTAGGTTTTCTGAACTGATAAAAGTTGGGGGGGGGGGGGGGAACAAACACAAACCACAAACTTACTTGGGTACTGATGCAGCATCAACAGCAATTTGGCGCATTGTGCTTTCTTCCAGATACCGCTGCTCCCACTATAAAGCAAGCAAACAAATGCTATATACAACCTGTAATAGTCCTTTTATAAGTATGGTGAATAATATATTATCTTCCTTCTATCCCTCAACACTGTGGGGTAGAGAGAAGATAACTTGATGGACCTATTAATTTCACAGTGTATATAAAAGTAGATTGCTGAAACTTTGTTATACATAAAAAAAAATGTTCTTTAGATGATTAACAAAAACATATTAATGATATGTGATTTATATACAAAGATATACTTACAGTAAAATATTTGTACATTTCCATTTTGAAAGGATAATAAATTATCCTGATGAATTTAATTAATCAGGATATTAATAAATCTATGAGATTGGCATATGTCTTAATTGCGTATATATTCTCAGGCCAGTTTTACAAGATTCCAGGAATGGAGGGGGAGGCAGTCCTTACTACTTAAAAAAAAAAAAAAAATCTTCAGCTAATCTTATACATAGAATGTGTTTCCAATCAAAAGAAAATGCTTCATCCTCATGACAATGTCATGGAAGTGCTGCTGTTGAACATCACATTAATTCATTAATTAAATGAAAACTATTAGTATAGTAATCATGATTATAATCAATCATTTAACACTTGTGCTGTACATGAGTAACATTCTTGGATTCAAAGCTTTTTGATATCATAAAAATCAGAATGAAATGTTCTAGTTAAGAACATAAGAATTCTGATTTCATGCTCAATCAAACTTATATATTTTTTGTGACAACAACAACAACAAAAAAGGTAACAAATTTGACTACAATTCTTATGGTCAAATCTAACTTTTCTGTTGGCACTGCTACCTTGAAAACTGGCCTTTGTTCTCTGTCAAGAAGTTTTAGTATAGCAGCTTTCTTAATTATGTAAATGAATATAAACCTGATATTATACAGTAGCTGCACTTAGAAAGTTTTTTTTATAAAATTAAGGGGATAAAAATCCCTTGTTGTTTTACTGCCAGTAAGCAAAACTCTAAGATTGAGAACTACGATCTATGAGTTTCATGCCGAAGAACTATCGGCAAATCCAAGCGTAAGTGACCACTTGGTAGTACAACACCAAGGCAACTCGAAGCAAAGGTGGAGCAAGCTCCCCCACTATCCTTGATATTTTTTCATAATGTAAAAACACAGCTCCTAGGAGATGTAATACTGTCATTACATTATGAGGAGAGGCCACTACCCAGACCGGTTTCAACCTTTTTTGAGGTCTCATCAGTAATAGTGAGGGAGCTTGCTCCACCTTTGCTTCGAGTTGCCTTGGTGTTGTACTACCAAGTGGTCACTTACACTTGGATTTGCAGATAGTTCTTCAGCATGAAACTCATAGATCGTAGTTCTCAATCTTAGAGTTTTGCTTACTGGCTGCAAAACAAGGGATTTTTATCCCCTTAATTTTAATTAAGGTCGCCAGAAAAATAGCCGTTTGGCTTTTCAAAGTTTTTTTATATTATACTTGACAGTTAATATTTTGGTTTAATTCTTATCCCAAGCATAAGCAAAGTTTGCAAGCAAAGCATCTTTACAACTAGTCCTACTTGCATATAGACTTGACTTCACATCAATTGCTTCAGTATCCCAAAATTGCTGGGAAAGGTCACTACTACTCAGGCAGTTTGAAGCACTACTAAGGTGTTATAAATGGGAGACCTGGACCTAGGAGATACCAAGAGTTAAATCAATGCAGAAGTCATATTTTCCACATACACGTATCAAAATGGTATATCACCATATTATTAAAATGATAAGTGAAGATAATTCATCAAAACCAAGTTTTTTCATGAAGTATCTTCACAATTAGTCGACTTGTGTATAGAGGCAGTTGACTTCATATCAACTGCCTCAGTAACCCTACTCAGACTGGTGGCAATCTTTTTTTTAACAAAATGGTGATACACCATTTTACTAGTTGTATCTGAGAAAACATGACTTCTGCATTGATTTAACTTCTATCTTGATAAAACCTCAATAAAGGTCAAACCTCTGGGTACTCTTCCTATAACGTTTTTGCATTATAGGATACTGAGACAAGTGAAGTCAACAGCTTCTATACACAGGTAGACCAGTTGACTTCATATCAACTGCCTCAGTATCCCTACCCAGAATGGTGTCAATCTTTTTGTAACAAAATGGTGATACTGATACACCACTTTACTAATTGTACCTGAGAAAACATGACTTCTGCATTGATTTAACTTCTATCTTGATAAAACCTCAACAAAGGTCAAAACCTCTGGGTACTCTTCCTATAATGTTTTTGCATTATAGGACACTGAGACAAGTGAAGTCAACAGCTTCTATACACAGGTAGACTAGTCGTGAAGATACTTCAGATACAAACTGTTTGCTAATGCTTGGGTAAAGGATTAAAACAATATAAATTTCTTGCCAAGTATAATATAGTTTGGTAACCAAGTAGAAATACTTTCTACAACATAGATAGCTTTTACTATGACAGGCAGAAATTTTATATTTTTATAGTCAAAAAGTGGTATATCATTGCATATATGAAATACAGTACCAGTACTTAGAATGTTCTATGTAGAATCACGTGTGAAGTAAGCATGCATGTATATAAATCAAATTATGAAGTGACATTAAACTTCATATCAAAACTGGTATTCATCTCAACTATTTATGCAGACTGTTTTATACTCAGCAAAATCCATTATAAATCTTCAAGACTAAAGTAAATACCAGACTTTTTTTTTATTTTTTATTGCCAATCTCATAAACTATGAAAACATGCAGGAACAACAAAAACAATTGCATTCTACAGTGAACCCAGTGATCAAGTAAATATTTCAGCTATTTAGGAACAATTTTTAGTTTAGATCAGTGGTCGCCAAAGGGGTCGACAGAAAAATATAAGAAATCATTGTATGGGTAATATTTAATTCGGCTAACTTGGATTACCTCCATGACAAAAGACATGGAGGTAATGACAATGCAATTAAGAGTGAATCGTGGGATCAGTACCTCCATCTTACAGGTCCATGAATAGGACCTGTAAGATGGAGTAAGGTCATGAAAATAGTTCCCGAGGCCAATCAAGTAGGCCAAAATGACGTATTTACCAATAAACGGATGTTAGTGGTTCCTGCCGGCCGGCGCAGTGGGAGCGAGATTGCAACACGTGCATGGTTCTTATTTACTGATACTTACAAGTATTCGATCCCAGTCTCATTTTTGCGCATCAACATACAAGCGAGCGTTAATGTTCGAAAATTCATCAACATACATATTATAATTCAATCATTATTCATTCACGAACTAAACTTCTCTATGTTGAAGAGTTGAGCAGTGCTGGTAGTAATACCAGTGGTTTATTAACATCACTAGTAATACCAGTGATATTACTAGTGATAGTAATAGTAATATAATAATATATACTATATTATACATACAATAAACACTAACTATAAAATAAACAATCTAAAAACTCACATAAGCGTCTTTTTTTTGCTTGTCCTATTATAATTACGTAATAGTAAAATATAGGGGGTCGATAAAAAGTCAAGAAACTCTTGAAGGGGTCGACGGGCAAATAACTTTGGCGACCCCTGGTTTAGATGAATAAATTTATATGGAATCAGAGAGGGAAATTGGCTGAACAAACCAACAATATAAGACAGTGTTAATCAAAGACAAGGCCAGAAATGAGAATTCAGAGTAAAATTAGGAGAGTGAACAGATGTCAATTGACAGATTTTACTATACACTTTGTTAGTCGATGTTCCTGTGGTATGGTTTCGCTTAAATTTACAAAATTTTCATCGAACCAATGAAAAGAATGAAAACCAATGAAATTGAAAATGAAGATATTACAAAGAACTCAACAAGCATCTGATGACATCTTTGTCAGAGAAAGGCAAAGATTTAAGTGGACTATGCATTTAAAAGACCTAAATATAAGATCCGACCATAGCACAGACCATGAAGAATATATGAATTTGGTAATAGGGAGTTAGTAACAATGTAAATTTATTATTAAGAGACCTTCCAGGAAGTAAGGGATTTATTGAGGACACTACCTGCACTGGCTATCATACTTGTTCTTGAATTTATTCACACTACTTGCACATGCACACAATATCCAATTGCCATCCATTCCAATTATGAATCGCTCCATGAGAGAAAAATCTAGCTCTCATCCCCTTCATGACAATATTCATTCTCAAATTCTAGGGATGCCTCTCTCTTGTCCTTTCCCCATCCTTTCGACTCATAATCCTGATGTCATTTTTAACATTCTGTTGCACTCTCTCCACTGTATCAGAATCACCATAGAAACCAGACCTGTGCACAATAGTCCAAGTGAGGTCTTATCAAGGCCTTGTAAAGAGGCAAAATGATTTCCTTATCTTTATATGTCAAGGTTCACTTCAGCATTCAATTACCCTCTGAGTTGTATTTGCAATCTTGATGGGATTATGCTCAAAGAAATTGATCAGGCTAGGTATCTTCAACTTCCTATCTACTAAAACTTGGAAGATACCTAGCCTGATCAATTTCTTCGAGCATAATCTCATCAATATAATTATACATTGGATATCTAATCACACCAAAGTGCATAACCTTACATTTACTAACATTGAACTGACAGTCATTTTCAGATACAATTCCAGCCTATTCAAACCATTCTGCAAGTACTGCATATCAGTCACATTCCTAACTACCCTGCCTATCTTTGCATCATCAAAAAAATAGCTATATGTCACCTGTCAAATCCTTCCCAATGTCATTAATGTACAGATTAAATAGCAATGGACCAAGGACTGATCCTTGTGGTACACCACTGGTTACCTGAAATCTTGACAACTCATTCCCCATATACCACTTTTTTGATATCTGCCAGTCAGCATCCTCTTATTATTAGACCTCCATGGAGTCTAATAACTCATCGCAGGAGGTCCTCCATCACTCACACACACACACACACACACACACACAGCTCATCATACTGTGGTTTGAATGCATTTATCGTCTCCACTCTCATCACAATTCCAGGCAATGCATTCCAACCACCCACAACTCTGCACAAAAAACCTATTCCTCTCTTCTTTGTTCACACCCTCCTTATACAGCTTCCAGGGATGGCTTCTTGTTCTCCCCCTTTTCTCCACCTGTGAAAAATCTGATCCAGACTAATCCAGTAATAAACCCTTACCAACATAATTCTCGATCATGTCCCCCACTCATCCTTCTCTATATTTCAGAGACCAGAACTACCTTAGTCAATCATCTCTTCATCCTTTTGAAAACCCAGTGACCAAATCTGTGCACAGTAATCCATGTGTGGTCTGATCAAAGCCTTATACAATGGAAACATAACAGCCTTACTCCTACATGTTAGCGTTCTCCACATCATTCCTAATGCACTGCACTGCCCTCAAAATTTTAGCAAAATATCCCTGAAATTTCAGATCCTTGTACACTAACAGCTCCAGGTCCCTCATCTACTCCTTCCTCTAAGATATCCCCACCCTTATACTCTGCATCCTATCCATGAGTCCCAAACTTTAAAACCCTACACTATGCTATGTTGAACTGGTAGTCCAATTCATTTGCCCATTCAGAAAGTCTATTCAAGTCCCCTTGCAAGGCAACGACATTCGCTGTACTCTTCATAGTCTGCATTATCTGCAAACAACTGTATATCACCACTCAAGCCTTTCTCTTGCATACAAAATAAACAGTAATGGACCCAAAACAGACTCTGGGGTACACCACTGGTGACTTTTCTACTCTGGGATATCACTCTCCCATACACAACTTTCTGATACCTATCAAATAGCAATTTACAATCCAATGACTAATCTATATCCAACCCTGTCTGTTCCAGTTTAATGACTAGCTTGTCATGTGGTGATCTATCAAAGGCCCTAGCAAAATCTAAATATACCACCTGTTACTTTGTTATAGTAAGTAGATTGTTAAAACATGACTTTCCTTTAATCAACCATGCTGTCCATCAAAGAGAATGTTGTTGTGGTCATCAACTCAATTCTGAATCCTAGTCCTCTCTAACACCTTTACCAGAACTCCAGATAAACAGATTGGTCTGTAATTCAAAGTCATAGTCTTTTCACTCCCTTTATGAGGCGAAATTTTGCTCTCCTTCCACTCATTTGGAACTTGGGCAAATCTAAGATCCAAGTCAAAGATGTTGTTTATAACCTGAAAAATTCCCTGAAGATGTGGTGATACATCATCAAGACACCAAGTTTACTCATTTTCTCATCAGTGACTATTCCTCCCTTCTTACTGCTCAAGTTCTGTCCGATTTTACTTTCACAAGGATGAAATAACTTTACGAACATCTCATTTAACATCTCTAATATACACTTTTCAGTGGTTATCATTCTACCATTCTCTCCAACCAGTAACATCTTTCCATGATCACTCTTTCTTTCTTCTACTGCTACATATAAAAAAAAACTCCCTATTGGCCTCATTAGCTAACTGCTGCTCATACTGTCCTCACCAAGTAAATTATCTCGCTTGCTTGCTCTTTGTACTCCTCATGCAACTGACTATTACCACCAGTCATATTGCTTCCATAATGCCTTCTTCCAAACTGCATGCTTCACCTATTCCTTCATCCATTTCACACCCACCTTATTTGACCTCTTGATCTTGGGAATGTATTTAGACATTGCCTCTGCTAGACTGTTCCTGAACAGGTCCCAAGCAGCACTGATCTCTTTTCCTTTCCTTCCAATTCTTCATTCCATGATACTATTAGTTGCAAGCTGCCTCCTGAGCTTGTCATAATCACCAACCTTAACTTCACATATATCTCTTTCTCACAAAAGTTCTCATATGGCTGGCCACAACACCTCACTTACAATAACATCCCCTGATGAGACAATCAATTCTAAGATCCTTGATCCATGCCAATATTTTATAATCCAATCACATGCTGTATTCTGTCAAAAGCCTTAGAAAAATCCTGGTCCCCCTTGCCTAAGTCAGCGATGTAACATTACAAAATGTGAATAAGTTGCTCCAACATGAACTTCTCTTAGTAAACCCCCCATGCTGTTCGTTGCAAAGAACAGATTCTGTGTCAACCCATTTCTTTATACGAGCTCTAATTAATTTTTCCAAAGTCTTTACTACCACTCCAGAGATACTGATAGGTAGATTTTTGGATTTATGTAGCTCCTGCCCATGAAAGGTTATTTTGTCAACGTATTCCCAGTCACCATATGGACAGAACCCATATGGTGACTGGGAATTAGAATAGCCCCACTGTGAGTTCATATGCATCGTAAAAGGCGGTCAAATGAACACCCAGTGTCTGGAGATACAGTCAGACCAACCTGACTTTAGGAGTCATAAATATGGAGGCCTGGTTCTCCAGGTTGGGGGTTGGGCTTGGTGCTGACAACTCCATCCCGTAAAATAAAACCTTGTTAGGAAATCCACAGAAGTAAAAGCCGGACTGATTAAAGGACAAAAACCTGTTAAATGAATTAAGGATATGATTATTGGAACTTGGAATGTTTTATCATTGTATATACAAAAAGCCTTGATGATGGTCCTAGATGAACTTAAACCTTACAGTATAGACATCATCTGTTTACAGGAAATAAGATGGAAAGGGGAAGGTATTATTGAAAAAAAGGATTGTACACTATTTTATAGCTGCCAAAAAAGGAACATAAGTTAGGAGTAGGCTTTATTGTTAACAAGAGGGTTAAACACCTTGTTTTAAACTTCAAAGCAATAAGTGAAAGACTTTGCTGGTTAAGAATAAGAGGAAGATTTTTTTTTTTAACTATAGTATCATTAATATACACACACCTACTGAAGAAAAAGACAAAAATGAAAAAGATAGTTTTTATGATGCTCTGGCCAAGTTATATGATAAATGTCCAAGATATGATATAAAAATCATCATTAGAGATGCATAAATAGGAAAAGAAAATGAATATTATCCTATTATAGGTATGAATGGACTACACAACATAACTAATGATAACGGAGAATGCCTTATTAACTTTGCTGCCTCTAGAAATATGGTAATAGGATCCACTTTGTTCAAACAAAAGATATACATCTAGCAGCATGGAGCTCACCAAATAAATTATATTTTAACCAGATAGACCATGTCCTAATTGACAAGAGACAAGTCTCCGACCTGATGGACATAAGAACATATAGAGGCGTTAACACTAGAATAGTGTAAGGCACTAAAGTACAAAAATTTGACTGTGACAAACTTAAGGAGCCTAAAATTGCATCTTAATATGCAAATAAGCTACATGAATATTTGAAGAATTCTGACTTAAATGGACAGTCAACCATTGAAGGCAGATGGTCTTGCCTAGTAACTGGGATTAAGGAGTTAGCACAACAGATACTAGGTATAAAAGAAAATAAAAAGGAAGTAGATAATTGGTATGATGAGGAATGTAAAATAGTTACAGAAGAAAATAATAAATGTTATATCAGGATGCATTAAAAGAATTTTACAGGAGCTGCTCTTGACAAGTTTGTGAAGCAAGGGAAAAAAAGGTACATAGAAGAAAAAAAAGAGGGATTATGTAAACCATAATATGGAAGAGCTGGAGCATTTAAGAACTAAGTCAAGATGTTTTATGGAGAAATAAATAAAACTAGAAAAGAATTTAAGCCTAAACTGACAATATGCAGAAATGAAAATGGTGATATAATAAATGATAAAGAAAATACATTGCTCAGATAGCAGAGACATTTTAAAAATCTTTTATCTAAAGAAACAATCTTAGTCTCCTGAAAGACTGGTCTACCAGTGTCATATGGCCAATATTAAAAAAAGAGACCCCCCCCTTAGAATGTGCTAATTATAGAGGGATTAGCCTTTTAAATACAATATATAAAGTCTTCTCTAATATCTTATATAATAGACTGTCCAAATATACTGAAAAAAGAAATAGGAAGCTATCAATGTGGATTTCGACCAAACAAGTCAACAACAGAGCAAATATTCATGCTGCAACAAATATTGCAAAGAAACATGTGAACACAATGTAACTACTCATTTATTTATAGACTTTAAATCTGTATATGACACTGTTGACAGGCAATAGTTATTTTTGGCACTGATGGAACTGAACATTCCAACTAAACTAATTCGTATAGTCCAGATGACAATGAAATCCACTATATGTCATATTAAAATTCAATCTGATTTGTAAGAAGAATTTGAAACAACAAATGGTCTAATGCAAGGAGATGCATTAGCTTGCCTGTTGTTTAATATAGCATTAGAGAGGGATTTTAGGGACTCCGGAATGCAGAGAACAAATACGATTTATTATATATCAGTCCAGGTCTTGGCATACACTAATGACCTCGATATTATTGCTAGAACACAGAAGGCCTTGGTAGAGGCATTCATCTCCCTGGAAAACTCAACAAAAAGAATGGGCCTAAAGATTAATGAAAAAAAGACAAAATACATGGTTTCAATTCCCAATAATAATAACATGAATTTATTAGGCTATATAACAATTGGAAATTATAAATTTGAACATGTGGAAAACTTTATATATTTAGAGTTCCATGATCAGTCATGATACAAGCCTTGAGATTAGAAAAAGAATATATCTGTAGCAAATAGATGTATGTTATCGTGGACATTTTAAAACATAAAATCAAGACTATTAACTCTACAAAGTAAAATTAGGATTTATAAAACATTAATATAGGCCAAATTAAGGTTTTATAAATCCTAATTTTACTTTGGAGAGTTAATACTCTTGATTTTATGTCTTAAAAGTCCACGACAGTGTATGCATTGGAAACATGGAGCATGAACAAACAGGATATAAGAAGATTAAGTATTTTCAGAAGAAAAATACTATGAACAATATATGGAACAGTTAAAGTGAATAATGAATGGAAAATAAGGTATAATAATGAACTGTGTGATTTGTTTAGGGAACCAAATATTATTACATTCATAAAAATTGGTTGCCTGCAATGGGCTGGACATTTAATAAGAATGGAAGACCTAAGACCAGTAAAGAAAGTCTCCCTCCCTCTCTCTCTCTCTCTCTCTCTCTAACCCAGAGGGTAATAGATCTAGAGGAAGACCATGAACTAGATGGGAGGATAATATGACAGAAGATGCCACAACTATTGGAGAATATAATTGGATGACTAAGGCACACTGATTTATGTGAGAGCCTATCTTCTCATATTTTGTTGATATTATTGCTAACTTTGTATTATTCCTAAAAAAGAAATTAATAAACCAAGTGAAAATTTGTAAAAGAAGCACACCGACAATGAAATTTTAGTGGAGATAGAAAAAGAATAGGATCAATAAAGGAAAAGTAGGAAATTCTGAAACAATCTGAACAAAATGAAAGAACATGCAATATCGTGCACTATAGGCATAAATGAGGCAACACCACAAACAATTAAGAAAAAATGCCAAGAAAACAAAAGCAAGTTTTGTAGCAGGAACAATAACTAGTGCAACAAAATCCATTAGATAAGAACTGGAAGAAATGAAACATTTGTTAAATGCTTGAATGGAAGATCAGACAAAAGAAATCAAGAGCAAGTAGGCTCACAATAAAAGAAAAAGCATTAAATATATGAAGACTTCAATGGAAAAAAAAAACTGAAGTCAACAAAATAGTTAACATGACTCCAAGACAATATCCAAGAGAAGAAGAACTCCACCAGGGAACACCATAGTAATAGTCCTAGACACCAAATCCTATGAACAGAAAATGAAACCACTCCTATGAGATCGGAATACCATACATCAAAGGTATTTCTCAATGAGTAGCAAAGATCCGTCACAATCTGTCACCCTCTGCAAAAGACAAACTCTCAACAATGATGCAAAGGGTTTCAAATTTGGCACATGAACTCCACTGTTCTATTTTTCAAATTCCTTACTGTTGTTCTTTGCTCACCCTCAATGTCTTATGATATATAAGAAAATATTTATAAAATAATTTAACTCTAGCACAAGTATAATTGGATAATTATACAAATTTCACAGTTCTAGTTATAAAAGAAAACATAACATAACATTCTTGTTAACAAGAATGCATGACAAGAGCAAATCTGAGGTGATATGGTCACTTAAACAGAATGGAAAACAGAACAGAATGAAAAGGCTAGCAAAAAAACAGGTTTTTGATACAAAATCCAAGAAGCAGAAGAGCAAGATCTGAGTGGGTGGAATGATGCAATCAGAAGTGACCTAGTAGAGAGAAATCAAAACAGCGAAGAAGATAAGATTTTTCTCTTAGGTATTGGGTAATACGTGTATATATATAAAATGAAATTTGTTTTGAATTACAATATTTACTTGAACCAATCACATAATTACATGTGAAAACTATTATATAGGACTATTTTATCAAATATTGCTTTTTAGCAAAATTAAAATTTTTTTTATTTTTTATACAGTTATTTAATTTTTCAGGCCTCCTGAAAGCTGAAGAATGTTTCAAGTTTTTTTTCCTCTTGGAGAAGTTCAACTGTGTTAAAGAACCTTTAAGTAGCAGTGGTTTCCTTTTCCCAATGAGACCATTAACTCTATCATTATTATTGCACAGGCAATAATAATGATAGAGTTAACACAATAGAGTTAACACAATAGAGTCAACACAATATCTATCATACCTCTCCTTGAAACTATTAACAGACTGAGCACCCACAACTGACTCAGGCAGCCCATTCTGTTCATTCACACTCTCCAAGTGAAAAATAGTTCTCATGCCCTTGCTAACCACACTCTTACCCAACTTTCAGGGATGACCTTTTCTTCTGCTCCCTCTAGCAAGGTGCTGAAACATTTTCACTGCATCAATCCTATAAAAGCCTTTGTAAGTAACTTTTCCACAGACCACCCACCATTTTGATCACTTGTCTCTGAATCCTCTCCACCACTAAAAAACCCAGGTGACCAGACATGAGGACAGTAATCCTGATGTGATCAAATCAAGGCTTTATAAAGAGGAATAATTCCCCTATCTTTGCTTGTCAGCATGTTCTTCAACAGCTAAATAATCCTGTGAGCTACTCTGACTACTTCAGCAATGTGCCCTCTAAACTTCGATTCTCTACCTACTACCTCCAAATCCTGGAGTACGGTTTCCTGTGATACACAGCTTGTAATCTTTGTATCTCAAAATGTATAACTTTACACTATAAAAATTATGGAAGCAACTACCGTGTTAGAGTAAAACTTCAGTTTAACATAACCAAAATAACCACTCGATATTTCGACCTTCACATTAAGGTCATCATCTGAAGTATACACATATATACAAAGAAACAAGCTGCACTACAATCTATATGGAATGCTGAAGTTACATTGATTTGCTCAACCATTAAAACTGACCTCTGGTGAACAAAAAAAAAAAAATATATATATATATGCAAACATTTTCTGAGATCCTAGGAAATTTCTGGCTCTCTTCCTTTGGCTTCCATACCCAGGTAAGATGTATCCCTTGCACCAGTTGATTTGCGAACATAGGGTTCTCACTCTCCTTGGACAAAGAAATGGCTCTCATCTGAGAATATGACCTTCCATTTCTGAACAGTGGAATCTTTGTACACTTTTGCCCACCCAAGCCTCTTTTTCTGCATAGCCTTTGTCAAAAGTCGTTTCTTTTTTTTTTTTTGGTCTGTGGGCAGTCCTCCCCTGCTTCCACCAATCTTCGATGCACTGTCATGTTAGAAACATTAATCCCACTGGCTTCCAAGTCTCTAAGTCTACAGCAGATAATCTTGGATTAATTTTGCTTTTCCTAACTAGTAAACGATCTTGAGTAAGTGCAGTTTTCCTTTTCTGTCAGGAGAAATAGATACTTGTCTCCCTAAACCTCTTTAAAATCTCATTAACAGTACATTGGCAATTTGTCTTTGAGTCATGGATGTATGCTGAGAAAGTGTACATATTTTTGAACACTTTCTTGGAGACGTATCAATTTTACAGCTATACAAAATGAATAAAACACTACAAATGTCAGCTTGTTTACACTATCAAAATGCACAACACTATTAATAAACATCGCAGTAATCAACCAAAATAGCGAACTAAAACCAAAACTATTGTGAATTGAAACAAAAACCAAGTCAAAACCAAAAACCTCGGCTAGTTCGGATAAAGTTGTCTGTTACTATACCATTTTCTTTTGTGGGTGGGGTTATCATAAAAATTTCTTGATTATGTAATTCACTAAAAAATGAGAAAAGAAAATACCTCTTACATTGCTTTGATGTGGATCCAATATTCTAATGCCCCCCCTCCATTCCAACTACTCCATCATTATCCTAATACCTGCAGATACCAGCATCATTCTTAACATAATATTTCCTCATATGTTAGGGTAATTTTGCAATTCTCAGTGACCTTGTAATAACATTAATAAGAAACTCATTAAAAAAAACTTTAAAATATAGAAGTTTGTAATTTCTCAGAATGCTCCCACACAATTACATGTAATATCTCCACAACCATTTTTATCGAAACTTATTTTATCGAAATAAGATAACCAGATTCTGTTTATATTCTGCAGTTTTGCGGGTTTTTAAAAAAAAAAAAAAAAAAAAAAAAAAAAAAAAAAAAAAACTACCATGAAAAATAAATAATAAAGTAAAATCTTTCATTGAAAATTCTGAGTGTCACATTTTGTCAAAATATTACTCCTATGTACCAAGTGCTAGCAGCCAGTGTGGCCAAGAATAGTATCTCTTGCTTAGAACAAATATGTTGTGAGTTAGAATCCCATTGTGCATGGATGAATTCAGGTGGTAGATGATTTTTCACCTGTTATGAGACTGCATAATCTTGTTCAGTGGAAGTCTGCAAAGGCTGGAAAATGACTATTTTAAATGATCCAACCTTTAGTTCACTTTAACTTTTATAGATCTGGAAAAGGTACCCAGAGAAAAGCAAAATATTAAGTAACAATTTACCCACATGTGATGCATTGGCTATAAGTTTTGAGACCTTTTGTGTGCAAGGTTAATATATATGTGTGTGTCCAAACCTTTTATGGAAACTATATTGTCTACGAATCCTTCACATCAAATAAGACTGTCGGTAATTTGAAAGTCAATTAATCATGATGCACTTGTTTAAAATTACATTTTTACTGACAGTACAATTTCATTTCACCAACTATTTTAATTTTCTCATTATCTACAAAGCATGCCAACTGCAGAAACTTACCTTAGTAACTTCTGCTTCCAGCCCAATTAGTTTCTCTTCATATTCTCTTATAGTCCTCTTCATTTGCTCAACATTCTCTACATCTTTTTTTGATGACAGAGAACGTCCATGCTGATACAAAAAAAAAAAATTAACTAAAATTGTTCACTGTGTTTAAAACAATTTAATAAATAAAATATAGTAATACACAAGTTACGATACACTCCATGTTCTAGGAATACTAACCGAAATAGTGCTAAGTAGGGTCATTATTATAACATTTTACTAAATTAAAAGCAAATACAAATACAGCAGAACAATAATCAACTTTTATTGGCAAATTTTTGTAAAAATCAGTAATTATACTTATTTTACATAAGGAACCATACTGTAGATCTGAGCTTATTCCTTGATCAATTGGATGTATTAATGAAGGTGTGGCCAGAAGCTCTAATCAATCATGTCTACATTAGCTAAACAAAGTATATAGCAGCTAACCATATGTGTGTTTTGCACAAAGTGCACTGAATGAATGTTAAGGATTTAGTAATGGTTGCTCTCAGGAATTAGCAAACATGAGCATTATAATAATGCAGTATGAAATTGAGCAGTATAAAGTGGGGTATTACTGTACACAAAATTGTTTATGCTAATGTTATACTGTAGCTTTGTAGAATGTAAAGAAATTATGATAAACTGATATAGTTACAGAAATGAGTAGACTTTTTCAAAAATGACAATAGTTAATATCAACTACAAAAGATGTGCACCACATTTCACATGCATGCATGCACGCGCGCACACACACACGCACACACTTAATTTAGTCACTGATTATGAACACATGGCTTTTTAAGATGCTTGTTAGCATGAATTCAAGAACTATTAAGATATGAAATATATTTTGGGATAAACTGAAGTTAATGTGAAAGTAATAATGCCTTCAGGTACTCCAGTAATAACAGTAGCAGGCTCTATACCTTGATCCATCCCAATCCATTTCACAGGTTTGACTGTGGTTGAGATATAATTAAGAAAAAATATTAATTTCACCATCATGTTCCTCAAACACTGACATCTGGTGCAATGCATAAGTGTATTATCATCTTTATAAGTTATCCATTATCTTCAGAACAGATGTAGTAAAACTGCAGAATCTCGCTGCACAGTTAATGTTTGTTTCAGAGATATTTGTACAAATGGAGGTATTGCTTCATCTTCTATAGATCTGATTATGCTATCCAACCCCCCCCCACCCCCATCCCCAATCCAACACACAAATGTTCTTGTAGTCTATGCAAGGAGATGGCAGTTTTTCATCCTGGTTTCTTAGATGAAGAATGTGTGTGCACATGTCCAACAGATTCAAATGATCTTCTTATGTGAAACATCTCTAGAATTTTTTTAATTTAAAAAAAAAAGAAGTAATTTATTAGCTTTCAAATTCAATATGAGACAACTTATAATTGCAAACTACAAGTCTATCATATTTCAAATACCAGAAATAAATTGCAAATTACAATTAATCTCTGCTGAAAAACTGCATCTGCAGAAGTACCACTTCTTGTCATTCCTATAGCAGAATGTAGTGTTCACAGCGATATCAAAGTTCTCTTTCAGAAACAAACAAGGGCCAATGAATTAGGATCAAAGAAGTCAACATAGAAGCACCATTTAGAATCACTGGTATTTGATAATATTTCTTCAGCAGTTGGTTGATTTTGATATACAGCAAAAGCAATTCCAATTTTGAGGCCAGTGTATTATGTTTGTTAATTGCATGTGTTCTAATGGATAGTTTGCCTATTTTCTTCAACAGCGCAGTATACTGTCAATGGTATAAGGCAGAGGAAAATGTATATGACCATGTTGAAAATAGTTTCTTAGGCAAAAGAGATTCAGCAGCCAAAATATTTCCCACTGGTCTAATGCTTATAGACATTCCTGTCATATGCTATTAAATAATATTGAGATTGGAAGCAATGTGTGCATATGGTTCTTGTTTTGGTATATTGCAACTCCGGCTCATTGACCACTTGATTTACATGACAACTGAAGTTAGTCTTACTAATGATGAGTAACAAAACAGAAGTGGATTCTTCAGACATTTTAATCAAGGCAAAATATGTCGAGTGAGGATGGTTGGTCTTGACTTGTAAATGTCTTGACTTGCAAATAACAGATTTAATTTGCCAAAGCAATTTTTTTAAAAATCATTTTTTAAACTGACATTCCCATTGATGTTCAGCAGTTGATTTTGCAATTTTCTTCAATTTAGATGCATTTAACCAAGCCTTACAAGCTTTTTTGCTTTTCACAACTTCAAAATTTTACATTTTTCTTACCTAAAATGATGAAACAGTAATAATAATAATCTAATGCTTTTTATCCCTTATAGGAAGTAGGCAAAGTCTTTTAACTCTATCCAGCTTTTGGAGACTTAGTGGGCAGTTCAATCTCCACCAGTAGCGAATCAGAGATAGTTGGCCCATGACTATCACTAATTATAGGCAGCAGCCAATGAAGAGCCTGGCAAACAAGTGCTGCCCCCTAACCCCTAAATGCTGCCCCCTAAATGTTACTGACTGTAATAATGTGGATTCTACAGTTGATTTTCTTGAGTTTACAGGACGAAAAACCTGAGTTCCCAGGAGAAAAAACCTGCTTGTGGTGACAGAGATCACCTATCTCGGAAACAGGCCGAAGAAAGGCAGCAAACCAGATTTGAACTATAAGTCTGTCTTCAGGTGGCCTAGCACAGAGGATACAAGCGCCATTTCCACTGAGCTAACACTAGACTGAATTTTTCAAATCAGTCAGTAGAACTTGAGTTGTCACAAAATGAGGTGGTGCTAACGAATTGGTGGTTGACGTGATGAAGCAGTTACACTTCAGGCACCCAATTTTGTGATATATATACTGCAAGTTTACTGTGTCAAAAATTGAGAGAAAGGGAAGAAATGAGCACAAAAGATGTTTCACATAAAAAAAAAACCCTGCTGCTTCCATATTGACCAGACAACTCCCCTTTAGATGAAATTCTTTGCCAGAAAACTGAATGCAAAACAAGAAATTTTAGAAAACAGTTTTTTTTTCATTATATAATTAGGTTATTATTTTTTTTTCAGGGCTAAACTAATCTGTTCTAACAATATGGCCCTAAACACTGAACTAAATGACATCCACAACACTTTCTCAGCCAATGGCCACCCCCCCCCCAAATCCAAAAAATATTAAAACCTACAAACTACAGCCCTCTCCACAACAAAGATACTTTAAATCCATCACCATTCCTTACATCCAAGGCATCTCGGAAAAAAATTACCAAAATTAAAAAACATGATCTCACCTCCTGTTACAGGCCTTACAGAAAATTGGCATCCCTTATCCGCTCCACCAAAGACCAACCACTTCCCCTAGACCTACCTGGTGTATACCAGGTCTCTTGCAGTTGTAAACTGTCTTACTTTGGCCAAACACGCAGGACAGTGAATATCAGAATTTCTGAACACAAGGACTACATCAGGTTTCACAAGTACAGCCATTCTGGTCTTGCAGACCATGCTCTGGATACACGCCACAGAATACAGTGGAAGAAAGCTACAGTAATACACCGTAGCAAATACAAATTCGAAAGACTATTTATGGAATCAGCCTCAGCCCTAAGAAACTCTCCAAACCTCAACAAATTTGGTTGTATGCGACTGCCCCAAATTTGGGAGGCATACATCAGCAGACCTTCAACCCAACGGCCAAGAACACCTACTTAGCCCGCTAGAGGGCACCATCAGGACTTCTAGGAGAACAATAGCTTCATCTCTTCATTCTCAGTTACTGTGTTGTAGTGCCTGCGTGTAAGTTCCTTTTGAAATTGGCAACGTGACGTCGCCAAAATATCGGAAATATTTATTAAAGTGTAATTTAATTTATATTCGGATCTACGTTGTTCAATTCCTTAAGTGATTTAGAAATGCATAACCAACGCATAAGCCTGTCTACGAGAATAATTAGATTTTATTTAACTTTTTTTGTAATTTTTTTTTATTCTGTATAAAGTGAAATTAATATTTTGTATTTTAGTAAAAGGAGAGTTCCCTAATTTCAATTTATTTCTTAAAATATTATTTTATGTTTTTTCTTACTTAGCTACTAAGACTGTAGATGGGATATTAATAGTTTACAAAAATGTGATAGGGTGGTGGTTAGGGAGTATGAGCACCAAATTTAAGAAAACATTTTTTGTAAATGTTTCAGTATTTTTCTATGCACTTCAGACATTCAGATTAGAAGATGAGGTGCTTTCAATTAGAGGATATCTGTGTATTTTGGAAGAGCCTCCACTTTTCCTCTATAATAAAGAGATTTTGAAGGGTATTATTGTTTTTACAGGTATAGTATACTGTATGTGCACTTCTGAATAATTATGTTAAAAGAAAGTGACAGTGAAATTACATAAATCCTTTCATGATGTAAATCAGCTTAAGGCAAAATTCCCATCTACAAAGGAAACACTAAAAAATTAGTATTGGGAAATAAGGTGAAGATGAGTGTTTCAGTCGGAGATGGGAATTTTTCCTTAAGTGGATTGATTTACACTATGAAAGGATTTATGTAATTTCACCATCACTTTATTTAACACAATTACTCAGAAAAATTAAAGATACCAAGAAATTATATTCTTGATTTAATCCTTTATCCAAATATAAGTAAATAAACAAAGTTTGCATGTGAAGTAACTTCAAAACTGGGCAACTCTTATATAGAGGCTAATGACTTCACATCACTTGCCTTAGTATCCCATAATGCAAAGCACATATCCTTGAACATGTACAATGCTATGCATTACGGGAAAGGTCAAAACCCAAACGGTTTTGACCTTTACTGAGGTCTCATCAGTGGAAGCCAGACCCAGAAGTGATACTTATCCAAAAGTCATATTTCCACATATAATAGCCAAAAGGTGTCACATCTTATTACTAAAATACTCTGGATTAGAGACAGATGTTGAAAGTTTTACCACTTGGTAATATTATAAATTAAAGATGCGAAGAAATTATATTTTTGGTTTAATCCTTTATCCAAGCGTAAACAAAAACAAAGTTTGCACATAAAGTAACATGCATAATGCTATGCATTATAATTACTTAGAGGTGCATACATAGTTTTACACTATCCCTATAAAACAATAATTGCCTTCAAAATCTCTTTACTCTGCAGGAAAAGTGGAGTCACTTCAAAATACAAGAGGATCCTATAATTAAAAGCACTTCATCTTCTGCATTAATTAAAAAATATTTGAATGAGTGTCTTAAGTGCATAGAAAAATACTGAAACATTCTTAAATTTGGTACTCATACTTCCTAACCACCCTATCATACTTTTGGAAACGATGTAACATCTACATCTCAGTTCATTACTTAACATCTAAGTAAGAAAAAAAAAATTAAGATTTAAAAAAAAAAAAAATACACATTAGGGAACTCTCCAATCAGTAAAATATAACATTAATTTCACTTTATACAGAATAAAAATATAAAAAACATTAAATAAGATCTAAATAATACAGAAAGAAACTATATCTTCTAAAATATCTGATGTTTTGCATTCAATTTTCATATGTGTATCATTACAAAATTATTTCAATTTCTCGTAAACATTTTCTGTGAACCACCAAAGGCTCCAATACCAACAGAGCTATGGGAGCTCCCAAAGGCTACCCTGCTTTTGATTCTCATCTGAAAAGATGGTTTGACAGCCATGATACACTATGGATTAACTGTCCCATCAGAGCATTAATCAGTAGTTAAGTGATACTTCTAATAACCCAAGTTTCTTGGCTGTAACAGGTAACTGAGCATAACACACAATGGGAAATGGAAAGAATGGCTCACAAATACAATAACTGCACACTTTTTTTCCCACATGGTTTGAGTCAATATGGTCTAAACTCTGCTTATGTGAAAAGTATCACTTAACTACTCGACAGAATGGCAATTCAATCATGGTTCTCTAAAAGAATTAGTTTCTCCTCTATGTATTCCATAATCTTTTCCCCTAACCATTTCTGGATGTATATTTGCAATTTCTGGATGTATTATGTGTAAACACCTATTATATCAGTTTTATCTGTCTGTACTCACAATTACAACTATGTGTCAGGGATATGGCATATCCCTTAAACTACTATAATGTTAATATACAGTTGGATACTATAGACCACAGCAATAAACTATTATGCATTTATCATCATCAAATTCCTGATATATATACCCTCAAGGGGTGTACAGGATATGATAGCACTACATGAAAAATTTACATCATTACTAACTTCCTATCTACAATTTTCCTCCAAATCAGTCTGTTACCCGTCAAGAGTCCAATATTATCAGGTCTTTGTTGAGCTATATTTAGTCACATCATCAAATCATCAGCTAACGCCTTTTTATTCCCGTATCAGAAATAGGCGAGGCCGTTTAGCCCTATCTAACTTAAATAGATATTTGGTCACTCAATTAGATAATTAAACAGAAATATATATTGATCTTTAATTGACCAGTGATTTATAAACATATAACGCTAACAAGTTTTGCCAATGGAACTATTCAGCTTATAACAGTAAGAGAAAACTCAAAGTGGCCTAGTACAGAGAAAATGGAGTAACACTATAGTATAAATTAAAAATTGAAACAGAAGCGTAACATTACACACACATGGAGCGTGTTGTATTAGTCACTGTTGTGAGAGCACATTCTGTAGTTTTGAGCGAAATTAAATTCTGGCAGACTGAGTGATCTTATTAAGGTTTTTCATATGTCAGCTATTATCATACCTTGGTTTCTGTTATGATTTTCTCCAGAACGGAAGACTACTACGGCTTCCTTGAAATTTCTACAACGGAAATCTTCTTCTAGGTAAGGCATGGAGCTGATATCCCAATCAATGGTATGGTT
Organism: Typopeltis vanoorti; assembly: GCF_054136105.1. Lineage (NCBI taxonomy): Eukaryota > Metazoa > Arthropoda > Arachnida > Uropygi > Thelyphonidae > Typopeltis > Typopeltis vanoorti. Next base: position 33,300,926 of record NC_143572.1, on the reverse strand, counting down.
AGTAATAGCAAAATGATGGGCTAGACCTCAATTGTCTGTTCTGTTGTTATTAATATCTCCTATATGTTCTTTAGGATTATGAGGCTTCTCGACGTCTGTCCTATATAGTTTAGACCACAAGCACATAGGACGTTGTACACTCCAGTGTGTTTGAAAAAAGCATTAATGTCTTTTGGCGATCTTAAAACGTGACGGAGAGTCTTGACGGGTTTGAATGCAACTCTGATGTTGAAAGGTTTAAAACATTTTGCGATCTTTTCGGACACTGTACCTGCATAAGGAATAACTATGGATGAACTGTATTGAGTGATGGTAGGTTGTTGTGGTGGGGTTTCTATGAAGAATCTTATTCATTAAATTCCTTGAAGAGTCATTTTTTATTAATGTCTCTGATGAGTAATTTCATCATGTTCGTGAATAAATAGAGAATAAATAGAGCCACGAACATCATGAGATGGTGTTCGTGGCTCTATTTTTGAGCATATGTATTATGATGAGCTTCTGGGAAATATGGCAAGTTGATTTGAAATGAAGGTAGCATCCAGTGTGTGGGTTTGCAGTAAACTGTTAGCTTGATATGTCCGTCTGCTAGTTTCTTGATTAGGGTATCCAGAAATGGTAGTTGATTATCTTTTTCCAGTTCCAAAATGAATTGTATTTTTTGATGGAAAGAATTAATTTTGGTTAAAAAGTCCAAAAGAGCTGTTTTTGTGTCCATCCAAATTATGAAGACATCATCTACATACCTCCACCACACCGAAGGCTTTGGGTCTAATTTTGAAAGGATGTCTGTTTCCAGCTTTTCCATGAACAGGGCAGTGAAAGGGGACTGCATATAGTAAAGCCATTTAGTTGTTCATATATCGTATCATTTATTCATATATCATATCATTCATATAATTAGATTTAAGGCAATGACGAAAAAGGTGAGCTATATATTCAGGGAGGAGACTGTATACGATACTGACAGCTTCTACTGGGATGTTGGTAAATAAAGATACCAGTCCAAACTAGCAAGATTGTATGTCTTTAAGATCGAGATGTTTTTCAATTTTTCAATAAAGTGGTTTGAATTCTTAATGTAAGTCTCAGGTTTTCTGATATGTCCTTTTAGGAAGCTGGAGAAATGTTTGGACAATAAATATGAAGGAGAATTTTTTCCGTCAACGATTGGGTGTAGAAGAACTCCGCTTCTGTGGACTTTCAGGGGTGCCATACAATCGTTGCGTCAATGGGTGTTGTTAGATCTGAAATAGGCGACTTCAAATTTTACATGTTCGTTTTTTTTGTAAAAACATCTTGTATATAAACTGTGAATTTTGTGAATTTAAATTAATGTATCTAAATGTCTAGCATGAATGTAAGTCAGCAAAAGGGGCAAAATAAGAGAGAAATTATTAGTGAAATATTGTAAATGAAAGAATGTGTATTATTCAGCAACATAGGGCAAAGATCGCCCTAATACTGTAAAAGCAGCATAAGCACCCGCAGGCATCACATCTAAGAAGGCATCATGACGCATACATTCCTGGAAACAAGAAGTCCCGTATGTTGATCGGTGAAGTCATCCAGCCAGAGACCAATGGATGAGACGATAAGAGAAATTCAAACTTGGAAGGGTGGCGCTCTAGGAGAGCGAATAAAACCCACGACATGGAAGTAAATGACCCTCGTTTTTTCTTGTTCCTGGATTTCTCTCCGTGTGCTCCAAGAGTTCTTCGCAGTTCAGCTCTCATTTTTGAGGGCTGACTTACGATAGGATCCAGCATGACACCGCATTAGATTAACCGCAGGCCACGATGAGAAGATCATCGAAGTAAAACCTTAGCAGAGAGATAGCGCCCATGCAAGGCGAGCACGTGTAACCCACGTGGCGATAAGATCGAGACAACCAGAATCGAAACAAAGAAGGAAGGATGGAAGAAAACCGATACAGAATAGATAAGTACTCTCACTTGTTCTAGCCCCCTTTTTGACTAACAGTGTTAAGAGAATGCAACCTAAATTTTGTAATGAAAGAAAGAGTGAAGAATTAAAGATCTATGTAAATGACTATGCTTTTGAAATCAACTTTAAGAACTTTCAGTTAGTTAGAGATTCTGTCGTAATTTATCCAAGAGAGATAAATTACGACAGAATTTATCTCTCGTATAAAATGTGCTAAAATGCCCTAATGTCCAAATGAGCTGTAATTATGAATGTATTGTATGTTGAGTTAATGAATTTGCTAATATTTTGAAATCAATGCATAATTGTTTTTAAGAGAGAGAGAGTGAATGAATGGTAGAAAATTAACATTAGATTTGATAGCAAATTTAACTTGTATGGCATTATTTATTGAGTTTAATAAATGTATTGATTTCTTATTTACATGTGTTTCTGATCATGATGACTGACCCTGACCCTTCATAAAACATCGAACCTGAGAACGTGTGTGTGTGTGCGCGCGCGCGCACGCACGCGGGAATACCTCAATTGAAAGTAGTAGGGCATGACTGCAAAATAAAATAAGCCAGAGACCCCAAGTTTCTAAGTATTTAATTTACATTGTTAGTGGCACCTGCTATTCTATGATTACCCTAAAGGCTGAGTTTATCTCTAACCTTAAGGCCCAGGCTGGCGCAAATAAAAAATAAATTTGCCTGAGTGACCAGGATAACTCATAGAATTCAGGGAATGGGTAATTTCTGGTGGCCCTTAAAACTTAAGTTACGTAAGAAAAGGCATAAGAGAAGCGAGACATAAGGTTAAGATTAATATTAATGAAGATCACATAGCAATGGTGCAACCTACTTAACAAAGAGGTACATGCGATAGAACTTGATATAGCGACTGAAATAAGAAAGGATAAAGTTAAATAAATTGCCTCGATATATTAATATCAGAGATATACGGTTGCAACAGTGTAGTGACTTCAGATTCCGTTGCAAGTCTGTGGACCAACTAGTAATATTCCGTAATAAGTTATTAGTGTCCTTGTGGTTTTTCCATGTCAGGTCCGACTCTATATGCGATATGTTGACGAATCTGATTGTAATTCTGCAATCTTGGCTATTATCGGGTCTTATCTTTCTGTTTCTAAGGCACTTTTTAATGTATCAATTCAACTATATCTTGATCTTCCTCTGGGTCTTTTTCCTGCCAACCTGGCAGAGAACACTTGTTTTGCTAATCTTTTCTCTCCCATTCTCTTTAAGAAACCATACCACCTGAAACTAGCTCTGCATTCCTGGATGCTGACAATGTAAAGTTCTTTCCTAATATCCTCGTTTTTTTATATGATAATATGCCATTGATGCCCCTAATGGATCACATTAATCCTTCTCAGGACTCTCATATCTGCAGTCTTGAGTCTTTGATCAAGTATTTTATTTCTACCCCAACTCTCAGATCCATAAGTTAAAATTGGTTTGAACACTGTCTTGTATACAGCTAATTTAGTGTTTTGGCCAATTTCTCTCTTATTCCATATAAATTTATTCAGTTGACTTCCTACCATACCAGCTTTGTTGATTCTATTGTCTATTTCCATATTTAATTTACCATCTTCACTGAAAATCGTTCCTAAGTAACTGAAATGTTTTACTTGTTCTATAGGTTCTCCATTCATAATGCAGTTGATATTTTCAACGTTTCTGCCTATTTTCATTGTCTGTCTTTTTAATGCTGACCTTCATACCATATCTTTAATTACAACAGTTATTCAATTTAGTCAGGGAATCATGCAGACTTGTAGCAGATTTATTTAGAAGTATAACATCATATGAATAAAGCAAAGAGCCGAGATTAACATCTCCAATTTTGATATCAGGCTTAATACCACTTTTCTTCATAATGTGATACATATAGATAATAAATAAGAGAGTGGATAATGCACATCCTTGTCTGACACAGGATTTAACATTAAACCACTTTCCTGTACTTCCTTCAATTCTAACTGCTGACTTACAACTCGAAGTATTGCTTGATATAATGCCCTATTATATCAAGCAATTATAACTATATATAACTGCATTTTGAGGCAGCTTCTCTCTTGGCACCTTGTCATATGCCTCCTTCAGATCTACAAAACTCAAATACAGATCTTTGTTATGTTCCCATGATTTCTCTACTATTTGTCTTAAAGTGAAGATCTGATCCTGACAGCCTCTATTTGGCCTTCTTGTTCTTCACCAAGCTTCTCTTTCACAATCCTTTTCAACCGTTTCTCAAGTATACTCGCATATATCTTGCCAGGAACACTCAGTAATGAAATACTGCTGTAATTCTCACATTAAGTTTTATTTCCCTTTTTATATATGGGTACTATGAGAGCTCTACTTCAATCATCTGGAATTAATCTCTCTATCCAGGCCTTCTGAACTATGCAGTGCAGCCACTGCATAGACAAGACTTTTATACCTCCATACTTGAGCATTTCTGGTCGAATATCATCTACTCCTGCTGCCTTTCCACATTTCAGGATTTTGATGGCTTTTTCTGCTTCAAGTATGGATATGTATTGCTGACTGCATGCCTGGTCAATGTTTTTAACTAGTGTGCTGTCATCGCTTCTTGTTTCATTTAGCAATTTTTCGAAGTAATTACTCCATACTTCAAGGATATCTTTTTCTCCTGTTTTCGAGTCACCTTTATCATCTCTAATTCCTTTTATATTTAATTCCTTTATGCATTTGTTTGTAGTCAAAATAAACTAGCAGCCTATTGGTAGAAAAATATTTTAACATGTAATGCGACAGCATATCATGACTTAAAAATGTGAATAGATATTGTACCCAGATTGCTATGGGAAGCTAATGGGTTAATTTACAATATTAAACTTAGTTCATCTCATCTTTCCTTTTATATATTTAGCTCAATTCTGATAAATGGCTGTCTGCAATATCAAACAAACTTAGTTTCATAAAAACTAGAATTTTGATAATGATAGGGTGACTAATTCTATCTGTAGCCTGTCTGTTCTCTGGCAAGAGATGGTGGGGAGGGGGGGGAGGGGGCTGAATCCACAAGACTGTAATATATAAAGTCAGAAAACTAAAACTCAGTTGAAATACTTAAAATAATAGTTCTTTACAATTTCAATAGATTATTTAACCTAGGTCTTTCCAGTTTACTGCTACCATCAGCACCAAATGTGGTTTAGATATTTATCAATTACACTGGATTAGGATATTTACAATGACCTAAGGGGGATAACTATTTCCTAAGGACATGGAAAACACAATTTTTTTTTTTTTAATGACTTTCAAGTCACTTCCATATCTGTTTAGACTTAAGTGATGAATGAAACTCATCAACAATTTAATGGAATGAAAACAGCACTTAGGAATGGATTAAATGGAAAGAACAACCAAGTGCTAGTTGGTAATCTGTTGTTAAATGATAAGTCTAAGAATTTCTTTCTCAAATTGTAGTCTATATGCAACCATATTCATATTAGGTTGGTTTTGAAGAGCAATTGGAGATTCTGGAAAAAAAAATCTCATTTATACTTTTGCACTGGTGAGTAACGTTTAAGGCATGATCTGCACAAGACCTGACTGTACATAAACGTGAATGTATTGCTAGCTGATGTATTATTATAAAAACTAACAGACATCAATCTACAAGGGTCGCCTGAAAAGTTCTTCGCCTAACAATGAAAAAACAAATTTATAATTTCAAATTTTTTTTATTTTTCAACATAATCACCCTTAAGACATTTATTCCAGCGATGCTACAGCACCATTATCCTGTTGTGCCTGTAATGGTTCTCAGTAAGATCTACAAAATACCCCTCTACAGCTGAAATCACCTCTTGATTCGAAGAAAAATGCTGACCAGCAAGGAAGAGTTTTAGTTTTGGGAAGACATAGAAGTCAGAGGGAGCGAAATCTGTGAAATAGGGTATATGTTCCAACAATTCATAGTGCAGATCCCTTAATTTTCCCATTGCCAAAACACCTTTGTGAGCAGGTGCATTGTCCTGATGAAAGACAAGTTTTTTCTTCTGCAAACCAGGTCTTTTCTCACAAATTTTTCTGTCTAGTCTGGTTAAAAGATCAGAATAATATTCCCCTGTTATTGTTTTATCCTTTCAAGATAATTAATAAACAAAATGCCTTTAGCATCCCAAAACACCGATACCATGACCTTTCCTGCTGATAGAAATGACTTAGTCATCTTTCATGCTGAACAACCGGGTTCTGTCCACTGTTTGGATTCTGGTATATAATGGTGAATCCAAGTCTCATCCATAGTAATAAATCAATGCACAAAATCAGTTTTATTTTTCTTAAAACCTCCAAGCACTGTTCAGAGATTTTCATGCAAGTGCATTTTTGATCTGCTGTGAGCAAGCACACCACGCATCTTCTTTAAAGTTTTTTCATTTGCAATTCTTCATGCAAAATATATTCTACACGTTCTTTTGAAATGCCTATAATCTCAGCAATTTCACGCAACTTTGACTTGCTGTCATCCAATACCATATTGTGCATTATAAATTATATATTTAGTTTAATCCTTTATCCAAGTGTAAGCAAACAAAGTTTGTGCCTGAGGTATCTTCAGGACTGGGGCAACTCGTGGCAAAGGTGGACTAAGTTCTCATCACTTTCCTTAGTATCCCATAATGCAAAGCACATATCCTCGTGGACATGTATAATGCTATTCATTATGGGAAGGGTCACTACCCAGAGAAGTTTCGACCTTTATTGAGGTCTCTTCAGTGGTATCCAGGAGGTGATACTAAGGTTGAAGCAATGCAGAACTCATATTTTCATATGCCAGTTGCCAAAAGGTGTGACACCTTTTGGCAACTGGTAAAAGGTGTCACACCTTATTAAATTACTCTGGATTAGAGAAAGATGTTGGAAGTTTTTTTTCCCCCCCCACTTGGTTAGACTATAAATTATATATTTAGTTTAATCCTTTATCCAAGTGTAAGCAAACAAAGTTTGTGGGGAAACTCGGAAGAAAATTTCCAACATCTTTCTCTAATCCAGAGTAATTTAATAATAAGGTGGAACACCTTTTTTTGCAATTACCATATGGAAATATGAGTTCTGCATTGCTTTAACCATGGTATCACTTCTGGGTATGGCTCCCACTGAAGAGACCTCAATAAAGGTCGAAACCGGTCTGGTAGTGACCCTTCCCACAATGCATAGCATTATACATGCCTCCAAGGAGATGTACTTTGCACTATGAGATACTAAGGAAAGTGATAAGAACTTAGTCCACCTTTGCCACGAGTTGTCCCAGTCCCGAAGATACTTCAGGCGCAAACTTTGTTTGCTTACGGTTGGATAAAGGATTAAACTAAATATATAATTTATAGTCTAACCAAGTGGGAAAAAACTTCCAACAATATCATGCACTTGATCAATGATTTCTGGTGTTGTTACACTTTTTGGATGTCCTTCATGCAGATCATCTTCAAGGCTGGTATGACCACATTTAAACTCGGCAACCCATTTCTTAATTGTCAAAAACGAAGGAGAAGAGTGCCCATAAACTTTTATGAACTTCGAATGAATTTCTTTTACCGTTAAACCTTCTTTTACAAAGAATTTTATAATCACATGATACTCAATTTTATCCATTTCAAGAGATACAGACAACACTTTTGCTTCAGATGGCTGTATAAAACAAATTACTTGATAGAATGACTTGCAATTTCACATGGATGCTTATGAGAGTGTACCAACTTGGAAAAATAAATAAATAAAAAATCGTGCTGATAGTTTCGCCATCTATGGTCGAGTCCGAAAACTTTTCAGACCACCGACGTAAATAACTGGTTATGTGAAACTTCTAAAATATAAGTTAATTCTTAAACCTTTCATTTAATTACTAACTCTGCCCAAAGAGAGCACTTTCCTAAGATTTAAAAGATATTAGTTTAATCAATTAATCTGTGTTGCTCATGTGTACATTAAACTTTCATATTTTTTAAACCTTAAAGATGTCTGTGACATATGAAATATTTCAGTCAAACTGTTGTTTTGCAAATACTGTCTTCATTTCACTGAGCTGTTTATACATGAACTGTTTATATACTTTTGCAATGACAGTACAGTCTTTAACAGATTTCAGATTTTCCTGTAATTGCTCGACAAGTCAGGCATCAATAATAACACTTTTAAAAAAGGTGATTCAGGTTTTACTTATATAGACTGAGTTTACGACCTCAATGGTAATATATGACCACCCATCAATATGATCTTTAATATGTATTCTTTCTCTGAAACACTTTGATACAAGGCAGAAAGATTTAATTTTCTGCAAGAATACATTTATATTTTAACAAATTCACACAACAGTTAAGAGCAAAGTGAATAGATATCCAGTCAGAAAACTGCAGCAGAAGATTACTTGCAATAGTTAATTATACCAAAATCTAAACAAATACTTGCACAGGCCAAAAGTGATGCAACACATATCTAATTAAGATAGCTAAAACTATACTGATTACTAACACCATGTTCCAAAATAAAAATGTGCACAAATTCACATGGAGAGAAGAGGTAAGGAATAAGAAAAGTATCATTGACTATGTTATTGTTGCTAGGTGCAGGACACCAGAGTGTACAGAGGATTTGAAATTGGAAGCGATCACTATTTAGTCTTGAATAGGATAAAATTGAATTTCATATTGAAAAGAATAATATGTAAGAAAGTTTTAAAGTGAATAAAAGTTGAGCAGCTCTCAGATGTGAGCGGTAGATTAAATTACACAAAGATTATTCAAGAAAAAATGAAAGAGTTTGAGAACAGAAACCAAACCTTGGAGATTCAGTGGCAAGCCTTGAAGAAAACCCTGATTGATTCAGCCAGAGAGGCATGTGGTGAAGTTGTTCCTGGCAAATAAGTCAGCTTTTACTCTTAGAGAATAATACAGAGACAAATGTAAGAAAGCGAAACACTGTGTAAAACTAGCTAAACAAAAGTCATGGGAGGACTTTGGCAAGAACATAGAAAATAAATATCAAGAAGGTGGCAAAATATTCTGGAGGCTGTTGAAGAAGCTTAGGAGTGGTGGAAAGAGTGCTGTAAAAGGAATTACAGATGATAAAGGTGACATGAAAACAGGAGAAAAAGATATCATTGAAGCATGGAGTATTTACTTTGAAAGATTGCTAAATGAAACAAGCAGTGATAGCAAAGTGGTAAAAAACATTCAACAGGCATACAGTCAGGAATACATATCCATACTTGAAGTTGAAAAAGCCATCAAAGGCTTGAAATGTGGAAAGGCAGCAGGAGTAGTTCAGAAAGCCTGGACAGAGGGACGAATTCCCAATGATTGGAGTAGAGCTCTAATAGTACCCATATATAAAAAGGGAAATAAAACTGAATGTGAGAATTACAGAGGTATTTTTTACCTACTCAGCGTTCCTGGAAAGATCTATGTAAGTATACTTGAGAAACGGTTGAGAAGAATTGTGGAAGAGAAGCTTGGTGAAGAACAAGCTGGATTCAGGCCAAAAAGAGGCTGTCAGGATCAGATCTTCATTTTACAACAAATAGTGGAGAAATCATGGGAATATAACAAAGATCAGTATTTAAGTTTTTTCAATCTGGAAAAGGCATATGACAAGGTTTGATTCTTTAACGATACTTGTGACATAATGATTAGAAATATATTCACATACATAAGAATAATTTGCCAAATATTTCGGTCTGAATATTACAGACCATCCTAAGTGGCTACATAAAAATAGTTTAAAAAAAAAAAAAAACAAGGTGGAATATGAACAATTCATCATTCAAACATAGAACGAGCCGCGTGATGTCATAACACTAAGTATTAAAAGAATAAACATTTTTAAAGTCATAATTAAAGATATTAATTCAGAAATTCATGTAATAATCTTAAATAACATTAGACTAATATAGGAAATTTACATTAAAAAAAAAAATTAATGTATTATCCTGATTAAACTTTCCCAAATTTTTGATATAGATATACAGTCATTACAATTCACAATTCAAGCTAGGATGTTGAAGTAAGGCCTCCACACTTTCTTTAAATAAACGTTCAAATTTGTAGCAGCATCTGTGTAGGAGGAGAGTCTTGGACCAAAGGATGCTGTGGCTTGTTTCTAATCCATGCTGAGCTAATCCAGATTTCTCGGGTTTGTTGTGTTGAATTGATGATTGATGCTCTTGAATTCTTTTTTCTATAGAACGTCCAGTTTGTCCAAAGTAGGAAAGATTACAGTTACAAGGAACTTGATACACACCAGGTAGAGACAAAGTTAAGCGTTTATCTTTAGATGAAGGAAAATGGGTGGATAATTTGTTAATAGGCGTGTATAAGTGGATGTTAAATCATATTTCTTCAGAATTCTTGAAACTGGTTCTGAAATCCCAAAAGTAAGAAATTGTAACTCGACGTATTCAATGTTTGCTGTTCTGTGTTGGATTGTAAGAATCTAAAAGATGTTGTGTACCCTTTTCGGAGAAGCCATTTAGTTTCATGTGATGTTTGATAGTCGAAAGTTCTTTCTGTAATAAATTAATTTACTCTTCTAATACTTAGTGATATGACATCACACGGCTCGTTCTATGTGTGAATGATCGATTGTTCGTATTCCACCTTGTTTTTTTAAAACTATTCCTATGTAGCCACTGAAGATGGTCTGTAATATTCAGACCAAAATATTTGGCAAATTAAATATTATTCTTGTGTAAACGTGTATATATTTCTAATTATTATGTCATCACAAGTATCATTAAAGAATCAAATTTTATTCCTTCACGGGGGGAAAACTTCACCAAAAAAAAACCAGTAAATTAGGTCAACTATCAGTAACTCAACGTAAGTTGCGAGCGAGGATCATCTTTCTAAAAAAATGCCACAACAACAAGATAATTCCTAATTTCGCTAAGATTAAGGAAACCATTAAATCTCCTGGAGCTCATAATATTTACAGGAACACCAGTTTATCTTTAATCAACTCAGAGCAGCTAAACATGATCTGGCTATAAACATTCATCAAGTTTCTGATCTCCATACCTAATCTCCACAAACTTAGAACCACATCTTTCAAACATAGTTCTGAATGTAGCTAAATGCTCTTTACAATGTCCGTATGAAAAACAGAATCAACATCTAAACCACAAATATGATGTTCTTCTTTCTAGACAAATCAAGCCGTTCCAGATAATTGGATTGTCAACGTATCCAGACGGCCTTTAACTAATAGTGAAACACTCATCCTCTCAAAAGGACATGATTTTTCTATAGTCCCTAAAAAGATTCCATATCTAGATTTTCTAGTTAACATCGAACGGAACCTCATTCATCTTTCAAGTGAAAAAGCTAATGCTCTCCATCTAGAAGTTGCTTCTTCGCTGCTTAAAGCCAAGCTTCCTCCTTCGAACATATCTCCTTCTGAAAAGAAAGCTATACATTCCTTAAGAAACAACAGTCACCTCATCATTACTAAAGCTGACAAGGGGAAAGCGACAGTAATTATGGACTCTTCAAACTACAGAAGAAAACTTTCCCTTTTACTTCGAGATCGCTCAACATACCAAGAACTCAATTACGATCCAACCAACAGACAACTAAAGAAATTAAATTCCCTGCTAGATGGATGTAGACACTATTGAGAGACAAAAAACTCATTTCGCAAGGCCTCCTAGGTTTTATGGTCTACCTAAAATATACAAGACAGATGTGCCTCTTCGCCCTATAGTGGATTGTTTATTCTCCTACTTATCGCATAGCCAAATATCTATCTAAATTATTGAAATCACACATTGGCAACTCACACTCTTTTTTGAAAAACTCTTCTGATTTCTTAAATAAATTGAAAAACATCACTTTACAACCCCTACAGATCTTATGGTTATCTTTATATATGAATGCACCTCTCAAAGAGACTTGAGAATTACTTGCTGACATCTTCCAACAAGATATTATAAAGTTATTTGATTTCGTAATGCACTCTGGATATTTCTTATGTCAAAACAAATTTTACAACCAAGTGGAAGGAACAGCCATGGGAAGTCCACTCTCTCCTGCTCTTGACAACTTTTATTTGGAACATCTAGAAGAAGTCCTGTTCTCATCTATATTCCCTCAACCATCCTTTTGGGTTAGATATTTAGACGACAACTTTGCTATATGGCCTCACAACAGAGACTCCTTACCTTCCTTTTTAAGCAGTATCAATTCCTTACATCCTCGTATAAGGTTTACCATGGAGATTGAAAAAGACAACAAGTTATCATTTTTAGACGTCCTTCTCATCCATTCACCTTCAGGTATTCTTACAACAACAGTTTACAGAAAACCAACTTTCACAGGTCGTTATATCCTCAAAGAATCTATTCATCATCCTTGTCAAAAAAATAGGAATCATAAAATGTTTAATCCGATGAGACAAAACTAATTGTTCAGCTTCTCGTTTATTACAGAAAGAACTTTCGACTATCAAACATCACATGAAACTATATGGCTTCTCCAAAAAGAGTACACAACATCTTTTCGATTCTTACAATCCAACACAGAAGAGCAAAGATTCAATACGTCGAGTTCCAATTTCTTACATTTCCAGGATTTCAGAACCAATTTCAAGAATTCTGAAGAAATATGATTTAACAGCCACTTATACACCTATTAACAAATTTTCCACCCATTTTCCTTCATCTAAAGATAAACGCTTAACTTTGTCTCTACCTGGTGTGTATCAAGTTCCTTGTAACTGTAATCTTTCCTACTTTGGACAAACTGGACGTTCTATCATCAATTCAACACAACAAACCCGAGAAATCTGGATTAGCTCAGCATGGATTAGAAACGAGCCACAACATCCTTTGGTCCAAGACTAATCCTACACAGATGTCGCTACAAATTTGAACGTTTATTTAAAGAAAGTATGGAGGCCTTACTTCAACGTCGTAACTTGAATCGTAATGACTGTATATCTATATCAAAAATTTGGGAAAGTTTAATCAGGATAACACATTAATTTTTTTTTTAATGTAAATTTCCTATATTAGTCTAATGTTATTTAAGATTATTACATGAATTTCTGAATTAATATCTTTAATTATGACTTTAAAAATGTTTATTCTTCTAATACTTAGCGATATGACATCACGCGGCTCGTTCTATGTGTGAATGATGAACTGTTCATATTCCACCTTGTTTTTTTTTAAAACTATTCCTATGTAGCCACTGAAGATGGTCTGTAATATTCAGACCAAAATATTTGGCAAATTAAATATTATTATTGTGTAAACGTGTATATATTTCTAAAAAGAGAGAAGCTATTCAATACGCTACAGTTATATGGTGTCGATGGAGCATTATATCAAGCAATACTTAGTTTTTATTTGAGTTGTAAGTCAGCAGTTAGAATTGAAGGAAGTACAGGAAGATGGTTTAATGTTAAATCTGGTGTAAGACAAGGATGTGCGTTATCTCATCTGTTATTCGTTATCTATATGGATCACATTATGAAATAAAGTGGTATTAAACATGATATCAGAATTGGAGATGTTAATGTCAGCTCTTTGCTTTACGCAGACGATGTTATACTTCTAAATAAATCCGCTACAAGTTTGCAAGATTCCCTGACTAAATTGAATAACTATCGTAATAGATATGGTCAGCATTAAAAAGACAAAGACGATAAAATAGGTAGAATTGTTGAAAATGTCAACTGTGTTGTGAACGGAGAACCTGTGGAACAGGTAAAACATTTCAGCTACTTAGGCATGATTTTTACTGAAGATGATAAATTAAATATGGAAATAGACAACAGAATCAACAAAGCTGGTATGGTAGGAAGTCAATTGAATAAATTCATATGGAAGAAGAGAGAAATTAGTCGGAACACAAAATTAGCTTTATGCAAGACAGTGATCAAACCAGTTTTAACTTATGGATCTTAGAGCTGGGTCAGAAGTAAAACACTTGACCAAAGACTAGAGACCACAGATATGAGAGTCTTGAGAAAGATTAGAGGTGTGAACAGATGGCATCAATGGCAATATCATATTAAAAACATGGATATCAGGAAAGAACTTGAGCTAATCTCAGGTGGCATGGTCACTTAAACAGAATAGGCGAGGAAAGATTAGCAAAACAAGTGTTCTCTGCCAGGTTGGCAGGAAAACGACCCAGAGGAAGACCAAGATATAGGTGGATTGATATGGTACAAAGTGCCTTAGAGGATAGAAATATAAGATCTGATAATGTTGGAGTCTTGACAAATAACAGACTGATTTGGAGGAAAATTGTAGAGGAAGGTAGTAATGATGTAAATTTTTCATGTAGTGCTATCATATCCTGTCCAACCCTTTAGGGTACATGTCAGGAATTTGATGATGAAAACTACACTGGATGAAGAACTTTGGTTTTAATTCAACATACCATAACACAACAATGTGACTACTTATTTATTGCCATTTTCCCTTTTCAATTTTATAATTATCTTATGAAAAGTTTACACTAGCTAAAAATAAACATTTTTAATGATATATTAAAGTAACATCTTGTTTAAAAATGTGTATACCAACCTTTTGATTTCTTAGTGCTTCTATTTCTTTTTCGAGCTGTGTGCGAACTTTTTTCTCCATTTGTAACCTGCGTTCGCTTGCCAACTGCAAATTAGCCAGTGCTCTCTGTAACTGAGAAACACGTTCCACATAGGCTTGTTTCTTGCGAGACTGCAATTAATTTGTAAAGTTAAGTATATAATTTTTCAAAGCTTCACTCAATTTCATGAATAAGGTAAAATTTAAATGTTCACAATTCAACGTTCTCTCATATGAATGTTTTCTAAAGCTCACGTAAAGATGTTGGAAGTTTATTTTGTACTTGGTTAGACTATAATAAATTTAGTTTAATCCTTTATCCAAGTATGAGCAAACAAAGTTTGCGCCTGAAAATATCTTCAGGACTGAGGAAAGGTAGTGCAACACCAGACAACTCGCAGCAAAGGTGGACCAAGCTATCATCAAGCGATCTCTCCATTGCTTCTGCCTTGGTATCTCCACCTCTGGGCCTGGCTCCCACTGACAAGACCTCAATAAAGGTCGAAACCAGTCTGGGTAATGGCCCTTCCCTTAATGCATAACATTATACATATCTGCAAGGAGATGTGTTTTGCATTATGGGAGATACTGAGATAGGAGTGTTGGTAACTTGCTCCACCTTTGCAACGAGTTGCCCTGGTGTTGTACCACCTTACCCCAGTCCTGAAGATACTTTCAGGCACAAACTTTGTTTGCTCACACTTGGATAAAGGATTAAGCTAAATTTATTATACTCACGTAAAGATAAAATGTATACAGCTGATTAGGCTTCTGATCTAATTCTCAACCCTAATTATTGTGTAGCTGGTATTGGTCACCGAATAAATAAAGATGAGCTGAAAATGTGAACATGGCTGACCAAATTGTATGATTCATTCAACAAAACTTCATGATTTAACTGCGATAACAAACTATGGAAAAATCATAAAGGCTACTGTCGATAAACAAACAATACTTGATGTTCCATTTATCAGCAAATGTAACAAGTATGCTTGTCAACAGGTATGTTTTGGCATACTGAAGAGAATGCTAGTAAGTTCACAAAAATTAAGCTCTTGAATAGGAAGCAAGTTTGAAAACAAAAACAGCTTTCAAATTTTCTAAGAAGGGAGGCATGAACCTAGGTACTGCTAAACCTAGATTTGCCTCTTTATGATCTATTTTATCTTGACATTTCCTTGTGGCACTATTTTCACTTGTAATCATCAATGATCTCCCAATTCTAACAATTACTCTGACTTTTGATTATTTATCTCTGAAAGCTGACTACAATCCAAAAATACCAGGATTTATATATATTTTATTTTTAAACAGATTAAATGAGTAGAGGTGAGAGAGAAAAATAGAAACACTATTTTAAGTAAACCACACAGGTGCATAACATGAGAGAAATACCAATAAACATGGCGAGAGAGAAAATCTATACATTAAAACGCTAACGTATCTCTTCATTGTTGGACGTGTGCACACGTTCAAGATCTTGTGAATGCCAAAGTTGTATAGCAGTGCAATAACAGTCCGAGAGATTATAACTGAGATTAGTTTTGAAATGTACTGGATTGAGGATGATATCTTTAGATTCTACCATGTTTCTTTCCAGTTCATCATAGCATCAAAATTTTCTAATTTGTTCCACATGATGTGATATGTGATAGTTTTAGTCATTAGCATGAGCAGAACCGAGGGAGTGGTTAGACAGAGCGCTGGCTCTAGTTCTGCCATATGAGATGTCCTTCTCTTATGTTCTTCTAGACATAACTCGATGGATTTTTCAGTCTGACCAAAATAAGGCATTTTCCAGTTGCACAGTAAATGCCTGGATATTTTCGGTTAAATTTTTGTTTGGGCACACTGAGTAAGGAATGGTGCTTGAGCAGAGGAGCAAAAGAAGTCCAGATGCTAAATTTTTTGAGAACTTTAGCTAACTTAGGTGAAATGGTAGAGATATGTAGCCTTTTTCATTATTTCTATCTTCAATATGGCGAGGAGGTGGATGGAATAGTAGCTTTCTAACTTTGTTTTCAATAACCATTTTTGCTGAAAGGTTTTAAGAAAAGGCTGCAAAATGGATATTTGACATAACAAGAGATCTCATGTGGCAGAACAACAGCACTCTGTCCCACATCCTCAATTCTGCTGACACTAATGACGAAAAAAAAAAAAAAAAACTATTACTCACCCAGTCATGTGGAACAAATCAGAAAATATCTTTCAATGCTATGATGAACTGGAAAGAAAAATTATAGAATCTAAAGAAATCATCCCCAATCCAGTACATCTCGACTCTAACCTGAGTTATAATTTCTCGGACTGTTATTGCACTATTATCCAACTTTGGCATTCAAGAGCTCTTGAATGCATGCACACGCCCAACAATGAAGAGATATACGAACACCTTCTTAATACATTAGCATTTTAATGTATAGATTTTTCTCCCACAATGTTTATTGGTATTTCTCTCATTATGCACTCTAAGTCTTCTAAGAAGATGAAAATAGTTCTGTAGTTTACTTAAAATAGTGTTTCTATTTTTTATCTATTAGCTTCTAGTAATTTAATTTGTTTCAAAAATAGGTCTCTCAGCTGAGTCAATCAGTTATATCATATATAATCTGACTCACAAACAAAAGGCTGCAAGACTTATAGCACATTAGTGCCAAGTGTAGGTGGTAAGAGAGTAAGAAATATGTATGTTTTTAGAATGGTCATTGGGAACTGTTCCAGAGAATAAAGTAGATGGAACGAAAGAAGTTGTTTTGATAAGTTTGGAGATAGATGGTAAATGAATATTGACAACAGCTAACAGTTTTGGATGAATGATAAGCAACTCAGCAGAGTACTGGCCATGAAAGTACCTGCAGAAGCTTAAGTCTTCTAGCAAACATTTTTCTGTATGTGTAAGTGAGAGAAGCTGGTAATACTGTGCAAAAGGAGGTCATCGATCAATCTTATTGCTCCCTTGTGAATAGCATCAAGCAATGCTAGTGAGGTTTTGAGTACACTATCCCAAACAGTAGGTATTTCATATTTGGATGGATTTATATTGTACAGGTGAAAAGTAGTGTTGTGTGCAAAAAGTACACCGACTTTTTTTTTGGCAGCTGCAGAAGCCATGCCTGAAATGTGTTTGTACCAGGAAAGGCTGCATCCTCAGCAGCCTTTCATTGCAAGAAGAGAAATATGAAAAGAGCTTAAAAGTCTTATAAGCTGAAAAAAGCTTATAAGACTTTTTTTTTTACGAACTTTTTTCTCCTAAGTTTATACAGTTCTGTACTCTGGCAGAAATATGGTCCCATAATCATGCATTCTGAATTATTTGGTGTGACTAAAATACCTCTAAAATCATTTATTTTATCTGCTTTATCTTTTCCTAACTGCATACCTCAAGGATATTTAGTACTTCCATCAAAAATTTTGCAAATTCATGATATTCATTCTTTGATGTTTATCGTTATCATCTCCAATTATTCTTATGGTGCACTTTATTTTTAAATGTTTGTCTGCAGTTTCTGAAACATTTTCAAATTATATTTATTTTCTATATTCTCAATAAAATTTTCTGTCTTTTCAGGTACTTCCACTTGGCATTCTTACATCTTTTTTCTCCTATATTTTTTAAAAGGCATAACAGATACGTTATGGGCAGAGGAGTGAAAGAACTACTTGTACTACTAACATGCTTTCTCATCAGTATCTATGAATTTTTCTCTTCAGCTTGTCGTTTACTTTCTGGTTCTCCAGAAATACAGAAAACATTTGTTATAGTGAATACCTAGGAACCAGAGAAATAATTTCTTGTGGTGGAAAGTTCACTGCAGTGAATTTAGGGGGAAAAAGATTATTTCATGGGAATGGGACGGGAAATAATTAACCGGAAAACAATTCTAGGAACCAGAGAAATAATTTCTTGTGGTGGAAAGTTCACTGCAGTGAATTTAGGGGGAAAAAAGATTATTTCATGGGAATGGGACGGGAAATAATTAACCGGAAAACAATTCTAGGAACCAGAGAAATAATTTCTTGTGGTGGAAAGTTCACTGCAGTGAATTTAGGGGGAAAAAAGATTATTTCATGGGAATGGGACGGGAAATAATTAACCGGAAAACAATTCTAGGAACCAGAGAAATAATTTCTTGTGGTGGAAAGTTCACTGCAGTGAATTTAGGGGGAAAAAAGATTATTTCATGGGAATGGGACGGGAAATAATTAACCGGAAAACAATTCTAGGAACCAGAGAAATAATTTCTTGTGGTGGAAAGTTCACTGCAGTGAATTTAGGGGGAAAAAAGATTATTTCATGGGAATGGGACGGGAAATAATTAACCGGAAAACAATTCTAGGAACCAGAGAAATAATTTCTTGTGGTGGAAAGTTCACTGCAGTGAATTTAGGGGAAAAAAGATTATTTCATGGGAATGGGATGGGAAAATTAAAGGAAATGGCATGGGGGGGGGGACAGAAGAAATAGCAGAAAATAGAACAATGGAAATATCACACACTGATGACAGAACACAAAGGATTAGCAGGAACCATGCATAGAGTACAAATGCAAATGGGAGACATAACAAAAAAGAGACCTGAAAAGTATGAAATTCTAAAAATAAAAATCTAGAATTAACATTTGAATTTTGAAATACTATGTTGGATTATATTAATATCACTTACTTGAAATCTTCATAATAAACTAAATATATACACACAGCCTGTACAATTAAAATCAAAAATAGCTTGAAACTTCAGCAATCAGTAAACTTTATAATTGGTCACCTAAAATTACAAAGAGGAAGAGACCATGGATATCTTAACTTGAGAGAAACCAGTCTATGCTGTTTTCAAAATTATATCTAACTCCAAAAGATTTTTTGTTTTACCCATTGTAATCAACGCTATTCACGATTACAGAGCAGCAGCATTCTTAAATAGTTGTGCAAACAAGTGATGAACATTAATCATAATTAGTCAGCTTAGGGAACAGGAAAAGTGACTGACAACTGGTGTGAACAAGTTGATCAGTCACTTCTTAACTGGACAGAGACCAATGATGGACAGCTGGCATAAAATGATACTGCTCTTTTAGAACCGTAAATTAAAGAAATATGACACAATATTTCTTTAATTTGAAGTTTTAATAAAAATTTATTAAGCTTGTAAGGATCATAGCTCATTCTGCATTTGAAAGATTCTTTATCTGTAAAGTAATAATTATGGATTTTGATTTAGAGGGTATATTATGGTAGCTGGCCTGGTTGACTGAGTGGTTAGTGTATCCGCTCTCCAGCCAGAAGACTGCAGGTTCGAATCCCGCTGTGGGAATGGATGTTTGTGATTGTCTGTGAAAATACTAGTGGTAGTGGACTGTAGTTGCGGTTTGTTGTAGTTGGTGAATTTGAGTGGTGGAGAGACAGAGTAGGCGCCCTCCCTCAATGAGTCTTTGGACTCCCTGGAGGTGTTATGTAATAATAATAATATCGTAAAAGTGGCTAAAGCAGCTCATGAGATGACTCGGTTGTTGAAGAATATCCTGAGGACCAGAGAGGAGGTTATTATCTCTTTATCGAGCCTTGATAAAATCCCATCTTGACTACAGTGTGCAGATCTGGGCACCAGGGTTTCTTGGTGATTGGGAAAAGGTAGAGAGGATCCAGAGATGAGTGACCAAGATGGTAGCAGGTTTATAGAATAAATCTTACGAAAACAGGGTGAAGATTTGTGGGTTACAGAAACTGGTTGATAGGTGGAAATTTCCTCTGAATTTTACAAGATTCAGAGGAAATTTTGCAGAACAGTTCTGGTGATGGGAAAACAAAGAGCACCCATGAAAACTGAGTAAGAGTATAGTTAGCAAGGGTATTAGAAGTAGGTTTTTTTTGCTTGGAGAATAGTGAATGAGTGGAACAGGCTGCCATGATGTTTAGGACCTCCCTCGATGAGTCTAAGGACTCCTTAGAGTAGTCTGTAATAATAATAATTATTATTATTTCATGAAAGAGTCTATATTTGTATTTAACATTAAATAAAATGGCTATTCCCTGTTCCTTTAGATCTAAGTTTCATTACCAAAGTGGCAAGGTCCCAGCCACCACCCCAGAAATTCACATTTTTTTATTCCACAAAAGCAGATGAACCAGTCAGAGAATACCTGCTTTGAAAGGCATAACAGGTTATGTAGATAAGATTAACTATCATATCATGACATTCAAAAAGTTTATATGAAGCTAAAGTTCTTGATGATGACAGGTCATTGAAGCTATGAAGTTCCAATTTCAAATTATGCATTCTCTGCTGCTAATTGGTTCTTTGTAAAAAATAGAAGTTGCTCACAGAATTTCTGCATCTCAGTATTAAAATGTCATTTTGCTGGAAAGAGCCCAGACTGGAAAGAAATGTTAAATGTGAAGAATGGTGCAGAAATTTGAAGGTCAATTAGCTGGTGTCATAGAGAAATGACAGGGTTTTATCCTCCTAGAAACTGACTTTTCATCCCAAAAAACAGGCAACTAGCCAGAAGAATAGATGCAATTTAAAGACTACCAAAAATACAAATAGGATTAAACTGCCCTGTCATAAGTAGTAACCCAATTGTGAGAGGCCATTGAGCCTAATAGGAAAGAGAAGACAGTAAAAGTTTTAACTTACCTCTTCTTCCAATTTTACTACATTAGCTTGAGCATTAGTTAATGCATTATCTAAGATATCAATGTGATTTCTTTGTTCTTGGAGAGTTGCTCTCTGAGCCTGTAACTCTATTTCTTGGCGATCTTTTTCTGACAGAAGTTCTTTGTCTGAAAGTAGAAATTCAAATGCAATATCAGAAATACACTTTGTTTTTTATATAGATAATATTTTTTATACTTTATATAATTAAAACTTTAAGAAAGCGTATGTTTGGAATTCAAAACAAACAGTAATAATTTATGAAATAAGAATGCAAAAAAGAAAATAATTCAACACAAATACTTTTTGAACTGCAGATTATTTGACGTAATTTTCAAGTTAGTACATGGGAACAGCATTTCATCTCTATCTTCATCATTCTTATTTCATAAATTATTTCTCTATTCCCACTAATTCTCATCCATTTACAAATGGATATTGCATTTACAGTTAAGCGAGACACAATCGCATTACATTAAATTAAGTTTGCACTAATTTAATTCTGCAACTAATTTCAAAATGCCATAAAGCAGGTTACTGTTCTTGTTCAAAGAAATGATTACAAATTTCGTCCAATCTCTCAATGTTTCTTGTGCCCAGATACCCACCACAGGATACGCTGGAAGAAGGCCACTCTATTGCACTGTAGCAAATATTTTTGAAGCATATATCCTAAGATCTTCAAGCCCAACAGTTCAGTCAACGAGAAAGTGACATTTAGGACTCTAGGACTGACTTTGGTTGCCTTTCTTCAACCTCGTTTGCCCCGTGTTCAATCTTTATTTAATTATATGTGCATGCACATATAATTGTTTATGTGATCCCTGATGATGGCGATGTAACATTGCCAAAATATAGGAAAGCATTAATTAAGTTTTTTAATTAATATTTGAGTATATGATGTTATTTCCAGAAAAATAACAGTTATTAGTAAAGAGCAGAGTACTCTTCTGACATTTCTCTTAAAAAGCTAGAGTCTGTGTTTCATTGGATGTATCTAAGTTCTGTGGTACATTTCTATGAAGTAATCCCAACTCAATAGTTTAACTGTAAAAGGATGTTGAGTAGCCGTTGCTCATGTTATTGAAGGTTTAGTAGGGATGGTGGGGGAGGGGAGGTATAATGGAAGAACACCCATATAAATATCTATAGAAGAGCCAATGCAGAAGCTGACCATCTATGACATGGTAGTTGACTCTGTGAGAGATTGTCAATCAACACTAAACAACAACTATTTTCTGAACATCATCAAGAATTTAGAGAAAGTTAAGTGCACCACCCCAAATGTGAGAGCAGTGTTCGAAGGTTGGACAGATTTGGAATCTATACAGAGTAGGCAATGGACAGATGAAAAAAAAAAAAAAAAGTCGAAAGTTTTTTCTGTAAGCTAAAGATGTGCCATAAAAGTGAGGTGATTGTGATATGAAAGACTAGAAGCAAGTCAGTCCAAGAAGACAGATTTGGTCTTGAGTATTAAGTTGAACATTTTTTTTTTTTGCAAGGAAAAAAAAAAAGAAAACTATTTTAGTAGCATTGAAGGCGACTAGGTTATTATTTCCTCACCGAAGAATGCTGCAGAAATCAGTTTAGAGCACATGCAGGTAATCTTGAAGCTTGAGCATTGTGATGTTTACTTAGTGACTTCAATGTCAACAACCTGGCATCCCTTCTCCTGTTTCAGTGACCAAGTTAAAAGGGGGGATACTAAGATACGTATACCATAGGTAATGACATAGCCCTAAACTGTTCATCTATCCAAGAATAACACCCTTATCCTCCCAATCTCTCTTGACCTTTTCTTTCATTTTTTCACCAGTTTTCATTCCAGAGGTATACCAAGAGCATCATTTCTTCACCTCGACTCTGCCTATAACCAAGTCCAAGCCTTCCTTTACTATAAAAATGAGTAGTTTACTTTTTCACGTCCTTTGCAATTATGATAGTGCTGAATGGGATAATGATTACCATTTCAATTTTCTACAACAACACATCTGATATGACTAAATAATTCTAGCAGGAATGAAAGTCTTCAACCTCCATTTCATTTACTACAAGCCAAGGGAAAAAAAAGAAGCATAATCTCAAGTGGCTCAAGACCAAAACTATGGCCTATAGCACTCAGCCTATGTTGCAACTAACAATATTTGCAAAAACAAAACTGATTTTGGAAGATCCGAATGCAAAAACATTTCCTCCCAGGGCCACTCTGCTCTTCCATGCTTTCACTTTTCTTAAATATGGCTAGTACCATTTTAATAATTATCCATTCACTCAACAACAAGGTAAACCATCCCACATTACCTTTCCCCTCCAAATGTTGTATATTTGTGAAAAACTTTTTTCACAAATAAACAATGTCAATATTTTTAAAAATTTTTTTAAATTGCTAATTTAGAAACAAAGAATTTCCTAAATTAGCAATTTAAAAAGTTACTAATAATTCAAAATGCTAAACAATGTGATATTCCAATTCATATATATAAAAATTATTTTTATATGAACTCAGAACGAACTCCTTATCAAATGCAAAATTCATTCTATGACAATTTAAGTTTTATAATGTAACTGTTGCTAATATGAAACTGAAGACTTACTCTGAGATAAGAGTTGAGCAATTAGGACTTCTCTTTTGCTCAATTCCTTTTTCAATTCTGAATCTCCAACAATATCTGTAATCTGAAGAAATAAAAAGAATTTAAAATATTTAAATACATTAAATAATTTTTAAAATTTTAAAATGTTTGCCTGTGAAGTATCTTCATGACTAGACTACTTGTACATAGAGGCTAATGACGGCATATCAATTGCCTTAGTATCCCATAATACAAGACACATATCCTTATGGACATGTATAATGTTATGCATTATGGGAAGGGCTAACCCAGACTGGTTTTGACCTTTATTGAGGTTTCATTGGTGGGAGCCAGACCCAGAAGTGATACCAAGGTCGAAGTAATGCAGAAGTCATATTACCATATATAAGTAGTCAAAAGGTGTCGTACTTTATTGCTAAAATACTCTGGATTAGAGACAGATGTTGAAAGTAACATACTAAGGCAACTGATGTGGAGTCATTAGCCTCTATGCACAAGTAACCCAGTCGTGAAGTTATCTCACGTGCAAACTTTGTCTTCTTATACTTGGATAAAGGGTTAAATGAAGAATATAATTTCTTGGCATATTTAATTTATAGTTTAACCAAATAAAAATATTTTCAACATCTATCTCTAATCCAGAGTATTTTATTAATAAGATGTGACACCTTTTGACTACTTGTATATGGAAATATGATTTCTGCATTACTTCAACCTTGGTATCACACTTCTGTGTCTGGCTACCACTGATGAGACCTCAAAGGTCAAAACCAAACTACTACCCAGTGCATAGCATTATACATGTCTAAGGATATTTACTTTGCATTATGAGATACTAAGGCAAGTGATGTGATGGCATTAGCCTCCAAATACAAGTAGCCCAGTGGCGAAGTATATTCTTGGTTTAATCCTTCATTTTAACCTTTATCCAAGTGTAACACTTGAATAAAGGATTAAACCAAGAATATAATTTCTTGGCATCGTTAATTTATAGTTTAACCAAGTGAAAAAACTTTCAACATGATCAACAACAATATCAAAGGGAAAGAGAGAAAAATCAGCTGCAAGATGGAAAGACCAGCAAGCTGGAATAGGCATATGTTTAATCCTTGATGAGAAGATCCCTACAATAGAAAATGTTTCAACCAATATTATGGCCCACTTGAATGATTTTTTTTTTTTTTTTTAAATTCAAAATTAGAGAGTTTCTAATCACAAACTAGAACAGGCTACTTTGCCAAATGGATTTTGGCAATCATTTTAGAAATTATGGACTTTACAACCATGTTATAAAAAAGTATTTTTAATTTCCCGGCATTTCAACCTTCTGGAGTATATACAAACACAAAGGACAAGCTGAGTTACATTTCACACAGTATGCTAAAGAGACTATGATATGATCAACAGTTATTCTACTGGCATGACCTCTAGTGAAAATATAATTTAAAAAAAAAATTCAGATAAAATGAATTAATTATTTAGAAACTATTGTACATCAAAGCTAAATTCTATTTAGGATAACATAAGAGAAACATTCTTTCATATAGATAGTTTTCTTACAGTAACAATGATGTCCTAATTTAGAATGACAATTGTTATATTAGATTTGAGATTCTGGATTATTACAGTCCTGTTTATAGTTAACTCTTAGGGAGAAAGGTTCTGTGGGTAGAATATGTGCCTTCTGTATGCTTGGGATTTTTAGACCATCCTTATTGTTCAGATTAGGGTGGTTGACAAGAATCTCACAGGCTTTCGTAAATTTACGTTCATACCATGTTTTGGTGTGATGTAAACAAATAGTGCTTTTCCAGTCAATTCTATGTCAAGTGTTTAGGGCATGATCAGAAAAGCCAGCTTCACCATAGTTATTATATTTAATGTGTCGTTTATGTTCCTTTTGTCTGATAGGAATGGTGCATCCTGTTTCCCCTATATATGGTAGATTACAGGTGCAATAATACGGTATACTCCAAGGTGGGCCAGCGGAGGGAGTGGGTCTTTAGATGAGTTCAATAAGCTTTTTAATTTTGCAGGAGGTTTAAAGATGGCTTTGAAGTTGTATTTCAGTAGTATTCTGTTTATTTTATCTGATGCTCCCTTTAATGTAGGGAATGGTTATAGTTTTATTGTAGTCTTTGTAACGGTTATAGTTTTAATGTATCTTTGTTTTTTATTGAGGTCATATAGAGAATTTTGTTAATAGTGTTTTGGCTGAAACTGTTTTTTAGGAAGGTATTGCTAATAACTTTAAATTCATCTTAAGCTTGTTAATTGGAGCAAGTCTGTGTTTTAGAGTATTAATGACACCTAGTTTTTGTGTTGGGTGGTGATGGTAGGAGTTTATGTGTCGGTTTCCAGTCAAGTCCATAATTTCTAAAATGAATGCTGATTACCATGTAACACTGAAAGAAAGGATTTTGGCAAAGTAGCCTGTTCTGGTCCCATGTTCTTCTGTGGTCTTTAAATTTCCTTTTTTATACTAATTTGGCAATGAACTATTATTAACAATTTTGTTTAGGTATTCTGCTTACTGAAAAGGAGACTTGCTTAATCAAAGCCAGGTAACAGACTTACCTTGCTTTGGTAAATGACTGCAATTTCTGATCCAATTCCAATCTTTGCTTACTAGTAATGTGCCCTGTTATTCGGAATACATCTCAATACCAAATGAATGAGATATGTTATTCTTGTTGAGAGGCTTATACGCTGGTTAAACATGATAACTAATATTTAAGGAATTGACAGCGTATACTAGAAATATAGATTAAATAAACTTTAATATATACTTTCCGATATTTTGGCGAACGTCACGTTGCCATCTTCTTGGGAACTTACGACAAAGACACGTGCACACAAGTACTAATAACAGCAAATGAGACTGAAGCTAGGAAGCTAGTGTTTTCCTAAAGTCCTGATTGTGCCCCCTGGCAGGCTATATTGGTAGTTCTTGGCCTTTGGGCTGAAGTTCTTCTGATAAAAGTTTCCCAAATTTGGGGCAGTCTCATGCATCCAAATTTGTTGAGGTTTGGCATGTTCCTAAGGGCTGAGGCTGATTCCATGAATAGTCTTTCATACTTGAACTTGCTGCGGTGTATTACTGTGGCATTCTTCCATCTTATTCTGTGGCGAGTATCCAGAGCGTGGTCTGCAAGCCCAGAGTGGCTGTACTGGTGAAATCGGATGTAATCCTTGTGTTCTGAGATTCTGATATTTGCTGTCCTGCCTGTTTGGCCAACGTAGGACAGTTTACAGCTGCAAGGGACCTGGTATACACCAGGTAGGTCTAAGGGAAGTGGTTGGTCTTTGGTGGAGCAGATAAGGGATGCCAGTTTTCTATGTGGTCTGTAAAAAGTGGTCAAGTCATGTTTTTTTAAGATTTTATTGATTTTTTCCGAGGTGCCTCGGATGTAGGGAATGGTGATGGATTTAGAGTAATCTTTATTGTGAAGGGGAGGGGGTGGTGGGTTGTGGATAACTGGGTTAAGTATTTTTTGGATTTTTTGGAGGGGGTAGCCGTTGGCTGAGAAAGTGTCACGGATGCGATTTAGTTCAGTGGTTAGGGCTTGATCATTAGAACAGATTATTTTTGCCCTGTTGAATAATGTTTTAATAACTCCATATTGTTGTGAGGGGGGTGGATTGTTGGTGAATGTATCTGCCTGTATGGGTGGGTTTTCTATAGACTGAGAAAACCAAGGTTCCACCAGGTTAGCGGGTGACTAGTGTGTCTAGGAAGGGGAGGTTATTGTTTTCCTCTTTTTCCAGGGTGAATTTGATTCTAGGGTGTTGGTTGTTTATGTGTGTTAGGAAGGAGAGGAGTGAATCCAGGACATGTGGCCAAATGGCGAAAACATCATCAACGTACCGAAGCCATATGGTAGGTTTTTGTGGGGCTGAGTTTAAGGCTTTCTTTTCAAACGTCTCCATGAAGAAGTTGGCCAAGGGTGGGGAAAGTGGTGAACCCATGGCTGTCCCCTCTATCTGTTTGTAGAATTTTTCCTGCCAAACGAAATAGCCTGAGTTCATTGTAAACTGAAATAGGGCTGAGATATCGGGAGGAAATTTAGCTTGGATTAGCTCTAAGGTTTCTTTGAGGGGGACATTCGTGAATCGGGAGGAGACATCAAAACTGACAATTATGTCATTATGTTGGAGTGTAAGGTTTTCTATACTGGCTTTGAAGTGGCCTGAGTTTTTTATGTGTGATGGTGTATTGCCAGTATAGTGTGAGAGCGCTTTGGCTAAATGCTTGGCTAGTTTGTAAGTGGGGGAATCAATGCCATCCACTATGGGACGTAATGGCACATTTTCTTTGTGTATTTTTGGGAGCCCATATATGCGGGGGGGGGGGGGTTAGAGTTATAGGGTTTTAGTCTGTTGGTAATCTCCACAGGCCAAGAAGTGACCTTCTTAAGGAGCCTTAGGAAAACGCTAGCTTCCTAGCTTCAGTCTCATTTGCTGTTATCAGTACTTGGGTGCAAGTGTCTTTGTAGTAAGTTCCCAAGAAGATGGCAACGTGACGTTCACAGAAATATCGGAAAGTATATATTAAAGTTTATTTAATCTATATTTCTAGTATACGCTGTCAATTCCTTAAATATTAGTTATCATGTTTAACCAGTGTATAAGCCTCTCAACAAGAATAATGATCATCCACGGAGATCTCTTCGCACGCAAGGCCCGCCATTACGGCAAACTGAAGCTGAAATTATCCAGACAACTTAACCGTCTGGCATTCCTAAAACGCTGCTGGGATAATCAAGTCATCCCGAACTGTTTTAAATTTAAACACTGCTTCATCTCACAGAAAGCTCTCTGTATTTACAACCGTGCTAGCCAGGCATTACTTCAGGAGCAAATTACCGCTACACGCGGTTCCCTAGCCGACATAAACAGAGCTATTTCAACGCTAGAAAATGAGCTTTCACTTACGCTGAATCACGAGCTTTGGTCGGTCCTACATGACGTCTCATGTACGGCAGCTACAAAAGAATTTGAACGAGTACGGAGCCGACATATCAACAAGTTTGATAAATTAATAAAGAACTCTGAGTCCAAACCTAAACTACAAACCAACACTGTTGTTAACCTTTCGTCAGTTACCTTAAAGCCAGAAGCACTCCACGCTCTGTCACGTGGTCACAACTTCGCCATTGCTCCTAAGAAATTACCGGCCGAGGAATTAATGATCCAAATTGAACGCGGGATTCGCCAACTTCCAAACCACATCGCCAACGATATTAGATTGGATGTAGCCTGTGTTCTCAAGAAAGCAAAACCTCCAAAATCCAACATATCCATTAGTGAATACAAGGCACTACAAGAATTGAAGAGAAACAAAAAAAATAGTGATCACCAAAGCGGATAAGGGGAACGGCACTGTGGTATTCAATCTTAAAGACTACACAGGTAAGCTCAAGGCTTTATTATTAGATCGTTCCACTTACCTCCCCATTGATTACAATCCCACCAACTCACAAATTAGAAAACTCCATAGGCTCCTTAAGAAGGTCACTTCTTGGCCTGTGGAGATTACCAACAGACTAAAACCCTATAACTCTAACCCCCCCCCCCCGCATATATGGGCTCCCAAAAATACACAAAGAAAATGTGCCATTACGTCCCATAGTGGATGGCATTGATTCCCCCACTTACAAACTAGCCAAGCATTTAGCCAAAGCGCTCTCACACTATACTGGCAATACACCATCACACATAAAAAAACTCAGCCCACTTCAAAGCCAGTATAGAAAACCTTACACTCCAACATAATGACATAATGGTCAGTTTTGATGTCTCCTCCTTATTCACGAATGTCCCCCTCAAAGAAACCTTAGAACTAATCCAAGCTAAATTTCCTCCCGATATCTCAGCCCTATTTCAGTTTACAATGAACTCAGGCTATTTCGTTTGGCAGGAAAAATTCTACAAACAGATAGAGGGGACAGCCATGGGTTCACCACTTTCCCCACCCTTGGCCAACTTCTTCATGGAGACGTTTGAAGAGAAAGCCTTAAACTCAGCCCCACAAAAACCTACCATATGGCTTCGCTACGTTGATGATGTTTTTGCCATTTGGCCACATGGCCCGGATTCACTCCTCTCCTTCCTAACACACTTAAACAACCAACACCCTAGAATCAAATTCACCCTGGAAAAAGAGGAAAACAATAACCTCCCCTTCCTAGACACACTAGTCACCCGCCAACCTGATGGAACCTTGGTTTTCTCAGTCTATAGAAAACCCACCCATACAGGCAGATACATTCACCAACAATCCACCCCCCTCACAACAATATGGAGTTATTAAAACATTATTCAACAGGGCAAAAATAATCTGTTCTAATGATCAAGCCCTAACCACTGAACTAAATCACATCCGTGACACTTTCTCAGCCAACGGCTACCCCCTCCAAAAAATACTTAACCCAGTTATCCACCCCCCCCCTTCACAATAAAGATTACTCTAAATCCATCACCATTCCCTACATCCGAGGCACCGCGGAAAAAATCAATAAAATCTTAAAAAAACATGACTTGACCATTTGTTACAGACCACATAGAAAACTGGCATCCCTTATCCGCTCCACCTAAGACCAACCACTTCCCCTAGACCTACCTGGTGTATACCAGGTCCCTTGCAGCTGTAAACTGTCCTACGTTGGCCAAACAGGCAGGACAGCAAATATCAGAATCTCAGAACACAAGGATTACATCCGATTTCACTAGTACAGCCACTCTGGGCTTGCAGACCATGCTCTGGATACTTGCCCCAGAATAAGATGGAAGAAAGCCACAGTAATACACCGCAGCAAGTTCAAGTATGAAAGACTATTCATGGAATCAGCCTCGGCCCTTAGGAACATGCCAAACCTCAACAAATTTGGATGCATGAGACTGCCCCAAATTTGGGAAACTTTTATCAGAAGAACTTCAGCCCAAAGGCCAAGAACTACCAATATAGCCCGCCAGGAGGCACAATCAGGACTTTAGGAAAACACTAGCTTCAGTCTCATTTGCTGTTATTAGTACTTGTGTGCACGTGTCTTTGTAGTAAGTTCCCAAGAAGAAGGCAACGTGACGTTCGTCAAAATATCGGAAAGTATATATTAAAGTTTATTTAATCTATATTTCTAGTATACGCTGTCAATTCCTTAAATATTAGTTATCATAGAATGAGATATGCTGGCAATATGGGACTTCACTAACCAAATTTCACTCTGTATTTACTTAAACCTGAGGTGAATATGTCAAAAAAACATGAAATTTTGGTTGGGCATTGCCTGATTAAACAAGGCCTCAGCAGTTTTCATTCAGGAACCATGGTAAATAGTGAAAGTCAGCTACTGGAACAAACTCAATATTATTATTACATGAGCACCTCCATGAAGTCTGAAGAATCACTAAAGGAGATCAAACTGTCCACACAATATTCATCTCTCACTGAACTCAAGTACTCACAACTGAGGTTCTGGCATTCATTACACAGATTCACCACTCTCCAAGTGAAAAAAATCCAATCTTCTCTCTCTCTCACACACACACACACACTCAATTTCCAGGAATGACCTCTTGTTCTGTCTCTCTAGTCAAGTGCTGAAATATTTCCTTTACATCAATCCTATAAAACTCTTCTAATAACTTAGATGTTTCTATCATATCCCCTCTTTTTTACTTATTAACCAACTTTTGCAACCCATAAACCCTCAATCCATCATAGGAAGTATTCAGAGACCACTCACTTCTGGATTCTCTTCAACACTTTCACTGCAAGAAACTCAGGTGACCAACCCTGAGATGTGGACATATCAAGGCCTTATAAAGAGGAATGACAACTTCCTTATCCCTGCTTGTGCATTCTCCAATAACACAAGTAATCCTATGAGCTTGGCTATATAAGTAATATGTCCCCTGAACTTCAACTATATCTACTACTTACTCCCACACTCACCCACACACCCTTAGCTTCATTTCCAATGTTGTATATAACAATCTTTTTATTCCAAAATGCATACCATCACACTTTTCCACATTAAACTGAATGCCCATCATATTTTGCCACACTGTTAGTCTATTTAAATCATCTGCTCACTACATTGCCTTGATTAACTATTACTCTACCCAATTTTTTTATCATCAGCAAATTGAATATTTCCCTTCAAATCATTTTCTATATCATTTATGTACAAATGAAACAGAAGTAGTCCAAACACAAAGCTTTGGCACACTACTAGTCACCTACTTTCTTCAGGATTTGGATTTTACACCTCCATATAGTACTTTTCATACCAGTCCATCAGCCACCCTCATATCTATCCATATCACCAGTTTCATATCAATCTTCATTTGTTCAAATTTGCATAACAACATTCCACATATCCTATCAAATTCCTTTATAAAATCCAGCATTAATTACCAAGATAATGAACTGGTCTATAATTTGCTACAGTCTTTAAGACTCCTTTATGTAAATGAAAATTATATAGAAATAAGGTAGATTAAGTTAGATGTAAGGTAGCACATATGGAAAAAATTGCCGTATTTTTTTGTGTATAAGACGCCCCATGTATATGACGAACTGTACTTTTTCGAACCCAAATTAAGAAATCAATATTTTAAACATAAAACAGAACACATTTGATATTTTTTTTAAATATTCAAAGGTATATTTAGTAATTAAGTAATATTTCCTAATATTTCCAAAAATAAAAAACAATTTTTTTTTTATTTTCTGACATTTTTATGGGCTAGTGCTCAAAATATTGTTAATGCATTAACTTATCCCCCCAACGAGTTGCAGACGTATGAATGCTTTCAGAGTTCTGATTAGTTTAGAAATATACACACGTTAGCACAAGAATAATGTTTAATTTGCCAAATATTTCGGTCCGAATATTACAGACCATCTTCAGTGGCTACATAGGAATAGTTTTAAAAAACAAAGTGGAATACGAACAATTGATCATTCATACATAGAATGCGCCGTGTGATGTCATATCGCTAAGTATTAGAAGAGTAAACATTTTTTAAAAAAACATAATTAAAGATATTAATTCAAAAATTCATACAATGATCTTAAATAACATTATACTGATAAAAAAAAAAAATAAATAAATAAATAATAATAATAAATTTAATGTGTTATCCTGATTAAACTTTCCCAAATTTTTGACATAGATATACAGTCATTACGATTCAAGTTAGGACGTTGAAGTAAGGCCTCTACACTTTCTTTAAATAAACGTTCAAATTTGTAGCATCTGTGTAGGAGGAGAGTCTTGGACCAAAGGATGTTGTGGTTTGTTTCTAATCCATGCTGAGCTAATCCAGATTTCTCAGGTTTGTTGTGTTGAATTGATGACTGATGCTCTTGAATTCTTTTTTCTATGGAACATCCAGTTTGTCCAAAGTAAGAAAGATTACAAGGGACTTGATACACACCAGGTAGAGACAAGGTTGAGCGTTTATCTTTAGATGAGGGAAACTGGATGGATAATTTGTTTAAGATCATTATATGAATTTCTGAATTAATATCTTTAATTATTTGCAGGCGTAGACTTCTGTGGCTAATTGGTTCAAAAGATATATTTCGGTGATTACACCACATTTTTTATTATTCAGTTATACAAAATACTGAAATAATAGTTCCCCGACAAGTTTTGTAAATCGTAGGATTTACATCTTCAGGGGGTAAATAGTATAACTTAAAGTTTAAACAAGAGAATTAATAAATACAAATCATAACCATCTGGCTATTCATAAACTCAAATAACAGAATGCAGACATAAAACATTATTGACGTTGAACCATACTGGACGATGTCAAGTGTTCTTGTTACAGTCTGAGCTCAGATTGATGTAGATTTTTTTTATTAGAGCTGACCACACTTGATGGAGAATTAAACCTTGATTTTTATTGCATTGGGGTGGGTTTTTTAGCATATTAGCAGCTTCTTTAAATTTTCTTATATAACTGTTGTTTTCTATGTATGACATCATCGTTTTTTGCCAGAGTACATCATGTCCAGTGGAAGTGGTATGGAAAGCAAGACCCGTTTTTTGTATTGTACGTCTTTTTGGTGTTCAGCCATGCGTATTTCTCCAGATCTTCCTACGTAGCAAATTCTGCAAGAGCAATGGATTTTGTAGACTCCTGGTTTTTTAAGAGGATGGTGAGGTGGTTTTGGTGGATGTATGAATCTTGAGATTTTTTCCATAGGAAGGAAGGCTACTTTTATGTTGTGTTTGTTCATTAATTTGGCTAGCTTATCAGTAACCATTTTTGATATAAGGAAGCAAGATTGCGTTTTTGTAATCCTGTTTTATTGTGTTGTTAGTTGGAGGCATTTTAAGAATTCTCTTGATGGTTTTTGTTTCATATCCATTCTGTTGGAGGATTTGTGTTAAATATTTTAGTTCTTCATTACATCTTTCTTGTGTGCTGGAGATTTTGTATGCCCTGTCTCGAAGAGTTTTAATTAAGCTTATTTTTTGTGAAGGATGGTGGTTTGAGGTTGCATTTAGAAATCTTCCAGTGTTTGTTGGCTTCCTATATACTGAGAAGGAAAGTTTACTTTCTTCATTAACTTCTAATAGAATATACAGAAAAGGAAGTATTTTATTTTCTTCTTGTTCTAAAGTGAATTTTATGGTGGTGGTGTGCAAATTGTTGAGATAATCTTTGAAATTGATAAGTTCATCTGTTATTCCATTGAATATGATGAAAATATTGTCCACATAGCATAGCCATATTTTTGGTTTTTTATGTGGTAATTCTTAAGAGCATTGTTTTCAAATTTTTCCATAAATAGGTTTGCTAATACCGGTGATAATGATGAACCCATGGCCAAACCTTTTTGTTCCCAGATTCTGTCTTGATAGGTGAAAAAAGTATTGTTTATACAACGTTTAAAAAGATTTAAGATGTCCGGAGGGAAGAGGTCTTCTAGGAGATTCAAAATTTGTCTCGAGACGTTTGTAAACAAGCTGATAATGTCTAGACTTGCTAAGATGTCTGTTGGACCAATATCTTTCACTTTTTCTATGAAATGTTTACTATTTTTTATGAAGGAAGATGTTTTTCTTATATGTTGCGAGATCATGTTGGTGAGGTATTTCGCCAAGTTGGAAGTTGGTGAATCTCTTCCATCTACTATTGGTCTTAAAGGTATATCTGTCTTATGGATCTTTGGAACA
Source organism: Typopeltis vanoorti (assembly GCF_054136105.1). Lineage (NCBI taxonomy): Eukaryota > Metazoa > Arthropoda > Arachnida > Uropygi > Thelyphonidae > Typopeltis > Typopeltis vanoorti. Next base: position 33,265,939 of record NC_143572.1, on the reverse strand, counting down.
CCATATATTCTTGGTAGCAAAGGATGTTTTGATTGTAAATATTTTTTAAGTTCTTCCATCTAGAGGCACTTTTTTTATTAGATCATTTGTTTTTTTGTATGTATGCCAAGTCGGGTCTCTGTCTAAGGGTTTGTAGGTGTTTGTATCTTTCAGGAGACTTTTCATTTTGTTATCATATTCTATAGCATTTAAAACGACAGTTGTGTTGCCTTTATCCACTTTGATTATGACAATATTTTTGTCATTCTTTAACTTTTTAAGGCAAGCATATTCATTGTATGGTAGATTCCTACGAGGTAATCTACTTTTTAATAGTAAAGCTCTACTTTCTATATGGATAAGATCTGCTGTGTTTTCCAGTAGATTTCTAAATCTACCAGAAAAATCCTACGATGTAAATCCTACGATTTACGAAACTTGTCGGGAACTATTATTTCAGTATTTTGTATAACTGAATAATAAAAAATGTGGTGTAATCACCGAAATATATCTTTTGAATCTTTAATTATGTTTTTTTAATAAATGTTTACTCTTCTAATACTTAGTGATATGACATCATGCGGCACGTTCTATGTATGAATGATCAATTGTTTGTATTCCACTTTGTTTTTTAAAACTATTCCTACGTAGCCAATGAAGATGGTCTGTAATATTCAGACCAAAATATTTGGCAAATTAAACATTATTCCTGATTAGTTTATTCAGAATCAGCCATTAATGATGTAAATCGACAGAATTAACAAAGGCTAGTGATTGGCGGAAGCCTGTTTGAGGAGACAAGTTACCAGCAGTTTCGCCACGGCAACCACAGGTCTCTCAACCGGTACACCCTGTGTATAAGACGACCCCCAATATTTGGTCTTAAATTTTTAGAAAAAAGTATTGTCTTATACTTGGGGAAAAACATGGTAATTATCAAATAAAGGCAAACGTCTGAATGGTCAAATTTGTGGTGGTCCTCACCTGGCATTAGCAAAGTGTCAGACTCCATTGCTGCTAGGCTAGATGTCCTCTTAGTCAAAATTCTGTCTAGTCACTGCAACAATACAGTTTGTGCCTCCCATGCTGAAAGGCAGTGCTAGCTGGAATTATGGTGCAATCATTCTGGCAATGAGGCTACCAGAACGTTAGCATCAAGGCAGACATTGAGACTATGCAGGCACCAAACGTCTGCAGATGAGCTAGGTCAGGCGTGGCCAACTTCATTCTATACGAGGGCCAATATATGAGGAGTGGTAGCATCACGGGCCGCACACTTTTAGACAGAACTTAAATAATAATAAACTCTGCATTTTTTCAAGGCAATAGTTATATGTATTGAATTACTATATTTGTTAAATCATTTTACTATTGGAAGAACAATATAAAATACTTGAAACTGAGTCTCTGAAACTGATCACTGTAACCAAAGCAGAGCAAGTGCTTTCAATGGTAGATTTCGAATGCTTTCAGTGGTAGATTTCTATGTGCTCCAGAGCGCATAGAAATCTACCACTCCCGCTACTACAACTCGCACAGAGAAGCAGTAGATTTTATAAATTGAGTAATCATTTTAAAGCAATTTTGATTCCGTGTTGAGAATATAAATTGTTTCTGTCATCAGAAAAAATGAATATAATCAGAAAATCTGTGGTCGAAACTAATATCTAAATCAATAACGCATATAATTTAATATAGCTTTTATCCTGCCGTGGGCCGCACAAAATCACGTTACAGACCGCATGCGGCCAGTGGGCCTGCTGTTGGCCACCTATGACCTAGGTATTACTTTGAAGTTTGCTATAATGAGAGTTGACTAAGTTTTCCAGAGGAGTACTATTTCTTTAGATGGAATGTTGCTCTTGGAAGATTTGGATTTTATCAAAATGCTGGCCACAGCCAAACAATTATTGTTAGCCACTATGAAAAATCTAACAGTGGCTAACAGTATTTATTTAGCCAGCATGATGATAAAATGCAAATCTTGCAAAGCAACATTCCACAACAAATATTGTATTACCTTTAGAAAACTTAGTCATCTTTCATGGTATGACTTTTTCAAATTCTTTGTTGCACCAGTTTTGAAGATTGTGTAGATGACTGACCACAGTTCTTGGTTTCTCTCAACCATTTGACATTAAAATGAATTAACCTTCAATTAACTGACTCTCGACTTCTGGTACAGCACCAAGTGATCATATATTCATTTATCCGGTCCTTCAGTTATCTAACAAGCTCCTTTCCAAATGTGGTTGGATAACTGTAGTTCTTGTAATAAATGATAGTAGTGTTGATTTTAGCAATCTCAATGCTGGTGCTACTGAACTGGAACTATTCAGATTAATGACAATTTTATTGTCCATTTACCTAACTGATGTGTATTACAAAATAGCTGCTCTGTGTATAATCTATATAATATAGATAGGCATAAGGTGTTGGTGGTTATTTGTAACAGTGCTTCATGGTATAAACACCAGAAGAAAATTTATTGAACTTACTAATATTTTTATGGATTTCTAACCATGATTCAGAACACAAATTACAAACTCTGGTAAAAAACAAGTATTCAATTAGACTATTGTAAAAAGAAATTAATGTCCTATCAAGGGTGCCTATAAGGGATGAATAAAAAAAGAAAAAGTTATTTCAGAGAATCCAGGTTAAAACGAGCATGGGATCTTAGGCTTGCCTTCCTTAAAAAATGCTAGAATACTAATACCATCATCCTCAACTGCCTAAAATTCAAAAGGAAGTTTCTACTAAGGCCAAATGTGTATATATGGGCAAGCTTAGCATTAATTTGAACAGATCAGCAACAACCGCATTTGATCTTGCCAATCGACACCGTTATTAATTATTACAAGAACTACAGTAATTCTTCAATTATCCAACCACAGCATGATAACTGAAAGGCTGTGTAAATGAAGATACAATTACATGGTGCTATACCAGAAGTCACCTGACACTAACCCATTCACAAGCCAGTTAATTGAAAATTAACTTATTTAGAGCTAATATAAATTTGAGATCACCGAACTGTAGTTAATCCTCTACACCATTTTCAAAACTGTAGCAACTAAAGAAATAAAACTTCTAAGCCTTCCAACAGTGAAACACATCCTAGCAGCACCTATGAAAGATTTTGCAGTGAATTTATCATTAGCCTCTTACAGAAGGCAGCCTTCACGGTACAGGTCATAATTTTTATATCACTCCTAAACAAGTGCCTGTTCTAGAAATCATGACCAGCATCCAAGATGGTATCTACCATCTCTCTCTCTCTCTCCCAAAGTGACTAACAATATTCATTTGAATGTGGCTAGCATTCTGAAAAATCCAAAATCCCCAACAGTGACATTCCACATAAATAAGGAGCCTTAAAAAAAAAATTAAAAAATTAAAAAAAAAAACCCAAAGAAGATGCAAGGGTAAACTGTCACTATGGATCAAACAGAATATAACAAAAAAAATGAGCATTCTAAAGGACTCCTCTGCATTAGATCAGGATGAGTATTTCCTGAATTGTAAATACTTAATGGAATGTGTATTTTCAAATAAAATACATACTCAGTTATTTACAATCATCATCAAATTCATGACATTTACCCTCATAATATGATATGATAGTACTACATGAAAGTTACATCATCACTAACTTCCTATCTATAATTTTCCTCCAAATCAGTGTGTTACTTCTCAAGCCTCCAACATTACGAGATCTTATATTTCTTTCTTCTAAGGCACTTTTTACTGTATCAATCCACCTATATCTTGGTCTTCCTCTGGGTTTTTTTCCTGCCAACCTGGCAGGGAACACTTGTTTTGCTAATCTTTCCTCTCCCAATCTGTTTAAATGACCATACCACCTGAGGTTAGCTCTGCTAACACATTCCTGGATACTAACAATGTCAAGTTCTTTCCGATATCCTCATTTTTAATACAATATTGCCATTGATTCCATCTGTTCACGTCCCTAATCTTTCTCGGGACTCTCATATCTGCGGTCACTAGTCTTTGCTCAAGTGTTTTATTTCTAACCCAGCTCTCGGATCCAAAAGTTAAAATTGATTTGAACACTGCTTAAGGGTCAAAGCTGTATAACTGAGAGGAGACTTCCACATAGCCTTTAACGGAATGCAGAAAACCAACCTGGGCTTCTGATCTAATGTCCAATCTTCACCTTCTCGTGGTGCCCCCCCCCTTCCATTTTGCCACCTGGCTAGCAATTTGTCATATGCTAGCCAGGTGGCAAAATGGAAGTAGAAAACACTGCTCTCTGAGTGACGATGCAATGATATATCTGTATAGTACCTGGCATGAATATTAAACTTAATACATTTTGAAATGATAACATTTAATACTGCAAATAAATACTACAGAAAACAAGAGTTTCATTATGGGAAAACAAGCAGTTTTCCCATAATGAAAAATATTAATAAAACAAATGAATACAAATTACACATTTTTAACTTACAGGCCTTTTGCTAAGCTGAGATGTGACTGCATCCAACTGGTCTATAGCAAAACAAACACACAATCAGCATTTTATTTTAAGCATTAAAAAACTGATGCTTTTTTATAAATAGCATTTCACTGTGAATAAGAATCAGTATTTTATGGTGCATAACTGAGTACCATTCAGATACTACAGGTTCATATTAGATAAAAATTCTCTTCAATAAAATAATTAATGAAAGCTTATTTTCACAACAAATCACATGATATCAATAACCAAGCATTTGTGATACTTTTATGCCTACCAACATGTTTGCCTCTTATAGCTGCTTACTTTTTCAAGGTAGTATTACATAAGTAGCTGAAGAAAAATAAAAAATTATACAAAAAGTGGTTACAAATGAAAATATAATCGTGTGTCATGTATATCAGTTTGCTCTCTCTTTGCAATAACCTGAGAATGTTTGGTCATTGCAAAGAGATTTTGCAATAACCTAACATAATTAGGTTATAGAAATGCAATAACTAAGGTCTGAGATATCACAGGATCTAATCAGTTTTCCCAAACACCATATTACACAGTACCCAAAACAGGAAGTAAGGCTTGATTTTACAAAATGTTTGGAAATCACTACTAACTAAATCTTGTGATATCTCTAGCCTCAATTATACAAAGATCATATCTTTGTATAATTGATGTTCTAATTATTTCTTTACTCAATGATTTTTTTTAACTATTTTTTTTTTATTAAATCTTTTCCATGTGTCATTTGTCTTTGGTTGATTACCTGATATTACCTTAACAAAGCTACCAGCTATTTAAAAAATTGCAGTTTTTAATTTTTACATAGATACTTATGTGTAATTATGGTATGTACTGATGCATATAATATATATTTAGTGGCTTCTTAGAATTGCCAACTTGGTAAAGGAGCCTGCATGTGTTCTAATTATCATAAAAATAATGTTATTTTGCACTACCTAACAAGCACTGCTCTTGTCCCTGGTATGACCACTCTAGGTGGTAAGGTAAGGGGTATTCTTGATCTTCATAACTCTAAAATTAGATCTCCAAACTCTCAGGTAAGGTATGTCACCAACACTCTTAGATTAAAAGAACATCGTGCACAGGCATCTTCCAAAGAGGGACTACCATATTTGTGCACATCTACATAAATCCTCCAATTGGCAATGGGAAATTGAACTTCCTAGTTACAAATCAAAATGTAAGCCATCAAGCGCTTGAACACTGATGTAGCCCAGATACCTTTTCTAGTCCCAAATGGAACCAGAAAAGGTATCCTAAAAATAGTGCCCCATTGCTTCCTGATAGATAACCATGTTTTGTGGATTCAGTCCAACAGTCAAAAAAGTTTCAACAAATTATCCACTAAGCATTCTTAGTGCTAAACAGTACTGGCTGGCAATTAAGCCTGCCATTCTTATTACAAGCAGTGAGACAACTGGCTACCAGTCAAAGAAACATCAAAACAGATTGGATGAAAATGAGTGAAATCCAGCTTCGGATTAATAAAAAAAAAAACATTTTTCCATGCCTGGTTGAATTATGCCAATTGCTCTTTAAAGCCATGCACACACACACACACACACACCAAGAAATAAAAGCATAGGTACAGTACAAATAGGAACAACTTCAGTAAAATCAGTGGTAGCTGAAGATATCTAAGAAAATGACTTCATCAACTTGTGATTCGTAGGCTTCTTTAGGATCATTAAAACATTTTATGAGCCTTCTATTCATAACTCAAATCCAATCCAAGAAATGGATGGATCAACGCTCTTCAACAACAACAACAGTCTCTGAAATCCAAGATTTTCAAAGGAGTATAGAACTCAAACACCAGCTTCAGTCACTTTGTTCAGATTTGGAACAGCCAACTTTAAAGATATCCTGATTGCAATATTTTTTGAAAAGGTGATGACAGTGTCACAATTATTAGAGCCTCTCTCTATTATCTATTGCTGGGAAAATTGTTTGCTTGTGTCCTTGCTAATCAACTGCTTCCACTTAACAGAAAAGTCACCCAGAATCAGTGCAATTTCAGGCAATTCCATAGAACTGACATCTTTCTTCACTGCAAAGCAATCCCAACAGAAATATTGTGAATAAGATTGTTCATTTTTTATGGCCTTTGCTGGCCTGAAAAAAAAATTTAATGAAGTCCAGCTGTCTAAACTTCACGTGTCATCCTTCCTTCATAGTGAAAAGAGCCATGAAACAAGGCTGGATGTTAATGCTCATGTTCTTCACACAATCTTTCATCTCATTCATGAAACCTTTCTCCAGGAATCATAATAGATTAATAGATTCTGATTCCAAGAAGACAACCAAGATGTCCCACATGAAACTAGTACACACGTTGCTTTCTCTCATTCTGAAAGTGAACTTCAAAACCATTCTTAACATTTTCAAAGTCAACAAAAAAAAAAATTTTAAGTGTAAACATCATCAAAAAGATGTGTGCACTAAGAATTCATATCAAAAAATGCTTCATAAACCTGCACCAGATGATTCAATGCAATATCTACAGAAAAATGGAGTAACACTTAAAAATGTCAACAGTCATCTCTCAGCAAATGCTAACACCAATGAGTAAATTCCTAGTGTTTGAAATACACTTGTTTTCTCAAATATCTAAAAGCTGCAAGAGTTACTAATTACAAGGACATCCAGGTTGCAACCAAACTCGAGGTTAATATAAGACTACTATCATCCTATTATGCTGTATAGTTGAGAAACCGACCACAATCAAAACCTCAAAAAAATGCTGCCAATGCTTCAATCCATTGAAGATTCACCACAAAGATAGGTGCACTGTTTTGACTGGAACTAGATGCTTAAGTATTGGGGCAATGTTTATTCATCACCGTTTCTGGATTGATCACATCACTGAATTTCTTATTCGGCTTTGAAATAATGTGGGATTTAATATCCCCTTAATTTAAATAATGTTACATCACTGAAGTGAAGCCTATTGGCTCATTTATTTAAGTAATTTATGGGTGCACCTTTTTGACAACTTGTATAGCAAAGTATATAAGTTCTTTTCGCTATACCATCAGTATTATCTAGGTCTACCTACTCACTGATGAGAACTCAATAAAGGTTGAAACCTGTTGGGGTAGTGACCTTCCACCATAATGTACAACATCATACATTTCCTAGGAGATGTGTTTTACATTATGGGATATACTAAGAATAGTGATCAGAACTTTATCTACCTTTGCTACGAGTTGTCCTAGTGTTGAACTACGTGCTTTAGCTTACGCTAGAATCTGCTGAAACTTTTATAGTTTACTATATTCGTCATGAAACTCTTTGATTCCGATCTTTGAGTTTCTTATTCGGCTTTGAAATAATGTGGGATTTAATATCCCCTTAATTTAAATAATATTAAATCGCCAAAGTGAAGCCTATTGGCTCTTTTATTTAAGTAATTATTATTACTTAAGAGAGACCTCCTGGGAGCAGAGACTCATCGAGGGAGGCCACATACTATACCCACACCTGGTCAAAGGAATAACCTGTTCAGTGAACACTGTTTTAGCGCACGTGCTGATATCCCATCAGTCCCTATTGCTGCATTGTTATTCAATTTGTGCAACAGCTCTAATACCTCATCCTCATACACCTGCATTTCTTCATCTAGTGAAAAGGTAACAGTGAGCTCAATGTTGCATACTACACACACACCAGCTATCATACTTATTCTTGAATTCATTCATTCACACTGTTTGCACTCACAACATCCAATGGCAATCCATTCCAATCACAAACCACCCTCTGAGAGAAAAATCTAGCCCTTGCCCCCTTCTTAGCAGCATTCATTCTCAGCTTCCAAGGATGCCCTCTTGTCCTTTTTCCCCACATTCCATAAATTGAGAAATTCCATCAATCGAAACATTCTGAATGACCCCGTCAGAAGTTTTTAAGTCTCAATCATATCACCCCTCTTTCTCCTGTTGCTAATGTCTGCAGTCTACACATTCTAAATCTCTTCATAATCAGTATCACAATCCTCATATCATTTTTAACATTCTCCTTTGCATTCTCTCCAATATATCAGAATCACAACTGAAACCAGGAGACCAGACCTGCGCACAATAGTCCAAGCGATGTCTTATCAAGGCCTTGTAAAGAAGCAAAATGACATTCTTATCTTTACAAGTGACGGTTCATTTTACCTCTTTACAAGATCCCTAGCCTCATCAGTTTCTTCTAGCATAATCCCACCAATATAATACGACATTGGATATCTAATCATGCTGAAGTGAATAACTTTACATTTTCTGACATTGAACTGATATCTATTTTCCCATGCCACAATTCCAGCCTAGTCAAATTCAGCCAAGTACTGCATGTCAGCAACATTCCTGATTACCCTATCTATCTTTGCATCATCATCAAATAGCTGTATGTCGCTTGTCAAATCCTTCCTAGTATCATTAATGTACAGACTGAATAACAGTGGACCAAGCACTGATCCTTGTGGCACATCACTTGTTACCTTAAATCTTGCAGACTCACACCCTCCCAACATGCCACTTTTTGATATCTGTCAGTCAGCCATCCTCTTATCCATGCTAATATGCTATAACACAAACCCATTTTCTCCAATTTATGCAACAGTCTACCATGCTGTATTCTGTCAAAAGCCTTAGCAAAATCCAAAAATATCACGGTATATCCATTCCTCTTGTCTAGTTCAATGGTAACATTGTTATAGAATGTGAGCAAGTTGCTAAAACATGGATTTACTAAGGGAAAGTAGAGATTCACTGTCAACCCATTTCTGAATGCAAGCCCTAACCAATTTTTCCAAAATCTTCACCACTACTCCTGAGATACTAATTGGTCGATAGTTGGATACATCAGTCTTTGCACCATTGTGCAATGGGATTACCACACATTCCTGCGGAATCTTCTCTGTTCTGAGACTCATATTAAACAGCCTGGTCAAAGGAATAACCTGTTCAGCTGAACACTGTTTTAGCACACGTGCTGATATCCCATCAGTCCCTATTGCTGCATTGTTATTCAATTTGTGCAACAGCTCTAATACCTCATCCTCATACACCTGCATTTCTTCATCTAGTGAAAAGGTAACAGTGAGCTCAATGTTGCATACACCAGGTTGAAAGCTTTTAACAAAATGGGCACTCATTAACTGAGCAACCTCTTCTGAATCTGTAACCCTCACGCCATCTACATTTAGACGAGTTATTTTTTCATATTCATTCCTTCTTTTACTTGCATCATATCGATAGAATTCTTGTAGGTTGTCTTTAGCACACAGAGCCAGTTTCTTTTCATACTCAGACTTTGCTTTCTGTACAACAGTTGTAACTAGCCTGCTGCTTATAAATATGGAGGTAAAAAACTTTGCTAATTAGTGCCTAATTCAGGAGGCCTGGTTAGAAGGTTGAAATGAACATGATTGCCATTGTTCACTCATCGTATCCATTCTTAAAAAAAGAAAAAGAATGGAAACAATGTGAAAATTACTGAAGATTTACAAACATTATTATTGTACAGGCACCTCCATGGAATTCAAAGACTCATCACAGGAGACCCAAACTATCCCAATCTATCATATCTCTCCTTGAACCCATTAACAGACAAATGTGTTAACGACTCTGGCAATCCATTTCATTCATTCACAACTTTCCAAGCAGAACATCTAGTCCTCACACCCCTACTAACCATGCCTTTACTCAACTTCTAGGAATGACCTCTTATTGTACACCCTCTAGTCAAGTGCTGAAACATTTCCTCTGTATCAAACCTATAAAACCCTTTAAGTAATTTAAATGTTTCTATCATATCCCCTTTTTTTTGCCTGTCAACCAACTTCTGCAATCCACACACCTTCAAAATCTACCCTCACAGGGAATGTTCCACAGAACACTCACCATCCTGGTTGCTTGCCTCTGAATCCCCTCCACCACTTCCTCATCCCCAAGAAACCCAAGAGATCAGACCTGAGCACAGTAATCGGATGTGAACATATCAAGGCTTATAAAGGGGAATAACAATTTCCTTATCGCTGCTTATTAGTATGTTCTTCGTTAGCTAAGTAATCTTATGAGCTACCTTAGCAACATGGCCTCTAAACTTCAACTCTGTCTACCACCAACCCTAAATCCCTAGGTTCAATTTCTTGGAGTATATTTTTTTTATATATTAATTTTTTAATTAATTTAACATTAATTTAAATAAGTTGTTATACCTAGTGTAGCCATAAATACTGTTACAGCTTGAACATTACAAACTTTTCATCTATCAGTAAATCATTTACAGCTTTCCGCACATACAAAATCACGTGTATAATGTGTATTTAGCAGAACTCAATGTTCAAAATTTCTCCGTTTTTGCCTTCACACATGCCAGAAGTCTGTGAGGCCACATATCGATGGCAGCATGCCCAACAGCAAGTGGAAATGCTACCAATACTCACTTCAAATGCAAGTTCAGGTTGGTGATGCTGAAATGTCATCTCTTGCAGGCTACTCTTTCAAGCTGACCACAATTTGAAGCCCAAAGGAATCAGATTGGGACTTCCAGAACAGTCAATCAGATGATGTGTGGTAAGGTACATTCACCTCCAACTACTGCTGTGTGGTCCTCACCTTGAGTGCAGGGGCTGAGTCCTGTTGGAAGGTCCACTGCATACTGTGAAACAAGGTGTTGTTCAGGGGCCATACCACAGGTTCTAGAAGAATGCCTTGATACACTTTCGTGGATGACCCCTTTCTCACAGAAATGCAACTTGGACACTCCCTGAATTGCCACCATCCCCCACCAACCCATCACTGACACAGGGTGATGACCTCTTTGAATCCTAGGTGCAATGGCACATGCTGTGTGATCATCCAGGACATATACCTGATCGTTTTGGCAGTTAAATGACTCTTCAATGAAAATCTCATCTGAATACTACTGGAGAAGTATCCTCTCAGGGAAAGGCAATTTGAAAGAAGTTATATTTTATTCAAACCTGAATAACTATAAAGCTGTTTATTTTTTAACATTTGCATTATAATAAATTACTAATGTGAAGCACATTTCCTAATTATTAAGGGTATAAAAATCCAATACACATACAGTAGAAACAAAAATTATGAAATTTAAATTTTCAAAAAAAAAGTTTAATGAGATGAAATTTAGCAGAGAGGTTCTGATTGTGTGTGTGTCGCAACTACTTGAATTCTGGTACAAATGATACTTGAATTGCAGAAACGGTTAATTAACAACAACATTGCCAAACTATGTAAGCTATTCAACACGGAAGTAAAAACATGGTTGTTGCAAAAAGTAGCCTGTAAGTTGAAGAGGTTAAGAAATTTTTCAGGGATAGTTTGATGTCAAGAACAAGAATGCATGGAATTGAAGACTGTGTTGAGAAGATGGCTAAGAGCAATAAGAAACTAAGTTTGCCGGATGTGTGATATCTTATTGAATTCTGTTTTTATGAATGAGAAATGAATGGCTGCAGACAGAAGACAATGTGGAGAGTGAAAGGCTTTGAGTTGTAACAAGCAGAATGGTGAGGAATAGTATGAGAACTAGTATGCAAGGAGAAAGAGGATTTTCATTATTAAAATTAGTGAATGAAAGGATGCACAATGTTGAGGATCATTTTAATGAAAAAAAAAAAAAAAAGAATCAGCAAGGTGAATAAGGCTTTAGATACAAGAAATAAATAAGGACAGAGTTATAGTAATAAAGGTAATCACGTGTTACTCAGTAAGAACATTGATGAGTTGAGATGGTGAGGGGAAAATTGTCTATACAGATGTGTGGAATTAATCTGAACTAAGTGGAACTGTATAAATATTGTTAATTTGGTGAGGTCATATAGCAAGAAAAAGAGGCAAACTAAAGGAATGTTGGGTGCTAAAAAAAGTCTAAGGGGATTTTCAATTTCAGTATCAGAAAATAGTTAACCTAGCCATTTTTTTTTTTTATTCAAGGCCTGTGTAGACCTGTGAAAATGATATTTGTATTCATGGCACCACACCTGAGGAACTTTTCTAACCCTTTCTTTGACTGGTTCCCAAGTTAGTCTATCTCCAACACAGGCCAGAAGGCTTTTCTCTCTCCAAAACTCTTGATATTTCATCCCATAAAACTCAAGACAAACCACTACAGAACCTACAGTATTCCAGACAGTATATTGTGTTATGGACCATGAGGTGGTGGCACTTGTCTGCCATCTCTTCACTGGTTGGCATTTAAAATAAGTGAGTCTTGAGCCAGTTATTTCCAATTGGCTAGCAGTGGAGTTTCACTGTCCTTTCAGGCACCAAAAGTTACAGGAATAAAACAACCTTGCCTACTCCCTATGGGAATAAAAAGGCATTAGCAGATTTAATTTTTTATTCAGTATTTACCAACATTATTCATTTCTGTAATCATCACACTAAAGAAATTGTGCTCTGATATAAACACAAACGATATATTTACAGGTTCTTCGGGAAGGAGAAAGATTTAAGTATTGACATTTCACATACAGAAGGGTAACAAAATTCAGGTTCATACCTCTTAATTCTCTGCTATTTTCTTGGAGACGCCTAACTTCCATTTCCAGTCGCATTCGAATAGCTTTTTCTAACTTCTCTCGCTTTTCTGATGATCTCACAAGATCCTCATGAGCTTGATGAACTTTCTGAATTTCTATTTCAAACTGTAACAGTAATATAATGAATGTGAGAAACATTTTTTTTAAAATTAAAGTTTTTTTTTTTATAATTTCTAATTCAGAAACAATATGTATAAAATAAGACGAAATAAATGTAAAATTTTAAAGCATTTAAGTACAGATATTAAAGAAACAGTATAAATAAATACATCACAATTATGGACTGACGATTAAAAAATAAACACCCAGCAAAACAGATAATGTGGGACGTAAATAGTCGGAATATTAGAAAAATTGGAGAAGAGGTACTCGGTATAACATCAGGAAAGGGGGCCGCCTGAGGATCAGAAGGCATGGTGGTGGAATGAGGAGGTGCAGTTGGAGATCAGGGAAAAGAAAGAGGCAAAGAAAAAATGGGACATGACTGGAACCAGAGCCGACAAGGAGGCATATAGATTGGCAAAGAAAAGTGCAATGAGAGCTGTGGCAAGGGCAGTTGAAGAGGTTTATGAAGTACTGGAGAGAAAAAGGTGGTGAAGCTAAGTTGTTGAGAATAGCGAAAGCTAGAGATAAGGCCTCAAAAGACATTACATCAGTCAAGCAGGTAAAGGACACCACAGGAGTAGTACTACAAGAGGAGGACAAAATCAGATGAAGATGGAAAGAATATTTTTATAATCTACTAAATGAGGAGAATCCAAGAGAGAGGTGAGAGGATGGAGAGGATCGGTGCAGGACATAAGCAGAGAGGAAGCGTATTGGGCACTGAGAAAAACAAAGAATGGAAAGGCTGTGGGAGCGGACCAGATACCTGGAGAAGTGTGAAGAAGCTTGGGCAGCGAGGGCATAGACATGTTATGGGATCTGATGAGGAAAATAGCCCAACAGGAAAAGATACCAGAGGGATGGAGGAAAAGCATTCTCGTCCCAATCTACAAGGGAAAAGGAGATGTTCAAGATTGTGGCAACTATACAGGGATCAAACTGATGTCACACACACATCAGTTTGATCCCTTTCCCAGATATGGGAAAGAGTAATTGAAGGAAGGATACAGTGGGAAACAAAAATTGGCGAGGAGCAGTTTGGATTTATGCCAGGAAGAGGGACAACGGATGCAATATTTGTGCTAAGGCGATTGATGGAGAAATATAGGGAGATGCAGGTGGAGCTGCATATGATGTTTATAGACCTGGAAAAGGCGTATGACAGAGTGGCCAGACAGGAGGTATGGAGGTGTATGAGGAAGAAGGGGGTCTTGGAAAAGTACTCGAGGTTGGTGAAGGAGATGTATGAGGGAGCGAAAACTGAGGTCAGGTCTAGTGTTGGCATGACAGAGGGGGTTCCCCATTGTTGTAGGGCTCCATCAGGGATCAGCTCTGAGCCCCTACCTCTTTGATCTGGTCATGGATGTACTAGTGGAGGACGTTAAGAAGGAGGCGTCATGGAACGTGATGTTTGCCAATGATATTGTTCTCTGCAAATCATCTCGAGAGAAGCTTGAAAAGACCCTTGAAGAGTGGAGAAAGGTATTGGAGGAGAGAGGCATGAAAATTAACCAGGTAAAGACCGAATATATGTTAACGGGGAGTGACGAGGATATGATCATACGACTCCAGGGTGAAAGGTTAACTTCAGGGAAGAAATTCAAGTACCTCGGGTCAGTGATCAAGAGGAATGGTGACCTGGATGAGGAAATACAGCACCGAATAACATGCGGCTGGATGAACTGGAGGAAGATGAGGGTCCTGTGCGACAAGAGAGTGAGTTGTAAGATGAAAGGAAAGCTGTATAAGATGGTGATGAGGCCATCTTATACAACTTTCCTTTTCTTTGGGGTGGTTCGGTCATGTAGAGAGGAGTATGTTGGTAAACGAGTGCAGCGTATGGAGGTGGAGGGAAGGATGAAAAGAGGCAGGCCCAAACTCAGATGGAGGGATAAGGTGGCAGAGGATCTTAGGGAGAAAGGATGGAGTCGGGAAGATGCCCTGGACCAGAGAATCTGGAAGAAGAAGATTAAAGATGGGAACACCGACCCCCGTTTAACACAGGATAAGGCATAGCGAAAGAAGAAGAAAACAGATAATGTAAATGATAAAATTATAAACAATGGAAGAATTAGGAATTAGCCTAAAAGAAACAAATTAAAAATAACAAAAAAAAGCACTAGAAGATAACCTAAGTGCACAGTCATATAAATACAGAGAAAAATTGTATTCCTACACCGCTGTGTAGGAATACAATTTTCTCACTAAATTGTATTCCTACACAATTTAGTGAGAAACTCAGCAAAGGGATAAAAATGAGCAATAAGTCATATTTATAAAAAAGGGCAATAAACAAGACCTAAAAAATTAGAAGCATAAGCACTCTGAATTCCTGTTAAAAACGTACAGTAGAATATTAAATAAACTTATAAAATATAAATTTTATTTTAAAAGCAGAATGTTTTTTTTTTTTTTTTTTTTTTTAGAAAAAGGCCATTCACATCTTTCTTTCTGAAAATATTAACAGAAAAAAAAAGAAACGTGCAACCCAGAAACACATTACATTTATGGATTTCGAAAAAGCATTAGAAAAAGTAAATATTTTTATATGTGAGAACAGGGGTCAGCAAATTAAGGATTGAAGGGTAGATTTGGTTGGCTGCCTATGAGTAGAGGATGATTTTAAATGAATTTTGTGACAGAATCATGAAACTTAATTTAGTAGTCATTGAATAATGTTAATGTGATGCAGCTATGCCTATTTGTTTGCATATCATCTACAGCCACTTTAGCGCTACATGTGTAAGGCAGTGACTGCATGTTACACTTTGGTCACTGTGTGCTGTTCTTACTGTGCTATCTCTATAGTGTTTTAAGCACCATGCACTTCTTAGTCATATATATCACAAGTTTATTTACATTGGTGAATGTGTATTTTCAAATTCCATAGCCTGGAATAGATATCTTTTAAGATGAAGATATAAAAATGAGCAACTGACATTGATTATTTGGTACAATAACTTCGAATCCCAATTAAATATAATTGTCACAAAAAAGAATTCCATACTTCTCACTAATTTTCCAAAAATCTGTTTTGCATGCAGTCATATTCTGTATTCTTAATTGTACATTTTTTCTGTTAGAAAACAAAATTTACACATTTTTTATTATCTTATACATAAGTACATGATAATCTCAATTTTACCTCTTGGTCTATGAAGCATACAATATTCATTATCCAGCACTTCAAAAAGTTTGCAGATCCCTGTATTATAACATAACAGAACTATGAAATATCATCCCTGAGAGAAGTAAAGAGATAGACAGAAATGTCCCCTAATCTGCAATGTGATTTAAATTGCCCTTTTAAAAATACTCCTTTGCAGATGACAAGGTGATAATCAATTGAAAAGATTTCAAATAGAATTTCAATTAAAAATTATTAAAACAGCATTAAAAACAGCAGCTTTTGATGATGTCAAGATCCAACTAGAAGTAAAATAGTAACAAGTTTGGAAGAAGGTATTCTTTTACTCTCCTAAAAGAGTCACTTTAGAGAGTACGGGAGTGAAAAACCCAAGGCACCTGATGCTGGACTAAGTCTTATTTCATTCAATATGCATCTGTTATCTGGTCTCTTCTTTCTCCTTCCCTCCAATTCCAATGTTAGAGTATTCAAGGGCTAAGGGTGAATCTTTCCTATTTTACTTTTTTTTCATCTTTTACAGTGGGGGATGCCTTATCTCCCAGGTATTTGTCTTACCTAGTAAGCTAAACACACACAGAGAGGAAGGAAATGGCAAGTCACTTCTGTATATATTTTGCCAAGAAAATCTTATGAAGAGAAGCTTAAGTAATTGTGATATGGTGCTGGAAGATTAGACCCAGATCAGAAGGCATCGAAATGGCTAGGGAAAAGCAGTAGAGAGAAACTTCCAATGGAATTAACAAGAATGACGAAGCAGGATCAAAGCCTTCAGGAAGTTCAACTTCTGATAGTTAAATTCAGAAGATGACTTCTCTGCTTTACTGATTTACATAAAATAAGAACATGATATGTAAGAAACATATATCAAGGAAAACTGGAACTGGTAAAGAAAGAAATGAGAAGAACTTGAGTTAAGATTTTAGGAATCGGTGAACTGAGATGGACAGGAATGGATCACTTTGATACCGATGATTTCATGATGTATTACTCTGGACATGGAAACCTTCGAAGAAATGGAGTAGCATTCATAGAAGAGAACATAGAAAGTACATTTTGGGTTACAACCCAATGTCTGACAAAATAATCCTAATTAGAATATACCCAGTGAATGTTACACTCATACAGGTGCATGCATCCACTACAGATTCGAGTGAAGATGAGGTTGAAGAATTTTACAGTAGATTGCAACAAGAATATACACTATCGATAAAACAGATTTTCTCCTGATATTAGTCGATTGGAATGCAAAGGTGGGAGAAAAGAAGAACAAGGCATTGCTGGAAAATTTGGTTTAGGAGGCAGAAAAAAGAATGTCAGAATTTGTGTTGAAAATAGTTGCTTTATTGCAAACACTTACTTTCAACAACATAAAAGAAGATTGTACATAATTAGATAGATTATACAGAAATCAGATAATTATATTTCAGAAATATAGGAAAGTATTAAAGTTTTTATAATTAATATTTTAGGAATCAGTTTTAATATTTTAGTATATGTTGTCATTTCTGGAAAAATAACATTTATGAGTAACCAACATATAAGCCTATCTACTAGAATTAAGGGCTAAGAAGAAACAAAAGGACAGTATCAGATTTTATTTAAATCATAAATGAAGCATTTAAAATAGAGGTCATAACAGGCCTAAATCCTTGAAATGCAATAATAGTTCTTATGTTTGCATAATTTTCTAAACAGGTGAAAGCACGGCTTAAAGCAGGCATGGGCAACCTTTTCTAGTTCAGGGGCCAAATTATCATTCTGTCTCCCAGTTAAGGGCCAGACCAAATTATTAAATAAAATAAATTAATATTAAATGAATTAAAACAAATTGCTACTTCATATTTCATTTATTTATAATATAATGCCTTGGTATAAAGCTCTACATAAATTTTATAATATAATGAATGACATAACAATTTAATGTGAAGATTGGGCTTGTACTTCAACTACGAGACTCAATATTGATGTTAATATTACTTAAGGATAATCGCATACAATTTTCAAGGTTTTCACCCATTATTCTTGTCCAAATTTCTGATTTATTGTATTTCATCCTAAAAAAAAAACTGTTCACACATATATGTGCTGCCGAAAAGACAAATGATTTTTCTTGAAAAGGCACACAAATTTGTATATTTTTCTTCCACCAAATAAAATTTATAAAAATCCATCAAAGAAATGTTGTTAAATTGTGATTTTAGCACTAAATCTGCCTGAAGCTCAATAAGTTCCATCTGTAAGTTTTCTGGCACATTTATATCAGCATCCATCAAACGAGCAAATATAGCGAATGTGGAGTCAGCAAACGTTGTATCAAATTGCTCTATTAGTGCCTTCAGTTCATCTCCATAACAATTATAAGGGATATTTTTATGAGTTGCTAAAGTAGGAAAATGATAACAATTTTTAGCTCTTATCTAACTTTCCAACAATCTTAGTTTATTACAAAAAGCTTTGACATGTCCATGCAGTTCATGAACCAATTGTCCTTGTTTTTGCAATTTAAGATTCAGTTCGTTTAGGTATCCAGTGACATCTACAAGGAATGCTAAATCACACATGCACTCATCATCTTTTACTTGGTTAATTGTGTTTCCTTTTATGTCCATAAAATCTGCTATGTCATGTCTCAGATCATAAAATCGTTTTAACATTTTACCTTTACTCAACCACCTCACTTCACAATAATAAAACACATCTTCATAATCCGAAAATAGGTCTACTAAATACTCCTTAAATTGGCGGTGATTAAGTGCATGTGACTTAATAAAGTTAATACTGGCTACTACAACTCCTTGAATAAATATTGCTAGTTGTGCTGTATCGGAGGCATCAGTGCTGTCATCCAAAGGAATTGAAAATGCTTCCAATCTAGCAATCTTCTCTTTTAAATTTTTTTTGATATCATCAGCCATAATTTCTATCCGTCGGACAACAGCACGTTTCGACAAACAAATATTCTCGAAGTCTTTTTTCTTTTCAGGACATATTATACTTGCAACATCCAGCAGACTTGCAACATTCTTTGATAAATTCTCCTTCACCAAATGACTTAGAATGCTTAGCGATTTTTTCGCTTACCACAAAGCTGGCTTTGACAATGCTGTGGTGTTGCGTTATTTGCATGTTGAATATTTGCTGCTAGGTATCCAAGTTCTTCTTCAACTTCAGTATTTCATCTTTTCATAGTTGTCTATCAATTTTTGGGTGATCCACATGTCTCAAAGTAAAGCATCTCTTCAAGTTGTATTCTTTGTTGACGTATACGGATTCGTTGCACAGCAAACATAGGCAAACCTTTATTCGGAATAAAATAATAATCCTTTATTTCAAATTAAGCTGATGTCATATGACATCAGCTTAATGTGAGGTAGTAGAACACACCATGTTTTCTCCCACCATGAATCAGACAAACTTTGCTGAAACAGATTAGGGCCAGATCAAAAGAAGTAGAGGGCCGGATCCGGCCAGGGGGGTTGCCCATATGTGGCTTAAAGCATATCTATTATACACAGATTGCAAATTCAGTTAAAGATTATATGACCAATAGTTTATTTCAGATATTAACTTGACAAACTGAATATAAGATATGATAATTAGTTTAACAATGTGGATTTTACTTATGTAAATATTTTATTAGCATAAAATTTTCTGCCCCAGTATCAAGGGCATCTTTAATGACTTTCAAATTAAACTAAAACGTAAAATGGTAGACTCAACAATGAAAATGCAAACTGCATGTGTTAAATTGTGAATGAAGATATCTGGAAATTATAATACTTCATTCACATTTAACATAATCTGCCATAACTTAAGCAAGACTTGTAAATATCATTTGTTGTTAGTCTCCTGCTTATAAATTATTATTCATATAATTGCTTTGAGTGTGTTTATTATTGTTTAATTATATAATTTTGGGATATGTATTAGTAATGAAAGGACTCTCTGTTAAAATGTCATTCAATTTATTTTATTTATTCCTGTGTTAAAATTATAAGAAGCTGTGCATATATATTATAAGAATTTGTATTTATCATATTTAAATGTATTTTATGTGAACTATGGATTTTTTTTTATTTGTTATTTCTGAAAGAGAATGTAAATGTGTGGAATTCTGCTGATGTGATTTGATTGGTTACAGTCGGAGAACTGAGTTGTTTTTAGTTAGCGCGTGCTTAGAACGTGAACGGCTATGTATATGGAAAGAGGCCAGTAGGATGTAAGCTGAACTGGTTAGAACCGGATTTTGGGACAGAAAGGATAAGCATATTTGATTGGAAAACGAAAGTAAAGGGAAGCATTCAGGACAGCAAGGAGTGAAGCACCTGGTAGCAGTAAGGGGATTTGGAAATGCGGTAAATCGATTAAGAAAGGGCCAGGAATTAATAGGCAATTTGGAATATTTCTATGGAATTCTAATATTACGACGAATTCCAAATGTTTTGAGGAAGAATAGTGCAAAGCTGAATTTAATGCATAGAAGAAAATAAGGAATTAGTAGATTACTAAAAATGAGTGCATCAAGACTTGTATAACTCTGTGTCTATAAATTCAGTTATTATAGTGAAGATTTCTTTTGAATAGTGTTACTTCAAAGTGATATTTCAGCATGAAGAAATAAAAGTTAGCTCCACCTAATATATCTTAACATTAGGTTGGAGGCTTAATGGATTTTTTTTTTTTTTTTTTTTTTTTTTTTTTTTACAACACTCAGTTGTAAAAGGATTAAAACAGAATTTAATACTTCCTATATTTCGTCCTAGTCACTAGGACATCTACGAGGATTACAAAAACAACTAATGTAACATTAACACAAATATCATACAATACTAAGCCCAACCACGTGGGTGACACTAAAGTCCTATCTAGGTGGAGCGCCCTCTAAGGGCGGTTGTAGGCGGCCTGGAATGTAAGGTGGGACCTCTGGTGATGAGTGTTTCCCAAATCTTCAGAAGCTTAATGCAACCGTATTTATTAAGAATAGTCTCTCTTTCTTGAATTTGCTGTGGTGGAGCATGGTGGTTTTCTTCCATGATACCCTGTGGGTGGTGTCCAAGACACGGTCAGCCAAGCCTGAATGACCATAGTTGTGTTTACAGATGTAAGACTTGTGTTCCTCCAGGCGGATGGATGCTGATCAGCCTGTCTGTCCAAAGTACGCCAGCTTACAGGAACAGGGTACTTTGTAAACTCCAGGCAGAGAGAGAGAGAGAAGAGGGAGCTGATCTTTCGTAGAACGGATAAGGGTAGAAAGTTTGCAGTGAGGCTTATATGCTGTGTGTAGGTTGTACTTTTTTAGAATCTTGGCTATTTTTTAGGATGTGCCACGGATGTAGGGTATGGTGATGGCATTTTTAAAATCTTGTTGACGAGAAGGACAGGGAATGGGGAGGAACTGATTATTTTTTTGATACTGTGATTGCTGTAGCCATTGGAGAGGAAAGTGCTGTGTATGTGGTTAAGCTCAGTAGTGAGGGCAGTTCCACTGGAACAAAGATTGTGGGCTCTCTTGGTAAGAGTTTTAATAATGCCATATTGTTGAGAGGGGTGGCGGTGAGAAAGTTTGTGAATGTATCTGCCTGTGTGTGTGGGTTTTCTGTATACAGTGAAGGCAAGTGTATCATTAGGCAGGCGTGTAACTAAGGTGTCTAGGAAGGGTAAACAATTGTTCTTTTCCTTTTCCATACTAAACTGGATTCTTGGATGTAGGCTATTGAGATGACTGAGGAAGGAGTCTAACATGTCTGGGCCATGAGGCCAAATAGAGAACACATCATCTACATATCTTAGCCTATAATAAAATTAGTTTAATCCTTTATCCAAGTGTGAGCAAACAAAGTTTGCGCCTGAAAGTATCTTCAGGAGGACTGGGGTAAACTTTCAACATATCTTAGCCAGATAGAAGGTTTGGGTGGGGCTGAGTCTATGGCTCATTTTTCGAAATCTTCCATACAGAAATTGGCAAGAAGGGATAAGAGGGGGGAACCCATGGCAGCCCTCTATCTGCTTGTAGATTTTGTTCTTCCAAGAAAAATACCCAGAGTTAATGGCAAAGGAAAAGAGATCTAAGATGTCAGACGGAAAAACGTTTTCTAAGAGAGATAAGGTGTCAGCTAAGGGAATATTGGTAAACAAAGAGGAGATATCAAAGCTAACCAATATGTCTGCGTTATTCAAGGTTAAATTTCCTATGAGGGCTTTAAAGTGGGTCGAGTTTTTTTATATAGGAAGTGG
Organism: Typopeltis vanoorti; assembly: GCF_054136105.1. Taxonomy (NCBI): domain Eukaryota; kingdom Metazoa; phylum Arthropoda; class Arachnida; order Uropygi; family Thelyphonidae; genus Typopeltis; species Typopeltis vanoorti. Next base: position 33,243,415 of record NC_143572.1, on the reverse strand, counting down.
ACCTTCCAGTGAGGAAGGGGGGGGGGGGGGGAGTCAGAGAGTTGGCCAGCTATTTAGACAGTCTGTAGCAAGGTGCATTGGTGGCATCTACTATAGGTCTAATTGGGGAATTGGGTTTGTGGATTTTTGGTAAACCGTATATTCGGGAGGGATGGGAGCGGAAAGATTTAAGTTTTTTCGTGATGTCAGGGGGCCAGGAAGATACTTTTTTAAGTAAGATTTTTAATTTCTTAACTTATGTTTTTGTGGGGTTGGACTTAGTATTGTATGATATTTGTGTTAATGTTATATTAGTTGTTTTTGTAATCCCCATACATGTCCTAGTGACTAGAACAAAATATAGGAAGTATTAAATTCTGTTTTAATTCTTTCTGAGTGTTGTAAAAAAATTCATTAAGCCTCCAATATGATGTCCTCACAGCACTTAAGCCTCTACACACGGTATCTTAACATTAACTGTGGCGTTCTACTAAAAATAGCCGAAGTATGGAGCTTTAAAGTGTTTCCCCCTTGAAATGATAACTGCCTCATAATTAAATTAAGTGTTTGTTAACTAAGAGTGAATTAGAGAATTCTACTTTAAGAATAATTACTGTAAAATTCTGGAACATTGAACTGTGTGAACCATTTTCAATTATTCAGAAGAATATAGAATTGACAGCTGAATGTTTGATGCCTAATATATTATGTTTGTTATGAGTATTTGAACTAAGTCTATGTATAAAGGAATTGAATTATCTCATTGAATAGAGACAAGTTGTGATAACAGTATTTAAGTGTTGAAGAATATGATCTGTAAATTTTAACTTTAATCTTTAAACCAAACCGAGTGGCTACTAGTATCTCAGAGATATTTTGAATATTGTTCAATTAGATTATCTTGCTTAGAAAATTATGCTTAAATGTACATTTTATAACCCTGTATTAAATGTTTATTTTATTGAATTCAATTTGTTGTTTGCCTGATGTTTCTTCATTGCACCGCTCATAAAATTTATTTGAACCTTGCGGAAGCCCTATATGATATTAGTAACCTCAGCCTGTAAAAAAAGATTATATAAATGTAGTTGAAGGTTGATTCCTCTATTTCACTTAGACTAATCTGAATATAGAGTGGCGCAGTATAATAAAATTTCTCTATATTTGGATCAGTAATCAACCAACAATTAAATAAGAAAAAAAATGGATAATTTAAATAAGAATAACGTTCCAACAAAATGGCAGATTCAAAGCCAGGATGTATGCTCCAACACATGTACATGATGTAGCATTGTGGTCTCAATACACTAAGGTTCTAGTAAACTAAGACATTAAAAAAAAATTAAATAGATAAATGAAATAAAAATTAAATTAGTTCTTTACAAGTTCCTGTGTAGCTTAGTGGATGTGATGTTTGCACACCACGGCGATTGACCACACGAAGGAAGACTTGGTTTCAAATCTAGTTGGCAATTAGAGGAAATTTTTCTAAGCCTTTTTTTTTGACCGGTTACCAAGTTAGTCGATCACTGACATGGACAAGCGGCTTTTTTTTTCTCCCGGAAACTCTGGTTTTTCATCCTGTAAAACTGAAGAAAATTGACCATAGAATCTAGACTATCTCAGACATTAAATATATTGTATTAGGGTTAGGGACCATGTGATGGCAGCACTTGTTTAGCCACCTCTTCACTGCATGCTGCTTAATTAATGATAGCCTTAGGCCAGCTATTTGATTGGCTACCAGTGGAGATTGCACTGCTCACTCAGTCTCCAAAAGTTAGATATGGCTAAAATGGGTTCGCCTACTCCCTATACAGGAATAAAAAGGCATTAGTTGATTCTTTACGAGTTCTAGAATTATTTCACATAAGAGGGATAATTTAAGTCAAAGAAGAGATTCTTTGTATAAATGTTCTAAGAGATTATTACTTTTATGGAGAACCTTAATTTTCTTCAAAATGATTTGAAGTCAAGTGATGATATGGAACTTCATCTAGTCTAAATAGCCAGAACTATTGAGAAAATTTTATGTCAATAAAAATATTTACATACGGAAAATCTGTATTATGTTTAATTATTTCAGTTTTGTTTTGTTTTTTTACTGATGCTCTATCAATAAAACTGATGGTGTACAAATGCCCACCATGATATCAGAGAAATATTTTAGAAAATCGATGAAAATCCACGATGATGCATTTGATGTTGCCCACTCATTAAAATTCATGTCTATAGCACAATTCAATATGCTGTGAGTGAACAAAAGATTACAGTCTAGGAAAATCCTGCTCTTTTTTTTTTTTTTTTTTTTAAATGTAACTTCCTCTGTTCAATGAAAGGCTGTAAAAATCTATTGAATATTAGTGTTATGGATAAGCTAAGGATTTTTTTTCTATTTTTATAAATTTTTTGGTATTTTAAAATTCATTTCTTACCTGTCTGGAAACCCTACTCTAGAAACCAAACATGGAACTTTTACAAGCCATTTCAGGCCTCCAATAAGTGTGGAATGTGGTCTCACACTGGGCAATGAAATTTATCTACCATCTAAAAGGCAATCACTTACATCCACGCCCATGGTGGGATTCAAACCTGCAGCCTGTTGGTTGGCAAATGCATACACTAACCACTCAGCCAAACAGGCTGGCTCCAGTCAAGAGAGCATATCTAGTCTATAGAAGAATTCCAACTTACACCTCTAGCCTTTCATGGTACAAACATCTCAACCTCTCCACTGTGAGAAGTTAATAATTATCATAGGAGAGGCTTATCAGAACAGTACCCATAAAAACACTTGTACACAAGTCACAAGCAGAAATGTATATAAGAAAGTGGCTATGAGTGTGTGTGTGTGGGGGGGGAGATAGGTAATCTCTAACTGGATTGCTTTTTCTGGATAGCAACATGCATTTTTAGTTAAGTTTCTTGTGCATCACCATTAACAAACAGTGCAAAGACACAATACTCTAGCCTACTCGCTATTCAAAAATTCTGCAAGAAAAAATAGAGATCAAATAACTTACTTTTTCTAGTTTAGAAACCTTCCTATGACACATATCCAGCTCATTCTTAAGGGCTGCATTTTCTCTTGAGAGAAGTTCTATCATCTGTGTTGTCTGTGAAGATTCATTTTCTGAATCAATATCTGTAGCTGCTCTGCCATGTGTTTTAGGTCTGTAAATATAAAAGTTTTTTAAAAAATTAATGAGTGCAACTAGTTTAATTATTAAGCAGACACACGAAAAAAAAATTAATATAAGTAACTAGTTCCTTTTTTTATGAGGTAATTAAAAAAAATTACCTCAGCATTGAATACCAATATATTTAATGTAAGCTTTCTGGATAATGGTATACAAAGGTTGCTGTAAGTCTGACATATAAAAACTGATCATTCTAAAATCATGAAAAATGACATTCCAATTTTTTTCAATAGCTTTTATTCATTGTCTGATTAGTGAGTACCTACTTAACATATGAAAATTTTCATCCGAGCCCATTATTTGAATTTGATTATTCCACCACCGAATCCCTATTTTAACATAAAAAAACCCTGAAAGCAAACAATTCTAAAATCTGTTTACAGTTTTACCAATTATTTTGACACTGAATCCCCACAGCCTAACACAGAATAAACAACTGATGTCACTCCAAAACATAGTGGAGATTGAATATGACAACTCACTGTAGTTAAATCTAGTTCTTAAAAAGAAAAATAAGTTACATACCAAAAAAGAAAATGCATAAGAAAGTTTTTCAGTAAATCAGAAGAACAAGATAACCAATATGCCTTTCAAAATAGTCAAAAAAGGATATAGAACATTCCTAGCAAGAATGTGATTATTAAGTGCTTTAATAGCAAGAAAAATATAGGGAAATTAAGAAACTATATTCTTGTTTTTATCCATATTATACTATCCAAACTTTGCACATAAGCAGAAACTGTTTACCTACCAAGCACAGCTAATTTCACTATTAAGTGTCCATCTGTATTCATATTCTCTTTCATCATGTATTAAATTATTAATTATTAAATTGATTAACTAAGGAAATAAGAAACTGCGATGAAAACATTGAAACAACTGTGAAAACTACAGAAACATAAACAACGGATAAACACAAAATCACTAGAAGCAGAAATTATAAATACAAAAAAAAAAAAAAAAAAAAAAAACAGAGAAACATGGGATTAACTTCATAGCAAAATTCTAAAAAATATGAATAAGGAGGTAAAAGAAAAAGTGAAACTTGAAATAATCAAAGAGAAAACTTGGCTGGACTTCTTCCAAAACTTATGGCAAGAAAGCATTATATCAGTTTTAGATTCATTACCAACTATATAGTGAAAGAAATAAAAAATCCAGCAAGCAATACAGCAAAGCAAATCAGGAAAATCCCCTGAAGATGATATAAATATAGAATATTAAATATGCAAGCATCTTATTCATCAAAAGACTTAAAATTATTTAACATCTAGCAGCAAGGAAAAGTTCCATAAAGTTGGAATAAGGCAATTATCATTCCAATATATAAAAAGGTGATTGGTGTAACTGTAAAAACTACAGAGGAATAAATCTCCTAAATACTAGTTATAAGTTATATCACAAATATTAACTTCAAAAATTAAATCATAGTAGAAGATAAACTTGGTGAAGAACACAATGGCTTCCAAAAAGGATAATCATTCATTGACTCAGCTTTTACATTAAAAATCTTAATGGAAAAACATTGCTAATTCAACATTGCGTAGCATTTGTAGATTACCAGAAAGCATTTGACAGAGTCTTAAGGAACAAACAGTACCGTACTCAAGAATCTAAACATTTCAGAACAGCTTCTTGCTGTAATAACTAACATGTACTAAAACAACCAAATAGCTTTAAGAATCAATGAAAAGTTACAGAATAGAAATCAATAAAAAGAGGGGTCTGTCATGGATGCCCAATGTCACCACTCTTATTTCATATCTATATATATGAAATGAAACCAGCATTTAAACTTGTGGAACTATACTTAATATGCTTATGTTTGCAGATGACCCAGATAATCATAACAAGAAGTGAAGAGGAACTCCCAAGATCAATATATTCCTTAAACATAATTGCTAAAAAATTTGGAATGCAAATATTAACTGACAAAATAAAAATCATTACTTTTAAAAGACCATCTCCAGTCAGAAGTAAAATCAGGATTAAAAATAAAATTTTAGAACAAATTAACTGCTTCAAATACCTTGGATGTGCTGTATCATATACAAAAGAAGCTGACATTGATATCAAAATTCCAAACTTTCTAAAGATAACAGGAATGATCAATAATATTTTCAAGCCTAACCAAGTTCAAAAGCATATAAGAATAAGTTTATAAAGTTTTGGCAAAACCTTCTCTACTGTACAGAACTGAATTATAGTATAGACCATAAAAAGTGCAGAAGAAAAAAGAATAGAAATGAAATTCCTGCAAAGGACAACAGACTATAATCTGAAAGAAAACAAGAAGCACAGAAATACACAAAGAACTAAAAATATCAGCTGATAAAACATTTCATTAATTGGAAGGTGAGAGGACAGGGGGGGAGGGACATCCATGGAAGTTAATTTTGTGGGCAGTGAAGAATGGGGTAAGATTTTTCTCTCAGAGAACCATGAGAGAATGAAACAGTTTGTTGAAGTAATGAGTGCATCAGAGTAAATGAGTTTAAGACATGGTTGACAGCTAGTATGGGTAATGTATGGCCTCCCTGGAGGTCTATTATTAATAATAACAGAGACAAAGCTGCATGCCACTGGATGGGTCCCCAGGTTGTGGATGGCGGAATGGCCATCAGAGATGGTGGCTAGCTGCGAATAACAAATAAGCAGTTCTGGATGAGAAGTAGCAATACTAACAGATGTGGTGGGTTAGTGGACAACTCCAGTAACTCTATAAAAATGCCACAGAAATCCAATGACACTACTGTGTGTCGAGGCAAGCTTAGGCTACCCTAAGCCTAAACTATATGCTCCTTCTTACATATCTATTAAGCTCTTCAAGGAAGACAGAGGGTTTGTCAGATAAGTGTCGATGTGCTGACAGTAAAGAGAAAATACAACTGAAATCTGATGCCAAAGAACAAGAGTAAAGACTTATGCTGACTCGGACATTGCCTGGTCAAACAAGGTCCATGTTCCCAATTGAGCAATCAGGGTTGGATCGAAAAATCAGCTACTGAAAACAAAAAAATTGAACTCAAGACTGTAAGGGATGGAATATCAATTGGTACATGAAATGTCTGCACACTATGGGCAACTGGAAAATTGCAGTTGCTTCAAGAAGAAATACAGATGTGGCATTTTGGGTATTTCAGAAATGAGATGGACACTGGCAGGAGAAACAAACTGGTCAGGAAACGAAAGTAAGCATGAAGCAGATGTAGGTTTCCTGCTAAGTAACAAGGCCTGTCAGGCAATGATATGATACAAACCAGTCAGTGAAAGGATAATGGTTGCAAGATTCAGTGCCCAACTATTTAATATCATGACCATTCAAGTATATGCATCCACTGTAGAGAGTGAAGATGAAGACATTGAGAGATTTTACAGAGATCTACCACTAGAAATTGATGAGGTGCCGAAGCAGGATATACTCATCATTGAAGGAGACTAGAATGCAAAGATTGGCAGAAATAACACAGAATGGGAAAAGAAATGAATGTGAAGAGATGCTTCTGGAATTTGCCACTGATAATGACCTGATGATTTGCAATACCAAATTCCAACAAAAAGATTGTCATAAATGGACATGGTGCTCCTTCGATGGAAGATATAGGAATATGATCGACCTGATATTAATAGACCAGAAATGGAGAACGTCAGTTCAACAGTACAGATCATTCCAAGGAGCTGATATTGATTTGGACCACAGCTTAGTGGCTGCAAATATAAGACTAAAACTGAAACAGAAGTACAAAGGAAAGTTCCAAAAAGCTAGAGACATCTCAAGACTAAATGAAACCAGATTAAGAACAGCATATCAGGACATACTGGAAACTAAGTTTAAGATCATAAGTGGAAAAAATATATAAATACAAGAGTAGAACAACTGACTACAGTACTAAAAAAAGAGGTAGAGGAAGTAATTCCTGAAAGAGATAAAATCAACAAGAAATGGATAACTGAGGAAACCCTGAAATTGGTACAAGAGAAAAGAGAACAAACTTAAGAGATAATTCAGTGGCAGCAGATGAGTTATACCATCAAAAATGCAATGAAGTACAGAAAGCAGCAAGATCTGATAAAGCCAAATGGTTGGATGATAAATGCAAAATTGAATAGTACTATGGAGAAGACAAAACTAGAGAAGTGTATAAACTTATAAGAAATGTCAATAGGAAGTGGCAAACAAGATCAGTAGCAGTAAAAGATGAAGATGATAAAGTATTGATGGACAAGATATTGCAGTGAATATATTAAAATCAACTAAATAATACTGCGACAGAAGTAGTCAAAGAACTAAAAGCAATCTCTCCACCAGCAGAGATCTTTGAAAATGACAACATAATAGGAGAGATGCCAAAATATAGGGGGAAAATTGGTTGTAAAAGAAATGCAAAGCTATGTAATGAAATATAAAGATCAGGATATGTCCCTGAAGAGGGGGGGGGGGAAATCGGTCTTGTTGTTCTTCATAAGAAAGTCAGTGCTTTAGAATACAATTACAGAACTATTGTACTAATGAGTCATCTTGGCAAAATGCTGTTGAAAATACTTACAGAATACCTGAAAGGTCATGTAAGTAACAAAGCCTGTCAGGCAATGATAGGATACAAACCAGTTAGTGAAAGGATAATGATTACACGATTAAGTACCCAACCATTTATTATCATGACCAATGCACTGATGAGCAAGTTGGATTTCGAAAAGATCGAAGTACAGTGCAACAAATACTCACACTAAGACTAATAGCAGAGAAAGCTCGAAGAAAGAGCAAAAAGATATACTGCTGTTTGCATTTTATGAAAATTATGGATACATAATTTTCATAAAATTCTACTGTTAGAGTAAAACTTTAGTTTATAATAAACCAAAATATACACTTGACGTTTCGACCTTCACATTAAGGTCATCTTCTGGGGTATACATATATATACAAAGAAACAAGCTGCACTACAATCTACATGGCATGCTAAAGTTACTGATCAATCGTTACATCTATTTGCCTGACCAGTGGTGTTTAAAAAAAATCTTACTATAAAGCTAGAGAGTAACATACAGAAAATTAATAAATAAAAATAAAATTACCCATATAAGTATATATAAATTGCAACAACTGGTTGCAATTTATGGACAGTGGCCAATAAAAGATGAAAAATTGCTTAGCATCCTAAAGTTAGGGTTTGTTGGAAACTAAGTGGGCTGAATGTGTGCCATCCAAATTCTTGGGATTTTTAAGCCACCATTATTATTAAGATTAGGGTGGTTGATCAAAATTTCATAGGCTTCTTTAAATTTCTGTTCATACTGAGTTTTTGTATGAAGTAAAAAACAAGTACTTTTCCAATCAATTTGATGTAGGGTGTTAAGAGCATGATCTGAGAGGCCTGCTTCACCAAAATTATTATATTTAGTGTGTCTTTTTTTTTTTTTACAAGTGCAATAGATGCAATAAACTCCACAGTGTGCCAATGAGAGGAGAGGATCTTTAGAGGAGTTTAATATGTTTCTTAATTTTAAAAGTGGCATTAAGATTATAATCATGTAGGATTCTATTAATTTTTTTCTGATAGCCCTTTAATGCATGGGACAGTTATGATTTTATTGTAATCTATATTACTTTTTGATGAAGTTTTATGAAGAATTTTATTAATTAATAGTATTTTTGCTATATCCATTATTTATAAATGTATTGTTAATAATTTTAATTCTTGTTTAAGATCTTGTTCATTAGAGCAAATTGTTATAGCTCTGTTTTTGAGGGTTTCGATGACTCCAAATTTTTGCAAAAGGTGGTGATATGGGTTAGTATGTATATATTGGCCAGTGTGTGTAGGTGTGCGGTAAACAATAAAGGATAGACTGCCTGAGGGAAGACGTGCGACTAGTGTATCCAGGAAAAGGAGCAAATTCTGATTCTCAATTTCAATAAAAAAAATGTATGCGCTCATGTTGTTTGTTCAGGCAGCTAAGGAATGTGTTCAATGCTTGGTGGCCGTGTGGCCAGATAATAAAAACATCGTCAACATATCTAAGCCAAACTGTAGGTTTTAGAGTAAAGAAATCAAGAGCTCTCTGCTCAAAAAGCTTCCATATAAAAATTAGCAATTGGGGGTGGGAGATAGTGGTGAGCCCATGGCCGTAACTTCTTTTTTTGTAGGTAAAATTTATTTTGCCACACGAAGTAACCGGAACGTAGTACGTGGACAAAGAGAGACATAATATCGGACGAAAATTTGTTCTGTAGAAGAAGAATTGCGTCTTTTGTGAAAAGACACAATTCTTATGGGACATTTGTGAAAAGGGCAGAAATGTCAAAACTGACTAATAAATCATCTTTGCTGAGTATTATGTTTTTAATTTTGTTTATGAAGTGTTGTATGTTCTTTATAAGTTGCACGTGTAACTTACCTTATATTGGGGGGACTGGACGTACAATCCCTATCCATAAAAAAGAACACAAACAACACATTAAATATAATAATTTTGGTGAAGCAGGCCTCTCAGTTCACGCTCTTAACACCCTACATCGAAATGATTGGAAAAGTACTTGTTCTTTACATCATACCAAAACTTGGTATGATGTAAAGAACAAGTATAAATGGAAATTTAAAGAAGCCTGTGAAATTTTAATCAACTAACCAAATCTTAATAATAATGGTGGCTTAAAAATCCCAAGAATTTGAATGGTACACATTCAGCCCACTTAGTTTCCAACAAACCCTAACTTTAGGACTCTAAGCAATTTTTCATCTTTTATTGGCCACAGTCCATACCAGTTGTTGCAATTTATATGTATGCTTATATGGGTAATTTTATTTTTATATTTCTGTATGTTACTCTCCAGCTTAAGTTAGCTTTGTAACCTAATACATAACAGGACTCTAGCTTTGATGTAGTGTTGTTTTTTTTAACACCAGAGGTCAGGCAAATAGTTCTAACGATTGATCAGTAACTTTAGCATGCCATGTAGATTATAGTGCAGCTTGTTTCTTTGTGTGTGTGTGTGTGTGTGTGTGTGTGTGTACTCCAGAAGATGACCTTAATGTGAAGGTCGAAACATCAAGTGTATATTTTGGTTTATATAAAACTAAAGTTTTACTCTAACACAGTAGTTGTATTCATAATTTTCATAAAATGTATTCTAATCACCATGTAAGCATGAAGGAAAGGATATACTGCTGTAAAGCTATTGCTGCACCACTGTAAACTATGGCTATCTATTTATGCTGTATTATTTAATTCCTATTCTTGGTTCTATCTCTTACTCTACCTTCCGTGACTCTATATTCTTATACATGAGAGCACTAGAAATTTATTTCTTAAGCTGTACCACCAGGCCTCCTTGTGGTATAAGAACAAGCAGTACTTCCAGTAGGTCCAATCTAACACAAAATCCTCTCTTAATCAATTTACAATTGTGGCTTTCTTTGAGTTCCTTATCTTAACTATCATTTAGTTCCAGGCTCACAGGATCGAGTTTATTTCGAAACAGTGAATTGCGTATTAAAGATCAGGTGGTACTCATTGAATATAAATAAAAAGAATGTTTATTAAATACTAAGACTGAATATACAATACATGCAATAGGGAAATTGCTCTTTGTAATCTCAGTTTCAGTTACACTAAATATGACAACTCTTAAGGCAATTTCCCGCAATTATTCAATAAATTTACAATAATCACCTCAACTTAAATTTCAACTCCTAGTTTAAGCAAAATCATCATAAAATATAACTTCTATAGCAATTCTATAATTTAGCAATATAAACATTGGGGTTCCTTACAATTAACAGTTTAACCTTTTAGCCCAATTACTTCTTAGGAAATAGCTATGCTCTGGTCTACACACTTAACAATTCCAACCATAAATTTGCATCAATTCACTCTCAGACATAAATATCTTAGCACTATTATCTTAGCAGTCCATCTAAAGCAGTTTTCTTATGCCACATATAAAATAACTTATAATAAACAACTCACATTAATTCTTTACTTCTTTTTAGTGCTCCTCTTCACAGTCTGTTTCATACCACAGTTTCTTCTCCGTCTCTGGTTTTTGGATTTTTTTTTCCCTTGAGGTTCTCAGAGCACCAGCGAGTCGTCCCTCAGGTCAGTTGGCAGGGTTTGAGGAGTGATTTCCCGGAGTCTTGAACTCCAGGCAAAGGGTCACAGCTGTCAGGGCTTGCGCAGACTCATCTGGGTGGCAAAGCATCTGTTCCGGATCAGCTTGGTTCCTCTGTGGCTAATCACTTCTTGTTATCCTCATTTCTGATCTTGAGCGACTTGCGGCAGATCGACCTCAGTTTTCCTCCTTCGGACTTCTCCGTGTCCTAGCCAAAATAGTCGATCCCTGATGGTTGAAAATCCTTGCTTTATATTCAGTCTTCTCTAGAACCTTGGGTTAAGGTTTGAAATCCCCGTACTTTCCCATGCAAACTTTGGATGTAGGTTTGGGAACCCCAGATATATTTCCTTGCGACTCTCTCGATCTAAAACTTCTGACGACTTCTTTTCTCCCCTTTAATCCGTTTTACCGGACTGCGGAATTTGTTTGATTCTTGTCACCCCTTTCTCCACTGACCTTGAAGGTCGCCTAAGACTGAACTTGTAAACAAAAGGCTCTCCTACACTTTAATCAGAGCACTAACATCAAAATAACCTTCCGATGGAAAGGTATTGCCCTTGGCTTCACCATTTTAACATTCTTTGTTTATGTGAGGAGCAAGCTAATTCCCTTTGGGCTTTCTATTTACAATAACAACCAAAAGTTATTTTTACAAGTTTTTCTAGATATGACCTCTGTAAAAGTCGATGCAATAAAAAATATAAAAATTTATGTTGCATTGAATTTTACACTGCTGTTTCATGGACTTCCAAAAAGCCTTTGATAATACTGACCAAAATATAACATGGGCAGTCTTGGAATCCTATAGTGTGGACAGTAAATTGGTCTGCCTGCTGAAAGATATAAACAGTCAATCACAAGCAACAGTCAGGATAGCAGGTGTGACTGGAGATTGGTTTACCACTAGTCAAGGCACAAAAACAAGGGGACCCAATATCACCAGTCATCTTCATCATACATCTGGGAAGAACACTAGATAAGATTAAAGAAGGTGGAAGAATTTCAATAAATGGCATGAGAATAAACTACCTCTGCTTTGCAGATGACATCATCCTGATTGAAGAAGACACACCAAGGCTGGAATGGACACTGCAAACACTATACACAGAAGGAAAATGATATGGACTATATGTTAATTTTTAAAAAAACTAAAACAATGATATTCAGACAACAGGAGTTACTGAACAAAGTTACCATAGAAGGATTTCAACTGGAAAACTTCACATATCTTGGATGCCATCTGATGCATGACTTAGACCCCCCCCCCCCAAAAAAAAAGCTATATTAAAAGCCATGGACAAAATATGAAAGAACCGAGCTATAAAGATACACACTAAACTGCAAATTGTGGAGATGCAGCAGCATGATCTATGGATGTGAGGCCTTGGTACTCCCGAGAGAATCTGAATGGAGGATATTAGCATTCGAGAGGAAGTGCTATAGGATCTTGAGAATAAGCTGGATCCAGAAGGCGAACAATGAGGAAATATATAGACAAATACAACCAAAAGAAAACCTGATCCAGAAAATAATCAAAAGGAAACTGTCTGTTTGGCAAAATATGTAGAATGAATGATGAGAGGAAATTAAAAACGCTGCTGTTTGGGATGATGACATCATAAAATGGTGTGGAAATTCTAAACACAAACTGAGTCATCTTGCTCAAAATAGAATGCAATGGAAGAATCACATCAAGATGGCATCAGACACCTATGGGCATTGAACCTATGGTTGTTGTTGAGCCAAGTTTTTAGTTTTATGATATTTTTCAGTAGTCTTTTTTTTGAAGTTTTCTATAAATATTTATTAGGAGTGGAGACAGAGAATTCATGTCAAGTCATTGTGTTTGTTCCTAATATTTATCCTGAAATGCAAAGAACATGTTTCCATGAAATATATCTGAATGGCTTAACTGTGTCAGGAGGAAAGAGGTTATGAAGAATATTTGCTGTGTTGTGCAACCCTTAGAGACATTGGTGAACAGACTGAACACATCTAAACTCACTAGGATATTTGAAGTTTCTATTTTTAAATCTTACTCTTTCAATAAAACAAACTATTTTTCACAGATGATGCCAATTCTTCAATGTGCAGAGCTACCAGGCATATTTACAAAGAGTCATGCACATCCAACAATAGGATGCAATGAAAACTTCCAGTTTTGGTGCTCATAACTTCTTGAGACTAAAGGATGTTTTGATGTTGTTGTTTTTTTTCCCTCCCCAGTGAAATGAGTAGCTTAAATTAAGTCACTGGCTTTACTATGTGTATGCCACATGGGATCCCAGTCTAAGGCTACATTGGTTTGGCATCTTCCAGTAGATTGTTGGCGACTAATCAGCAACAGATTCCCAGTTTCCTCTGTTTATTTTGCTAGTTCACTGATAGCATTCAATGTATATACACTGCACACTGAATTCTGTAATTATTTAGTTGATTCATGCTTATTCAATGTTCAATTTCAGTGTTAGTAATCTGACTTATTCAGTGATTTCAGTCAATCAGCAGGAAGTTGAGCAGTTAATCAGAAACTGCTGAACTTCCTGCTGATTGACTCATCAGTACTCACATCTGCAGTGTGTATGCCATAACATGAAACATACAATTTTATACCACTGTATATTAAATTTTAGGTGAGGGATGAATGAAATAAGACTAGACATCTTTCAAGGCCACTCACACTGCAAGCACAACTATTGTTGTCTTCAAGAATTATTATTGTTGTTGTTCTGGGCAACTCCAAGGAGTCGACAGACTCATCGAGGGAGGCCCTAATATCATGTCAAGAACAACTATTCGACATTCACACAGTATCTATCATACCTTGCCTTGAACTCATTCACGGTCATAGCACCCACAACAGACTCTGGAAGCTTATTCCACTCATTCACTACTCTCCAAGTAAAAAACCTAGCTCTAACACCCTTGTCAACCATGTTCTTGCCCAGCTTCCATTCATGGCCCCTAGTCCTCCCACCACCAGTCATATTTTCAAAAATATCTTCTGGATCAATCTTATAGAAACCCTTCAGTAATTTGAATGTCCCAATCATATCACCCCCTCTTTCGCCTATCGACAAATTTCTGAAACCCACAAATCTTCAACCTGTTCTCATACGGTTCATTCCACAGACCTGCTATCATCTTGGTCACTCGCCTCTGGATCCTCTCCACCTCCTCCCCATCACGAAGAAACCCTGGTGCCCATAACTAGGCACAGTAGTCCAGATGGGATCTTATCAAGGCTCGATACAGAGAAACAACTTGTTTGACTCTGCATGATAAAGTATTTTTCAGAAGCCAAGTGATTTGATGAGCTGATTTAGCCACTTTTGCAATGTGCCCCCTAAACTTCAATTCCCTATCCACCAACACTCCCAAATCCCTGGCCTCATCAATCTCCTGGAGTACGGTTCCACCAATGCGATATACTGCTGCTATTCTTTTCACCCCAAAGTGCATAACCTTACACTTTGCCACATTAAATTGACATCCATTTTTCCTAGCTCAGTCCTCTAAACTATCCAAATCATCCTGTAAACTTTTGACATCCTATGCACTCATAATTGTTCTACCCAACTTTGCATCATCAGCAAACAAGTGAACACTTCCTCTCAAATCCTTTCCTATATCATTGATGAACAAATTGAAAAGCAGTGGTCCAAGAACAGAGCCCTGCAGCACTCTACTAGTCACAAGACGTCTTTTTGACTCCACTCCTGAATAAACCACTCTCTGGTATCTCTCCTTCAACCACCCTCCTATCCATCTTACCAACCCTATATCTATCCCCATTTGCTCCAGTTTACTGATTAGGGTTCTATGTAGTAGCCTATCAAAGGCCTTGGCAAGGTCCAGTAGTATTACTGTAAACCCATTACCCCTATCCAGTTCAGCCGTCACTGTGTTATAAAACGTGAGCAAGTTACTGAGGCATGATCTACCCTTCACAAAACCATGTTGTCCCCCATACAATATCCCATTTTCATCTATCCAATCCTGTATTCTTTTCTTGACTAATTTCTCTAAGACCTTGACAATGATTCCTGATATGCTAACCGGTCGGTAATTTACAACAGCAGTCTTGGAACCACCTTTATGCAGTGGAACTATTTTCCCCTCTTTCCACCCCCTCGGGACTAACCCAGACCCGAGACTCGAATTAAACAAAATGGTCAAGGGTACTGACAATTCTTTAGCTGCTTCTCATACAACACGAGCTGGTATACCATCCAATCCCACAGATGTATTGACATTGAGGTTATGCAATAGACTACTCACCTCCACTTCATTCACCACAATTCCCGTATAATCTACTGGTACATTCGTTTCTGCAATGTCACCACCTGGATGATATTATTGCAAAGTGCTCACTCAGTAACTCAACTATATCAACTGATTCAGTTACCTCCCTACCATCGGCATTCTTTAAAATCATTCTGCCATGTACATTTTTCCTTTTACTTGCTACATATCTAAAAAACTGTTCAGGATTCTCTTTAGCCTGCATGGCCAATGTTCTTTCGTAATCCTTTTTTGCTTTTCTTACCACACTCATTACCCATCTGGCCTGCGCTTTATACCGTTCATGTGCCTGCCGGTCACCTTTCTGCTTAAATTCCCTCCATAGTTGTTTCTTTTTTTGCAGCTCAAGCTTAATGGTGTTATTCATCCATTTAACCCCTACTTGATTTATTATTCGGAC
Organism: Typopeltis vanoorti; assembly: GCF_054136105.1. Classification (NCBI taxonomy): domain Eukaryota; kingdom Metazoa; phylum Arthropoda; class Arachnida; order Uropygi; family Thelyphonidae; genus Typopeltis; species Typopeltis vanoorti. Next base: position 33,227,415 of record NC_143572.1, on the reverse strand, counting down.
TCTAGGTATACAGTCAGCCATTGCTTCATGCAAACACTTCTTAACTACCTCCCATGTACTATCGACTTCTAGTCCTTGCAGTTGTACATGCCATGGCACTGAACCAATCAAACTCCTAAGCTTGTCATACTTTATAGCCCGATAATTCCACAAGTACCCTGTCTTAATTGAAAATTCTACACCTTTAGCCACCTTCCAAGTCAAGACCTATGATCACTCTCACCGATTGGTGGCAATGTGGTCATATTTGTTACAGCCAAATCCTCAGTTGTAATTACTAGGTCAAGCACTCTCTGACCCCTAGTATTTTCCATTACATGCTGTTGCAGATAGTTATCCCTTAATAACCGCATAAAATCCAATTCCTTCCTCCCGTGTGTCCTCTCCTCACTCCAATCAATGCGACCATAGTTGAAATCTCCCATAATAATCACCCTCCTTCCACCCATTTCTTCTATTTGCTTGTGCATACTGTCACCACCATCTTTTCCATCACCTGGTCTATAGCAGCACCCAATTGTATATTTAGTTCTGCTAGCCACAATCTCACACCAAATGGCCTCAAATGTGCTCTTTTCTCTATCCTGAAATTCAACTTCTATTCTCCTTGGCTGCAGCTCATCAGCTATCATGAATGCACCACATAAGGCTATTATAAATTCCTTTCTCCTGTGAGAAAAGTTTCTTTTAACTACACCTACACATGTGCTGGACTTCATGAATCTTATTGGTAAGATAATTTGTAATCTTAAATCCCTATCAATAATAAAAACTTTTGTATTCATTAACTCTTTTCTTATATAAAACCAATGCTATAATTCTTACCAAGCTACATATACTTATATGTCAGCATTAAATTTTAAGTTCTACAAATTGTTTAACATCATTCTGAAAGGTCACTCAAACAAATAAATACTCCACAGAAAAGTTTAAAATTGTTCATAAGTTAAGCTGTAAGAATACCCACACTGAATCCTTGGGTATCTGCTTCTAGATTCTCTATCCATCACAGTAATCAATGCTAATACTACAATCAATTTTGTTTGAGACATCATACAAAATAAGCAAATTTGTTATTTCTTCAATGAAGTCATGTACTCCATCAAACAAGCAACCTCTAGATGATATCCTGAATATTCCTAATTAATTTTTCCATTACCATATTTAAACCAGTGAGGATAATTGATCTGCAATTCTTTGTGGATTGAACCAACCTTACAAACTGAAATAGCCATGAGAAAACTGCCTGTCAGAAGGTATTAATCCTAATCTCAGCAATTCAGTGACGATATAATGTGGATTGCCAACCTCAAACTTACAGTTGTTCCAAGATGCCATCACCTACTCCAACCTTATCAAATTACATTATGGTTGCACAGAAACCTCCATGAGTTCAAAAGGCTCATTGCACGAGACCCACAGCATCCACACAATATCTATCACACCTGTGCTTTCACTCACCAATAAAGTACTCACAACAGACTCCAGTAACCTATTCACCCCTCCAAGCAAAAACTAGTCCTCACAACCCTGCTAATGACAGTCTTACTCAATTTCTAGGGACAACCCTCATTCTTCCACCAAGTGTCAAGATACTTCCATCTGCATGAATCCTATAAAACCCTTGATAGTAACTGAAATGTTTTTATCTTATCCACTCTTTTCTATCGACCAACTTTTGCAACCCACACACCCTCATCCCAAAAAAATCCAGATGACCACAGTTGATCACAATAATCCTATCAAGGCCTTATAAAGCAAAATGATAGTTCCTTATCTTCACTGTGTTCTTCAATAACACAAGTAACCTTATGAACTACACTGGTCACTTTTGCAATATATCCTCTGAACTTCAACTCCATATCTACCAATGCCTCCAAATCCCTAGCTTCAATTTTTTGCAGTACAGTTTCAAAAAACATGTAACACATCTTGTAATCTTTTCATCCCAAAATACATAACTTTACACTTTTCTAGATTAAATTGGCATCCATTATCTTTCACTCATACTCACAGATGCTATTTAAATCATTCTGAAAGTTCAACATCACCTTCATTAATGATTCTTCTTCTTGCTCGGTCTATCACGTCCAAGGATTCACGATCCTAGCCATAATGTATCTCCATTTCTTTGTCTTTTGTTGCAGCAGTGGTCATCTCCAAAGTAAGTCCAGTGATCTTTTCAATCTGGTCAAATCATCTTGGTCTTGGACATCCACTTTTTCATTGTCTGTGCACTTTCCACTGGATGATAAGTTTTTCCAGGTTGTCATTTTCACATCTTGAAATGTGACTGAAATATTTGAGAATTCTTTCATTTACAATGTCAAATGCCTGCCTCTTGATTTTTAGTTGGCTTATTATACTTTCACTAGACCTTTTGTCCATCCAAGAGATTCTCAACATCCTTCTCCAGCACCACATCTCAAAGCTGTTTATCTTGTTCATATCTTTCTTGCTGAGTGTCCAAGATTCAGCACCATAAATGAAAATCGAAAACACCAAGCTACTGATCAGTCTTCATTTAGTGGTGATAAAAATGCTTGTCTTTCCATATTTTCTGTGTACCATTGCTGACCTCACCACAGTAATTCTCCTTTTAATTTCTGGCTGACATCTACTTTTGGTGCTCATTAGAGCTCCAAGGTAAATGAATTCATCCACCTTCCTGAAGTCAATGTTGTGAGCAGAATTGTCATTTTCATCTATGGCCATGTATTTTATCACAATTAATTCTTAAAGCATATTTCAGGCTCTCCCAGTCAACTATTTTAATGAGGAACTCCAGTTCTCCTTTGCTGTTAGCAATAAGAATGGTATCGTCAGCACACCTAACATTATCTTTTTGTCACCAACCGAGAAACCATTATCATGTCTGGTAAGTGCCTTTCTCATAACGTATTCTCTGTAAAGACTGTACAGATCAGGGAAGAGTATACATCCTTGTATCACATCTTTCTCAACATTGAACCACTGAGATGTTTTTTTCCATCCATCTTCGCTACAGCCTGATTCCTCTCGTAGAGTTGTTTTGTGTAAAGCGTTCTGGGATGCCCATTTTACTTAGTATTTTTTTCCTCCCACATGACACGGTCAAATGCTTTAGTGTAACCAATGAAGCTCATATACAAGGGAATATTAAATTCTTAAGCCTTTTCAACCAAGTGCCTCAGATTAGAAATTTGATCTCTAGTTCCACATCCTTTTCTAAAACCTATAATTATTGCATTCATTGACATTTCCTTTTTTGTGTATTGGAATAAAAATGGATTTTACCCAATCTCCTATCTCCCAGATTTTATTATAGAAGAAACAGATTATACAACTATCATCTGGCTGACAAAAAGAATGCAATGATCCTTTCTACTTCAAGAGTAAATTGCATTCAAGGATGAAAAGCACTAACCTTTGTAATCAAATCTTGATATTTCAGCATTCCCACATTATAAAATATCATCCACAAATATCATCTATACCACAAGCAGAGCCTTGGATGGACAATATCAAGTGGACACCGTTCAATTTCCTCCATAAAGTTTGTGAGGGTAAGAAAAAAGGACTACCATGGTAGTACCCATAACTTGCTGCAAAGAGAAGAGATCTGCAAGGGAAAGTAGTCTTGTCAGAGAATTCCAAGCTGATTAAGGGATCACCAGGATAAAGACAAAGATGTAAGATTTTTTTTCTTACAAGTGTAAAGCACTTAATGAAGAATGCATGGTTTTACCTATGAAGGCTAAGAGTAAATTAGAAAGGTAATTTGCAATTTTATATAAGTAAGTCAAGACAGGTTGCAAGAAGAATGACCATGATAGGTTTTTAGCTTATTTTTAATTTTGTTATCTCAAAAGGAGACACTATCAACATAATTTATTTATTTGACTAGGAGCTGGATCATCAGAAAGAGGACAATAAGTAGTGTGTTCACATACCAATAAGATAAGTTTCTTATAGTATTTTTTCTTGTTTTGAACCATACAGCTTTTACTTAATCGGTCTTTGTAATAATAAAATGTATTTTTCTTCAAGAAGATGTGATGGATTCATAACACAGATTTAGTAATAGCAAGATCAAGATCAGGACCATTGGTTCTGATCTTGCTATTACTCCAAAGAGAGGAAGTAAAGGCCTTAGAAAAGGATGACAGGTAATAGTTAATAAGATTAAAATAGTCATATATATTTGTCAAATATAGTTGCAAAAACTCTCCTGGATGAATCCGAAGAAATATGTTTTACAGCATTAAACAACTCTGGAGATAAAGTCGAAATCCATTCATCATGAATAGACCAGCAATAGTACGCCCACCATTTGTAGATCTCTGCTTGGTGTTTTGCCAAGAACAGTCGATTCATGCTGAAGGGTAGAAAGAAATGAAGGATGTACGAATTGGCTGCCAACATGCGAAATCACGTGCTTTCTTGTCTTTACTGTAATAGTAGTAGCTTGATTTTTGTTGTTGCTTTTTTGCATTTTTTTATTATTATTAATTTGTATAATGGATCCAGTACAGTCAACAAGTTCTGTTGTTAAACGTTTCAGTAGCTCTTGCAAAAGAATATTGAATAATGTGCTGACATTCTGCAAAAAAGAATCGTTAAAAGGCAGTCTCCTTGTTCCCCTTTCTCAAGTCATAAAACATGCAAGTGCAATTGCAGGCGTATCGGGGTCGACTGTTAAAAGAATTCATAGGGAATCAAAAGGTGAAGGTAAGCCAAAATTTAAATCTCCTAAAAAAAAAAAGCACCAGAGAAAGGAAACCATCGAAACCATAGCTTTGAATGATTTTGATGTAGACGTTATAAAAAGAACTATTCACAAATTTTACATGGTCAAGAAAAGAGTGCCAACTGTTCCGAAATTGATTCCTGTGCTTAAAGAAAAAATTAATTTTCCTTGGAAAAGAGAAATTTTAAGGAAAATACTTCATGAAATCGGATTTTGTTTTAATGCTATCAAGTAGTTTTAATGCTACTGCTATATTAATGTTATTGAGTATGTTTGGGCAGAAGTGAAAAGTTTCATTCACCATCGCACATAACTGGGGATATTGACATGTCGAAACTTTTTTAAGCTTTCAGAACAGGCGAGTGAAAGTATTACAGTTCAAAACTGGGGGAAATATTGGTCTCATGTTACCTCATTGGAAAATATGTATTGGGACAGAGACGGAATTATCGAAGAATTATGCGAACCTTTGGTGATCAGTTTAAGTGAAAGTGATGACGATTTGGACACTGATTCAGAACCTTTTTTTTTGCATGGGTTTGTTAAAAGAGTCACAACAAGTCATAAATAATTAATCGGTTTAGGATTAAACTGTCTCAATTCTCTCAACTGTAAGTTTAGAATATCTAAGTTCATTTGAAAAAAATTTCTGTTTTTCTGTATAACTATTTTTAGTTTATAGAAAACTTTTTTAAATAAATTTCGTTAAATTTTTGTTTTATGTTATAACTTTTTTTAATTTTGTTAATACTCTACGTACATTTTTCCAACTGTTATACAAGCAAACTAGTTACACTTTAAAAACTACAATGTTTGTAAAAGAAAAGCTAAATTTCCGACATGTAATAATAAACAAACTCATCCCAGAAGACAGATTGATTATCCTATTATCAGAATGGATTCTCCTTTTTTGGGAGATGCGCAGAAGTGTTGAAGGGCTTCTAATCTGTGGGCGAACTATATCTGTAGGTGCTAGGAATATTTTGGCCTCATTCAGTTGACAAATTAGCAAGGACTTGCTGGCTTGTGTGTGAATGCAATGAGCTTTGGGAGGCAAAAGGTTTCTTTAATCTTACAAGTGCATATCACGTGGGCCAGGGCTCAATAAACACACCCACTCATCTGGTGAATAGCTGCAAACTGGACAAAATTGATTTTTTTTTTATTTAATAAAAAATAAAACTTTCTATACATATCTTGTATAGAAAGTTTTATTTCTACACAGTTGCAGCATCACTAATCAGTTCATGAAATCCCTATTGATTAGTGAGACATTTAAATAAAAAAAAAAGAGGGGAGGGGAGAGTAAGGTTGGCAAGTACATTTTTTGCATGGTGAGCATAATTTGCATAATTTGTGAGCCCAGGCCTGAGCCTCCCTCTCTCTCTCTCAGGTTTCTAATTTGATTTTTGTACTTTGCATGCTCAACCATGACTTTGCCATAACAGCTATATCACACACAAATATGCTTTCCATAAAGCACACAAATATTGCAAAGAATAGGAACACAATTAGACATAACACAATAATAAACAACAGAAGACTTAAGCAAAAGAATTTATGAAATAAATATCTCACAGAAATATCAAGACTTTATATTTATACTGACAAGAGCATTGTCAGTATAAATATAAATTAAACAAGCATAAGTAACAAAACAATCTGATAATGAGAAAGTGCAAACTGCAAATGACAAATGTATAGCTTACACTTTTTTGGTCTAATGACAACTTTTAGATGAAGTAGGCATGTTTAAGTACAGCTCACACTTCTTTATTGTTGAATCTTTTGTTAAAGTGTGAGCTATACTTTATGTATATACTTCGTTTAACAATTTGGCATTAGTACCAAAAATGTACTCTAAACTATGCCCATCATTTACATATAGCTTACACTTTCATTGAGTTGTTCTTTTGTTATTTATGCTTGTTTAATTTAAACTTTATACTGATGATGCCCTAGATAATTGAGCAAATATTTATGAAATAAAATCTCACAAGTCTTCTGTTCTTGATTACTGTGTTAATTATTTCTAAGTTTATATTCTTTGCAATACATCTATTATTACTAAGAATATCCTTTGGTTTCATTTTTATAACTTAAACAACATGGAATTTACAAGTTTACTAAACTTGATCCAATATATACTGAAGATGAATGAACGCTACTAAAGCCATACCATTTCTAATTAGTAATAAACTGATATCATATGGATTACTATCGAATGTAGGCAGTATGTTATGAAATTAATCATTTTAATTTAGCAGCTAATGCAAGTGTTAAAAAACACTCCATTGTTTCAATAATTCCAGTTTTTAATTACTCATTCTAACTAGCACAAACAATTTAGAAATGTTCATTTTCTTTACAGACATCAATATGTAATACACTTGGTCGTCGACTTACGACCGACTTCCGTTCTGGCTGACAGGTCATAAGTCGATCTGGTCATATGTCGGCCATATATTTATTAACAGTATTCTTTAACCTTTCTAATCTTTTTATCATCTTTATAATTCATTTTTATAATCTTTTAAATTTATAATTATGTATATTGTACATAATGTGAAAAATAATACTGTACATACTGTACTGTAAACACAAAAATACAATCTAAAATTAATGTAAAAATTAATACAAATGAAATTTAAAAAATCAATTTTTAATCTTTGCTTGTGGATCGTCATGGTCATGTTCTTGGGTTGAAGTAGGAGATGTTCTCTTGATGAGTAACATGCTGAGCTTTGTCTGAACAGTTTGTTTCTGTTTTTTTTTTTTCTTCATATATCTCACGATAACAGTGCACGACATCTTGAATGATACATTCAACCTTTGTGAATCGTTCGACATTAGGGTCCATTGCTTCGAAACTGGCAAGAGCTTTATTCAGTTGCGAAAAAAGAATCTGATAAACTCTTTGCAGTGAATTTCTTTTTTGGCTCCTCTTCTTCCTCTCTCGCTTTTTCTTCTGACACTCTCTGTGCTTCCAATTCAATCAACTTTTCATCCGACAGTTCTTTTATTTCACAATCTAGCAACTCCTCTGCACATTCTAATTTAAGATTTTTTGCAAGTTTAACTACTTTTTCTGTAATCACTTCCAGTTCCTCTCCTTTTTCAAATACTTCAAATGTATTCGAATAACATTTTAGACACTTTTTCCAAATTCCCGACATACAATTCTTTGTTACACATTCCCATGCAGTCGAAATATTCTTGATACACTGAAGAATGTTGTACTGCTTCCAAAAGTCTCGCAAAGATAAATCAGCATCAGAATCTATTGCTTCGATGACTTGTGCGAATGTCGTTCTGAGGTAGTGAGCCTTGAATGCTAAAATAGCACTCTGATCCATGGGTTGAATGAGAGAGCAGTTGTGTTAGATAGCATAAAACCCACTCTAACATCATGTTGAAGGTCATCCAGATGAGAAGGGTGGCCAGGGGCATTGTCCATAATCAATAAAATCTTGAAAGGGATACCTCTCTCCGCACAATATTCACGAGCCTGGGGAATAAAGCAGTTCATGAACCAGTCTTCAAACAGTACTTAAGTCATCGAAGCTTTAGGGTTTGAATGGCAGTAAACAGGCAGTGTGTGCTTGTTGATGTGCTTAAATGCATGAGGGTTTTCTGAACAATAAATGGGAAAAGGCTTCAGCTTAAAACCCGCGGCATTCCCACCAAGCAACAAAGTCAACCGATCCTTAAAAGCTTTGAATCCCGGCATCCTTTTTGCTTCTTGGTGTATGGACGTACAATTAGGTATGCGTTTCCATTGCAAGCCGGTTTCATCTATGTTAAATATTTGTTCCGGTAGATAACCTTCTTCTTTGATTAAAGAGTCAAACTATCAACGAATTTTTGGGCTTCATCTTCATCTGCACTTCTTGCTTCTCCTGTGACACGTACATTATGCAAAGCAAATCTTTTTTTAAAACGCTTAAACCATCCAGTACTAACCTAAAAATCTTCTGTGTAATCATCTCCGGCGCATGATTTTAAACTCTGAAACAGACTTCTAGCCTTCGCTTGCACTGTGCAAAGGCTCCTGGGTGAATTTTTCTGTATTAAATCTTCCATCCACATAAACAACAATTTCTCCATTTCATGGATGGGTCCCTGTCACTGTTTGGTTAAAATTGTAGATTTCATAGGTGCGGAACCTTTCACAGCTTCCCGAATTCTTTTTTTGTCCTTAAGTATCGTCGATACCGTGGAATGTGATAACTTCAAGTCATGTGCTATCGTATTCACTTTCTTTCCACCTTCATACTTCTGGATAACTTTCATAGTTTTCCTTGACTTCTTAGCTGGCATATCTGTAGACGAAGGCATTTTCCTTTTACTAGGCATTTTATAGGTAGTATTTCAGTAGAATTTTAATTAATACATCACGCAACAGATGCTTGAAAGCAACCAAGTGTATGTGAGAGATAGTTATCGTACGATAACTATCGTATCCCATAGTTATCATACGTTCAGCTGCCCGATTTATTATTAATTTATTCATTAATTAATTTTTTTTTTGTGGTTGTAAGTGCAGACGGTCATAAGTTGCATAGGTCGTAAGTCGATGACCAGGTATATTTAAATTTATATTACATACTCTAGCTCCAAGCAAACTTTTACCTAATAAGGTTCTTAAAAATATACAAAATATTCACCATGTCTCTTACAACAGAATCTAGTCACCACTTTTAAGTGAAATCGATTCATTAATCAAAGCCCTATTATTCACACAAGTTATGACAAGCATTACTGTCCCTATTACTATGACTTACTAAATGTAACAAGTGAATAAATAATCTTAAGCCTATATCTCTATATCCTTTTTGACCTCTAAAAACCTTACATTTAATATACAGCAATCCCTCGATTAATGCGCCCCTGATTGGTGCATCATTTTTTTTCGATACTCAAATTCAATTAGTGTGCCTCCAAAATTAGATTAGTGCACCTATATACATCTTAAAAATAAATGTTATAGATTTTAAAAATTTTCGGTCTATATATTTTTTATGGCTAACTATTTTAAAAAAACCACTCACCAAGATGAAATAATTTAGTTACTGATTTGAAACATTTTACAAAGTTATTTGTTACTACACTACATTTTATACTACACTATGTTCCAAATTTACCACCAAAATTTATGTCGTCTGCTTTACATAGCATTTTGCTGATCATATCTCATGCAATTGTTATCCTTACTTTTTTATTTTAAATTATTTTCCTAACCTTTAATCATGAGTAAAAGAATTAGTGAGCAAAAAATAGAAGTGTGAAAATGATTCAAAAAGTAATCTGATTGTAAGAAAAACTTGAAATAATAAAGAAAATTAACAGGGCGAGAGTAGAGCAAAGATAGGACAATAACACAAAAATGGATGAATCAACTGCTAAATACAAAGAGAAAGGTAAGGCTGCTTCAAGTTGCACTCGAAATCAAAGTATTATAATGATTGAATTAGAGAGACGTCTTTTTTACATGGATCGAAGATTGTAACCAAAAATGGATCCCACTAAACACTGGCCTTATTAAATCAAAAGTCTCTTTGCAACCTGGAAAGAAAGGGCTATCAATGATGGAAAAGAAGAATTCCATGTTAGTGTTGGGTGATTTGAGCATTTCAAAAAGTGAAGCCTATATAAATGTTCTAATCAACAGGTGAAGCTGCAATTGCAGATAAGGAGATATCCAGAGATTTTAAAGAAAATTGTGTAAGAAGGGGATTATTGTGATCAACAAATATTTAATGTCCATGAAACTGGCCTTTTTCCTAAGATAATGCCTTCCAAGACTTTTCTAACCAAATCAGAGAAATCTCAGCCTGATTATAAAGTCACAAAGTCGAATGAAATTACTACTAGCAATATGTGAGCCGTTTGGAAGCACGTTCTTCCACATTGTGCAAATGATTTTAGAGGCTTTTCAAATGAATCTAAGTTAATTAAATCTCATCCTGAGAAGTCGAGTGATTCCGACCTGCTAAATTTAGATGCACAGCAGGAAGAACCTGAAGAAAATTTAATCACTGACAAGCCCAAAGAGGTTTCACAGAAACAATTTGAAAATAGTTTTTTTACGATCGAAGTTTTTAAGCAACAATGCTTAGAGACTGACCCTGGTGAAGAGAGAACCAGTAAAATTTGCAGAAGAGGCAATAAGGCCATACTGTCAGTTGTATGAAAAACAAAGTGCCCACCAAAGTACGTTAGCTCAATTCTTTGTTAAGAAGCAGAATAATAAATTTATATTCCGAATATGTTTTATTGTCTTTCAGCTTCATGGTTTTCCTTTAACTAGGCCCTGAGATATACCCTAATTCTTTTATAAAAAAACTTAAGGGTCAAAAAAAGAAATCTGAGGAATAAATTATACATTTCTCCATAAGTTATTATATTCGATTAGTGTGTTTTGAATTAATGCGCCTGTTTTAAAGAACGCATTAATTGAGAAATTGCTGTATTAACTTATCTGTGGTATTTTCTTTGATGTAGCTATTTATAAGCTATACTTACGAACAAGCCTAATACTGCCTTCATGATTCATTCTGTATGACATGACATATATAACTCGGCAGGTGGCAGCTGCATATAACAATTCTTCCACGCAAAATTTAATTCTTCAGAATGGCCTTAATCTTCCCTGCTCAAGCTAATATAATTAAAAATTACTCTAACCTCAAAATAAATAACATTAACTTATAGATAGTTACAATCTATCTTTCATTATACAGTACTTCAGCAATGTTGAACAATTTCTATATTTATAATATGCAATGTAGCAAATTCCATTCTTCCAACATGGATCCTTCAAGTTATTGCTTTGAGAAATTAAGATCACATACTAGGTCATTAAGTTCATTTTGCTCAATCAGGACAGTGCATATTTTTTTGCATATTCAATAGCAACAAAAAAAATTTGCTTTTTTTTTTTTTAACCATTTGCTTTAGCTTAATGCAATTTTCTTTTTGTAAACTGTCCACACTCATAATACTGTCCTGCAAATTCACACTATTAAAGCTAGCAATGTTCCATTTTCTCAATGTAAGATTGAGAAAATGGAACAATGCTAGCTTTAATATCACAATTGAAATGGGTACATAACATGCATGTAATTATTAGATTAAACACAACCCTTCACTTACATTTTATCCAGAAGTTTTTGCTAACATCCCTTCCCCACCCACAAGAATTTGAGAAATGGTGATTAGTTTCCTTTTAAAACTAGAAGGTGGTGAAAACTTTAGTCTAAATCTAAAAAATAAGCATGCCAAAATTAATGAATTAGTTTTCAATCGCATTACCAAAACCAGTCAGCACTTAACAGAAAGTAAGTGAACCGTTAACAAAACTATCTATAGCATTTAGAAAGCAAGGGGAGTTGACAAAGGATGTGGTAAATGAATGATTGATGGCCTACCCTTGTTGCATCGCAATGGTGCTTCAGTGCAGAAGTGCACTATTTTTATGCGACTCCTGTTCATGAAAAGGTTGTAAACCTATGGTGAATCACTACTATGAGTGGACCAATTTTTTATATATATTTTACAAAATCCAGAAATCTTGCTCTAGAAACCAAACACTTTTTTTTTCAAGCTACTTTCAGGCCTCTAATAACAAAATATACAAAATATTCACCATGTCTCTTAAAACAGAATCTAGTCATCACTTATATGTGAAATCTATGTCTAACATGAAATCAAGCAAGGCAATTTTAATTTAGTGGTCTCACTTTGGACAATAAAATTCATCTCTCACCTAAAAGACATTCATAGACAGCCATGCCCACAGCAAGATTTAAATTCACAGCCTGGTAGCTGGAGAGCAGGTATACCATTTACTCAGCCAACCAAGCCAGCAAATTCTGAGGAGAGCTGATCTAATCAAGAGTGTCTTGAAGGACCAGGTCTAGTACTGTAGAGGGGAAGAACTGCTTATGAAGACAAGACTATAGAACCAATAACATCTATTTTGTTAAATAATGTTTCTCAACTGTACTCTATATATAAAGTTTTAAAATATCAAAAATTTGAAACTGTGAGCCATCCTTATAATTAACACACTGCCAGGCAATATCCTGGCATTTTAGGAGGTGATATGCAATATATCACTTTATAAAATAATTTCAGGATTAACTCTAAAAGACATGGTATGCAAGTTTCATCTATTTCTCAAGAAAAGTTATATGAGTAATAGCATAATAGTACAGAATGGGGGTGCAATTCTAGCTTGCCTCCTCGTGGTGCACCCTGGGTCATGCTAAAGAGCTAGCGCGACTGGCAGCCAGACCATTGTGCAATCTCCTGACCATACTTACACATGGAAACCCAAAACTTTCACAACGGTTCTTCTTTGAACCAGCTGATAAGGAATATTGGACATAATATCCGTATCTTCCAGTTAAATGTTGAGGGTATTAGCACATCAAAATGTCAATGTCTTTCTAAACTTCTACAAGAAAAAAATGTCGATCTACTTCTCGTTCAAGAATCACATGTCGAAACTGAAGATCAAGTTAAATCTAGGGCAATAATCCCTGGCTACGACATTCTCAGGATTACTTGTAGTCGTAGCTACGGCAACATAACATATGTCTGAAATGGTATTGAGAATGCTGTGCTGATATCTTCTTCGACTGATGACAAAATCCATAAGATCACTGTTAAAATAGCAGATATTACAATTATGAATGTATATAAACCACCTGCAACTGTTTGGCCAAATGATGTTCTACAGACATACTCCCACCCAACGGTGTACTCTGGGGACTTCAACAGTCATCATACTTCTTGGAAATACGATCGGAATGATCAAAACGGGGAAATAGCTGAATGTGCAGATCAACACCGTCTTCACTTGGTTTTTGATGCCAAGGAAAAAGGCACCTTTAAATCAAGAGCCTGAAATAAGGAATATAATCCAGATTTGACATTCGTCTCCACTGATAGTGGAAATCAGCCTCTACAGACTTTCAGACATATTCTTGAGGTTTTTCCAAATAGCTAGCACCGTCCCATCTTTATGAAATTAGGAGCCCAAATTCCTTTGATAACATCATCTCCTAGAGCAAGATGGAATTTCCAAAAAGCCGACTAGGAAAACTTCACTGCGGATCTAGACGCATGCCTTAGAATTCCCCCCAACTTACAAAAACTATACACGGTTCACCGTAGTTATAGCAGTGGCAAAAATACACGTTCCTCGAGGCTACCGAAAATAATATGCACCTGGATGGACCAAAGAAAGCGAATCCCTGTATCAGGAATTCCTTGAAAGTATGGATCCTGAGATAGAACTGCTCCATAGTCTCAATGCTGCTCGTAGGGAAAAGTGGATTCAAATAATTGAAAAAAGATTTCAAACACCCTTTTCTACTAGGGTGTTTGAAATCTTTTTTCAATCGGTCGCTATTTAAAAGCTTGGTTCAAGCCCCTCTGTACCAAAGAAATCTCCTCTTGTCGATCCAAATTAGATAGCTGCTCATATTGTTTCGCTTTCTAGAGCTCCGATAGATAAAGAACATACTAAAGAAATAAAACGCAAAACTAAAGGCTATGAAGTCTGTAACTCAAAAGAATCAACAATCCTCTATGCCTTGTTCCCATGAGGAAATATTCTCGGCGCTTCAAAATATGAAAATGGGGAAGGCGCCTGGATTTGACAATGTTCGTAATGAATTCCTGACGCACTGTGGACCTTATGCAAGATCGTGGCTGACTAAGTTCTTTAACGATATACTTGAAAGTGGCTGCGTTCCTAAAGAATTTAAAAGGACAAAAATCATTGCTGTGTTAAAACCAGGTAAGCCAGCAGACAGAACTGAAAGCTATCACCCCATAGCCCTTTTAAGTACAACCTACAAATTGTTGGAGAGACTAATAATGAACAGGATCAGTGATAAAATTTTGGAACATGTTCCAATAGAACAAGCAGGTTCAGAAGAGATCGCAGCTACACAGATCAAGTTCTCAGCTTAACAACCTACATTGAAGCAGAATTTCAAAGATGCCTGAAAACTACTGCAGTCTTTATTGACTTAACAGCGGCTTATGATACTGTTTGGAGGGAGGGACTCATATATAAATTTCTTAAGGTCATCCCATGTAAAATATTGGGTCATCTTCTAAACAACTTATTGTGTGATCGATATTTCAGGGTAACCACCAGAGGAAACATCAGTAAACAGAGAGTGCTTAAGAATGGATTACCTCAGGGCTCAGTGCTCGCACCACTGCTTTTTAGCCTTTACATTGCAGATATTCCTGAAACAGCCAGCAGGAAGTTTGCTTATGCAGATGATCTAGCTTTGGCGATCAGCAACAAGTCTATCAAAAGAAATGAAGAAATATTGACAAATGATCTGTCGGCTTTATGGCAGTTCTATAAAAAATGGAGATTAACACCAAATTCTGGTAAAACCGAATATTCTTGCTTTCACCTGAACAATAGTCTTGTAAATCAAAAACCAGAGATATATGCTGATGGGACATTAATTTCGTTTAATCCGACACCTAAATATCTGGGAATAACTCTGACATATAAACAGCATATGATTAATATTGCTGCTAAAGTTCGCACCAGAAATAACATAGTTCAGAAGCTTTGTGATACTATATGGGGCTCAAGTGCCACAACTCTGCGGTGCACTGCAATAGGTCTAGTTTACAGTGCAGCAGAGTATGATGCTTCTGTCTGGCTCAATAGTTACGTCAATAAACTAGATACTCAACTTAACTCCACTCTGCGTTTAATAACAGGTTGCATTAGGAGTACACCCTTACAATGGCTCCCCACTCTGAGCCATATTGCTCCTCTGGAACTGCGACGACAGGAAGCCTTGCTTCGTGAATATAAAAGAATTTTAAATAACCAAAATCTCCCAATACATAAATTTATTCCAGATGCTTTATCCAATAGACTAAAATCCAGAAGACCTGTCATAAAAACCGCCCGTAATCTTCTTAACCAGAATGACAGTATGGTGAGTAGGTGGGATGTACTGTGGTCCCAAGCAGTATCACCTGAAGTTCGCAATCACATAAACATCTTCCAAAAATCAACTGGATTTGACCTGCCCAGGAATATATGGACGATGGCTAACAGGATTCGTACAGGCCATGGTGTATGTGGAGACTTACTTTCAAAGTGGGGTAAGATACCAAATATCCACTGTCCCTGTGGAGCCAAGACCCAAACCATTTACCATATAGTACAGGAATGCGAGCTGACAGCATATCCAGGTGACTTTAAGGATATCTTTGACCTATCCATAGAGGCGATCAACTGGATCAAAAACCTAAATGTTAAAATATGACTAATCTTCTGTCTGATGCTTGTCATAAATTTCATATTTGTATTTGCCTGAATGTAGACTTTTTTTTTAAAATCATATATGTGTATCTTATCCATACTCATGTGTATTATATCTTATTGTCTTTTAACCATGTGTACAAGCCATACGATAAATAAATAGTACAGAATGCAATTATTTGCAAGTAAACAGTTCTCAGAAAAAATAAAAATAAAGTGAAGAATACTGTAATGTGCTGCCAATGTTAAATAACAATTTGGAAGCATTCACATCAAAACTTGAGGAAAATGCTCAATGCCATCTAGTTTCAGCGACTTTATTTTTTATTTAAATTAAGGGGATATTAAATCCCACATTGTTTTAAAACCGAATAAGAAACTCAAAGACTGGAATCAGAGAGTTTCATGCCGAATATAGTATAATAAACTATAAAAGTATTGGCGATTACCAGCGTGAGCTAATGCAAGTAGTCCTCGGGCAACTCACAGCAAAGGTGGTAAAGTTCTGATCGCTATTCTTGGTATTTTCCATAATGTAACACACATCACGTTGCCTGAGGACTACTTGCATTAGCTCACGCTAGCAATCGCCGATACTTTATAGTTTATTATACTATATTCGGCATGAAACTCTCTGATTCCAATCTTTGAGTTTCTTATTCAGTTTTAAAACAATGTGGGATTTAATATCCCCTTAATTTAAATAATGTTTATATCGCCAAAATGAAGCCTATTGGCTCTTTATATTTAAGTAATGTTATTTTATTTTTATTTTTTTATGAATAACACAGTCACACTCCTAGTAAGTGATAAACTATTCTCCAATTTTTCAATTTCTTTATGAAAAGTTTTTTTTTTCATGCACCTCTAAAGTGAATCATGCACGCATAAAATTCTTCTGAGCTTAAAAAATTTACTACTGACCCAAACAAACAGCAAATGACAGCAGTATTTAAATTTTGCAACATACTAATTAATGAGGTTTCTGTATTTGCCATGTGAAAAAGATTGCAGATAAAGAAAAGTAATTAGTAAATATTACCTTCGATTTAGATTTAACTTGATTCCTCCATCCTCTAACTTGCTATTAAGGCCAACAAGAGTAAGGTCTGGATGGGAACGTGATATAGACAGCCTGTCAACTCCTTTGTCTCTGGAAATATTGGTCCCGCTTACTCCCATTCCAATACCTCTATTTCCAGTACTAATTTCAAAATCCTGTCCTTTATGGTACTCTGGCAACCTCCATTTTGGATACTGTGGTGGAGGAGGCAAGTTATTAAGGTCAAGTGGAAATTGTCTATGATGCATTTCCTTAGCAAGGTGTTTCAAAACTTCTGACTGATCTAAATAATGTTTTGGTATTTCTGTAATTTCTTGAACTGAATGCTCTGGAAAAGAACCAATCTGTTGGCCAAATAAATTGTTATTTCTAGAACTAACTAACTGAGACACAGATGAGTTATCAATGCTGGATACGTCACTGAGTGGAAACTGCTGAAGCATAGACTGAACATTTTGACTGTACAAACCAGGAAAATGAGTTCGCCTTGAGGAAGTCTTAGGAGAAGGAGGAACACTTCCTCCTCCCCCTTTAGGAGAATTGCTTCTGTTCATATTAGTTCTTATCAGTGTATTTAAATTTGTGGATCCAGTTTCACTATTTTCAGAAAGTCCTACATCTTGAGTAACATCACTGTTGGCATTTTTATTGGCATAATTACTTTGACTATAAAATGGAGATGTGAAACCGTCAATTGAACTGTTGTTGTGAATTATTAATGTATTAGATAAAGTGGCATCAATATCATCTGCTAGCGTTTCTTCACCCTGAGGCTCTTGTCGTACACAATGACGAAGCACATTCTTTTCTTCAGCTGTAAGATTCTCAGTCGATGTTGAAATGTCTGTCTCACTTCCAGAAAGGCTTTGTTGGAAACCTAGGGAGACAACTTTCTGATAAGATTCTTGAACTTTCAAATTAGAAATAAATAAAATCTAATGATATACGGTTCTATTCACAAACAATTTAAAGAAAAAAAAATAGTATTAATATTAATAGTAATTTAGCATTTTAAATCTTGCTAAAATATTTCAACAATTACTTTATAAAGGGTCAAATCCTTTAATTAGATACAGGATTAATATTTGGTTCCATGATGGACCAATTAATAATTTTTAATTATTAATTGGTCCATCCAATAACCTAAAATAAACTACTCTCATAAAAGCACAACTTTCAACACAAGATACTGTCACATTTTCTTAACCAGTGTGTGATTCACACACAAAGGTTGTTGGCTGGAGTGTTGAATTGTGGCTATACATATTTTTGCAGCTTGTAACTCAGTAATGAAAATACAAAAACTTGATTTCTCACTATGGAGACTAACAGTATTAGTGAAGTTACAATTTAACTAAGAAGCTGTATCATAGGGAAAATTATGCAAGTTTTGATGAACTTTTAGTTTATAATTGTTATTAAATTCACCCTTATAAGTGTTTTGTAGTCAGCATTTTCTATTTCCTTGGGAGCCAGCTATTAAATCTTCAAATGATTCAATGCTATGGCATCATCTAAGTTCTGAGGAATTTGTCATTAATTTCTTTCAGTAAGAGAAAGATTCAGGGTAACAGTTGTTTTCAGCAAAACTTGCTGTGTATTTTTAGATTTTCCAAGTGGCTAAACTAACCAGCTTGGTCAGCTGAGTGGATAGCAATCAGCTATGAAAAAATTCCCCTATGGAAGATGTTAGTGAATATTTTTACATAGTCATACATACACTAGAAAACATAAGGCTACTAACATCCTGTTTATTAGAGGCTAAAATGGCTTGAAAAAGTATATTTGGTCTACAGCAAGGCAACCAAGATTACCTAACTCTAGTCTACCCACAGTATAAAATATATATGTTCACATAACAGCAGTGTGCTTTGAGAGAGTTGTGCTAATACAAAACATAGTTGCTTGTCTGTGCTTTGTGCTGTCATTTAAAGAATTGCAATCAGTATCTCACCTTTTAGAAAGAATTCTAAGTATGTTTTTATTACTAAGTTTACTTGGTAATAAAAACATTTTGAGCTACTGATATTTCAATTGTATATTAATTCGGTAGTTATATATAATTGTAAATCACATGCAGGCATGTACGAATTATAACGAACATTTAACCAATATGTGAACTCAAATTCATTATCATACACATACATTATTTTCTTTTATAATGTGGATTACTTGTATCTTGCTTTTGGCCTCAATTATGTAAACTCCAATTAGAAACTGAAGACAAATTAAGAATCAGTTAATGTTTCATCAAATGCTATATAAATTAAACAATAATACATAGATCAATATAGGTTTTTGCAAGAACACTGAACAAACCAATTTCATTAGTCAAGATAAATAAAAAAAAAAAAAAAAAACATTTCAAAGAACCAAGAAGCAAATAAACATCTTTTGCTTCTTACAGTTCCTAACTGAAATTAATAAAAGGTATAACTTAATACTACACACACACACACACACACACACACACACACACACACATATATACTCAGATGAATTTCTATACTTAAGGCTATTCCTTGTTTTTTATTAATAGAGAGAGAGAAGCTTGGGAAAAAACATTAACGCCATTGCTGCTATGACTGCAGCAATCCTACAGGGCATACTTTCCAGAAGTGTAAGATAGCAATCAATGGGAATTTTGGACAATTCTTCCTGTAGGCATTGTGTGGCAGACAACCCCTGACCTCACCCAGTGCTCCAATTCATCCTACAGACATTCAATATAGTTGAGATCAGGGCTGTCTGGTGGCCAGTCATGTCTACAAACCACACAGTTACAGCAGGAGCCTAAGAGACAACAGTCAGTTCCATAGAAATGCCAAAGTAGGAAGCATTGCACTGTTCATAATGTTCAGATACCTCTCAGAGTTTTGATGTTTATGGCACCACATACAGAGGCCTGAGGCCAAACCAGGAAAACCAAGACCACACCATCACACCACCACCACTGAACTTCATAGTTGGGGTTACACACTCTGATAACAGACAATCACCAAGCATCTGCCACACCCATCCATCTGCTCAGTAGAGCGTGTAGTGGGATTTGTTGCTTCATAACACAGTTTTCCAAACTTCTACTTCCCACTGTATATGCTCTTCGCACCACTGAAGATAATGCTGCATGTTGATTCAGGTAATGTGGGGTTTGCACATTATGCTCCAATCATGAAAACCCATGTTGTGAGCCTCAGTTCTGAATGTTTTTCTTCAGATTTGTGTTCCAATTGGTGCCTGAAACTCCACATTCAGTGTGTTTGCTGACAAATGGTGGTTTTTTGCCATGTTATCCTTTATAGCAGGGTATGGTCACATTCAGTGAGTGACGAGGCATTCGCTGCATGTAGCACTTGCAACTCACTCACTGCGCTTCCATCTCAGTATGGTTTGACTGACTGTTGACCTGGGATGGCCCAATATGTCAACAATTTGGAACAGACAGGCACGGAACATGGCATCCTATCACAACGACTCTTTCAAACTGTCAGTTCTCTTCATACAGCCATTTCACTCAGACACAGAATGCAGTGACTTGAGGGCATCATATTCCTCCAATTTATACCGACTAAAAAAAAAATGACTCATTAAAATGGCACAATGCACCTTACCCATGAGGGTATCAGGTGAATTCTTTCAAGGTAGTGTATGTGGTATACCACAGTAAAACCACGCTCATATGCTGTTTTGTTATAGCACTGATGGCCAGTAATTTCCAAGAGAGGTCATTACCCCATCACTGCTAACACTGATTTAGTCATTCACAGTATCATCAGAATGCTATATACAGTCACCAACTATGTTTGGCAAATAATGACACCATAAGAGCTCTGCAACTACCAAAATAACTTCATTAATACAACCAACAGATCAAGTATAATTGTAGGTCTGGGAATAATTGTAGGTCTTCTGAGGTTCATGGAAGACCCACAGTCTGGTCACAACTAAAGTATAGCATATCAGCAGCTTTCGTAAAAGTTTATTATTGTTTACTGTTCTACTATATTTGTATTTTCACTTATCTAATAAAATGTTATATCTATTCCAATTAACACTCTCATATTAGGAATTTATCCTGAGGCTAACTGGGGTATTATTGTAATATACACTGCTTGGAAAGAAGTCAATGGTGTCCATGTGAAATGGTTATGACTGGTAGGACTTTGAAAGAGGTGTTGCAATAGGATGCCATGTTGCAGGCCTATCTGTTTGGCAAACTGCTGACAAATTGGGTCATCCCAGGTCAACAATCAATGATACCATACTGAGATGGAAGCACAGGGAGTGCTTCCATCAGTGAACCAGACCGTAAAGTACTATGAAGGATAATATATAACAAGCCTATTCCATAATTTTCCATTCATCAGCTGACACACTGAATGCAGAGTTCCAGACGGTTTCCATGGTAGGACTGCAATATGCAAGCCCCACATTACCTGAATCAATATGGAGCATCGCCATTAGTGGTGCAAAGAGATTGTACAATGGGATGTGGAAGCTTGAAAAGCTGCATTATGAAGCGATGAATCACACTATATAGAGCAGATGGATGGATGTGGATGTAGAGTGTGTAAACCCCAACTATGAAATTCAAAAGTGGTAGCGTGATGGCATAGTCCTGTTTTAACTGGTTTGGTCTCGGACCTCTTTTTGTGGTGTCAAAAACTTTAAACTCCGAGAGGTATTTGAACATTCCGGACAATGCAATGCTTATTACTTGGTGTAGTTTCTATGGAAACGACTACCGTCTCTTTCAGCAAGACACTGTATCATAAAGCTGTAGGCCACCCCTGATCTCAACCCTATTGACCATCTGTAAGATGAACTGGAGCACTGGGTGAGGTCAAAGGACATCCATCCCCACAATAGTCCAGGACCTTGTTACATGCCTACAGGAAGAATGATCCAAAATTCCCACTGATCGCTATTGTACACTTAGAAAGCATGTCCTGTAGAATTGCTGAAAAAATGAAGCCCTACATCTTATTAAGGTGGATGTCATGGCTGTTTGTTCCTTACACTATGGTGTCTGTCAACCATGCAAAAGTTATATTTTCATATTTGGCTATCTGATTGGCAGCATGGTTGATGTATTCACTTTCCAACCAGCAGGCTCAAATGGAGCTATGTGTTTGTAGTGGGTATAAATTGGAGGAATATGATGCTCCAAGTCAGTACAACTGTGTCAAGATGAAATGGCCGTGCGAAAGAAAAACTTGCAGAGTGTGAAAGAGGTGTTGTTCTAAAATTCCATGCCACAGGCCTATCTGTTCAGCAAATTGTATAAATTGGGTCATACCAGGTCAGTAATCAGTGAGGTCTTTAAATTTTTCAGGAAATGACAACGTATACTATTAGTATACGTTGTCATTCCTTGAAAAATTTAGTCATGAATAACCAACGTATAAGTTTATCTACAAGAATCAGTGATGTCATACTGAGATGGAAGTACAAGGAGTCAACTGCAAGTGCTATCGACAATGAACAACACCCACCGAACATGACCATAAGGTGATATGAAACATGTAAAAACCCACTATTTGTTGGCCAACATGCTGAATGCAGAGTTCCAGGCATCGACTGGGACACGAATTTGCACAAAAACATTCAGAACTGAGGCTTACAAATGGGTTTTTATGATAGGACTGCAATATGCAAGCCACACATTACACAAACCAACATGCATCATCTTCAGTGGTGCAAAGAGCGTGACAGTGAGATGTGGAAGCCTGGAAAACTGTGTTATGGAACGATGAATCATGATGCACTCTGCACCGAGCAGATGGATGGGTGTTCACATGCCAGTGAATATCTCTTATCAGAGCATATAACCCAAGTATGAAATCTGGAAGTAGCAGTGTGATGGTATGGTCCTATTTTTCCTGGTTTGATCTCTGACCTCTGTTTGTGATGCCACTGAACTCTGAGAGGTACTGGAACATTCTGGACAATACAACTTCCTACTTGTGATGTTTCTATGGAACTGACCATCATCTCTTTTGGCAATGACAATGCACCATGTCATAAAGCTGCATGCTGTAACTGCATGGTTTGTGGATATGAACATCATGATTGACCACCAGAAAACTCTGATCTCAACCCTACTGAACATCTGTAGGATGAACTGGAGCATTGGGTGAGGTCAAGGGACATCTGCCCCACAATGCTCCCAGACCTCATTACATGCCCACAGGAAGAATGGCTCAAGATTCTCACTGATCGCTATCGTATATTTGTGGAAAGCATGCCCTGTAGAATTGCTGCAGTCATCGCAGCAAAAGAAGGTCCTACATCTTATTGAGGTCAGTGTTTGTACCTCACACTATGGTGTCCATTCACTTAAAGAAGTGAATGGACACCATAGTGCGAGTACTAACTTCTTTCCAAGTGGCATATAGCATACATATCACTCCATCACAGCCAGTGACTGTACTATGGCTGCTACTATTACTACTACCACCACAAGAACAATTATACACTGCATGGAGAGTATACCAGAATCAAACAAGTGCAGAGAATTCCACAAATCTAATATACCAAAATAGCAGAGCTCACTTCCTTGCAAGAATCAACAAATAAACAGCACTTGCTGCATAAAGCTTTCATATCAGGCAAATAAAGAGAAATCTAGTCAAAAACATATAGATATCGATATTGGTCAGCACTTAAATCTTATTTGAGCTAACCAATAATAAACTAGACTGATAAACTGTTCATAAAACCTACAACAAACCTTTCTAAATAATCACAGTATCCTACATTCCTCTTCAGGGCACATATATCAGGAAATGATAATTATAATGGACAATACTTGAGTTTCTTATATGGTGCTCACATACAGATGACAATCATCCAGTATCATCTCTTAAGTACATTTGTGATAAAAATTAAAGCTAGACTAATAATTAAACAGATTTAATTTTAAATCCACAGTATTTGTTCTTTTCCTGACAAAATTTCAAAATAGAAACTTGCACTTATCTTATTTCCTGCTTTGCAACTCCACAACGGTCTCCCACAGGGCTCTGTGTTAGCCTCTTTAAGAAGATCTATGTGTCTGACTTACCACATACCAGCTCAAGCAAATATGTATATATACGGCGATAACCTAGCAATCCTACCCCAATCTACCTCCTTTGCCAACCTGGAATCAACCTCGAACACAGACCTGAACATCTTGGAAGAGTACTTCAAGCAGTGGTACCTGAAACCAAATCCAAGAAAAATTGTGTCCATGGTATTCCACCTGAACAATGCAGAGGCAAATCAACACCTCAACCTCTCTGTGGCAAAATGGTAGAACATGAGCCTCACCCGAAATACCTTGGAGTGAGCCTGGATAGAAGCCAAACCTATAAAAGGCACATCACCATCCTGTCCAACAAAATTAAAATGAATTATATCATTATTATATCATTTCAATGCTAGAACAACCTGGGGGTTGTGGTGCAGAAGTCCTAAGGTTGTCAGCACTAGCCCCCACATTCTCTGCAGCAGAATACTGTGCCCTGTTCCGGAAAGAAGTATACACACTAACATTATAGACATCCAGCTAAACTATACCATGTGCACAATTAGTGGGACACTGAGAAGCATCCTCTCTGCTGGTTGCCTGTCCTATCTAACACTGTTCCACCAAATATATGGAGAAGAGAAGCCTCGATTAAAGAATTTAAAAAAGTAATGAGCAACCCACTCCTGCCCCTGCAGCAGGCTCTCATAAATCCACCTGGTCTTTGCATAAAATCAAGAAACCTTTTCTTGTCCATGAATGAACTTCTCTTCAGCTGCTTTACCATCAACACCTGACATATGGAGAGAACACTAGTCCAACAATCTTCCAACAAATGGCTTCCTAGTTGAAGATCCCTGTGCTCCACAGCCCGGTTTTGCTCTTCCTGAGCAACCCACTCCTGTTCCTGGAGCAGACTCAAATCCACCTAGCCTTTGCCTAATATCAAGAAACCCTTTCTTGTCTATGGACAAACTCTCTTCAGCGCTTGACCATCCACACCTGACATGTGGAGAGAACACCGCTCCAACAATCTTTCAACAAGATCAGAACTAACCAGGGCAGATGTGACTACCTACTACATAAATGGAGACTATCAGACCATCTTATTGTGATTGTTCCCCTGTGGCCCCGACAATTATTCATATTGTGAATGACTTCCCAATGCCAATTTCATGGTGGTGGCCTCCAGGACATTCACGAGGTGAAGGATGAGGCCCTAGATTGGCTTCTAGACTGGACATTGACCTGTAGCTGCATTGTATTCCTTTTTCCATAAGAATAAATAAATAAATAACTGATGGTTTGATGGGAGTGACGTATCAGGAGGTATCCAAGTTGCATTTCTACAAGAAAGGGATCAAAATCTCTCTGCAAAAGTGTATCAAAACACTGCTGGAACCTGTGCCCCCTTAAAAAACACCTTGTTTCATAGTAGGCTGTGGACCTTCCAAAAGTACTCAGCTCCTGCACACAAGGCGAGAACCACACAACAGTGGTTGGAGGCAAATGTACCAGCCCACATATCACCAACTGATTAGCCATCTGGAAGTCCCGATCTGAATCAGCTGGATTTCAAGTTGTTATAGCTTCAGAGAGTAGCCTGCAAGAAACAACATCCCGAATTGCCAGCCTAAAGGTGGATTTGGAATGAGTACCAGCATTTCCATTGGAAGTTGTGTGTGCTATCATCAATATGTGACTTCATAGACTTCAAGCGTGTGTGTGCATTAAGACAAAAGGGACATTCAAACATCGAGCATAGCTACATGCATGTTATACATGTGGTTTGTATGTGCTGAAAGCTGTCAATGATTTACTGATACACTGAAAGTTGATATGCTGTTCAGGTTGTAACACTATGACTAGATTAGGTAAAGAGAAAGGTGACCAGTAAGGAAGGCAAAAGCAGATGAGAAGAAATAAACTGAAGAGGCAAAAGGAAATCCCAGAGTTTTATTTTATTTTTTTTGCATGTTATGTGGCAAGTAGGAGGAAAAATGACTATGGAAGGATAACTTTAATGAGTGCAGATGGTACAGAGGCAACAGAGACAAATGAAATTGCACTACTGAGTGACCACTTTGCAAAGATATATTTACATTATCCAAGAAAAGATACTATTATGGCAGAGGTGACAGGAGCTGATATGAGAACAGGGGTTGATGAATTGGAGGTACTTCTGATATTGCAGAACATGAATGCAAATATATAGCTATGGGATTGGATGGGATATTGGTTTGCATTTCAAGAGAATGTTCTAGTAAACTAGTAATGTCTTTGAGTAGGCTGTTTAAAGTTCTGGCTCTAGCAGTGTCCTAAGAGAGAGAGAGTGTGCAAGGTGGGAAAAACAATTCCTTTGTATAAAGGAGGAGATCTAAGTCTGTGGCAGCAAATTATAGACCAATTAGTATTTCAGGAGTGGTAGTAAAAGTACTATAAAATTTGGTCAAAAAGAGAATTCAGGAATGAGTGGATAAGAATGTGATACTCTGAGGGGTAGGTATGGCTTTGTGAAGGGTCAATCATGCATTAGTAACTTTTAACTTTTTATAATACAGTGATTGAGTTGAAAAAGGAAATGGCTACACTATGATACTGCTGGATTTCGCAAAGGCATTTGACAGGATACCACATTAAACTCTGTTACGTAAACTGCAACAAATAGAGATAGATATGAAACTGATAATATGGATAAAAGGCTGGCCCATGAACAGATACCAAAAAAGTAGCACATGGAAGAGAAGGAAAGTGACTAGTGGTGGGCATAGGGCTCTGTGCTTATACCACTACTGCTTAATTTGTACATAAGTGATATAGGAAATAATTTGAAGGGAGATATTCAGTTGTTTGCTGGTGATGCAAAGTTGAGTAGAGTAATAGTTAATCAAGGTGATGTAGAGAGCGTGCAGGATGATTTGAATAGGCTGACAGTATGGGCAAAACATAACAGATGTCAATTTAATGCAGATAAACAAAAAGTTATGCATTTTGGGATACAAAGATTACTGTGTACCACACTGAGGGACCTGTACTCCAGGAAAATGATGAAGACAGGGATTTTTTTTGGGCCCCCCCCCAAATAGTAGTAGTAGTAAGAGGAGGAAGGGGGGGGGGGGAGAAGAGAGAGGACATATTGCTGAAGTAGCTAGCTACTATGGATACTTGGATTACTGTGCTCAGGTCTAGCCACCTAGTTTTTTTGAGGATGAGGAAGTGGTGGAGATGATCCAGGTGAGTGGTCTGTAGAATGCTTTCTATGAGGATAGACAGAATTTTGTGGGTTGGGAAAGTTGGTTGATAGGTGAAAAAAAAAAAAAAAGTGTGGGGGGGGGGGCAGGGGGAATATGAAAGACATATTCAAGTTTCCCAAATGATTTTATAGGATTGATACAAAAATGAAATATTTTGACACTTGGGTAGAGGTGGGATTAGGTTAGAACAAGAGTCATCCCTGAAAGTTGAGTAAGAGTGCAGTTAGTTAGCAAGGGTGCATGGACTAGATTTTTTGCTATTAGAGTGGTGAATGGATGTAATGGGTTGCAATGAGTCAGTTGTGAGTGCTCTGTCTGTGAATAGAGCAATGATAGATAGTGTTATAGTTTCTGTCTTCTACACGTGGAGGTGACCATGCAATAATAGTAATAATAATTTTGTTCATATAGCTAGTTATTTTCTGTGGTGTGTAACAAAATGAACCAGATAGATATTCTCTAAAAATATGAAATAAATGTCTGAAATAATAAATAGTACTTAAATTAAGGGGATATTGAATCCCACATAGTTTTAAAACCGAATAAGAAACTCAAAGATTGGAATCAGAGAGTTTCTTGCCGAATATAGTAAACTATAAAGTATCGGCGGACACTAGCGTTAGCCAATGCAAGTGATCCTAGTACATAGTACATTACTGGGCAACTCGTTGCAAAGGTGGAGGTTGCAATAAATAGTACATTTTATAAACGGAGAAAAAAACAGCACAATGTGAAAGCTGTCACAATAGGAAATCATTTATGATTACTTCAAGAAACAGGGGTGTTCAGGAGATATCAATTTTTGGAGGGCTGACTATATGTGGATTGGCTGAATAATGACTGTCCTTAATATAACAAATTGTTCTAAGTCTTAAGGTCACTCAACCCCCCCCCCCCCAGTCCTGCATTCACTAAACAAGATTAGCACTTTCTGGCTTCTAAATCCAGGTTCTCATAATGCATGTCCACATGTCCATGTGTGTTGCATTATGGAATACTAAAGCAATTGATGTGATGTCATTAGCCTCTATATACAAGTAACCCAATCGTGAAATGCTTTGATTTAGAATTAATTTGAGAGGGAGGGGCAAGTCTATGGCTCAGCTTTCAAAATTTATCATGTGCAAACTTGGGAGGATGAAACCAAGAATATAATTTCTTGGCATCTTTATTTTATTCTACTGGTTAGAGTTTTAATGATGCCATATTGTTGAGAGAGGGGTCTGCAAATGTATCTGCCTGAGTGAGTGGGTTTTCTGTACACAGTGAAGGATAGACTACTGTTTTCCACTGCAAACTGGATTCCTAGATGTAGACTATTGAGGTAACATACGAAGGAATCTGTGTTCAGGCCGTGAGGTCAAATAGAGGACCATCTACATATCTTAACCAGATAGATTTGAGTAAGGGGGATCTATGGCTCAGTTTTCAAAATTTATCATGTAAAAACTGGCAAGTGGGGGGGATGGTTAACCTACAGCATTTTCTCCCTGTTTGTAAATTTTGTTCCTGCAAGAAAAATAACCAGAAGTGATGGCAAAGAAAAAGAGATCTCAGATATCAGAAAGAAAGTTTTGTTAAGAGTATTAAGGGATCATTCAAGAGAATATGGATAAACAGTGAGATGATGTCAAAGCATATCAATGTATCTGTATTATTTAAAGTTAATTTTCAATCAAGGTTATAAAAATGGATATTTTTTTTTTATGTAGGATGTGGTATGACCACAGTAAGGGAAGTAAGAGTTTTGACTCTTGCCCCCTTCCCCCCCCCCCAATCCTTGAGTTTTGCTAGCTGTGTTGACAATTTGTAACATGGAACATCAGTGGCATCTACTATAGTCTTAGAGGGGAATTGGGTTTCTTACACAAATTATGGACTCTACAACTGTGTTATAAATAATCACCATATTTTTCCGTGTATAAGACGATACTTTGTTTCTCAAATTTTTAGACCAAAAATTGGGGGTCATCTTATACATGGTGGGGGGGACTGGTCGAAAGACCCACGGTTGCCGCGGTGAAACTGCCGGTACCTGGTCTTCGCGAACAGGCTTCCGCCAATCACTAGCCTTTGTTCCTCTGGCGTCATTAACAGCTGATTCTCAATAAATCAATCTGAACTATGAAAGCATTTATACGTCTGCAACTTGTTGGAAGGGTAAATTAATGCATTAACAATATTTTGAGCACTAACCATTAAAATGTCCAAAAATAAAATACAATTGTCATATTCTTCATCCCTAAAAATGCATCTTAGTATGTATATTAAAAATATTACCTAATTACTAAATATACTTTGAATATTTAAAAAATATATATCAAATGTGTTCTGTCTTATGTTTAAAATACTGATTTCTTAATTTTGGGTTCGAAAAAGTAGGGTTCATCTTATACATGGGGCGAGTCTTATACACAGAAAAATACGGTAATTTAATTTCTTGACGTTTTGATCTTCATATTAAAATCATCATCTGGAATATACAAAGACTAGCTAAATTACATTTCACATAGTATGCTGAAGAGACAATGATTTGATCAACGGTTATTCTACTGGCCTGACATCTAATGAAAATAAAATAAAATTACAATAAATAAATGAAATAAAATAAATTAACTACATCAAAGCTATATTCTATTTAAGACTAGCTATTAAGACAACATCAGAGAAACATTCTTTCATATAGATAGTTTTGTTACAGTAAAAATAATGTCCTAATTTAACATGACAATTGTTATGTTAGATTTAGGATCCTATTACCTATGGTCCTATTTATAATTAACTCTTAGGGAGAAAGGTTAAGTGGGTAGAATATGTGCCTTCCATATACTTGGGATTTTTAGACCATTATTATTGTTAAGATTAGGGCGATTAATAAGAATCTCAAGCCTCCTTAAATTTACATTCATACCATGCTTTGGCGTGATGTAAACAACAGGTGTTTTTCCAGTCAATTCTATGTAAGGTGTTCAAGGGCATGATCAGGAAGACCTGCTTGACCATAGTTATTTAATGTGTCATTTCTGTTCTTTTTTCTGATAGGAATTGTGCATCCTGTTTCCCATATATAGGACAAATTACAATCGCAATGAATTCAGTATACTCCAGGGCAGGCCAGTGGAGGGAGTGGATCCTTGGATGCATCAAGTAAGTTCTTTAATTTTGCAAGAGGTTTAAAGATGGCTTTAAGGTTGTATTTTTGTAGTATGAAAGAATGTTTCTCTGATGTTGTCTTAAATAGAATATAGCTTTGGTGCAGTTAATTTATTTTATTTCATTTATTTATTGTAAATTTTATTTTCACTAGAGGTCAGGTCAGTAGAATAACCATTGATTAAATCATTGTCTCTTCAGCATACAATGCGAAATGTAATTTAGCTAGTCTCTCTCTACACACACACACACACACGTGTATATACTCCAGATGACGACCTTAATATGAAGGTCAAACATCAGGAAATTAAAATAATTTATAACATGGTTGTAGAGTCCATAATTTGTGTAAAATGAATGCTGATCACCATGTAACACTAAAGGAAAGGAATTGGGTTTGTGGATTTTAGGTAAATTGTATAACAGGGAGGGACAAGGACCTAAGGGGTTTGAGTTTCTGTGATGTTAGGCAGCCAGAAACACTAAATAGGATTTTTCAAACTTACGTTTTGGTGGGATCATAATCTAGTGGGATGTAGATAGAGTGGTTTCAGAGAATATCCATTTTCTGATTACATTCACTGACATTAAGGATGACTGTAGCATTACCCTTATCTACATTGGTGATGAGCCTCCATAGCTAGTCAGTATAGACGAATCCCTTTGGTCGGAAAGAACCTGGGTTCGATTCCCATCAGTGATGTGTGGAACTTTATCTGGTCTCTTTTAACTAAAGGTGAGTTAGCCGGTCTCATACGGAGATAGGAGTTTTTTGCCCTCCAGAACAGGCAAACCAGCCCCGTGAGCATCCCAGCCATATGCCAGTCCCGAGCCCAGGTAAAATAGGGGGGAGGGGAGAAAGCAATGGTGAACTACCCTGTAAAAATCTGTAAAGACTTTGTGGGCAAAGCCACCTGCGGTCGGAAATGACTGAAAAGGGAAAAATCAGATCAGACATTGGTGATGATATACTTTTATCTTTTTGTAACTTTTTTGAGAGCAGTAAGCTGGCCAGAAGATAGATTACTTTTTGGAGGAGAAGACTGGGAAAGAATATTGGTGATATCAAGTCTGATGTTGTTGGCTATTTCTGGAGGGAGGGACAGATTCTGCATTCTACGTTGTACATTAGGTCTATCACAGGCACTTCTCTTGGTGTGACGATAAAATTGTGGCCAAGACTTAAGGCACAGATGACAGAGTGGTTGAATTGGTGCTTGTGATTTAGAATTGCACAGAATGTTATATACTTTTTGATATACTTATTTCTTATTTTATGAAGTCTAGGGCAATTAAATCAGCTGGCTTTTGTAAAAAGATGTCAGGATAGAAGAGTAATACCTAATTGCATCAAACTAGAAACCAAATTCTATTTGAAGAAAGCTTTCCATATATACAAATTTGCTACTCTCACAGTACTACGAGAACAGTAGTCCAAGACTGAAATTGCCAGCAGCACTCAGAAATGCCAAATTTAAACATATATGGGCGCAAAATACTTCCCACAGTTTGGGAAACATTACTTGTCAGAGGTCCCAATTTACATCTTAAGCCTCCTACAATGCCCATAGAGAACACACCACCTACATAGGACTTTAGAGTCATAGCCACATGTCACTGAGTATTGTGTTGCCTTTGTGCATGTGTGCGCACACAAACTACAAGTGTTGGTTAAAGTTTTAACTACCTAATCGGCCAAGTATATATATGTCCAGGTTAATATGGATGCAACGTATACATTAAAATTGTAATACCATTACTATTACATTGAAATATATGATGGATACGAAGTGTAGAGGAGTGATGTATTTTATCCATATTGACGGCGAAGTGGTTAATGATGCCATATTTTTGAGAGGGGTGGTGGTGGTGGAAAAGTTTATGTACCTCCCCCCTCCTGAACGTGTCTCAGTGACTGAATGAAACACAATTTTTTTTTATCAATATCAAATTCCTGCCATGTACCCTCAAGGGGTGTAGATAGTACTCCATGAAAAATTTACATCATTACTAACTTCCTATCTACAATTTTCCTCCAAATCAGTCTGTTACCTGTCAAGACTCCAACATTATCAGATCTTATATTTCTATCTTCTAAGGTACTTTTTACTGTATCAATCCACCTATATCTTTGTCTTCCTATGGATCTTTTCCTGCCAACCTGGCAGAGAACACTTATTTCTAATTCCTATTTCTGTTTTGCTATAATTATCTTTCCTCACCCATTCTGTTTAAGTGACCATACCACCTGAGATTAGCTCTGCTAACACATCCCTGGATGCTGACAATGTCAAGTTCTTTCCTAATATCCTCGATTTTAATATTATATTACCATTGATGCCATCTGTTCATGTCCCTGATCTTTCTCGGAACTCTCATATCTGCAGTCTCTAGTCTTTGGGTCAAGTGTTTTACTTCTAACCTAGCTCTCAGATCCATAAGTTAAAATTGGTTTGAACACTCTTGTATACAGCTAATTTAGTGTTTTGAGTAATTTCTCTCTTATTCCATATAAATTTATTCAGTTGACTTCCTACCATACCAGCTTTGTTGATTCTGTTGTCTATTTCCATATTTAATTTACCATCTTCATTAAAAATCGTGCCTAAGTAGCTGAAATGTTTCACTTGTTCTATAGGTTCTCCATTCGCAATGCAGTTGATATTTTCAATACTTCTGCCTATTTTCATTGTCTTTGTCTTATTATTGCTGACCTTCATACCATATCTATCACAACAGTTATTCAATTTAGTCAGGGAATCTTGCAGACTTGTAGTGGATTTATTTACACCAGGTTTAATAACACCTTCCTTCATAATGTGATAATGAATAACAGAGGGGATAATGTGCATTCTTGTTTGACACCAGATTTAACATTAAACCATCTCCCTATACTTACTTTAATTCTAACTGCTGACTTACAACACAAATAAAGACTATTGCTTGATGATAATGTCCCATTGACACCATATAACTGTAGCGTATTAAATAACTTCTCTCTTAGCACCTTGTAATATGCCTTTTCCAGACCTACAAAACTTAAATACAGATCTTTGTTATATTCCCACGATTTCTCAACTATTTGTCTTAAAGTGAAGATCTGATCCTGACAACCTCTATTTGGCATGAATCCAGCTTGTTCTTCAAGCTTTTCTTCCACAATCCTTCGCAACCGTTTCTCAAGTATAGTTGCATAAAGGACTGGCTTTATTTCATTTCTGATTTGTAAATGGTAGCTCTTATAGTACCCAGATATAAAAAGGGAAATAAAACTAGTTATTAGCTCAGAACTGGCTTTATTTCATTTCTGATTTGTAAATGGTAGTTAACGTATTGTTTGTACTGCTGAAAAGATATCACATTGCTTTATAGTTGGAAAAGACTTGGTTCAGTCCTGGTCACTGAGATTTTAAGGCAGATTTTTTCTGAAGAAACTTTTCTGGGTTTTCCATTCTGCAAGCAGAAAATTGTCCTTACCAGGAACACTCAGTAGAGAAATACCTCTGTAATTCTCACATTCAGTTTTATTTCCCATTTTATATATGGGTACTATAAGAGCTCTACTCCAATCATCTGGAATTCATCCCTCTCTCCAGGCCTTCTGAACTATGCAGCACAGCCACTTCAAGACATTTATACCTCCATACTTGAGCATTTCTGGTCAAATATCATTTATTCCTGCTGCCTTTCCACACTTCAGGCTTTTGATGGCTTTTTCTGCTCCAAGTATGGATATGTATTCCTGACTGCATGCCTGTTAAGCTTTTTTTTTTTTTTTTTTTTATATATATCACTGCTTGTTTCATTTAGCAATTTTTTTAATTTTTTTTTTTAACAATAATAAAAGAACAACTTTTCCAACAATTGTACAGCATCCCTAATCTATTTGTGGACTCCTACTGACTTATTTGGACAAAAGTTAAAAAGAGGGGGGAAGGCAGAGTACACTCCTCTTATCCTAATTAATACCTTTCACTCAAGCCTCTCACAGACCTACTGTCCAACCTCATGTACTGAGGACAATTTTCTGCTTACAGAATGGAAAATCCAGAAAAGTTTCTTCAGAAAAAATCTACCTTAAAATCTCAGTGACCAGGACTGAACCAAGTCTTTTCCAACTATAAAGCAATGTGATATCTTTTCAGCAGTACAAACAATATGTTAACTACCATTTACAAATCAGAAATGAAATAAAGCCAGTTCTGAGCTAATAACTAGTTTTATTTCCCTTTTTATATATGGGTACTATAAGAGCTACCATTTACAAATCAGAAATGAAATAAAGCCAGTTCTGAGCTAATAACTAGCTCAAATACTTGAATAACTAGAATATCAGATAATCTTCATCATTCTCTCAACACCATGGAACTGTTCTCAAGCAGCTTTCCCTCCAAATATACTGCAGATGTCCAGTCTCCTATTCCAATTATAACCTAATCTATGTTTCACTTTCTATAGATTGACCTTTGGCCAGCTAATCTCAGCCCCACGTGCTCTGGCACTTCAATATAACTAATGGCTCCACCTCCATTATGATATCATGACTCCTATACCTTCTTTCCTCTTGCTTGACTCCTTGCTAGAATGCAGCAGACCATCTCCCACTTACACAAAACTTGTAATCACTATCCAAGTCTTGATTCTCCAAATATGCCCAAAACAGTCAAAAAGCTCAGCTTATACTATAGCCCAATCTACACAAAACCCCCAACAAATCCAAATCAGACTGAAAGGATGAAATGCAGAAACTTACTTTTTTCTCAAATGGTAGCTGAGCCTTTAGTCCCCCCCCCCACTACCACTAAAGCTGTTGAGTGAAACTTCTCTCCTATGCATCCAGACAAAAACATGGTAACATCACCCAAATATGAGGATGACTTCTTATACTACCAATAGTCCACTGCATTTCTCCACTGGTGTCACCTGAAAGTAATCAAAAAAAATCCTCAGTCTGAACACCAATGTTTCCTGGTCCAGAGGGTAATACCACCAACAGTGGTCAAGACTTTATCAGCTAGTTAATCTATCATACTTCTCTGGTATCTTATCTACTCAATAATATGGAAGCAAGCCTATATTCAAGTCCATCCTTAAATTGGAAGATAAAAGCCAAACTAGCTAATAAAGTCTTAATTACTGTACATTTTCCTCAACTTCAACCCTCTCAAAAACAAGAAGATATCAAACAGCCAACTCTTACTACCTGAAGCCTCACCAATTAATGATTCATCAATGCGGATATTGCCATTCTCCTTCAATACCTATTCTCAACCACTCTTACCTAAACGTGGACATAAGCCATAAAAAGATTTGGAGAAACTAGAGTAGGTAGTGCTTAACACTTCAGTAGTATCTGATCAGGTTTGGCATAGAGGTCTCCTTGCCAACCCACAATCTAATAATTCGTCTGGAAGTCCTTTGATTGGATTACAATTTCCTCTCTTCTGATTTCTCTATCAGTGTTGGGGTATCCTAGGGATATGTGCTTTTGCCTGCACCTTTTTTTGTGTGTGCGTGTATATATATATTTTATATATTAATAACCTCCTCTTCTTAATGACCCCAAGTCCTATCCATTAGTTATGTCAATAAACACACTCCATTTCTCTTCCTCATTTAACAAACCATACAGTACTCAAATGATTCTAGTTTCATGATTGCATGATCAGTGTCTTAAAGAGTGATGTCCATAACCATTCTCCAGTAGGATGAGAATAATATAGCGAGCTTCAATGCTACAAACACAGAATTTTATATCCCATAAGATTTCGCTTCATTTTCCCTTACTATTGATAATACTGAAACTCTCAATCAAAATCGATTTCTCTTCTTGAGCTGGCTATAACTCTGATCTCTCCTGGTCCAAACCTCACTTCTCTTCTTGCATCTTCAACTTCCAATACAATATAAATTTAAAATCAATTCTAATGCGAACAAAATCCTCTCTCAAAATGCTTTATGCTACCCAAAAGAGGGCAATCTGCTTATTTTTATTCATGCACCTCCAAGGAGTCCAAAGATTCATCGTGAGAGGTCACCTACTGTACAACTCTCCGCCTCCACTACTACTACCAATCACCTACATCAACTTCCCACAACCACCACTAGTATTTTTTTTGTCTGTAAATTGCATGTGTTCTGAAGGGCCGATTTGTTTGTATGTGGGATGAAAAATCCAAGTTTCTGGGAGATCGGCTAACTCACCTTCAATTGAAAAAGTCCATATAAAGATTCCTCCCGTCATGAAGAGAATCAAACTTAGGCCTTTTCTAACCGAAGGGTGCAACGTACCGTTGTTCTTCCAATTGCGCTACGGAGGCTTAATATACAATATTTCTCTCATCAATTCTCTACAATCCCAGATGTTCTGCTTCTGCATTATACCTTTTCTACAGGTATTTTCACGGGCTACTTCACCAAACAGGCCACCATCATTCTTCACAATTTCACTCTAAACATGTAAAAAAATACACCCAGCTGCTGGTCAACATTTAGAAATCCCTACTAAAAATTATTTCTGTTCTTTGGAAGAATCTTCTCATGCCATTTTCCCCCAAGGACTATGCCCTCCAACTGTTTGAGAATACATCTTCCTCCCCCCCCCCTCTTCCTGCCCATGTCACCTCATGTTATAGATTTTGCAACTACTCATGTGTAGGGTTGATATAAACTGCTATGAATTTCTACTCACCTCAGAATAAGGAGATTTTCTAAGCTGTATCTATTAACAAAAACCTCTTTCATTTGTGGCATTTCTTTCAGTTGTGTCCACTGAATTCTGTTATTTTTAAGACATTAAGCCAAATCTTGACTGAAAGTGAACGCTAAACATTATAGATAGATTACAGATCAATATTAACTCATTCAGAAAAATCATTTAAAATGGTGAACAAAACAAGATTACTACAGTAAGAGTACAAAAACTTACCAGACTGCAGAAGAGTTCGCTGAGCACTGTTGGTATAAGGAAAAAGATTCTGCACTGCTTGCATATTCTTTAATTCCAGTTATTATACAGGTATTGAAGAATTGCTCAACAGGCTTCAAACTACCATCTGGAATTGCACAAAAAATAAAAAAAATAAATAAATAAAATATACCGGTATAGACACATACACACATGCACGCACGATGTGTGGCTATTAAATAACAAGACTGGTTGCAAAAATGTGGCTTATTAT
Source organism: Typopeltis vanoorti (assembly GCF_054136105.1). Taxonomy (NCBI): domain Eukaryota; kingdom Metazoa; phylum Arthropoda; class Arachnida; order Uropygi; family Thelyphonidae; genus Typopeltis; species Typopeltis vanoorti. Next base: position 33,189,703 of record NC_143572.1, on the reverse strand, counting down.
TACAACTATACAACTGAATTGTTATCCCCTTCAACATGCTCCTCTATCCATACATCATTGCATATGAATTTTCCATTGTTGGAAGCAGCGCCTGAAGTCATCGGGTGTTATCTGCTTCAGTAGTACTGCCTGAACAGCAGCATCATGAAACGGCTGACAGCGGAGGAGACTTGCAGGAGAAGATCATCACATGTGATGAGACATAGATTTTCCAGTATGACCCAGAAACAAAGAAACAGTCGATGCACTGGAAAACCCACGTCACTGAGAATGAAAAAAGCATGAATGAGCAAGTCAAAGCAGAAGGTAAATGCTGATCGTTTTTTTTATTATTATTATATATATATATATATATATATATATATATATATATATATCAATGGCGTAGTAATGGTTGAATGGGTATGAGGGTCACTCAGTTAACCAAGATTATTATAATACCTTGGGGTTCTGGTCAAGCTGAAAGAGCGAGTGAGGAGGAAGAAGAAGAAGAAGAGACCCGATCTGTGGAAGAACAATGCTTGGATTCTCTATCAAGACAAGGCTTCAGCCCACAGTCTGTAAAGCAGCATCTGGCTGATAAGAAGATCCCAGTGTTGGACCATCCAGCTTACTTGCCGGACTTAACTCCATGCGATTTTTACCTTTTTCCAAAATTGAAATCCACATTGAAGGGCACCCAATGTGTCAGTGGATGAGGTAAAGGAGAAAACGACAGCACTACTGAAGCAGATAACACCTGATGACTTGCAGCACTGCTTCCAACAATGGAAAATTCATATGTAATGGTGGAGGGAAGTATGCTGAAGGGGATAACAATTAAGTTGTACAATTATAATAATAAACTACATTTTTGCAACCAGTCACATTATTTAATAGCCACACCTAAATGCAGTCAACTCATTTTAGATGATAAATGTCTAAAACCAGAATCTTCAAAGAGCTTAGTTTGCCTTCTGAATATCTCATATTTTATTATATAATAGGAAATGTCAGATTGTGATCATGTTAGCTATTCAAGAGTTCAACACAAGTAATTCTTCGATGAGTCTTCGGACTCCTTGGAGGTGTCACGAATAATAATAATAATTCAGTGCATTGCAGAGTGCACAAGATGTATTAATTTATTGGTGAGAATCAAGCTTTTGAGGTTAAAATAAAAATGGCAAGATAACATGCTGAAAGTTTTGAAAGTGTGCACCAAATGTATCATATCAGAAATACTAGTTAGCAGTGGTTTTATTTTTCTTTTACTTTTATGTAGATTCCACAAAAGACTAAACAGCAAAGGGAATTCCTGCCACCTCCATATGCCTAGAAAACAAGGTAAAAATGAGAGTGAATGAAAGTAAAAGATGTATATGACAGGACAATACACAAGAAAAATAGCTGATATAAATAAGGTAATGGCAGAAGACTGGTGCAGGAGAAATGAAAAGCACACTTATGTTGAATCTTGCACTAGATAATGTGCAAAGCTTGAGAAAATTGAGTAACATCAGCAAAAGGATGAATTCACTGAATTTGAAAATCCTAAAGCTTTTAAACCAAATACCCAGAGAATGGAAAACAGACCAGTTTGCAAACTATAGTATAGATGAGAAAGAAGAATAAAAAGCGAGAGAAATAGAGAAATGGAAAAGAGTGCTACTTCAAAAGAAACGAGACCACATGATGTAACAATTACATACCAAATGTCTCTATCCCCCCCTCTCTTCTCCATGCAGTATAATATCCTTTAAATCTGTTTATGCTCTTGAAGTATAATATCCTTCAAAAGTATAACAAACACATTTAGATTTATAACCTCTTCCATTTCAAGGGTGCATCAGTTAAAATGCTACTGCAGACTGGTACCAGATAGTACACAGGCCTGAACTTATCGGTATCAAATCAGGAGGTTTTCCTGTTAGCTGATGCACAATCCAACTTCCACATACTCTGCCAGGTCATACTGAGGGAATCTGAGTATTAATAAGCGCCTCCATAGTGCAATTGGAAGAACGACGGTACATTGCGCCCTTCGATTGGAATAGGCCTAAGTTCGATTCTCGTCGCAACAGGAGGAATCTTTATCTGGACGATTTTCAATCGAAGGTGAGTTAGCTGATCTCATACGGAGGTAGCAGGGTTTTTTCTCCCAGAAACTCTGGTTTTTCATCCCGCATACAGACAAATCAGCCCTTCAGAACACACGTAATTTACAGACAGAATACCAGTTGTGGTGGTGGACGGTAGATGGCATTGATGGAGATGATTTGTAGTAGAGGTTCAGTGTAGTGGTTGAAACAGTTGTATCAGTTGAGACAGCTGTAGGTGTCCTCCTGCGATGAGTCTTTGGACTCCTTGGAGGTGTCAGGAATAATAATAATAATAATAATATGTGGGAGGCGCTGTCAAGGCCACTGGTCACTATGGATGTCACATCAAAGAGCATCTCTTCTTTGCATGTCTATCTTTTCAAAGTCAATCACTAATGAAACATACAAACAATGATAGTGTCATTGTGATTAAATTAAACAACCTCACAAAAGCCAAAACCTATTTCAACAAATAAGACAAATCAAACAAAATGTACAAAACATGCCAGAACCTCTACAGGGAAAAAACACATTCATTTTACCAACATCTGAGGCATAAACACCAAAATAAATGACACCATCATCACTTACAGACCAGACCTATTCTTGACAGAACTCAAATTGCAGTTACGGTTAATCAGTCCATCTTCAATGCCCAAACTACACACTTCATAATTTGTTTCATCACAAGGGTGGCATCTGTGCCTTTGTTCCTTCCTGTCAGAGAATGTTTAATTTAGAATTCCCCGTTTTTGACCTCTTCTTGCTCAAGGCTTCCTTATACCATTCAGTAACATTCATCTGTTGTATTTACTGCTCTCCAAATTTGGCAAACGACTTGACTTCTTCACCTTCCTATCCACGAAATTTTACCTTCTAAAATCCAGCTATCCAATGGAGTCACCTTCTTAGGTGATTAAAAAATGGACCCTTTTCAAACTCCACTGACCAAGCTGGATGTGATGAAATTTTTGCTATCAGCAATAGCCTAATGCAGAACTTACACCTACCTACCAAATTCCAGATAACCTTCCTCCACTCTCCTAATACCTTGGATCATTTTTTTTTAACCAGTTCTCCCAGATACACCGTGGTCACCTCTCCACTCGGAAACTCGAGCCATAATCTTGTGCAGGTTTCCTCTCACAGAATGTCCTCTCCTCACCAACCACTGCCTGTCTCGTGTCCTTTGGCACTACAAAAGGCACCAAGTGGCATGAATCTGGAACTTCTCTTCCTTTCCATGGTCCGACTATTGTTTTGGCACTTCTAACCCAAACACATGTTCCGTATAAGTCACTGGAATTATTCTCACTGGCATGCAGACCTTCATCTCCCATTCCACAAAAATTCTCATCTGGGAAAAAAGTCTTGGTTCAACAGAAAATGTGTCAAAGAAATCGAAGGGAAAAAACTTGGATTACTACAAGTGGCTTGCAACAACAATCTTGTTGCAAGAAACATCATACATTCAATAAATGCAAAACAACCATCAGCAAATCCAAATCTGACTTCGTAAATGCCAACAAAACTTGCTTCCTGTCCACATGCCTTCTGTAATTTCCTTGCCCCGTTTTGTTGTCCTTCATCTGTTGCCTTTACTGCTCTTCTAATTCTGAAGATTATACTGACTTGGATTATCTCACTCTCTCTGAAAATTGATCACATGCAGTTTAATCACCAAAATAGTGAAACAATCTTCCTTGGAGATTTCAACTTCCATGATTCTGGCTAGCCCCTTCTTCTCTAGCTTCATGGACCATGCTGCTGGAGAGTGAGTGTTTGCTGTCAGTGATCTTCTAGTGCAGGTTGTCAGCCTACAGAATTCCAGGTAGTCCCTATCACTCAAATGCCCAGGATTTTTTCTCCACCCACTCACCAGTGTTAGTGTACTCTTGGCAGCCTGGACCATGGTCTTGTCTTTGTCTCTTTTTTAGCAAATTGTCCTTTTCCTAGCTGGCTAAAACAGCATACCCTGTGGCAGTACAGTGATTCCATTGAGATGACTTTCAGGATTTCTATGCCTCTTGTCTTACCTGATTTCTATCTCTGCCTCACATGGACCAAGTGCTTCTACTAATCTAACAGCTGAGAATGTTCTTGCTGGAATGAGTGCCTTTGCTCCCCATTCCACTCAGGGTCTCCACCTCTTGTTCAAGCTTTTGCTTTCCAGGTGCCAGGATGGTTCAAGTTCAAATGCAACAGACACAGACTTAAGCTGATGACTAGTTTCTTGCTCAGCTTTACATTATAGCCCATAACAACTACAAATAAACCATTAGCAAATCAAAAGCAAACTTTGTTAGGGCCAAATGTACTAAGCTTGCCTTCTGCTCGAATGGGTCAAGCCTTCTGATCCTTGCCAGGGCTGATGGATAGGATTTCTGCCCTCACATCCTGAGGGAACACCTCTTCCAACTTCCATGCTGTTGGATAGATGCCACATGAGTAGAACAGCTTATAAAGGCAATACAGGATGGATGTTAATTCTGGAGTGTAAGCTCTTAATGCAATTGTAGGGATATGGATATCATCTAGACCAAAGAACTTATTAGTATCAAGGATAACAAGCACTTTTCTGATAAACTATCAAAAAATCAGAGGAGGCATAATGAGTGGTTTGTGAAATAGTGGGGAAGGGGGATTTACCTTGATCATGATGATATCCCTAGTTTCATTAAGAACTTGTACTCCAGAATTAACACCATCCTGTATCACCATTACAAGATGTTCTACTCATGTGTCATCTATCCAAACAGCATGGAAGCAACCTTTTATCAAGCCTATTCTGAAAAGGGGAGATAAGTCAGCAATCAATTATCATCTCATTACAAACAACCAATATGGATTCCACTAATCTCATTCTACAGCAGACCTCTTTGATAACTTTAACCTACATTTCAAAAACGGATGATTGGGAGAATCTCGTGTGATTTCTTTTGTTATTTCCAAGGCACATGATCAATTCTAGCATTGAAATCATTTATCTCAAGATGACATCATATGGTCTTTCTTCAACCCTCTGGCTTCCTTTCTGGTTGTTTACTGCATGTCATGGTGAATAGTTTCCTCCCATCTGATTTTTCCATCAATGCTGGAGTACCCAAAGGTCTGTGTTTTCGTCCAGACTCTTTCTCCTATACATCAATGATACTCTTTCACTAATATCCAATCCTATTCACAGCCATACTGATGAAAGTAAGCTGCAATCCTTTTCGTGATTCACAAAACCTTGTAGTAATTAGATAACTCAAGATCTATGGTCAATGTCTTAAACATTGACCTTCTAGCCATCCTCAAGTGGGTTGGGGATAATTTAATAATTTTTACTGCTACCAAAACATAATCTTTGCTTTATCTCCCAGAAAAAAGACCATTCCCTCACTCTCCCTTACTTTGAGGATGATCCACTCATGAATCAAGATCAGTTTTCTCTTTTGTGAGCTGACTTTCATATCGAGCTTATCCTGTCAAACACATTTCCGTAGCCTCTTTATCCTCCAAAAACTTGGTAGTCTGTCTTTTTAAACATTATTTCTCTCCTGTTTGACTCCTAACACTATGAATTCTAAACCTCAGAATAATTATCATTATTCTGAGGTTTAGATCCCTCCTCATTGACTCTCTTCAATCACTTTCCCCACAAACAACCTGGCCACCACTATCCCTCCACTTCTTTTTAATCATATACAAATATGTGCGGCTGCTAGTCAACATCCAGCTCCAGACTCCAAAGCAACTTCTCACCCTTTTCCTTCATTCCGTATATCTGTCTTGGAACAGTCTTCACTACATCATTTTCTGAATTCAATGCAAAAATCTTCAACTTTTCAAGAGACAAATTAACAGATTCCTTTTCTTTTCTCTGATCACCTGCCCACATGACTCTCATATGTGGAATTGATTAAAAAAAAAAAAAAAGCAAGGCTGAGGGAGAAAAAAATACTGATGTCATTTCAAATCCCACAGTGGGCATGAAACATTTGTGAATGTCATGGGGTGGTAGATGACTTTTCATTCCCTGGTGTGAGACTACTGCCAGCCACACTGAAGTGGCCTGAAAAGTTCCATGTTTGGTCTCTAAAGAAAGGTCACCAGATTATGTAATCTATAACCTACCCATCACAGTATTTCTCCAATCTGTTCATCTTTCTTTTGACTTGTTACTTTACTAAAGTTTTAATGGAACATTGTTAGATGGTTATCTGTTAACTGTCGATTCCTATTAAACACGAGTGAAAATTTATTTGAAATTTTTCAATTTCAAATTTTTTTTAAATTTATCAATAAATGATAAATTTTCAAATAAGTTATCTGTATTAATTTAGCTATAAGCTGTGTTGATGTTGATTCATGTTCTATTTTAAAACAGTCATAATAAGGGAACTAAGCTCCATGCACCAATTCCAACAAGGAACAAAAATACTAATATTACATGACACCTCCGAGGAGTCTAAGGACTTGTCGTGGAAGGGCATTCAACTCTACTCTGTTACACACACACACATCTCTCCATCTTCCCTAATACTTAATTCTCCACATTCTTCTGAATACTCATGCAAAATGTTTATTAAACTTTACTGGTTTACTGAGCTCATAAAAATGACTGCAGATATTTTTCCATGTAAAACACATATTCAGTTTTGTTCAGAAATTGCCAATATATAGAAGGTAGAGAAAGTGGACATGTTCTGCCAAATTTTAAGCATTAAATACTATGGAGAAACTAGTGCACTTTAAACATAGTGGAAAACAATATCTGTCAGGTAATTTTGGATTCAACCAAATTTGAAATAATTGTTTTATATTGTTAAAGCTATCCAAGAAATTTAGCTTAAATGGACTAAAATGAAGAAGCCTGTTTACATTATTTAAATACATCTGAGAATTTAAGCCCAATTTGATTGGGCTTAAATCACTTAAATTACTAAGGATTTTGCTTCCATGAATACACCCATGTAGGTTGCATCACCATTCAACCATTTTTCTTTTAAAAAAAATTTTAATTGTTGTTTTGTACATTCCCTTAGCTCCAATTAGAATTTTAGCATAATCAGACTGAAATGAAGGAGGGAAGTTTCTTCTTCACTGTTAATTTTACAAACTACATCATACAACTATTTGATCAGATTAGGAACAAACAGATGGTTCTTATATTGCATAAATCCTCAGACAATTTCAGCACAATGAGATAAGAATGAGAATGACAGTGTAATGGGAAGTAAAGAAAGTGAAATACTGCATACACCCCTAAAGTTACATCATCCAGAATCAGCAACTGAAGGCAATGTCAACTAGATCCTTGGTGAAACATCTTTACTTTTACCTATTGGAGAAACTGAAATGGCTGCTGAAATGTTTGACATGCCAGAGCAAAGTATGTAGTCTGTCCCACCCATCATCCCCCCCTCCTCTTTCTTATATGCAACTTGGGATAACAAAACTGTAATGACTAATCTCTCTCTCTCTCTCTCTCCCTCCCCCTTCATTTGAGAGTACAGAAATAAAGCAGTTTGCTGGCCAGACACTAAATGGCACACAGGACATAAACCTGATGGTAATGCATCAGGTTCACAAACCAAACAATGTACAATACAGCTACCATTTACATTACCAAATTTTGCCCAGAGGGAGTAGTATATTTGCATGTGGGAGGGGAGGGGGGGGAAGACTGTTAAAGCCACTACAATGAGCAAGAGAATGGGTACTTTCTGTGTGGGAGATGCCAAGAAGTCTTTCGCTTCACATTACATGCTCCTACGCTAACTTCTCTCAGAAATTATTTATTTGATATAGCGGATAAAAAAAAAACAATGCTCAAAAATGAAAAAAAAAAAATTTTTTTTTTTTAATTAGAACACAAAACCAACAATGTGCAACACCATCACTTACTAGCAAAGCATCGAACTATGTCCACCTCAAATTTGCCAGTCTATGCAATGAATTACCCCTGTCAAAAGTGTGAAAGCTGTGCATTTGTCAGATCTGACAACCATATCAGAGAATGCTGAAACTTTCCCACCATGATCTGCACTAGATCAAAATCTTCTTGCTCGTTTATCACATTCAACTGCTGGTCTATAACTCTTCAAGTTTTAATGTGCCAAAAAATTTTATTATTTACCTTTGAAGCTTTATTTTCTACACTCCAAATACCTAAACAGGGAAATAGTCACCATTGGAGACTTCCCTTTTATGATTCAATCTGGCTTCTTTTCTCCAATTCCACTAATCTCAAGCTCAAGATATTTGCTTTTAGCAATGATCTTTTACCAACTGTGGATCTGCCCACCAGAATATCTGATAATCCACTCTATTCTTGGTCTCTACTTAGTTCTAAATATTGTGGATGTCATTCTAATAAGACTGAAGTGCTATGGATCTCACCTTACAGGAACGCTGCTAGTCAAGCTTTACTATCAACAACACAGTAACACTAATACAGCTCTTCAAGAATTCCAGCATTTGAAGAATGGAAGAAAAGGTCCAATGACAATAAAAAAATCTCAGAAAAATGATTTTATGATTTGAAAATAGCCAATCTTTAACAGTGAGGCCAGAACAAGGGCACAAATGGATTATTCCTAACAAACTGACAAAGACCATTGTGGAACACAGAATGAATAATGCACGAGGATCAAGCAGTGTTCAGGCAATATCAAGGCGACTGGACATGCCACTCTGAACTGTGTGGAAAATTCTGTGTCAATTGCTGAGGTTTTCCCCCTACAAGATCTCCCATACTCAAGCTGAAATAACTACAGTTTGCTCTGATGTTCTTAATTCAAATGGTGGTAGATGATGCAAAGCCCTGGAAGTTCTCGTGGAGTGATGAGGCACATTTTTATCTGAATGGTAGTGTTAACTCACAACTGCAAATAACCCTCACGTGTTCCATCAGACCCCTTTATACTCACCAAAAGTCATAATGTGGTGTGCTTTCAGTGCATCGTTTATTATTGGTCTGTACTTTTTCAAAGAACTTCACCCGACAAGGGCTGTGACTTGTACCATCTCTGCTGTTAGGTAGTGAGAGATGCTGCACAACTTTGTTGTTCAGCAACTGCAGCAGTGAAGATGCCTCGACTCTACCATATTCATGCGGGATGGAGCACCACCTCACATTGGATCACAGGAGGTCCCTTTGTCATCCCCTTACCAACTTCTCCAGCTCATTACATGACTTCAATACATTCAAATTCTCTGCAGACACAACACTCAGGCAATTCATTCTATTCAGGACGCAAATCATTCACAACTCTCAATGTAAAAAATCTGCTTCTAACTCCCTTGCTCACACCCTCCTTATACAGCTTCCAGGAATGATCTGTTCTTCTTCCATCTCCCACCATTTTATGAAAAACCTCTTCAACATTAATCCCAAGACAACCCCTTACCAACTTGTACACCTATCAATCACCACTTTTTTCCTCCTATTCATAAGACTATAATTTGTACCTTCTCGATCTTTCTTCATACTCAACATTTCAGAGATCAGAAATTACATTAGTCAATCGTCTCTCGACCCTTTCCAATATCTCTTCATCCTTTTGAAAACCAGGTGACAAAATCTGTGCACAGTAGTCCTTGTGGCCTAATCAAGGCCTCATACAATAGAACCAGAATCTCCTTACTTCAAGTAAGTGTCCTCTGCATCATTACCAGAATTGACAATTGTCCTCACAATTTTGGCAATGTGTCCTCTAAATTTTAGATTCTTATCCACCATCATCCCAAGATCTATTTCCTCCACCCAGGGCTGTGGCGAGATTAGATCGTGTCCTGAGGCAAACAACTAAATATCGCCCCTGATGAATTATAAGATAACAATATAAGAAAATCTCCAATTACTATTTTGTTTTTATTACAAGAGAAACATTAATGCAAAACAATTACATAATAATATTAATTAAATGTTTGCTCTATGGGAATATCGCAGAATAAAACTGTTTATAAGCTCTTCTAAGTTTAAATTATAAGATATGTCCGTCTCTATTGATATAGTTGTTGAAAGTTTATTTTTCACTTGGTCAGACTATAATAAATTAAGTTTAATCCTTTATCCAAGTGTGTGCAAACAAAGTTTGCACCTGAAAGTATCTTCAGGACTGAGGTAAGGTGGTACAACACCGGGCGACTCCTTGCAAAGGTGGAGCAAGCTACCAACACTTCTATCTCAGTATCTCCCATAATGCAAAACACATCTCCTTGAGGATATGTATAATGTTATGCATTAATGTGGGAAGGGCCACCACCCAGACTAGTTTCGACCTTTATTGAGGTCTCTTCAGTGGGAGCCAGGCTCAAGTGGAGATACCAAGGCAGGAGCATTAGCAAGGTCATCTCCTCCTATAGGAGCTGCCAAACGGTGTGCCACCTTTTTCTTCTGCCTTGGTATCTCCACTTGGGCCTGGCTCCCACTGAAGAGACCCCAATAAAGGTCGAAACTAGTCTGGGTAGTGGCCCTTCCCACATTAATGCATAACATTATACATATCCGCAAGGAGATGCGTTTTGTATTATGGGAGATACTGAGATAGAAGTGTTGGTAGCTTGCTCCACCTGTGCAAGGAGTCGCCCGGTGTTGTACCACCTTACCTCAGTCCTGAAGATACTTTCAGGCGCAAACTTTGTTTGCACACACTTGGATAAAGGATTAAACTCAATATAGTTGCTAAACCAACCAATCCTTCTTGGGTCATTGCTGTTCACAAATAATTTTTAATCAGTTTAAGCTTAGAAAAATTTCTTTCTTCACTTGCTATGCTAACAGGAATTGTTAGCATAACGACGACGCCTACCGCAATATGGACAAACGAGCGCCCTTATTAAGCCGCACCGTGAGGCAGGTTGCCTCTATGCTACACCCTGTTGATGGTACTGCCTCCACCGCTAAACGATATATCCCCACCAAGTGTAAACTCTACATCCCATCTTTGTTTTTCAAATTTTAAACCCTTACATTTTGTAACATTGAACTGGCAATCCCACCATTTGCCCATTCAAGTCTTCCTGTAAGGCCATAAAATCTGCTCACTTCTCATACTTCCCAACTCTGCATCATCTGCAAACAACTGAATATCTCCTTTCAAATCTAACCCAATATCATTAACATATAGGTTAAACAGCAATGGCCCTAAAACAGACCCCTGAGGCTCACCACTACTGACTTTCCTCTTCCAGGATATTGCTTCCCCCATACACAACTTGCTGATACCCATCAGATAGCCAATCTCTGATCCAATGCAGTCTAATATCCAAACCCCATACACTCTAGTTTGACTATCAACTTATGTGGTAATCTATCAAAAGACTTTGCAAAATCTAAGTATACTACTGTGTATCTATTTTGTCCAATGAAGCCATCACCTTATTGTAATAAGTAAGTAGATTACTAAAACATGACCTTCCTTTAGCAAATCTATGCTGTCCAAAGATAATATTCTTGTTATACCCAATTCTGGATCCCGGTTCTCACCAGCCTCTCCAACACTTTAACTACAACTGGCACACAGATAGGCCTATAATTTGATGCTTGAGTTCTGTAATCACCTCCTTTATGAAGCAGCACAATCATGCCTTCCTTCCTTCCACTCCTTTGGAATTTGACCCAGTGCAAGACTCATTAAACAAATATGTCAAGGCAGATGCCAACTCCATGGCATATTCCTTCACAATACATGGTGATATATTATCCAAGTCTCACAGCCTTATTAACATCAAGTTTGCCCAATTCCCCATATACTGATGGCAATACATTCCATTCCTCTTTTTGTCAATGAGATGGGAACAACTTTGTTAACTTCAATACAACCCGAGCAGTTTCAAGCTTTAATTGCTTGCTATTAACATAAGATAAATCTTGTTTCTTGTACTAACTTATACATCTATCCTTTCCTGGCATAAGCACACCACATCCAAAAAAAAACTTTTTTTTTTTCAGACCAAATTTAGTCTTAAAATACTGTTTTTCACATTTAAGTTGGTATGCCAAAAATCTACTTGAAAATGCTCAATGCTATGACAGCAATCTGGTGAAGTGATGACCTCTCTCTCTCTCTCTCTCATAAAACATATTACAAGGGAGGTCTGGAAAGTTCTGATACACCTAGAACAAAATTATATTAAAGCAACTAATGTAACCACAAGAAAGAATATACTAATAGCAGAGTTATAAAGGCAACTTATGTTCTTATATCCTTATATGTTCTTTCCTGTGGTTATATCAGTTGTTTTAATATCATTTTTGTTCTAGATGTTTATCAGACCTCCCCCCCTCCTTCATACAGTAACTTACAAATGTTGAATTTCCTACTTATGCCTCTTCAGTATTTTCATGGATGATGTTCTGCTGAAACAGCTGCTACCATTTCTTAACTTTCTCTTCAGTTTGTAGACAAACAACCAATTGACGGTTAGCACTCTTCGCTGTCCAGCTTCAAACTACTTCTCAACATTCTTTTTTCTGTGCTTTGGAACAGTCTTTTCCACACAGTCTCCTAAGGACAATAGCCTCCAGTGGTTCAAAAAGATGCCGTCTTTCTTCTTAACCATTTGTCTACATGCAGCCCTGATGTGCTACAGGTTTTGCAACCTCTTGTGCCTGGAGATGATATAGAGTGAGGTCTGCTAAAATTTAGAAGTTACCACTTGGCAGTTTTTTTGTTGTTGTTGACCACACCAATGCCTACTGAAATCTGAGTAATACTACAGACAAAAATTCCATTAATAAAAAATAATGGAAGGTCAAGTATCTTCTATATTGCAGCCTACCTCATGAATGCATGTATCTATCTATATGCAAGTTACTGGAATAGATTAACTAAATTTGATATTTGGAATCCTTATTTAAAAAAAAAAAAAAAAAAAGCCGAGCCATTCTTTTCTTTCAACTAAAACTTTTGAGGAGCACAAACAAACAATGTTTATATATTATTTCAGTAATTTCACTTTAGATTGATGGAATTTAATAAAATTCGGGATTTAGGATGTAAATAACATGCCCATGAATTTTCATAATTGCAACTGCAACCTTTTTTTTTTTTTTTTTTTTTTTATCAAGTTGATCTGAAGCAATAACTTAGTACTGGCTGGATGAAATTCAGTTGGACTTTTGTAATTATAACATTGGATGAAACGAAATTTTCTCTACAGTACACAATCAAAATCTTATTTCTCACAAAATTACCATTCTTCCATATATTGCTGTGAATAACAGATGGGCCTTAGACGTGATAATTTGTGAAAACAGCAATTAAAAAAAAAAAATCAGCTAACGCTTTTTTCCCCCGTATGGGGGGTAGACGAGCCCGTTTTAGCCCTATCTAACTTTTGGAGACTGAGTGAGCAGTTCAATCTCCACTGGCAGCCAATCAGCGACAGCTGGCCCAAGGCTATCCTAAGTTAATTGTCTCGCAGTGAAGAGACGGCTAACCAAGTTCGACGGTCGATTTTCTTGAGTTTACGGGACGAAAAACCCATATACCCGTGCCAGAGATCGACTAACTCGGGGGGAACCGGTCGAAAAAGCTTAGAAAATGTTCCTCTAGTTGCCGACTACACTTGACAAGTCTTCAGCAATATAATAATAATAAAAAACCCTCGGCTATCACAAACCTGTATTGCACATAAAAAACATAATAATAAAAGGGTGCTAATCCCTGTCTGTGTAGCGCAATTATTACACTAGCACATAAGTTCAAGACAGTGAAATATTTTTCTCCGTTATGATTCCATTTGTATCGGAAAAATGGTTTCAAGTATTTATTTTCACTATAACTTGGACAATTTTAATCGTAAAATTATGCAAAAAAAAAAGAAGAAGAAGCTTATATGTTTACACTATGCCAAAACGAGCAGTCTGAGACGATCGTATACGCAATTATGAAACACCTGCGATAACCAATACTCATTTCCTCACTTGTTAACTACGAGTTTTCTTAATGAGATTCCAGTTTAGTTACTACAGAAGCGCCAAAACGAACAGACTGAGAACTAGTATTACATTGTCATATATAAAAGAATCTTATACATAGCATACTACTGAGCTGTAAAAATGGCAACTAACTTAGCAAGCAGTGTTATTTCATACAGATATAGCAAACCGTATGATCATACTTCAATTATTTCATGATGACATGCCATTTTATAAGCGTTTTTGTTTGTATATGCTGCGTTTTTGTTTGTATATGCTGAGCATATACAAACAAAAACGCTTAACGCTTATTATGCTGTGTCACATAACTGAACTGCAAATGGGCAAAGCTTAAAAAATAAGTGAGGGGATCCGAAGTAATAATTTGACTCAAAATTTTCGCAATTAGCAATTATTAAGCGTATCACTTAACAGTTCCTGACAAAATGATGTGGGTCATTACTTAACAAAAGAAAAATCAAATGAAACGCAATTTTAATGCGATACATTTTATATAATGAGACTACAAGTCTGTGGCTCTAGTTTGTGATAGCCGAACAGACTGCATGTAGTGCGCTTTGCATCACGGTTGGTTTATGAAATTTAAGCCACAGACACCCCATACAGCTGCTACACGCTGTTGGTGTCAACGTCTGCTGTTACTACCAATGATGTTCCTCTTTTAGCACAAACATTATGGGCGATTTTCTTGGCGTTCATGATAACTAGGCGGAATTCCCATCTGTGAAATGATAACGCTTTACCAAAGCTTTTTTAACTAAGAACAGAAGCTTAGTCTGTTTTCTTCCCACACCATTGCATCTGCGAACTAAGGAGCTGATACACACACATATATAGTAGCGAACAAATTAATCTGAACAATACGAATTTGTAAAGTTTTTTTTTGTTTCATTTCACAATAATTTTGAGTGCTGCGTGTTTGAACTGCCTCTACGATGTTTATTAACAGTGTAAACAAGTTAACGTTCGTAATGTTTTATTACATTTTGTGTAGCTATAAAATGGAAACATCTCCAAGAAAACGTTCAGAAATATGTACAGTACTATCTCAGCACACATCCATGAAATTGTCAATGACTGCGGTGTTGGCTAGGTACTGTTAATGCGATTTTAAAGCGGTTTAGGAAGACAAATACCTTTTCTCCTGAGAAAAGGAAAATGTGGGCGAGAGGAAAACTACACTTACTCAAGATAGTTTACTAGTTAGGAAAAGCAAAATGAATCCAAGATTGATAGCTGAAGACTTAAACTGACTTGGCAGCTAATGAGATTAATGTTTCTGACATGACAGTCCAATGAAGATTTTTGGAAGCAAGGAGTGCCCACAGACTCAAAAAGAAACAACTGTTGAAGGCTATGCAGAAAAAAAGGCTTCAGTGAGCAAAAGTGTACAAAGATTGGACTGCTGAGAAGCAGAAGGTCATATTCTTAGATGAGAGCCATTTTTGTCCAAGGAGAGCGAGTATCGTATGTTCGCAAATCAGCGGCTGAGAAAACTTCTCCCGTCCGCCTTCAACAAGCTCCTAAACATATAACTTAAAAAAAAATGTTGATGAGAAGTGACCAATACACAAAAATATTGGAGAAAAGAGTGGTCGCACGCACGGATCCAGTAAGAAAGAACTCATCTTCCAACAGCATCTCGCTCCATGGCACACGCCAAAAAAAAAAAAAAAAAAAAAAAAAAAAAAAAAAAAAAAAAAAAAAGCGAGTTCCTCGAAAATCACAACATCCAGTTGTTTCAGTGGTTAGATAACTCTCCTGACATTAACCCAAAAGAAAATTTGTGGATCATAGTGAAAACGAGGCATGGAAAAGTATATTGTGATACAAAGAATAACTTAATAGAATCCATTATAAAAGTATGGTTTCGAGATGCAGAAATAATAAATAAATAAATAAAAAGTAAAGAAACGTGTTCTACGTTGGTAGTCTTTGCCTAAGCGAATTATTGAACTTATTAGAAACAGAGGAGAACATATTGGGCAAGGTTGGAGTTTAAATTTTTGTGCTTATTTTCTTGGGAAATTAAAATTTTTCTTTAAAATGTGATAATTTTTTCGCTACTGTATATATATAATATAATATAATAAGGTTAAAACACCTTATGGTAACTTGTTTTGGCGAAATACTTACAAGCTCTGTATTACTAAATCTTGGTATTTCTATTTCTAGCCTAGCTCCCACTGACGAGACCTCAATAAAGGTCGAAACCGGTCTGGGTAGTGGCCCCTTGCCTTTAATACAAAACATCATACATCCCCTTCTTGGAGATGTGTTTTGGCATTAAGGGTAAATATTAAGATTAGTGATCGGATCTTGTTCCACCTTTGCCACGAGTTGCCCTGGTCCTGCACTACCTGTGGGATCAGTTAGACTTGCATCAATTGCAGGCGCAAACTTGACTTTTAGTCAGTTTGCTTACTTGGGAAATGGAGTAAAACCAGGTTTAAAATTGCTTGGTATCTTTAACATATACACATATACATATATACACATACATATACATATATATACATACGAGGGTGGTCTAAAAGGTTCTCGACCTAACAATGAAAAAACGAGTTTATAATTTCAAAATTATTTTTATTTTTCAACATAATCTCCCTTAAGACTAATACATTTATTCCAGCGACGCTAAAGCGCCATTATCCAGTCCATGTAGTGGTTTCCAGTAAGATCTGAAAAATATCCCTGTAGAGGGTTATCTTGCAGATCTCCGAATCACCTCTTGATTCGGAGAAAAACGCTGACCAGCGAGGAAGAGAGAGAAGTCAGAGGGAGCCAAATCTGGCGAATAGGGTGAATATTCCAACAATTCATAGTGCAGATCCCTTAATTTTCCCATTGCCAAAGCACCTTTGTGAGCAGGTGCATTGTCCTGATGGAAGACGATATTTTTCTTCTGCAAACCAGGTCTTTTCTCATGAACTTTTTCGTCTAGTCTGGTTAAAAGATCGGAATAATATTCCCCGGTTATTGTTTTAATCTTTTCAAGATAATTAATAAACAAAATGCCTTTAGCATTCCAAAACACCGATGCCATGATCTTTCCTGCTGATGGAAAACCGACTTTATCTTCATCGATTTAGTAATAAATCGATGCACAAAATCTTGTTAAAACGCTCCAAGCACTGTTCAGAGATTTTCATGCGAGTGCGTTTTTGATCTGCTGTGAGCAAGCGCGGTGCCCATTTTGCGCAAAGCATTTTCATTTGCAATTCTTCATGCAAAATATATCCTACACGTTCTTTTGAAATGCCAATAGTCTCAGCAATTTCACGCACTTTGACTCGCCGGTTATCCAATACCATATCGTGCATTTGACCAATGATTTCTGGTGTTGTTACACTTTTTGGAAGTCCTTCACGTGATCATCTTCAAGGCACGTTTAAACTCGGCAGCCCATTTTTTAATTGTCGAAAACGAAGGAGAAGAGAATTTCTTCCAATAAACTTCCAGTGAATTTCTTTTGGCTTTAAACCTTCTTTTACAAAGAATTTTATAACTGCACGATACTCAATTTTATCCATTTCAAGGAATACAGACAACTTTTGCTTCAGACAGCTGTATAAAACAAACTACTTGATAGAATGACATGCAATTTCACATGGATGCTTATGGCAGGTGTACCAACTTAGAAAAAAAAATCATGCTGATAGTGTTGCCATCTATGATCGAGGTCGAGAACTTTTCAGACTACCCTTGTAAGGTGGTTGTTAATGTTTAACTATTTGGTATGATCCAAACATGTCATTTCATTTTTAACATGCAAAATCCATTATAAAATTAAATACTTATGGGAAATAATCCGAGAAAATCAAAAAAGGTGCTGGACAGTTGTTTTCAACTTCGACACTCATTCGCAATTATATAATTTTAATTTACATAGTTTTGCCTTGATAGATGAGTCTATCTAAACCAGAATTGAATAAACACCACAAATCTTGGTATAGATCCTAAACAAATCGATCCTGATTTTCAGAAATAGTCCCAGAAACATGCCTATGTCCCGGCCAATTTCGCTTACAGTTTATACTTGCCATTTCGAGTTATTACAGCAGTAGAAACAATTATTTGTTCATCTTGTGACATCCAGAGAAAAAAATGGTATACCAAAAATAAATTCTTCAGAAAAACATTCCACCTCCTGTTAATTAACGCACCGAGTTGACGTAAAAATCCTTTTGTAAATTTGATATCTACTCTATAATATAAAATGATACGCTTTTTTTGTAACATTTTTTGTCAAGTTATTTAAAACGTTTTGAACCTCAGGGGCTACTCTGAGTGTCGAGTCTTCAAAATTCGAGTCATAAGAATTCAAGGAGAACCCGCCTACCAGTCCGAAACTCGGGGTGGGGGGTGCCGTAGACGTCAGGGGGGGAGTCCACCTAGTATATAAATAAAGTGTTTGTAAAAAAGTAATTTAAAAATGGTGTACCCGTTCCCATACGAGATTTCAACTCGTGGCTTGAAATCGTTGGGTACTGCAATTTTCGAAATATCAGTACCCCACGATTTCAAGCCATGTATACACTGTAAGTACAGTGTATTACGTGTTTGGATAAAATATCAAAATTATGGTAAAAAATTTTTTAAAAAATTAAACATGAAAAAATATTGTTTATTATCAATTACTAATTATATGAAGAGCCAAAGGCTTCAATTCGGCGACATGAACTTAAGTTAAGGGATATTACATCCCATATTGTTTCTTAGCCGAATAAGAAACTCAAAGAGTTTCATACCGAATATAGAAACTATATAAAGTTCGGCAATTCCAAGCTTGCTCCACCCTTACTATGAGTTGCCTCAGTTTGCACTACCAAATGGGTCAGGTGCTGCACTATCCAGGTATTTGCTTACGCTTGGAATCGCCGAACTTTATATAGTTTCTATATTTTCGGCATGAAACTCTGAGTTTCTTATTCGGCTAAGAAACAATATGGGATGTAATATCCCTTAACTTAAAATTTTTTTTTTATTATTATCGATAAAATTATATAGTTTGGTATAATTCAAAATTACTTTAAAATAAAATTCATTCATTTAATTGTAATTAAAGGAATGGATTTACAATTTTTGGACATTACAATTAAATCCTTTAATTGTAATATCCAAATATTTAAAGAGACAGAGTAGACACGATAAGCACTACGAACACTCTACTACTGGCGCAAACTGCTTATAAACAACAGTGGAACTGTGCGAAGGACAGTGCCGCATTTACGCTAATAGCTCGCATTTCACTATGACATGCATATGCTTGCGCGCGTAGCAAATACTAGTAATATGACACTGGTAAACACAGTGCTGCTGCGTCCTTCGCCCTCCAAAGTGCCTACAAGATGGAATTTTATTCTTTTTTATACAAAATAAAAGAATTGTATAGGATTGTTGATGATAACGTAAATATTACAAGCATATATAAATAAATCAATAAATATATTTATATATCGAGAAAAATTGGGGATTCTGCAGTTCCTATGCACGAGCCGCCCGTGATGATAATATAAAAATGCAACTTTAAAGTGTAGCAGTTTGTATCATATCGAAACATTTCAACTGATTTAGTGTAAACAGTTAGATTTAAAACAGACATTCAATTTTTAGTAAAGATCCCAAATGAGAATAAAATTAATCTGGCCAGATTTTATGTGAGTACATTTACAAAATTACTTAGCAGGTACTTAGTACTCAGAAAAACTCTCCTGGAGTCAAAGACTTATCTAGGGAGGGAGAGAGGTTTATACCATTAACAATTACCTAAATTATATATATATATATATATATAACAAAGTCTACAGATTTTTGGAAAATCTCCCCTGCCTGTAACATATTTATCATGTTGAAGCTTAAACTCATTCACACTCTTAGCATTCCACTCACTCGCCACTCTCCGTGTAAATAAAATATAGGTAACCCTCGTATAATGCGGTCTACAAATTATAGTAACCCTTGTTCAACGCGGTTTCGATATAACACGGTCTACGAATTGTAGTAACCCTTTATCTTTTCCTATATGTTTTACCGCGCGACTTAAAAATCAAAATTTATCTTCGTTAAATTTGCGTCTGCCCGTATCGCGCATGTAGTTATAAGAACCGAATTTATATTAGGGGAAATAAATATCCTTTAGCCCGCACGTACGTCAATTGTTTACTGTATAAAGTGTTTATTGTTGAAAATTGTCTTCGTTTTCTGCCAGGAAAGCGCATTAAAAATCATAAGCGTGCTAATCTCAAGCTGAGCACTTTATTTTCTGGTGAGTTACATACAATATGTAATGTTTTTTTTTTTATGTGAAAATTTTATTTTTTTAGTAATGGGCACTTTAGAGGGATTTTGCGATATGGTTGAAAACGAAATTTGTGAATTAATTAATGGGGAAATAGATTTAAATGAGGAGGAACTGGTACAATTAATAGATGGCGTCGAACCAATTGGTGGGGAAAGTTTGGCCGAAATTCTGATTGTGATGAATCCGTTAAAGAATTCAGTTTAAAGAAATCGGCAGAAGGATTGGACTTGGCAAGAAAGTTAGGAAGTTATTTTCCGGATAATGATCCCTCAATGGAGCGCTCTGGAAAATTCGCGAGACAATTGGATATTTGTTTAGCTCCAATATTATGAACTTATTAAGTTCAACTTAATAAAAAATTGCAGCATAGTGGTAAGCAAGTTCTTATTATTGACTTCTTGATAACTAAACCAGCCGAAGTATTAGATATATGAAGAGCCAAAGGCTTCAATTCGGCGACATATGACTTGTTTAAGTTAAGGGATATTACATCCCATATCGTTTCTTAGCCGAATAAGAAACTCAAGGGGTTTCATGTCGAATATAGTAGAAACTATATAAAGTTCGGCGATTCCAAGCGTAAGCAAATACCTGGATACTGTAGCAACTGACCCTTAAGGTAGTGCAAGCTGAGGCAACTCATGTCAAAGGTGGAGCAAACTCCGATCACTATTCTTGATATTTACCCATAATGTGAACTTAGCTCCTAGGAGCTGTATTACTGTTCTACATTATGAGAGACGGTCACTACCCAGACCGGTTTCAACCTTTATTGAGGTCTCATCAGTGAGTAGGTAGACCTAGTTAATATCAAGTTTGTAGCGAACAGAACTTACAACTCACTGATGAGACCTCAATAAAGGTTGAAACCGGTCGGGGTAGTGACCTTCTCTCATAATGTAGAACAGTAATACAGCTCCTAGGAGCTAAGTTCACATTATGGGTAAATATCAAAAATAGTAATCGGAGCTTGCTCCACCTTTGACATGAGTTGCCTCAGCTTGCACTACCTTAAGGGTCAGTTGCTGCAGTATCCAGGTATTCTACCGCCAACGCTTGGAATCGTCGAACTTTATATAGTTTCTACTATATTCGGCATGAAACCCCTTGAGTTTCTTATTCGGCTAAGAAACGATATGGGAAGTAATATCCCTTAACTTAAACCAGCCGAAGTATTATTATTACATAGCACCTCCAGGGAGTCCAAAGACTCATCGAGGGAGGACACCTACTCCACAACCCTCCGCCTTCATCAACTACAACTACGTTCATCATCTACACCAACACCATCTACCGCCAACCACCACCAGTATTTTCACAGACAATCATAAACATCCATGCCCACGGCGGGATTTGAACCCGCAACCTTTTGGCTTGAGAGCGAATATGCTAACCACTCGGCCAACCAGGCCGGCATGTAATGACGTGTGAAATGAAATTCTACGAAATGTTAGTTTTGAAGACAGTGATGACGATTAAAATATGCACTTTATTTTATTTTGCCTAAAAGATTTATGCATTATGTGCAGTGAAAACGTACAATTTGTAATTTTTATAAGTTTATACTATGTACCGGTATTTGTGTCATAGTTTATGTTTTCTTAACTTACATGAATCACCTGAATTAAATAAAAACACACTTTTTTGGGTGTCGTTTATATAATTAAAAAAAAAAACGATTTCGGAACATAACTCTACTTTTTCTGTGATCTGAGTCTCGCATAACACGATTTATATAACGCGGCATTTCTATGGAACCTAACGTCCGCGTTATACGAGGGTTACCAGTACTTTTCAACCTCTTATTCACCAGCTCCTTGCGCAATTTCCATGGATGGCCTCTCGTTCTTGCTACTTCCTTATTTTCCACAATCTGAAAAATCTCTCTCGTATCCATCTAGTAAATACCTCTCAAGAGTTTAAACGTCTAAATCAGTGGTCGGCAATCTTTTTAATATGACGCTCGCGGGCGCTGCGTTGCCGACTCCTCCTGATTTAAATAATTAAACTTAAAATTACAATTGGCATGAATGGTTTTGAAATGTCTTTCTATATTACTTTTATTTTAGAAATAGCCACAGTATTATTGCATAATAAACAAATAGATTTGCCATTATGATTGATAAAGCAAGGCGCTCGCATCTAATCTGACAGATAAATGCTAATTGTAAACACGAATATTCTTTTTGTATTCATTTTTTATTTTTATTTTTTATGGTATTTTATATTCATTCATATGTGACAAATGTAAAAGCGAGGTAAATAAAATAATGTTGAAATTTGAAATCTCATTTTTCTTAAAAACAACTAATCATAGAATTTCTAAGCCTGAAATGGGAGAAAAAATGCCTGTGTCATGAGCCCTTCGTAATTTTCAAATTTTATATTGCGCTCTTCATATTAAGAAGGTTGCTGACCTCTGAAAGATGTGCTTTACATTTATGGAAAATACTAAGGAAAGAGGTCTGGAGCTTGCTCCACCTTACTACGAGTTGCCCATAAGGCACTACTTATGCTTGTATCCGCCAAAAGTTTTAGTTTCTATATATTCGGCACGAAACTCTTGCAGTTTCCATATTCGACTATGAAATAATGTTGGATTCAATATTCACTTTATTTGTACCATCATGTATTTATTATATTTGCAGTATTTTTTTCTTGCATTTTAGCACATAGTAGTAATGAATGTCTCTCTCAGATATACCGCGACTACACTGCAAAATTACCGCTGAGAACTCCAAAGCTGTTTACAATAAATTCTCTGAGGGCGCACTAAAAATTCACTGCGGGCACTGTGCTGCTGACCTCTGGTCTAAATCATATCATCCCTTCGCCTTCTATCAGCCAGACTCTGCAGATTACATGACTTCAATCTATCCTTATAGCTAAGATTCCACAGCAGCCTGAAATCATTTTTGTCAACTGCCTCTGCACTATCCAAAGTATCTTCATCCCCTCTATAAATCAGGTGAACAAGGGGGGGGGGGGCTGTTGACCTGATTTGAGCAAAATAGTCCAGTTGTAGCCTGATCAGGGCTTTATACAGTGGAATCCCTACCATTTTATCTCTGCTGATTAATGTTCATATTAATAATGCAGCAATCCTCCGAGTTGTCTTAATCACCTTTGCAGCATGCCCCTTAAATTTCAAATTTTGATCCACCATAACCCCAAGATTTAACTAACTTGTTGAAATATCTTTAAATAAGTCCAGGTAAAAGAGGTGATTTGCCTTGGTCATGGTCATCCTTGCAAGGGATGAAAAGAATAATGCTAGGAAATCAGCTTTATTTTTAGGTGAATGAAGCCAAAGTTTTTGTTTCAAGTTCTCCTTAGACCACCCGGAAATTTTTTTGGAAACCATGACTTGGATAGAGAGTGGAATTTCAAACAGAGTGGAGAATGGAGGCCTGCATACCAACATGGATAATTTCTGCAACAAGATCACATCATCATGTATCTGGATAACAGAAACCTGTAGTTGAAATATGGAAAAGATAAGGAAATATGTGACATCCCACCTGCAACTGTTGGAATACCAAAGCACAAAAAAAAAAAAAAAAAAAAAGCAGGGGGGGGGGGTCCCCATAGGAAACAAAAAAAAAAAAACCTGATGAAAATATTTAGGTTACTGCTTACAAGAAATACCTGCACTTCTCTTCCTGACTGGTAACTTGGAAAATGGGAACCAGTGAAGGGAAAAAGAAAAAAAAAGAAGTGCGCGCGCGCACACACACATATATATATATATATAATTAAAAATAGAAATAATCTTGGCTGCCCATGGTATTTATACTATCATCATCAAATTCCTGGCATGTATCCTCAATGGGTGTACAGGTTAGTAATGATATGCCCTTCGTGTAGTGCTATCTTAATATCCTGTACACCCATTGAGGATACATGTCAGGAATTTGATGATGGTAATAGTATAAATACCATGCGAGGGCCAAGAATTTTTCTATTTTTAGTTGCATAATTCCCCCCCCCCTCCACTGGCTCCCTTTTTCCAAGTCACCAATCTAGAAGAGAAGTGCAGGTATTTCTTGTAAGCAGTGACCTAAATATTTTCTTCATCAGTTTTCTTTGTCTCAGTGGAACCCCCCGTCATTGTTTCTCGTGCTTCCTATCAACAATTTTCCTAAAAATCAATCAATTATCTGTCAAGACTCCAATATGATATCTGATATCCAATATCAGATATCATATTTTGATCTTCTAAGGCACTTTTTACTGTATCAATCCACCTATATCTTGGTCCTCCTCTGGATCTCTTTCCTGACAGAGAACACTTGTGTTGTTAATCTTTCCTCTCCCATTCTGTTTAAGTGACCATACCACCTGAGATTACCTCTGCTAACAGATTTCTGGATGCTAACAATGTCAAGTTCATTCCTAACATCCTCATTTTTAATATGATATTGCCATTAATGCCATCTGTTCACACCCCTAATCTTTCTCATGTCTCCTCATATCTGTGATCTCTAGTCTTTGGTCAAGTGTTTTACTTCTAACCCAGCTCTCAGATCCATAAGTTAAAATTGGTTTGAACACTGTCTTGTACACAGATAATTTAGCATTTTGACTAATTTCTCTCTTATTCCATATAAAAATTTATTCATTTGACTTCCTACCATACCAGCTTTGTTGATTATGTTGTCTAATTCCTATTTAACTTACTATTTTCACTAAAAATTGTGCCTAAGTAGCTAAAATGTTTTACTTGTTCTACAGGTTTGACTTTTACAAAATTTTAAATTTTGTAAAAGACTTTTACAATGCAGCTGATATTTTCAATGTTTCTGCCTATTCTCATTGTCTTGTTATTGCTGATTTTCATACAACAAATTTATTACAACAGTTATTCAATTTAATCAGGGAATCTTGCAGACTTGTAGCAGATTTATTTGAAAGTATAACATCATCTGCATAAAGTAAAGAGCTGAGATTAACATGTGCAATTTTGATATCAGGTTTAATACCACTTTCTTTCATAATGTGATCCATATAGATAATGAATAAGAGGGGATAATGACACCAGATTTCATATCAAACCTTCCTGTACTTCCTTCAATTCTAATTGCTGACTTACAACTCAAATAAAGACTAAGTATTGCTCTGAGAGCTACTCAACTTTCATTTACTTTAAAACTTTCTTACATGTTTTTCTTTTCAATATGAAATTCAATTTTATTCTGCTCAAGACTAAACGATGATCACTTCCAATTTCAAATCCTCTGTACACTCTGGTGTCCAGGGAGAAAACATCATTATCGACAATGACATAGTCAATGAGACTTTTCTTATTCCTTGCCTCTTCTCTCCATGTGAATTTGTGCACATTTTTATGTTGGAACATGGTGTTGGTAATAACCAGTCCATGTCTTGAGTAGAAATCCAACAGGTATTTGCCATTATTAGCTTTGCTCTTTTCTCTAAATTTTCCCAAAATCTTGCTGTATATCTGACAATCATTTCCTACTCTGCTATTTAGATTCCTGACAAGGACCAACTTTTCCCTTTTTTCAATGTGTGTCAGTTGCTTTCTCTAAAGTCTTAAAAAATTCCTCCACTTCTACTTTAGTAGAACCTTCTGAGACCATAGGCACAAATAAGTCTCAATGTCCAGTTCCCCGTTTTGATATTTATACTGATATTTATACTGGTATAAAGTCACCAAAGAATATAACCTCACTATGAGCGCCAAGGATAAGTCAAAGTGGTCAATGATTTTCAGAATTAGATCACTGGTAAAGACAACAGATGAATGATACATAATGAGGCAAAAAAAAATCTTAAGCTACAGAAGATCAAAAAAGGGGAGATTCAAAGAGCATCTTCTGGAAAGTAATATCAGATCACACAAAAGCACAAGTACCCACCCTTGTGGAGGACGGAATCATACAAGGTGTGGTTTGAACAGTTAAGATGGACTTTGGTTATTGTAGCAGAAATCAAAAACAAGATCGGGTTTGGATGTATGCAGGTTCATGTGAATGTGGAAGATTGTGTAAGTTTTTTTTTAAATTTCAGGAATTTTCTGAAGGAGGCATTTTTATTTTAACCTCAAACACCATATTTATTTAGTCAACTCTCACGTTATCATTTCAAGCCAAAGAGGAAAAAACAAGCAGAAGAATATTCTGTATGAGGAGATAGTCATGTCATCTATATAGAGAACATCCAGTCTCAATGCTATAATGTGGCCTCAAGAGTGCCGTTCTCACCATTACAGTCCCCTGACAGTGTAGATGGCAGGATTATATGCCAGCTGATCAGAAAGTCTAAACATATTACTGGTTTGGTTCAGTAAACTATATGGTGGCCAGCTTTTGTTGTATCCCTGAAGTGGAAGAAGTTGTCGTCTGCACAGTATATATGGCATGCCCTTGAGGGACATCACTCATACATAGATTTTGGAAAACCAAATACGGGACAATTTTGGCGAGTTGGTTTTACAAAATAAAAAAATAAATCTGGTATTTGGTTTTACAAAATAAGAAGTATCAATGCTTTTGGAACTGGAACTCAAAATGCTCAATTTGTGTTTCTAAGTGTTAAGGTGTGTAATATCTGATCGTCCCCCATGTGCAAAACTAAACATTTGTCTACAGAATTTGCATTCAACTTAATGTTTTCCTTTTGCAATAAAATTCATTCTTTCAAATAATCATTATTAAAAACGCACTTTCATTTTGGCATTGTTAAGGGCTTAAGGAAAGAAAATTTAATTTACCTTTGTATAATTAATAAAGAAAATTAATTTACCTTTAATTATATATTTTATGTATTAACAAATATTGCACAAGGCGAGATATTGTTTTTTTAATAATTATTGAAATAACATCCACGTACTGTACCGATACCGCACAATGTCCAAATAACTGTTTGAAAATAAGCAAATGCAATATATCTGCACAGAATTATAAATAAAAGGGACCAATGAAAAAAAAACCTTCAGCACCATAACTGTAAACACAATTAATTTCCTCGAATTGTCAGTTTTTATGGCTTAAAAATCAATTTAAGTTGGATTATTCAAAAAGAATATTGAAAATTATAATTGCCTAACATAATATTTATAATTTTACCTTTTCGTTAAAATAGAGGACAGTCCGTTATATACAGGATGTCTGGCAAGCCTACTCACTCATACAGTATGTTGGAAGACTGAAAGGGCGAATATTAACTGGAACCCCTACACTGAGAACCAAACACGACAACAGCCACTTCAGATCCCCAATAAGCATGGTGGTGGTGTTTCAATGGGACTAGATAAAGATCATCAAGATGGTAGATGACTTAATTTTATTTATTTTTTATGAAGCATCTATCCATGAAAAGTTTTTAGTAAGAAAAACTTTTCCTACCAAGAATGGGCTAAGCATTTTTTCCCTATTTTTACTAATTTTATATATATTTTTGTATTTTTATTTTTTACCTTGCTCCAGAGGCCAAATGGAAAATTGAAGTCACTTTCCTCATCCTCTTAAAAAACCACCTGTTTTTTTTAAGAGGATGAGGATATATTCTGCACAATAGTCCATATGTGGCCTGATCAAGGCCTTATACAAGAAAACCATAACCTCCTCTTTGCTTCTACAAGTCCTCCTCCTCCTCATTACCATAATCTATTGTGACTGTTCATAGCAATGTGACCCTTAAAATTAAAGTTTCTTTCCACCATCACTCCTAGGTCTTTCATCTCTTCCCAAATTTCTCCATTAATTCTATACTCTGCATCCCAACCTTGCCTACCAAATTTCAAGACCTTGCACTTTGCAACATTAAACTGACAGCTTCACTCATAGTCTATTGAGATCCTCTTGCAAAGCCACATCTGCTCTACTCCTCATAGTTATTCCTAACTTTGCATCAGCAAACAATTGTATATCTGCAGTTAAACATGTCCAATATCATTATCATAATGGTTAATAATATTGGGACAATTAAATTAATTGTCCCAATATTATTAACCATTAGAGGAAGGTCACTAGCAAAGTATTGCTAGTGACCTTCCTCTTTTAAGATCTTACTCCCCATACATAACCCACTGATACCCATCTGACAGCCAATTAGCTATCCAACTTACTAGTCTCTTACCCAGCCCTGAGCACTCTGTAAGCAGATTGCTAAAACATGATCCCCCCCCCCCCCGAAACAAACCCATGCTGACCATCATAGAGTACTGCTATTATTAACCCAATTCTGAATCTTAGCCCTCACCTTCATTCCACCTTAATTCCAGACACACAGGCTGCTGGCCTATAATTCGTAGACTTAGTCTTATCCTTCCCCTCTGTGAAGTGGAACAATTTTTCCCACTCCTTTGGAATTTTCTCTGGATATATCAGTGCACTACAGTGGCACTGACTTGAAAGCTAGAAAAGGCATTGGAATTCATATAGCTGTTGAAGAGATATCTGAAGGTGATCACTGGGAAATTATTGTTTATTTTTTATGGCAATTCCACTCACAAAAGGTTATACAGCATATTAACATGGGTGGGCTAAGGTTTAGATATTCTGAAGCCCTGCATCAGACCAAAAACTTTTACAAGCCACTTCAGGTCTCTAATAGGAAGGTTGGTAAACTCACTTAACAGATAATAATTCACTACTGTGCTTAATATATTACCATTATAATAAATAAGAGCATCTGCAGGTGCCATTGGTGTAAAAAACAGTTAACAATAAATCAGAGTAAAGAGCCAATTTATTTAGAAAATTCTGAATAAATTGTCTGAACACAGATAATTTATCATCCAGAAATTAAAGTCTTGTCTTATTCAATGATTAATACTACTTAAGCCATTTTATAGAGCCATACAGATCTGGCTGTAAAACAAAAACTTCAGTAATGTTCAGTTAAACCAGCAATGTTAATTATTATTAAGCAGCTCTGCAGTACAACAGGAAGAACAATGAGATATGTCACCTGTCAACTTGGAAAGACTAGTTCGATTCTCATCGTGATGAGAAGAATCTTTATATAGACATATATGGGTAGTGGGTTGGAAAAGGAGAAACTTGTTTACATTTGATTTAAAAGCCTGTATGTTGTGTTCTTAGGAAATATGTCAGGGGAAGACTATTCCACAGTACAGTAGTAGCAGGGATGAGGGAAAAGAAAGTTGTTCTGTGGGTTTCAAGGTTTACTGTGAAAGGATGTTGGGCAGCAGCTGAATGTGTTCCAACGGGCTTAGTAGAGTGGAGGAATTACTGATGCTGTTTCAGATGAACATTTTCCATGGAAATATTTATAGAATATACAAATTGCAGAGACTAAACATTTATGTGGGTCATTTATCAGTCTAATTGCTATCCTCTGTATTGAATCAAGCATTTTGGAGGAGCTTTTAGGAGCCCCACTCCAAATGTGAGAGCAGTATTCGATAGCTGGGCTGATTTGCGATTTATATAAGGTTAACAGCTGCTTAGAGGTGAAGTAACGTCTTGAGCAAAAGAGAAAACCTAGTTTTTTTGGAAGTTGAGGATGCAATGGTTGTGATGTGTTTATGCCAGGAGAGGCTTGATGTCAGGGTAATTCTGAGAAGAGAAATCTCATCTTGTCTGGGAATTTGAGTGTTATCAAAAATAATGCTGCAGAAAATGGTTCTTTTTTGCAAGAAATAAGACAGAACTGGGTTTTACTAGCGTTGAAGTTGACGAGGTTATCTGAGCCCCCATTGGAGGATGGTTTGGAGGTCAGAATTAAGGGCAGTGGTGGTTGATGCTATGTGGGTTGAAGTGTAGAGTAGGGTTTGTCAAATAAAGGGAGGAGTGTAATGTGCTGTCATCTGGAAAACTGTGTATTGGATTGGAGGTCAACTGAAGTAGGTCAGTGATATACAGAAGGAAGAGGGTCGTGAGGGAACTGGATCTTGTGGGACCCCAGCATTAGTTGGATGGTAAGAGGATAGGGAGACGTCTTGCATCCAAACAGGAAGCTGGCAATCCATCTGCAGAAGTCCTGGGGCAGCCCAAATGATGGGAGTTTGCTTAGCAAGCCTTTGTGCCAGACTTGGTCAAAGGCTTTGGAGATATCAAGTGCAACTACTTGGGATTCACCAAATTTATTCATGGCATTTGTCCAGCGATGGGTGATGTATGAGAGTAGATCTCCTGTTGATCAGCACTGACGGACTCCATATACTGGTGGTCGCTTAATAGCTGGGTACCTTCAGGGTAGAATAGGAGTTGAGGATGGAAGTGAATGAGATAGGGCGGTGGCAATGGCATTTGTCACCCTTGTTAGGAATGGGTTGAATGTAGGCCAGTTTCCAGGCTTTGGGATATATACCAGTGGAGTAAGAGAGCAGGTACAGATGGCATAGGATAGGAGTCAGTTCTGGTGCACAGACCTTCAGGACAATTGGAGGAATGCTATCAGGGCCAGGAGACTTTTTTTGTGTCATAAACCTGTTGTCTAATTTAGACAACAAGTTTATGATCTCTTTTGGCAAAAGGATACAGGGGACATTGTATGTTGGGCAGTTGGAATGACTGGAGGACATTTGCCATTGTCAGTTATGTGTGCATTAGAGGCAAAGTGTGAAGCCAGGAGGTTAGCTTTTTCTGTGGGTGATGTTGCAATTGAGCCACCTGGCTATGATAGGAGTAGGAATAGTGTAGGGAAAAAGTTATGACCAATTGCCTTGGCGTGAGACTAAAAGGCATGGCTGCCATTTGGGCAGGCTGCAAGCTTCCTGCTTTTTGCCCATTCAAATTCGGTTTTAGAAGCATTGATAATTTTTTTGCATCTGTTTCGGGCTTTAGTATAGGCATTGAAGGAGTGGGGTTCTTGATTTGAGCCAGTTGTGGAATGCTTGATTTTTCATTTGTACAGCCTTGGCACATCTTTTGGAGCACCAGGGTTTAGATAGGGGATGGCAGTTCAGGGTAGTGTGGGCAATATATGTTTTCATGCCAGTAAGGATTACTTTGGCGATACGTTCGGTGCATATGTTGGGACTAGAAGACTGGAAACAATAATTCAATCATGGGAATGAAGCATAGTAGTCTTGGAGACTGTCCCAATTGCCACTGTTATAATGCCAAACTACTCGTGTGGGAGTGACTGTGTAAGTGTTGTTGCATGGGGGAGGAGATGACCACTAGATTGTGGTCAGAATTAGCCAGGGGGGATCACTACATTCACTGCATATTTGGAGGGGGTCATTGATAAGGAAGAGATCTAGGGTATCTGAGGAATGGTTTGGGTTATCTGGTATTCTGGTTGGCTTTTTGAACAATTTGTGTAAGGTCGTTAGTGATGGCAAATGTTTCAGCATCTCTGCCTGCAGGATCTCTACAACTGGAAGAGGAAAGCCAATTGGTATTATGGACATTAAATCAGTCAGGAGGATGATTTCACTGTTAGGAGAGTGGGACTGGAGAAAATCAACTTTTAAGGAGAGGAAATGAAAGAGCTCAGAGTGGTTGGTAATTTTAGGAGAACAACAGAGACAGCAGATGAATTTGACCGAGTGGGAGAGGGATATTTTCAGCCAAAGAAGGTCAAAGTTGGGTAATTCTAGGTTAGGTGCTCTCTTCGAAAGGAGTTAAATAGTATGTAGTTAGGAAGGTTGAAATGAATAGTGCTGGGGGAAGGTGAGATTTGAGTTTCTGTTAAAAAGAGTAGGTGGGGTTTGGTGGACTGCAGATGGTAGTGGACACTATTAAGGTTGGAGTTAAGGCCACAGATGTTGAAGTGGATATGCAAGGTTCTGTGAGGCATGGAATATGACCACAAGGGTCTTGCATGTTTCCTATGCAGTACCTGCATACTGGTCTCCTTGGTGGCTACTAGTGACATCACCTGGTTTTTGCACTAGTTTGGTTTGTTTGTAGCCTATCATCCAACTATTATTATCATCATTACTACTATTATTATTATCATCCACCAATTACTACTATTATTATTATCATCCAACTGTTTGTCTCCATTTTGGCATTTTTCTTCTAGTTGTCTTCAGAGTTGGCGTCTTTGTTCTCTCTGGGCAAAAGTTAAATCAGGTCGAGCACGTACGCATGACTTGTGGGGGGGGGGGGGGAGAAGTGTCCTTTAGCTTGTTATTTATCGCCATTATAAATTTGGATGCATTTGTCAGTGTGTCACAGGCCACTTTCACGAGACATGGAAAGTTTGTTCCGTCCTTTCTTTTGTTTATGGGTCTGAAACAATGGCATTTGACGATATTTCTGGGATCAAAGTTGCATTCTCCAGCTAGTTTGCCAATGTCTTCTTTTAATGATTTACCATTTTCCATTGGAAAGTTCAGGATAACAGCGTTGAGTCTCCTAGTTTCAGCCTCAAGCAACTCATGTACCGTTTATGCAATTAGTTCACGAAGTTTGTTAGTGGGCACGAGTGCACTTGCAATCAGGCATTGGTCATTGAGTATCTCGAGCTTAGTTTCCAACTTTCGGATTTTGGAGAAGAAGGTATCGATCATAGTATTAAGGTGTTGTTTGAGGTTTTCAACTCATTTGCCTAGGTTTAGTAGCTGTTTTACGGAAGGGAGGCACATCATACAGAAGTAAGGCTGGTTGAGAACAGTAAAAAACTTGTGCGCTGATTCATCTATTTTCACACAGGAAGTATGTAGCCAGTGGCAACAGAAATCGCACAATATACCTTTCTTCCTTTCGGTAACTTTGGTTTCACAGCTGCAGCACTTCGTATTGGCATTCGGTGGCGCTATGCTGAAGGGACTCGAGGTAATCTTTTGTTGTTGGCCTTTGTTGCCACCATCTTTACTACGCATGGTAAAGGTGAGTTAGCTGATCTCATACAGAAGTAACAGGGTTTTGCAATCAGGCGAATATGACAAACCCAGATATTTGGGTTTGTCACATTCTATCACAGACAAATTAATTAACAAAAAAAAATACTCGTGGGCAGTAGCTCAGTCAGTATAGATGAAGCCCTTTGGACAGAAAGACATGGGCTCGATCTGGCTTCGTCATACGAAGGTAGGGGGTATCTTCACCAAGAAACTTGGGTTTTTCATACCTGAGAACAGGCAAACTGGCCCCATGAACACATGCATTTACAGATATAGGACACTCCAGGAGGCATAGGACTTATCCCCGAATTAACTGTTGTGAAGTCCAAGAATAGTTGGATGGTCATAGGCGGTTAGGACCACTGATGATGATGATGGTGGGGCAGTAGATGGTGTGTTGAGAGTAGTGTTGTTTAATTGGAAGATTAAGTAGGAGAGATGGAGAGTTGTGTTTAATGGAGTACTCTGTCCTCTCACAACAAGTCAGACTCTTGGAAGTGTCATTTAGTAATAGTAAGCGATTATCAAAACAAAAGAAACATGTCATCATGGTATCCTATATACATCTCACAAGGAATACATGCTAGAAATTGATGAAATTTTATCTGAACACAAAATCAGTACTATGTTTGAAATGTGTTTTATACTGCAAGCAATTGAAAAGCCTCTGAAAGGTTAACTAATTTTGGTGATCAATTTTAAAATACAGTGGAACTTGGGTTGTCAAACGACTCTCATCTCGAACAAATCGGTTCCCGAACAAAAAATGCACCGGTTTCCGAACAGGCAAACCGGCAACCATATGCTCAGCAGGCTGAGATGCAAGGCAAGAGAGCATCAATTACAAGGTAGCCTCTGCTCAATGCAGACATTTTCTTTTTTTGTGTGTTTTGCTGATTTTTTCAATAATTACAACTCTCCTCCGTATAGTTAAAGTGAAGTTAAATTTTTGTCTATATTTTATCTATTTATTGTGTTTATTCCTTTTGTGTAAGATTTTATGCATTTTCACTGTTTTTGTATACGATTTTATGCATGAAGTACTGTTATAAAGAAATAAGCAATCATTTGGGGTTCTGGAATGGATTAATCCATTTTACATTAATTCTTATGGGAAAATGGTTTCAGTTTTCAAACAAATCAGTTCCCGAACAGCCTTTAGGAACAAATTATGTTCGATAACCGAGGTTCCACTGTACTGTACTTTTTTTCCCAAGTAAACATTAAAGTATTTATTAATATCTGATCTCCATGGAGTCACAGACTCATTGTGGGAGGAACACACAATGCTCATCTAACTGTGCCTAAACTGATTCAATGTGTCTCTACATTCACAACACACTCAGGCAATGCATTCCACTCACCAACCACTCTCCCTGCAAAGAATCTTCACTCCTCAACTCACACTCTCCTTATACAATTTCCAGCAATGGCTTCTTGTTCTATTTCCCTCTCCATGTCAACCTGATAACAACCCCTGAATAGCTTATATGTCTCAAACATATCTCCCCCCCCCCATTATTAACGAGGCTTTGCAATTTACATTCTCTCAATCTCTCCTGATACTCCACATTCCAAAGACCACTGATCACCTCTGTAAATCTCCTCTGGACCCTTTCTAACATATCCTAATCGCAATGAAAACCTGGTGACCAAATGTGTGCACATAATCCATGAGGCCTGATCAAGGCCTTATAAAATGGCATCATAACCTCTCTATTTCTGCATGTCAGAGTCCTCTGCATCACTGCCATTATTCAATGTGAGGTCTTCACAACTTATGCAAATGTGGCCCCTGAATTTCAAGTCCTTGTCCACCATCACTCCCAGATCTCTCATCTCCTCTACCTCCTTTAAAGTTTCCCCCACCAAGAGTACACTTTGCATTCCATTGCTGCTTACCAAATTTCAAAAACTTATGCTTTTGCAACATTGAATTGACAGTTCCACTTACCTGCTCATTCATGCAATCATCTATTTAAGTCCTCCTGTAAGACCATAATATCTGCTTGACTCTGCATTGCTCTCCCCAATCTTGCATTATCTGCAAACAGCTGCATATCACTAGTTAAACCCACCCCAATATCATTAATATACAAATTGAACAACAGTCCCAAAACTGATCCCTGTGGCACATCACAGCCAGCCACTCATCAACTCAGAAGTCTTATCCAATCCCATCTGTTTCAATTTATTTAATAGCTTGTCTTGTGGCAGTCTATCAAAAGCTTTTGTAAAATCCAGGTACACCATTGTATATGCATCTCCCCTGTCCAAGGTATTTGTCATCTTGTTACAGTACATAAGTTAGTAAAACATCTCTCTTTAACAACCCCATGCTGATAACCACATAGAATACTGCTGTTATCATTTCTATATCCCATCAATCTCTCTAGTACCTTCACCACAACTCCAGATGTACAGATTGGCCTATAAATTGAAGCTACAGCCTTATCATCACCACCATATGCAGTGGAACAATTTTACCTTCTTTCCAATCCCTTGGAACCTGTGCTGTTGTAAGACTCTTATTAAACAGGCATGCCAATGTTACTGCCAATTCCCTGGAACATTCCCTTAAGATGCATGGTTCCTCAAATACCTCCTGCTCACTTACAATTAAGCCTTGCTCTCGTATGTCCTCTACACTTAAGTTGCTCATGATTCCAGCCTGATAAGGATGAAACATCCTCATAAATTGATCAAAGAACACCTCAACAATGTCTTCTGCAGCAGTTAGCATTCTGTCATTTTGATCCATTAACATCCTTTTACCATAATCATTCTTCCTTCTACTCGCCACATATCTAAAAAAAACTCTAGGGTTTTTCTTTGCCTGATTTGCCAAGTTCTTCTCATACTCTACTTTTGTTTTCCTTACTAAGTGAGTCACTATCCTTGACTTGTTCTTAATACTCTTCATGTAACTGATTATTAACATTCTTCTTCTTGTACTGCCTCTAAAGTACCTTCTTTCAGATTTCATGCTTAAACCCCACATTCATCCATTTTACATCTACCTTATTCAGCCTTCTGGAATTTGGAATACATTCAGACATTGATGCTGTTATGTATTTCTTTGTCAGTTCCCCAAGCAGCATCTATTTCCTTACCACTCAACTTCTCATTCCGTGCTACAGCTCCAAGCTGTCTCCTAAGCTTGTCATAATCACCAGCTCTATACTTCATTCCAAAGACCACTGACCACCTTTGTGAATCTTCCCTGGACCCTTTCTAACTTACCCTCATTGCCATGAAAATCCAGCTGCTAAATCTGTACAAGGTGATCAAGACCTTATACAATGGCATCATAACCTCTTTGTTTCTGCATGTTAGGGTCCTCCCTGATATGTTCTACACAAGCATTAATTAAATAAAATATTGAAAACAAGAATCAAACCTTAAAGACTCAGTGGTAGACTATTTAAAATATAAAAAAAAAAAATTCGACTAGAGGCATGTGGTGAAGTTGTCTAGAACAGCACTTCCCGAACTGTGGGCCGTAGGTTTTGAGGGGGGGCTGTGAAATACTGAAAACAAATTGAAAATGTTTTAAGAGTAAGTAGATTTTTTTTATCTTAAAAGAAACGTATTTAATTATTATTTATTATTTCTTTTTTGTTATTTTTTATATTTTAATGGGAAAAAAATCACACATTTGTGCGTGTTCACAAATTTTGCTCCCTGCGTATTTAGGCGCTTAACGAATATTAGTAAATATATGCTTATTCATATAAGTTTCATTTCAAAGCAGAAATCTAAAAATTGCAGTTTCAAATATTTCACCTGATACTGACTTTTTTGTGTAGCAGTATTGAAACACATCCATCACATCAAATTGCTATTAAACTTCTTTTATGTATTTAATTCTTTCTTTATTACTAATCGTTTTACATTTCATGTGCTTTTACTACAAATGTACAATAACAATATATCTATCCTATAGATATAAAAAGATAAGCATTTTTATGTAATGTTTTTGTGTCACGTTTTTGTCAGGCTTCTTAATATATCACATGTCCTTAAAAGGACTGGCCAGATGGGCAAAGCAAGAATGCTTTTCATATTCCCCATTATCTGTAGAGGACAATGTAAGGATAGGGTGTTATTGAGCTATATAAAGCTCTGATCATGGCAGGAGGGTAACAGCAATAGCCGAGCCTCAGTTAGAACTTCATTGGCTACAGCATTGCCATCTATTACCCTCCATGGATACCCATTTTAGTCACCTCATACAACATGTATAATATATCATATATTTAATATAATATATATTTAATAGTAATTAATAATAATAATAATTTGGTGTAGGAAGTGTAATTATTTTTATATAAAAATTTGAGGAAAATAACATATTTTTTAAATAGAAAAATATTATACATCGCACTACTTTTATATAATACTTTTTTTTTATAGAAAAATATTAAACGTTGCACTATTTTTATAGATATATAAGACAAATCTAATATTGAACAAAAATGGCTGTTTTCAAGTCTTAGCAAGTGGTGCAACATGAGGGCAACTCAGATGTAGTGCAAGAAGGGACAACTCACGGCAAAGGTGGAGAAAGCTCCGAGCATCTGATCCAAAAATAACCAGCTTACCAGCTCGGAGAACTGGCTTACCAACCCGGAACTGGGGAGTTGGCCGCCATAGGGGCCAGAACCCCCCCCCCCCCCCCACACACACACACCTCTCCAGTTTTCAAAATTCGAGTCATCAGAAGTCCATAAACTCAGGGGGGGGCAGGGAGTCGGAAGCCCCACTTTTCGAGTCATCAGAATTCAAGGAGAACCGGCCTACCAGTCCAGAACTTGGGGGAGGGCGAGTAGGTGCCAGGGGGTGGAACCCCCTTTCGAGCCATCAGAATTCAGGAATGAACTGGCCTACAGTCTGGAACACGGGGGGTTGGGTGCCGTAGGTGCCAGGGGTCATAGCCCCTTAGTCTATCTATATAAAAATATGAGATAATGTGCCATGTCAAATATGTATGTAAGATGCTAAAAATGTAATATTTGCATTTGATTTTTGCAATATTTGCTGTGTATGTTTTGTATTGAATATAAATACAATAAATATTATAATAATATATGTATATATTACAATTTTTTTCGAGGGGGCTGATGAAATATTTTAATTTTTACAAAGGAGGCCCTGACATCCAGAAGTTTGGGAAGGACTGGTCTAGAATAGCAAAATCAGATTTCAAGGTATTAGGAAATTAACTTTGCACAGAATAAAATGAGAAAATCACTATGTTCTCTATGTCTAACATTTTGTCTCCTTTCACAGATCAATCAAATTCATATCAAAAATATGGTAAGTTATTACTTCCCTTCTTTACTGAATTTACCTCTGACATTGGAATATTTATCTCTAGATTTTCTGGCAAACATTAAAAACCTATTTAAATATGGTGTCAAATCCAGATATTTCACTTGGATTAACAAACTTGAAACTTGAAATCAGTGGAAGGAAGTACTATGCTCTTCATATCTGTTCTAGCAAGCTATCTGCCTGGAACATGTAGAAGAAAAAATTTAAAACTCTATACTTCCCAAAGCATCCTTATAAATCTGCTACACCAATAACATTAAGGCAATTTGGAAATGAAATGCACAGCATTATCATTTTTCTAGATTCACTCCAAGTGCAATGACAGCTCCCCCCCCCCCCCCCCACACACACATCAATCTACTACAAACCCACTTTCTCTGGACATTATATAAAGTCAACTGCTAATCATTGTGAAAATATGGAATAACTGAATGCCTGACAATACACTTCTGAATAACTTCAAAATGGAGAACTTAACTATTAAAATAAAAAGACCATTTGTTTCTATATTCTCCAAATCAAGATGAAGAAATATGTATGAAAGGTACCTCCAAATGTGTTGCAATAGCACACATGCAACTGCATCTAAAATAGATAAACATTAAAGAGCAGTCAGTCAGTTGGGTTTTTAATCAATTTTCTCTCAGTGTTCTGTAATACACAAAACAATCATTTCTTCCCCCATATTAATTCCCTCCACACACAAGATGTTGCAGAAGCTACAGTACACAGTGAGATAAGTAGTACAAAGAAAAGAATGAACCTGTTGATATATTTGTTTTCTTTATTTTTAACAATCAAAGGATGTAATCCTCAGGGAAAAGAAGCACAGAGATAAAGAAGATATGAAGCCAGATGGTGAATAGATGTTGTAACAGAGGCCACATGTGGATTGTAACAGAGGCCACACGTGGATTGAGGGTCTTGAATTTGATTATCTCATCAGAAGATGTAAAAGAAATGTCACATCTTTCTCCAGTTGGTGAAAGTGACCATCACTTGGGTTTGGCCAGCCATATCAGGACTTCTGTGAGAAAGAGATATGTGAAACTATAAGGCAGGTGATTATGGCAAACTCAGGAGGCAGCTTGCAGCATATCACGGAATGAGGAACTGCATGGGAAGGAAATCAATGCTGCTTGATCTCTACTCGGGAAGTATCTGGCAGGGACAATGACTATTCCAAAGGTCAGGAGATTAAATAAGGTAGGTGTAATGGATGACTGAAGAGGTGAAGCATGCAATCTGAAGAAAGAGGCATTGTGGATGTGGCACAAGATGAGTGGAGATAATCAGTTACATGAGGAGTAGAAAGAGCAAGCGAGGAAGGTGATTCACTTAGTAAAGTTAACAAAAGCAGCAGTTAGCAAATCACGCTAAAAGAAATCCTAGGGATTTTGATATGTGGCCAGTAGAAGGAAGAATTATTATGGGACGATGATGTTGATCAGTGATAATGAGAGAATGATAAACACTTAGGAGGATATGGTAGAAGTGTTCAATAAGCAGTTCATTAAAGTATTCACATCCTTGTGATTGTAACATAATGCAAAACTGTGGGAGGAACCACTGATGGTGAGTGAGCAGGAAGTATACAAGGCAGTGGGGCTTAATGGTACATCACCATGTGTCTTAAAAGAATTTACAGGGAGTTAGCAGCTTTAAAGTACATTTTTAATGTCTTAGATTAGTCCAGGTCCCAAAGGAATGGAAAGATGGCAAAATTGTTCTGCTTCAAAAAGAGGGAGAGAGGGTATGATAATAATGCTTCAAATTATAGGACAATCTGCTTGTTTGGAGTTGTGGTCAAGGTGTGTTGGAGAAGCTAGTGAGGACAAGGATTCAGAACTGGATGGACAGCAAGAGAATTCTCTTTAATGGACAGCATGGGTTTGCTAAAGGAAGATCATGTTTTAGCAATCTGCTTGCTTACTTATTACAAGGTGATGAATACATTGGACAAGAGGGAAGCATATACAGTGATATACAGCAATCCCTCAATTAGTGTGCCTAATGCGTTCTTTAAAACAGGTGCATTAATCGAAAACGCAATAATCGAATATAGTAACCTATGAGAAAAAGTATAATTAGTTCCTCAGATTTCTTTCTTGAACCTTAATTTTTTATAAAAGAATAAAGGTATGTCTCAGGGCCTAGTTAAAGGAAAACCATGACGCTGAAAGACAACAAAACATATTCAGAATATAAATTTTATTATTCTACTTCTTAACAAAGAATTGAGCTAATGTAGTTTGGCAGGCATTTTGTTTCTTTTTTTTCATACAACCGACGGTATGCTTTTCTCTTCTTCAAGGTCAGCCTCTATGCATTGCCACTTAAAAACTTCGATTGTATGAAAAATATTTTCAAATTGTTTCTGTGAAATCTCTTTTGGCTGACTGTCAGTGGTTAAATTTTCTTCATATTCTTCGAGATCTTCCTGCTGTGCATCTAAATTTAGCAGGTCGGAATCACTCAATTCTTCAGAATGACATTTAATTAACTCTTGGACGTTATCATTGAAGGGGAGTAAGAAATGAAGGACGTACGAATTGGTCGCCAACACATGAAATCACGTGCTTTATAGATAAAATTTCCCAACTGTTATACAAGCAAAATAGTTACCACTTTAAAAAGTACAATGATCATAAAAGAGAAGTTAATTTTCTGACGTGTAATAATAAACAACTCATCCCAGAAGACAGATTGATTATTCTATTATCGAAATGGATTCTTTTTGTGACATGCGCAGAAGTGTCAAAGGGTCTCGAATCTGTTGGCGTACTATAGCAGACGACATAAATTTTGGCGGCAAAAATTTGGAACATAGTATACATAGTGTACATGGAAGTAGTGTAGTATGCCATTAAAAATAACTTTGTAAAATGTTTTAAATCAGTAACTAAATTATTGCATTCTGGTGAGTGATTTTTTAAAATAGTTAGCCATAAAAATGTACAGAGAGAAAATTTTTTTAAATCTGTAACATTTACTTTTAAGATGTATATAGGTGCACTAATCGAATATGGGTATCGAAAAAAAATGACACTAATCGAAAACGCACTAATCAGGGGCGCATTAATTGAGGGATTACTGTATTTAGATTTTGCAAAGGCTTTCAATAGATTGCCCCATGACAAACTAATAGTTAAATTGGAATAGATGGAGTTCGATAGTAGATTGGTGCACTGGATTTGGGATTGGCTGTCTGATGGGTATCAGCAGGTTGTGCATGGGGGAGTGATATCCTTGAAGAGGAAAGTCACTAGTGGCATGCCCTAGGGGTCTGTTTTATGGAAATTGTTTAATTTGTATGTTAATGACATTGAAACGGCTTAAATGCTGATATACAGTTGTTTGCTGATGATGCAAAGTTGGGGAGAGTTATGAGAAGTAGAGCAGATGTAGCTATGCAAGAGGACCTAAACTAAATAGACTGTCTGAATGGGCAAGCATGTGGTCAGTTTAATGTTGCAAAGGGTAAGGTCTTAAAATTTGAGAGGCAAAGATGGGATGCAGATTACAGGATTAGTGGGGATATTTTGGAGGAGGTGGAGAAGATGAAAGGTTTGAAGTTGTGGTGGATAGGGACTTGAAATTTAGTGGACATTTTGCTAAAATTATGAGGAGGATAGCGATTATGGGAATGATGCAGAGAACACTGACATTTAGAAGTAAAGATGTTTTGATTCCATTGTACAAGATTTTGATAAGCAGGAAACAGGACTCATCATTCCAAATGACCTTCTTCCATCTGTCGAGAGTTCATTGCAGACATTCCTTGGCCCATGCGAGGCATTGTTTGCAATGTCTGACCATCATCATGGGTACCCTTGTTGGTCTCTGGCTGTGGAAGCAAGGTACAGCACATGATGCATGTGGAAATGGGTTGAACTGTTCTGCTGTTGGACTGGTGGGTGAGCTGTGTGACTGTTGCATATTGTTGCTGAGATACCAGTTATGACACTTGATTCTTATCTCTAGGATTAACCGCTCTCATGGCTGACCCATGTGGGCCCTTCTGATGGATGTCTGTTCATAGTTAATGTAGTCCTGTACACCCTTGATAAGTAGGGTGGGAGCAACCAAGTGCAGATGTTTCCAAAATATTGGCACCTATCCTCCTGTCCCCAACTATCTCCCCATG
Organism: Typopeltis vanoorti; assembly: GCF_054136105.1. NCBI lineage: Eukaryota > Metazoa > Arthropoda > Arachnida > Uropygi > Thelyphonidae > Typopeltis > Typopeltis vanoorti. The sequence goes on along the minus strand of NC_143572.1, from coordinate 33,147,109 downwards.
GTCAAATTGGCTTATGTTGCCACATTTCCTCCTTATTGGGAAAATGTTTACTGATTATGTACAGAGGATAGATGTGCCCATTTATAGTAGCCACATGTGACATTGATATCACGTGGTACTTCATTATCATGCCGAATATGTAAATTGGATGGGGTGGAGGGTGTTACTAATGCAGAGCTAACTCAGTGTGTATTTTTTTCTCCCCCCCCACCCCTTGGAATGTCTTGGCACTTGTTGGAAAGTGTTTAGATAGTGATCTGGGCTTCTGTGCAGAATGGAGAATGAAAGCATTCATTCATTTCAGCTGGAGCAAGTGTCTGTGATGAGAGAAAACAGTCAGCTCAAGAATAGGAGGAACAAAAACAATGTAGGTTATCCCATTTGGAACTAGTATAATGCCAAAAGATATGAGCATTGCTGACTAAAGGGCATTCAGCAAGAAAAGACACACACCTTGAAGTTATGGACTGAGTTACCATTAGGAGAGCTGACATCTAATAGTACATTTATCAGAACTTTTAGGAAAAGAATCTAAGAGTATTGGGAAAATGGAGATGATTATCAGGTCTTCTGGTAGACATATGGACAAGTTTTGAAACATTGCTGCTGACAGCAAATATATCTGCATCTCTTTTTGGCTTGACCAGCAGAGTTGGAAAAGGGAAGCTAATATGAGTTGTGAATGATGAAGTCGAAAGCAGATGATCTCAACGTTAGGATAATTTAGGATGTAGATCATCAAGTTTCATATACGAATAATGGAAACGATCAGAACAATAATCAGAATGTAAAGAGAAATAATGATAGCAATGAATCCAACTGAGTGAGGCAAGGAAATTTCAAGGCAGATAGAGGATTCTAGATTTGACATGCATGTGTTGAGGCTTAAGTGATGTGAGAACATTGTGTTGGAGATTTAATGGAATGTATACAGCACTCAGAAAGAATTAAAACAGATTTTAATACTTCCAATATTTCGTCTCAGTCACAGGATTACAAAAAAACTAATATAACATATACACAAATACCACACAATACTAAGCTAACCACGTGGGTGACTCTAAAGTCCTATCTAGGTGGAGCGCCCTCTATGGGCAATTGTAGGTGGCCTAGAATGTAAGGTGGGATCCCTGATGATTAATGTTTCCCAAATTTTCAGAAGTTTAATGCAACCATATTTATTTAGATTTGGTCGATTTCTGAGAGCTAATGCAGATTCTAAAAATATCTCTCTCTTTTTTTGAATTTACTGTGGTGAAGCATGGTGGGTTTTTTTTCCAAGATTATCCTGTGAGTTGTACCCAAAACATGGTCTGCCAGGACTGACCATAGTCATGGTTGCAGATGTATGACTTGTGTTCTTCTAAGCGGATGGTTGCTGATCTACCTGTCTGTCCAAAGTAGATTTGGCATGCTCTGGCATGGTATGTCTGATTTAACAAATGCAGAAGTTTTATGCTTGCAAAGGAAGGAACTGAACATGGAATGTAGTTTGGAAAGTCAAGGTGGGCAGCAATGATTGAGGATGCCACTTGAGGTTGTTATTTTAAAGTTGGTTTAGATGAAGTGGTGGTACACATCATTTATATTGGTGTTAAAATTTTAAATCATGAACAGCTGTTTTTTTTTTTTTTTCCCTCCTGAAATGGGTTTTATGATTGTTCTATGAGGGAGATTTTAACTGCATGCTATCGAAATTTTCAACTTCCACAGATCTGTGTTGAAACTGAGTTAAGGAGAACAGGCATGTAGTGAAGATGAAAGATACATAAAGTGCCAACCACACACACACACAGTGAAGGAGAGAGAGAGAAAACACCTACTCTAAAGCCTAGTGCCTGTAAAAGTTTGCAGGCACAACTTGGCAGTGTAGGGAGCAAAAATAGAATTATTTTAGTTGATCAAGAAGCCTCCAGATGAGTTATGTTTGTTCTCATATACCATCCAGCAGCTGGCCTACAGAACCATTTTAGTGACCTGGGATTCGTTATTATTTCGTGACACCTCCAGGGAGTCCAAGGACTCATCGTGGGAGGGCACACTACTCTACTTTGCTAAATACATCTCATCCACTCCACTACTACTTAATTCTCCAACTACGACAATCAATGGCATCTATCGCCCATCATTACCAACAACAGTATTTTTTTGTCTGTAAATTGTGTGTGTTCTGAAGGCTGATTTGACTGTACACGGGATGAAAAACCCGAGTTTCCAGGAGAAAAAAACCCTGCTATTTCCTTATGAAATCGGCTAACTCACCTTCAACTGAAAATTCATGTATAATAATAATCACAAATTTCAAAATCAAAAATCACAAAATGAGAGTTATGATTCTGATATTAATATAACATTATAAAGATTGCGATTTGGGGGGGGGGGGGGAGTCCTCTTAAATATATTTACATAGGTAAAAAAAGGGTTTTTTTTTGCCTGTGTAAATTTCCCCCAGATGCAAAGAATTCTAGAGTAATGATCCCCACCAAGAGGGGAGGGGAGAATGCTTTGATAGAAAAAAAAAAAAAAAAGAAAAAAAAATCGGACATTCATATTACGATGTCTCTTCAGGTCATGTTATCCTCTCCGAAGGGGGGGGGGGGGGACTTGGCTACGCCCTTGGCAATAGAAAACCCAAATTTGATTCAGCGAGTGAAAACAATTTCGTTCTCTAGATTGAAGTCAAAAGTTTTCTGCTCACTTTTGGAAACGTTTTATTTATTTTTTCTTTCAAAATTTGCGCTAATATTCAGCTATTTATACTTCTACATTTACTATTTGTTATTCTTCTAAATGTGAAATGCAAAATTCCATCATTTTCTCCTACTGCCCGTAAAGTTCAACAATAATCTCCCGATCACCGAAAAACTAGGCCAATTTTTTGTAGGGCTTGTTCACACATTAGGAATGTTTATCATTACATACCAGAGCATCATCCCGCTCGTACTGGTACGATTCTCAATGCAGAAAAGTTTAAACTTCATATTCAAATTCTATTTAATAGTTGTAAGTTAAGGTAGTACGAAACTGCAATAATCCAGTACCACGTTACTATTACCCCACATTTATTAAGAATTGTCACGAATCTGAAGTAGAAAGGTTACTTACTTTCTCTTTTCTTTAAAATAAATTATTTAACTGTCGCTGTCGAATACATTCGTTCAGAATTAAATCACGGGGAGCAAAGCGTCGAACGGACCTCTAGCTTTACTTCTGATAACGCACAAAGATTAGTATAAAAATAAGAAATGTGCGGAATTTTCTTTGCATTTAGTGACGTCAGGATGTGTATATGTGTTTGTGCAAAGCGCCATCTAATGTACAAATCAGTATAAAGTTTAATTAATCAGCATACTTTTTCATAAAACAATTTTTCATGAAAAAAAAGTTAATCTTAATTCACATTTAGAAGCAATCGAATAAAACGAATAGAATGAAAGAGTTGATGATCCAAAGCTAAAGCAACTGAAAGATTGCTATATTTTTCGAATAAGCAAATTTGTCAGCATTATTCATTGTATTTACTTTTGTATTTGCTATGGAGCGAAATAGGAATATATTCTTTTTCATTGTTTAACTTCCTAAAAATCTGAATAACGGTTTAACATATGCAAAAATGAGGATTTAATGGCTAATATTTCGCCGCGTATACACGGGCAGAAATATAAAGGCGTTGTAATGCAAAAGCCAATAACTCCTGACTTTTACTTGTACTTAAACAGTTATTCATATTTTTGATATGTCTGATAACCGTATTCCACTAAGAAGTCGTTTTCTTTTAAACTGAGTACTTCAAATTTAAATATTTAAAAAAATAAATAATAATCATTGAAAAGAAAAAAATTCACTTCTCAGAATCCTAATTCCAGTCACCAACAGAAACTAAACAAAGTTTCGGTTTTTGATATGAAATAAGATAGAAATATATCTCCTTTTATTCCCTTATAGGGAGTAGGCAAGGTACTTTTAACGCTATTTGCAAGTGAGACTTCAATCAGATATGCTTATGTAGCAACAGTGCCCCCTCCCCAAAAAAAAGGAAAAGAAAAAAAATACTAGAAAATTTTCCAAATTTTTTTTCCTAATTAAAATCTTGTTTTTTTTTTTAATTTTTATTTATGTTGTGTTGTGTCTTCTATTTCTATGCTACTTATGAATTAGCCATCATGACAGATGCTCGGTAATAGGTCGTATGCGATGCATAGTGTGTATTCTCAAATCGTCTACTCAACTCAGATCCCCACCCCCAAGATTAAATCCTGACTGTGCTACTGTGTAGCCAGCAGGCAATGCGTTTGCACCATAATGCTAGACCCTCACATGAAAAACTGTTAGAAGTTCGATTCTAGAGACTGAACAAAAAATATTTTGTGCTCGTTCCAAAGTTAGTCGATCCCTGGCATTGGTGAATAAAGCTTTCCCTTCTTGAAACTCGGTTTTTAACACCCACATATCAGAAAATTCAAAACCGAAAAAATTTGCACTATTTCAGAAAAGAATACCGTTAGAGTCACTGTCGCTGAAGAGCGCCTGCCGGAGATCCCGCTCGCTCAGGAGGGCTCGGCAAGGTCCCGCACAAGGGACCGTTCGACCACGGTCTGACGTCACTCCCCAGGCAGGCTGGATAAACAACCGGCGAGACATCGAGCGCTACCAGCCTCTTTCGTCGCCCACCCTTGTGGCTGGCAAATTCCCCGTGAAGGGAAACCAACCGGTTGCGGCGTCCTACTAGCAGAGGGAAGTGCGTCAGCTACTGGAAGGATTCTGACCCTGGCCGGGCCTGTCTCGGTCCATCCTTCAGACCAGCACCAACCCGATTTCCACTGACTGAATCGGCCTGTGTAGCTCAGCATAAGTGGCGTTTGCACTCTACACGCTTGGCCGCATAAGGAAAGATATAATATAAGCTCGAGTCTTGTCGCCGACTGGAAGGACAAATTTACGCTTTTTTTTTTTCGACCGGTTCCGGAGTTAGTCGATCTCTGGCACGGGCAAGCGGATTTTTCTCCCGGAAACTCGGATTTTTCGTCCCTTAAACCCAAGAAAATCAGCCTTCAAACCCACACTATTTTCAGGCATTAGAAATATTGTGTTAGGGTTAGGGACCACAAGATGGCGGCACTTGATAGCCACCTTCTTCAGTGCTTACCGACTAATCTATGATAGTCTTGGACCAGCTATCGCTGATTGGCTACCAGTGGATATTGAACTTCCCACTCAATCTCCAAAAGTTAGATAGGACTAAAACGGCCTCGCCTACTCTCTATACGGGAACAAAAAGGCGTTAGCTGATTTTTTTATACCGTTAGAGTTTAGATTAAGAGAGGACAACAGTTGTCTGCTGTACTCTTATCTTGATCTTGTACTAATGCTCTAAAATCACTGGTAGCCACAAGCTAAGTATATGGTGATTAATAAGGGTGGAGAATTCTGTCTATCGATTTCTAAAAGTTAGTTATGACTAAAAGTAGTCTCCCAACTCCTTTTATGGAATAAAATGGTGTTAAATGATTTTTTTTATCTCCAGCCACTTCACTGATTACGAATGAGCAAAAGTAATGGATACCTTGAGTAATTTTCATTATTTACTACAAACGAGGCTATATGATAATTATTCATGTATAAGTTATCACAGATTCTAGTTCAATGGGGGGGGTAATTTTTGCTATTATTTTTCAGTCGATTACAGAGAGTGTTCATCCCTGGTGAAGGTAAATAGGTTGTTTCCAGCATAAACTTGGGCTTTTACTCCCGCAACTCACTATAATTGAGACCATCTATTTCCATTTATCATACAGCAGTACTCATCTGTGGCAAAGATGAAAGAAGGCAAAGCTGCCTACCGATTTCCAAAACGTTACTACTAAAACAGTGCTACTATCTCTTTAGGAAATGAGATAGCATTCCAGTATTTTTAGAAATAAATAAAAATATATTCTCTAATGGTTTTCTCCAAAGGGTTGAGCTCCTTTAGCCCTAACTCATATCTAGCATTGAGGCCTGCTTAGTAAATTGCTTCCTTCAGTCTACTGCAACCCTCTGTAATTGGATAGTCAGAATTCTCTTTGATGATTCACTGCATGTCGTGGAATACGACACTCTCTCTTTGAGCTTTGTCAAAGAGAGAGTGCCTCGTGGCTTAATTCTATAACCTATTTTTTTCTTTTATACATAAATAACCTACTTTCAATCACCAATAATCCTATCCATAGCATGAAGATGACACACCATTTATTCTTTTAGACAAACCGCAGAGTTTTCAAACATCCAAGCTTCAAGATCACCTGCAACCAATGCCTAAACATTGATTTCCATACCATCGTTCAGTGTGACCAGAATAACCTGGAAACCTTCAATTTCATCAAAATGCAGTCTTCCCGTTTTTTTTCTTACAAACGGAATGATGTCAGCATACATTCCTTTGCTCTCGGTAATACGCAAATCATCAAACAGAATCTGGTCTCTCTCTCTCTCTATTCTTAGAATGATATTTACATCACACACTATATTCCTCCGTCTCTAAAAATTAGGCATCCTTTTCTAGAAGAGATGCTATTTTATACCCTCCTTCCAAGCTGCTAACCCTCTACAGATCACAAATCTGCCCATCTCTATAATACTGTAAACACATTTGGAGTGATACACCTGAAACGTCTCTTAATAATTCTTGATCCTGTCCAGAGGAAAGCAATTCGACTCATAGATGATCGTTCCTACATGGACTCACTTCAATAGTGCTGCAGCTCTAGTGAACTAGCAAGCGCCATTCCTTCGCTTTTTTGTTGGGCCCATTTAAACAACAGCTGCCCAAAATCCCTCTATAAGATCCATTGCAATGTATAGTGTTGATGTCAGTGACCACGAGATAGCGCCAGTTCTCTGCTGTACTATATTCCCCTGAAGGCAATAAATATGACAGGTAGTCTTTGGCTGGCTATTCTTAAGGTGTCCACACACACACACACACACACACACACACACACACACACACACACACACACACACACACACACACACACACACACACACACACTCTGTGTGGCCGCCCAAAGACTACTATCTGACTGGCTACCCATCTGTTTCAAAAGTTACTTTATATATATAAACAACTAACGCACACAGAGATTAGTGTGCGTGTGGGTGTATGTGTTGTTTATATATAAACTAAATTTTGAGTGGGCAGCCAATCAGCTTCTTTTAGCCTTCACTGATAGGCTTATTTAATGAACCAATACTTTTGGGGGGGGGGAGAGAAAGAACGGCTTCCATCTCGCGTAATAGTGTAAGATCTACAGTCGATTTTTTTTTTTTTTGGATGCGAGTTTAAAACGCCTTTTCCCAAGATCGACTAAATCAGGAACCATATGAAGAAAGACCGTGAGAGAACCCCCTCTACTCGGCGAATATGATCGAACACACAACCTAGCAAGCGCCTGAAAGCAAGCTCAATGGAAATAAATGCCACGTTCCACGAGCTACACTACAAATACCTATTTGTAGAAAAAGGTCATATTATTAACCTTACATCTGCATAGTTTGCGGAAACGACGGTTTTTTTGCTACAGATCAAGAAAAAAGACCGTTCACGGTCACCTCTGGTCACCGAATAGAAAAAAAATTTTCTAAACCTTTCTTCAACAGCTGAATTTATCGATGGCAAACAGGTTTTTTTTAACTCTTTCGAAACTCGAGTTTTCATTCTTTAAACTACTTCAGACATCAAAGCGTCAATTGTCTGCCGTATTCTCTTCCTTGAAAGGTAATAAAAATCACAGGTGGTCTTTGACCAGCTATTCTTAAGGCGACCATACATCTCGGTTTGACCGGGACAGTACTGATTTTGGATTATATATCTTATGCCGAAAGATACAATTTTTATGGTATATTTTAATGTACATTTAAAAAGTGAGGTTTTTCTAGAATACATTTTACAATAATAAAATTATATCAGACATAAGATAATAATAAAAAGAGAAGAGCCTGTGTATGTGGTGTCTTTATTTTTTGGTATCAGCCTGTGTGGCGGTTGCACACCATCGCGCTTGGCCGCAAGAAGGAAGACTTGGTTTCGAGTCTAGTCGGCGACTAGAGGAAATTTTTCTTAGCCTTTTTTCGACCGGTTCCCGAGTTATTCGATCCCTGGCACGGGCAAGCAGGTTTTTCCTCCCGGAAACTCGGGTTTTTCGTCCTGTAAACTCAAGAAAATCGACCGTAGAACCCATTATTTCAGACATTAAATATATTGTGTTAGGGTTAGGGACCACGAGATGGCGGCACATTTGAGCCGTCTCTCTTCACTGCGTACCGCTTAATTAGTGATAGCTTTGGGCCATCTGTCTCTGATTGGGTACCAGTGGAGATTGAACTGCCCACTCAGTCTCCAAAAAAAGTTAGATAGGGCTAAATGGCCTCGCCTACTCCCGTATACGGGAATAAAAAGGTGTTAGCTGATTTTTTTTTTTTTTTTGATAAAAAGGAAGAAATAGGTGCCTTGTAAGGGAGTGATATGCAATATTTGCATGTCACTCCCTTACAATCACCGTAATGTCAGTTCATTTGCATTTTGTAGTAAATAGCGCAGTTCATTCAGTGTTATAGGAATGCGCTAGTCTGTGAATGGACTGTCACTCAGACAGACTAATATTGTTTGTTGCTTTTTGACTAATAATTATGAATGTCTTTAATATAAATGAAATTAATTTTAGACATTTTTACTATGAATGATATGACTCCTGAAAGAAAAAATAAATTTAATAAAGATTTACAAAAGGAATTCAGTTTTATTAAGAAATTAAAATCTGACATTGAACAAGAGGGGGCTCCACGACAGAAATAGCAAATTACAGACCAATTCGTATCTCTGAAACGGTGGTTAAGGTATTGGAAATTGGTTCAAAGTAAAATTCAGGAATGGGTGGATAGGATTATGACACTTTCTGAGAGGGGGGGGGAGAGCATAGCTTTATAAAAGATAGGTCCTACTTCAGTAATTTATTCATACTATAATAAAGTAATAGCAGAATTGGATAAAGGAAATGCCTACACCATGGTACTGCTAATTTACCTGTGGTGTGCCCAAGGGTTCTGTACTAGGAGTGCTACTCATTAGTTGTATATTAATGATAGATCAGAAGATATGAAGCACCCTTCATATCTTCTGATCTGATATTCAGTTTTTTGCAATGATGCAAAACTAGGGTAGAATCTGGATTGTTCTGTATCACCAGTCAAATTGTTGTTTAAATAATATTTGCTGTTTAAATCTTGTTTTGAAGTGTATCAATTGTGTGAATAGTGTAGCTCAGTGAATGTGGTTTGCACACCGAAGCGCTTGACCGCACGAAGGAAGACCTCTTGGTTTCGAATCTAGTCGGCGCCTAGAAGAAATTTTTCTAAGCCTTTTTTCAACCGGTTCCCGAGTTAGTCGATCTCTGGCACGGGCAAACGGGTTTTTTCTCCCGGAAACCCGGTTTTTTTGCCCCATAAACTCAATAAAATCGACCGTAGAACCCACATTATTTCAGACATTAAATACGAGTGTTAGGGACCACGAGATGGCGGCACTTGTTGAGTCGTCTCTCTTCACTGCATGCTGCTTAATTAGTGATAGCCTTGGGCCAGCTATCTCTGGTTGGGTACTAGTGGAGACTGAACTGTCCACTCAGTCTCCAAAAGTTAGATAGGGCTAAAACGGCCTCGCCTACTCCCTATACGGGAATAAAAAGGCGTCAGCTGATTAACTTTTATTATTATTATTATTATTACTGGCATTTCCAGGGAGTTCAAGGACTCATCGTGGGAGGGCACACAACTCTGTTTTTCAAAATACATCTCATCCTCTCCACTACTACTTAATTCTCCAACTACGACACCACTACCACTACTAATAAATAAATAATAATATTTAAAAAATTATAAATAATTAACAGCAATCACTTCCCAAATCTTAGAAATAGGCATACACTCTGTCCGATTAAGATTACTACGGGGGCTTAGGGTTTCACATGATTCAAAAAAATAGACGATCAAATTTGAACTTTATTGTAGCATCTTGGTACTGCGATGGATAGTCCCATATCACCTGCTTGGGCTAGTTATTTTATGTAGCATTTGGAGGATCGGATTTCTAACACCATTTCTTCTAGCCATCGCATTTGCTAAGTTTTTTGGATGACAGCTTTGGAATCTGGTCTCACTCTAAAACAGAACTACTTCAGTTTCTGGATAAAACTGCCTCCTTGTATACTCGCATCAGTTTCGTTATTGAACGTGAATCTAACAAAACTCTTCAATTTTGGAATACTTTAATATAGCGTAACTCTACTGGCGATATTGAATTTTCTGTTTACAGGAAGTCATCCTTTGCAGGCAGATATATCCACTCATCTTCACATCTTCATCCTTCACAAAAAAAAAAAAAAAAAAAAAAAAAAGATATTATCTAAATCCTTGTACAGCATGCACAATTTTTCTTCTGAGTCTCTTCTATTTGAAGAATTAAATAAAGTAAAACTATTACTTAATGGATACAATATAATCTTCTTCTTCTTCTTCTTCTTCTCCCAGATTGCAATCTGATGTTAAAAGGATCAGCATATCCAACCTTAAAGGAACCTGAGATAAAATTTGTACCCCATCTTCAAAAACCAGCCCGTAAGTTGTCATCTTTCTTTCCATCTATGAAAGATACAGTATCACTTTATCATTGCCTGGTGTTTTTCAAATACTCTGTTCCTGTTATCTTTGCTACTTTGGACAGACTGGTCATTCTGCTACTATTATAATCGAAGAACTTCAAGAATATATAAGATTTTTGGTTTCTGAAGGTTCAGACCTTGCTTTTCATACCATCGACACTAGACACAGAGGTCACTGGAGTTCCCCAAGATGCAACACTAATATAGGTTCAAATTTGATCGTCTATTTTTTTTTTAATTGTGCGAAGCCCTACGCCACCATCCTAATCGTAATCGGACAGACTGTATGCCCATGACTAAGTTTTGGGAAGTGATTGTTGTGAACTGTTTATATTTTTTTTATATTTTTATTTATTTATTATTTTCAAATTAATCAATTAATTATACATCTACTTCCACGTTTCTGAACCGTAATAGTGTTCTCTTCTAATGGACAGCTGCAACCGAAACACGTGATATTATATACGTGCTGTGTGGCTCCTTCTTGTATTCAGAATTTAAATGTTGTTACGAGTTTTTCTGTCTTCTTCATGAAAGAAGCTCATGACATAATCAGCGGAATATGCAGGAGTAATATATTATATTTAGTTTTCTCTTAGATGTCTGCAGCCGGTTTTCAAAAAATATAGTATACATAAAGAATGTTATTGCAAGGCGCTTAATGCCAGGGGACACAAAGAGGAAGAAGACGAGAATGAATCTCACAAAATAACAAATACTAATTGCATCTCGTTTAGAGGGGAGGTAATTATGTAGCTTATAATATGTATGAGCATAATTTATAGGAGTAAACAATTCTATCTCTGCCGTATGAAACTGGATAACTAATTATCGACTGAAAAGTTTCTCGTATTGCTTCTCCTGACATCGTAAACAGGGTTTCCTATAATTGATTCTTCTGAGTTACCATGGGGCTATGCACATATCGTTTTATAATAATATTAATTCATTGGAATATAAATAGAAAGCCTTTGTATCCCTGGGGAAGTAACGTTTCCATCCATATCTCTAGGCGCTCGAAGAAAGCCGTTCTCAGTTCCAATCTAGTGGTAGACTAGAGGAACGTTTTCTAATCCTTTCTTCGAACGGTTCCAGAGTCAGTGAATCTCGGGCAAGGGAGAAAGCGGAATTTTGACTCCAGAAACTCTGGTTATTCCTTCCATGCACTCCAGAAAATCGATCTTAAAACCCACACATTTCAGATAAATAATAAACTGTATTAGAGTTAGGGACCATGAGATGGCGGCACTTCTCTGCCTCTTTTTATTAGATGCGGTGTATAATTAGTGATAGTTTTGGGACCGCTATCTCTGATTGGTAATAGGTGGAGAATGAACTGCCTTCACAGTCTCTAAAGATTAGACATAGCTAAAATGGTCTCGCCTATAGGAAATAAAAGGCAAATATTTTATCATTCCTGGGATGAAGAAGCAGCAAAAAGGCTAAACGTGCATCATGCTTTTCCTCCAAGACTTTATGGCCTTCCTAAATAACAGAAAGAAAATGTTCTGTTAATACCTATAGTGAACAGCATAGTATGTCCGACTTATAAACTGTCAATATACCTATCTAATCTTTTTTTTTCTCTGGTTTACAGGAAACCTGCTTTTTCATAAAAAATTCAATAGATTTTAAGAATAACATTTTAGGATTATTCTTACAACCCACAAATCTTTTGTATAAACTTACTATACTGTACAACTGATTTATTTCATAATGATTTTCCTCCTGATATTGTAAATTTTTCTTGACTTTATCATTAATTCAGGATATTTTGGTTTTCAGAATAAATGCTACAACTATATAAAGGGAACAGCGATTGCGTCTGCCATTTCCCCTACTTTAGCTAATTTCGTTATGGAACATTTTGAACAACATATTTTCGACGTTTTTTCACTGATTCTGTACAGATTTGTTGATGATGTTTTTGCTATATGGAACTCCTCTTTATCCACTCTTCATGAATTTCTTGAGAAAATGAATTCAGTGAATCCAAGAGTCATATTTACCCTAGAAGAAGAAGAAGATAACTCTCTTCTACTTCTAGGGTAAATATGACTCTTGGATTCACTGAATTAATTTTCTCAAGAAATTCATGAACATCGGATAAAGAGGAGTTCACATAGAAAAAACATCATCAAAAAATTTGTACCAATAACTTCCTTATCTCTCCAAAAGACAAATATCATCCTCATTCTTATCCTAGAGTTCACAGAATCCTTTGCTTTTTGCAGCTTATCTTATTATGGACAGACTATTCGTTCTGCACAACTTAGTCTTGAAGAATATCAAGAATATATTCCACTTAAGTAGTCCAATAAATCCTGTTTAGCAAGCCACGCCTTATCTACAAAACACAGAATTCAATGGAACAATACGAACGTATTACACAAAAGCTATATTTTTCTTGAAAGACTACAAAGAAGCTGTGAAACACACGTTCACAACCCTTATTAACAAAACTATTGCCTTAAACTTTCTTAATTTTGGGAAGTTATCCTGACGAATACTCATCATTCGTATGTTTCATCAATTGTAATTAATTAAATTTTTAAATATAAAATATTTCATTAACTATTTACTTTCATAATCTATTTATTAATATCTATTCATGCAGATGGAGTTATTCTCCTGCACATGTAATATCACGTGCTTTCAATTTAATTGTGGTTATTTTCCTGTAATGTATTGAAGATGGCTAAGAAAAATAACCGAAAAATCTAAAAATAAACAATTTTTATGTAAGTGACTTCCGTGTTTAATTAGTATTATAATGTCTTCTTTTACTTACGTCTCGATTTTTGAATCAATAATTGTCAATTAGTTGTGTGAACTCGGCTGCTCGACTTATTAAATGCACCAAAGAAGAACACGATGTATTTATTTATGAAATATGTACAAAAAAAATCAAATGACGCAGTTTGGAATAATACGCCATCTCAAAAAAAAAAAAAAAAGTTCAAATAATAACCTACAGCAGGAAAAGCATGTGGACCACTCACAAACAAAATCGTCTTCCGGAAGAAATCATGAACTTGATAAGAGAAAAAAACAGACAGAGGAAAAGATACCACAACACACGTGCTCCCCAAGACAAAACACTCCTCAACAAACTAAACAGTCCGAGAAGCTATCCAGAACTACAGAAATCAACAATGGAAAAACAAGTTCACATCCATCTCCACAGCTGATCATTCCATCTGGAAATTCCTAAATAATCTCAGGGACAAGAGCAAATCCCCCCCCCCCTTCTTCAAGCAGAACAATACCTAGTGTACACAGACGCTGATAAAGCAGAAGCCATAGCAAGAAACCTAGAAAAACAATGCAGCTCTCGTATGCAGGTAATTGTTTACCTGCATACGAGAACCTAAACATCAGCCATATATACAAGATTCATCGTAAAGTCAGGATCACAATAAATCGTCCCAACGACAATCCACGCCCTATTAATCCTACCTCACCCACTGAAATAATCTGCGTCATCAACCACCTCAAGAACAAAAAAGATCCAGGACTTTTTTGTTCTTTTGTTCGACGGCATCACGAACAAAGTCATCAAGGCACTACACCGCAAAGCCATAGTACATCTGGCAAACACCATAAACTCCATCCTCAAATGGCAGCACTTCCCCCAGTCATGGAAAATGGCTGACATCATCCCAATTTACAAGCCGGCAAAGACTCACACCTACCACAAAATTACCATCCCATCAGCTTATCCAGAACTACAGAAATCAACAATGGAAAAACAAGTTCACATCCATCTCCACAGCTGATCATTCCATCTGGAAATTCCTAAATAATCTCAGGGACAAGAGCAAATCCCCCCCCCCCTTCTTCAAGCAGAACAATACCTAGTGTACACAGACGCTGATAAAGCAGAAGCCATAGCAAGAAACCTAGAAAAACAATGCAGCTCTCGTATGCAGGTAATTGTTTACCTGCATACGAGAACCTAAACATCAGCCATATATACAAGATTCATCGTAAAGTCAGGATCACAATAAATCGTCCCAACGACAATCCACGCCCTATTAATCCTACCTCACCCACTGAAATAATCTGCGTCATCAACCACCTCAAGAACAAAAAAGATCCAGGACTTTTTTGTTCTTTTGTTCGACGGCATCACGAACAAAGTCATCAAGGCACTACACCGCAAAGCCATAGTACATCTGGCAAACACCATAAACTCCATCCTCAAATGGCAGCACTTCCCCCAGTCATGGAAAATGGCTGACATCATCCCAATTTACAAGCCGGCAAAGACTCACACCTACCACAAAATTACCATCCCATCAGCTTGTTATCCAACCTGGGAAAAAGCAGAGAATATCATCCTCCTCAGACTCCTAGAACATGTAAACAAACTACAAATCATTCCACAAGAACAATTCGGCTTCCGTCAAAACCACAGCACCACCCAACAGATCCACAGGCTGGTAGAATACATCACCACAGGATTCAATTCGAATGAGCACACCGGAACTGTCTTCCTAGACATCTCAAAAGCCTTCAACAAGATCTGGCACCAAGGCCTGCTTCACAAACTTATCTTCTCAAACTTTCCACTAAACATGATATATCTGATCAAATCACAAACAGGAAGATGCAAGTTAAAATAAACGAAGCAGTCTCAACCCAACGAAAATTCCTGGCAGGAGTTCCTCAAGGATCACTGCTGGCCCCGATTCTGTTCAACATCTACTTGGCGGACATCCCTCAAAATCTCGTCACGTCCACCATCGCCCTCTATGCAGACGACATAGAGGGCGATGGTGGACGTGACGAGATTTTGAGTATGCGGGATCCGGCAATACTAGCCAGATCCCGCCAACTGCACCTCGTAACCAAAAAACTACAAGACACCATCCAGAATCTAGAAAAATGGTTTGCAGACTGGCGACTACAAGTAAACCCCCAGAAAAGCACAACGATACTCTTCACAAGAAGACGAGCATCCCCCAAAGGAGACGTCACCCTGTTCAACTCAAAAATTCCCTGGAAAACCGAAACTAAATACCTCGGAATACTCCTCGACAAAAGATTATGATTCAACAACCACATCAAGAGCACATGCACCAAAGCACCAAAGTTATTGTCCAGCTGTACACATTGATCAACAGATATAGCAAACTAAACACAAGAAACAAAATTCTACTCCACAAGACAGTGATCCGTCCTACAATTACATATGCCTTCCCAGCCTGGAGTCATACCTCCAAGACAAATATCCTCAAGCTACAAAGACTACAAAACAAGTGCCTACGGATGATCCTGGACGCCCTTGGTTCATCAGGAACGCCCAGATCCACCGGGACGTAAATATCCTCCACATCTCTTCACTACTAGGCTCCCTAGCAGAAAAATACTTCACGAAGGCGTCCACGCATCCAAACCAATTAATACAGCAAGCCGGAAACTACGACGGTAATGACCACGGGATACATAAAAGACCAAAAGCCAGCCTAATACCCAACGACGACATATAACTACCTCTTCCCCCTCAGGACGAGCTAAAATAGCTCAAAAATCTCTCCCATCACTACTTCCGAAACAGACAACAGGGGATATAAAAAGCATCACGCTTCACCCTCTGCGCCATTAATGTCCTGCGTCCTGCGTGGGGACACATATTTGGTGAATTCAAAAAGACAGTTTTTGATGAAAATGTCGCTAACTCTTTTATATATATATTCGAATAAATCGTTAAAATGTAATTAATGTTTTTCAGTGGCAAAACCGATACGATGAAAGAAGTACATAATTTGAGATAGAAAAACATTTTAAATTTATTTAGAAGTAACAACAGTAGTGGCGAGTAGATGAATAGTCGAAATGGCCTAATATTTATCGCCTCGAATACTGGTTTCTGTTGAAATGTATCATCTTTATTTTAGGTGCTTATTTTCATGTTAAATATTGCATTATGAAGGGCTTGTGTAAATGATCCACACATATTTTATTATATCAGTCGTAATTTAATGACAAAAAAAAAAAAAAAAGAGGTGAACCATCCTTAATTTTTCCGAAATGTGTACCATGTGTACTTTCGGATGGAACGTTATTCAAGGAAAAAGTCTTCATTCTCAATCCAAAAGATATTCTGTGCCAGAATTTAGTGGATTCCAATAAATTTCTCTTACCAATACTTCATATAACGCTAGAGTTGATGAAGCAATTTCTTAACGTATTAGAACAAGAATAGGCTTAACTATCTTCCCTACTAATTTTCAAGGCTTCAAGCTGACTTCCAGCTTGAAGGAATAATCACCAAAATCAAAAGAAAAGAATTGAACTAGTTTCAAAAAGTCATAATATTTTTTTTTTAGAATGTGAAAAAATTGATTGGCATATGGACTTGAAGATTCATTTCTTGCACTCTGATTTAAAGCGTTTTTCTCAGAATATTGAACGGCGAAGAGAAAGGTGAAAGATCTCCGAAAGATATAAAACAGAGAAAAGGAGGTAGCCGAGACACTGTAAAATGCAACTGTTGGGAAACTAATGAGTCACACAAGGGGAAAGAATACCCAAAGGCAATTTAAAAGATAAAAGGAAAAAATAACAATTTTTCTTTAAAAAGAAACATTTATTTTTACGAGTATATAAGCATTCTTTCATTTCGTTCTGTAAGCTTGTTGGGTAATAAAATGAATTAGAGGATTTATTATTACTATTATTTTTTAATTGACGTATTCGTTTTCGTCATAATTTTATAGAACTATTCTCATTATCATTTGGTTATGTGAAGGAATAAAGTGACCAAAGAATAACGGTAATTATATATTATTCTTTGATATCCTTTATTCGTTGAGTGAATTTCGTGAAATGCTGATCTATTTTAGCTCTAATTAACTTTATGGAAATCAGAAAACCCACGTCGTCACTCTTGCACGTCACCGATAGCGAGTTAATGATCAGGATACTAATGAAGACTTCGATGAACGAGTATGGTAAATAAGTCGTGTTCCTGAACCTTAATTGGTATCCTTTTCTGAAATAGTGAACTATCACATCTCTGAAAAATAAAAAGCATCAGAGGATTTATTTATTTTCATTTTATTTTGAAAATACATTAGAAGATATTACAATCGTTTTGTCCATTCAACTACAGGTACGTAAAACATGCTTGAACTATGGCGAGAATATTATTGAAATTCGGTATTATTATTATTATTATTATTATTATTATTATTATTATTATTATTATTATTATTACATGGCACCTCCAAGGCGTACAAAGACTCATAAGGCACATTACTCCATTATAGCTCACCGTCTCCCTTATTTAATCCTCCAACCACACGACACTATTACTTTCAACAAACAGCGCCATCTACCGCCCATTACCAGTAGTATACGTATATACATTGGATGGAAAACCCGAGTTTTCGAGAGAAAAACCCTGGTACCTCCGTATGAAATCGGCTAACTTATCTCCAACTGAAGCAACGTGTATAAAGATTCCTATCAAGACAAGAATCGAACTCAGTTCTTTTCCGGTCGAAAGACGCAATGTACTCTGATTTTCCCAATTGCGCTACAGAGGAGCTTCACACACATACACACACGCACGCACGCACACGCATTCACGAAGAGATGTATATGTGATTCAGTTTTGACTTTCGTCGGAACATTTATAAACTCATTTGTTTTGCCAAAATAATTTATTTAAAAAAATATTCAAAATTATATTAAGAATTTCTGCAATGGCAGGACGAAATTAATAATAGTTGTCTATCAAAGTTTAACTCGTTTTTCAATTCGATCTGACTGTATTAGCAAAAATGAGTTAAAATAGTTCTATTTTCAGAGTACATAAGTCTAAAATGGGTTGACATGTTGTTAGCATTCTGTAACTGTTTAATAAAATCGTCGGTTAAAAAAAAAAAAAAAAAAAAAAAACCTTAATTAAAGCTTTTTGAGCAAATCCAAATTGGTCACAGGTATCACTATAATTCTTGAAAAAAGAACAAATATATTCTTAAAAATATAACGTATATTTTTGTCTTATAATCCATCATGGAGTGATCATTGTTTGCCTCAGGGCGCGATCTAATCTGGCGACTGCCATGACAAGGAGCATACAAAAGATCTAAACGCTTCAAATAGCCATTATTTTACAAACTGAAAGCTGGTAAACAAGCAGTCAGTCAGTCAGTTAATCATGTGTATCATTAGACATATCATGCATAGTCTGTATAAAAACGAATCAGCTAACGCCTTTCATTCCCTTATAGGAAGTGGACGAGGAGTTTTTGGTCCTATCTGTTCGAGACTGAGGGGGATGTGCAGTTTCCACTGGTAGCCAATCGAAGATAGCTGGCCCAAGACTTTCCTACTATTTTTAAACAACAATACTCGTACAGACTGTGCAAGATGTGCCTAATGATTCATGTGATTATGTCACTAACTGGCTGTTCACTATCTTTCAATTTGTAAAATAATGGCTATATCAAGCGTTTAGATCTTTGTATATTCCTTATAATGCTTCCTGAAGATGTTCTTAGCCAAAACGATAGCAAAACACGTAGAAGAATTATTTAGTTGTTTTTTTTTTTAAAGTCTGCCTGTTTAACCTATTCTAATTATTTATATAGTCAAGAAAAGTCATTGTATTTGTTTAAAAATTTCCTTATCTTATACATTTAATAAAATTTGGTCTTCAGGGTCATGATTTTTATGTTACTTACTTTGCCATGAAGTCTTAAAATCGCCGAAAGCCATAAACTCAGCTGTCAGTGAAAACGATGGAGTGATCGGCTGCTTATCGATTTTCAAAAGTTTGTTGGGGTTAAAAGAGCCTGCCTACTTCCTTTGGGGAAATCAAAAGTATTAAAAGTTCGTTTTTTTTTATCGTGTAAATACAGTACGCAAAAGTTTGTACGCATGTATTATATTGTATTTGTACGGTGAATACGATTAACAGAGTAGAGAACGCTACAATACCAACATAAATTTAATATTATACAAAATGAATTTTAACGATCGATGCGCAAATCACGCAACTACTGCCATTTATGTACTAAACGTGCACACAAAAGAATATCATTGTTGGTCATTTATTGGAATTTTGTAGTACGATGTAACATTAAAGTTCCAAAATTGGTCGCAATGGATGCATGCGATGACATTATTGCCATCGCATTTCATTTTGAAGTCGTCCGTTGAGTGTCATCAGTATAGTTTGACTTTTCGTGCAACGAAATAAATATAACTACATATTTAAGCAATGATTATCTATTTTTTTAATAAATTAGAAATTGGATTGAATTCAAAAACACGTCAGTACAATTTGTTTCAAACTCTTACGTCTTAATTATATATAAATAAATATAGTAATAATCATTTAATAATGTTAAAATGAAAGATTTACAAAATGATGATTTTTTTTTTCAATTACACCTTTTATTGTACATTTCAAATGTACTATAACGGCAGAATATTTCCTTCTACATTGCATTTTATTAGCAAGATTACAATTGACTGAAAATGACTTTAATGGGGTATTTTGTACCAGCGAACATTTAGTTAAAGAGGTTTTTTTTTTTTTTTTTTAACAAAATGCAATCAAAGGTTAACTTAATAGCGAAATGAACTTAAAAATAGACACGCTTTACAAGGAACAGCAATCAAGTTGATGACAAAGGAAGAATGACTTCATTCCGAATAAATGGATCGTTTAACTAAACCATACGAGCATTTTCTGTAATGTACTTCAATTCCTATCAACTGAAAGAATGCTGTGCGCTCTCAGCTGAAAAGCTCTTTTAATGACAGTCGTGTTCCGATTAAGTGAACTATAGGTTTTTATATTACTATAATCTGAGGGAATATGTTGAATATTTATTAAAGAAAGATCAGAATCAACAGGCGAGACTAGGAAATAACAGGAAAACTTCTTTCCGATTTTTTTTTTTTATAGTATTAATGATCTTCACATTTTTTTATGTCTATTGACAATTTTGACAATTGACATTTATGTCTTTAGGGGTGAAGCAAGATGCTTTTCATATTCCCGCCATCTGTTGTGGTTACAGTGAGGGTAAAATTTATGAGCAATTTGCTCGCCCTGAATGGGCATGGAAATTATGCTTCTCTATAGGAGGCTAATATGGCTTTTGGACTTCTATATTTGAATATGTCCGTTGCCTCGTGTGCTGCAGCTTGCTGAACCAAATCGTTGGGGGATGTGGACGTCTTTAGGGAAAACTTGGATACTAAGGAATGTAGAAAAGAGAAAATATAGGGAATATTTGTATCTCTTTGGAGTTGATTGTTTCTAACATACCACGGGGCGTTCAGAATCATTCTCAAGTACTTGTTCTGCACTCGTTGTATCTTGATAATGTTAGTATTAGAGATGTGGCTCCAGGCTGGAGAGGCATAGGTGATTATAGGACGAATCGTCATCTGGTATAGCTGAAATTTGATTCTGTTGCTGAGCTTGCTATTTCTATTAATTAGCGGATAGATCTGAGCTATGGCTTTAGATGCCTTTGCGCACGTAGACTTGATGTGTTGGTTGAAAGATAGCTTTTTTTTGTCGAGAATTACACCCAGGTAATTTGTTTCTGTCTGCCGGGGAATTTTAGTATTGAATAGTAACAAATCTCCTGCAGGAGACATTGGCCTTTTTAAGAAAAGAACGGCTGAACTTTTCTGGGGGGTTGACTTCCAATCTCCATTTGGAGAACCAACCCTCCAGCTTTAGAAGGTTTTCTTGAAGCTTTCTGGTAATGAAATGGGGACTGAGAGATCTGGTTAGTATTGCTGTATCGTCCGCATACAGGGCCAAAATGGAAGACATCGGATTGTGCGGGATGTCTGACATGTATACAGAAAACAGCAATGGAGCCAGTAGAGATCCTTGCGGCACTCCAGAAAGATATGGCGCTGGGACTATGTAGAACCGTTGATTTTGACTTGTATGGATCTATTCTTATGTTTGTTATGTCTATACAACAAAGTTATCTTACTTATTTTTTAAAATTTCCATCACCTATTGAATGCCCGATAAGCCTGATTTTACGTTACTGCTGACGAAATATGAAATGACAATACGAGGGCCTGAGCAACATGTTATTATTATTATTGCTATTTTTATAATTTTTAATTTTTTTTTTTGGATTTTTATATTACTGCATGTGATGAATTATAAACGGTTTTTAATTAAGGCAATGTGTTACTATGTGCATTTAATAGTAACAGACAAAAACTATGTATACAGGGTATTTGGGAAATGTATGTATTTTAATATATTTCCGAATATATAGTGTTCGTATATGTACAGGTTGACCCATAACTCAAGAAGAGGTTTAAACATTTAATAACTTTTTATTCATTAATTATTATTGTTTTTTGTTATAAAAGGCACATTCTTGGCTAGCGAATAATTCCGCGAAGATCTGCAATTAATGGGCCATCACGTTTTCCAAATTTGACGACTCCCGACTTCTTCCTTTGAGGTTACCTCAAGAAAAAGGTTTATCTCAGCAAGTTCCAGACAATCCAATAGCTGAAGGTGAATATTCGTGCAGAAATTAGGGTACTGTAGTCAGAAACATTAATAACTGTTATGGAACATGCCATAGAAAACATGCCCGTCTTTGTGAAAAATGGAAGGCATTTGCAGATGATGCAAAGTTGGGGAGCTATCAGGAGTAGAGCGGATGCTGTTGCTTTGCAAGAGGACTTGAATACACTGGCTGAATGGGTACATGAGCGGGGATCTCAATTCAATGTTGCATAGTGTAAGGGTTTGAAATATGGAAAGCAGCGATGGGGTGTAAAGTACACAATCGGTGCAAATATCTTGGAAGAGGTAGAGGAGATGAGAGATCTGGGAGTGATTGTAGACAAGGACCTAAAATTTCGGGGACATGTTACTAAAATTGTGAAGACAATACAGCGGATAATGGGAATGATGCGGAGGACACTGACTTGTAGAAGTAAGGATGTTATGGCTCCTTTGTATAAGGCTTTGATCAGGCCACATATGGATTACTGTGCACAGATCTGGTCACCTAGTTTTCAAAAAAGATGAAAATGCGTTAGAAAAAGTTCAGAGGAGATTGACTAAACTAAAGTGGTTTCTGGTCTCTGGAATGTAGAGTATGAAGACAGACTGACAAAATGCAATTTTCAGAAATTGGTGGGCAGAAGGAGGAGGGGAGATATGATCGAGACATACAAGCTGTTAAGAGATTATTACCAGATTAATGTCGGGGAAGTTTTGCACAGAATGGGTGAAGAAAAGCAGGAGATCAAGAGGTCATCCCTGGAAGGAGGGTGTGAGCAAGGGAGTGAGGAGCAGATTTTTTGCATGGAGAGTGGTGAGTGATTGGAATGCATTGCCCAAGAGTGTGGTGAGCGCAGAGACAGTAAATATGTTTAAGGCGCGGTATGATAAACTGTGTGTATAACAGTGGACCTCCCACGATGAGTCTTTGACTCAATAGAGGTTATAATAATAATAATAATAATAATAATAATAATAATAATAATAATAATAATAATAATAATTTATGTTATATGGTTTTTCATAACTAATAAAATAATCTCCAGGTTCTGTATTTCATTATAACAGAAACGAATAAGAATAATTAATAAATAAAAAAGTTATTAAATGTTTAAACATTTCCCTTCATGACTTATGGACCACCCTGTATATAAACTTCCTGCAATTTCTCACAACCAGAGACAATTAATAATGCACATCGATTAAAATTATGTAAGTGCTTGAAACGTGGAGGATGAAAAAAAGGAAGAGAAAATTAATACATATATATTTTCTGCCTTTTTGAAAACGATCCCTTTTTGGTAAAAAGCCAGTCGTGGTCAAATACAGTATCTACAGAAAAAAGGGATATTATATTTAACTAAACCAGTTTCAATATTGATTTGAGAGGCTTATGAGAATATAATCTTTGGCATTAGAGTTAACGTCCCCGCGGTTAGCATAGTGGCTTTGCGCTTCGCAACCACATGCCTGGGGAAAGAGACTCCTTCAAGGAGTGTCCTAGTTCCGATTCCCGTCGATGACGTGAGGAGCTCAAGGATCTTCCTCAGCCATAACCAAGTTAGCCGGTCTTGGGCAGCAGGATGTTTTCTGTCAGTTTATGTGGGGTTTTTCATCCCGCAAGCAGGCAAACCGTCCTCCTGAACACACACACACAGATTACAGTCCTTAGGGGATGCAGCAAGGAGTGACGAACAGGCAGCATTAATTTCGTCGTGAACCCCTCATTAGGGGACTCTACCCGTCCTAAATAGATGGATGAGATCAATCAAATTAGAGTTAACAAGGTATCATACTACTTTAAAGCAACGAACTCTGCTCAGAAGCATGTATAAGTTTCACTCACATCACAGCTGTTTCGAAATGTTGGAAACTGTGAGAGTGCATAAACTTGCTGTTCAGTATTATAGCAATCTCAGCTCATAAACTCTAAGGTCAATATTGAAACTATTTTAGTTTCATATCAAATTATATGGCTATGAAAAAATGATGGATTTATAATATCTCATATATCTATAATTTTATATCCAAATTAAAGCTTTTTTATGCTCTGCTTTCAATTATTATGTTATTTACTTTTGATTTGATATCAACGTTGGTGGATGGATATCTTTTGGTTTATTCATGAAGCGTCTGTGTAAAGTATCCACCTATTGTATTTTTCATTTTGGGATCCGTTATCATAATTATCGTATTTCATACAAAGCATTAATATTATATATTTTTATACTAAAATCCCCATTTTATATAAAATAGAACGATAATTGATGTGAAAATTGATAAGCGCCGTAGTATTTATCACTTTTCAATAATATTATAGCACAGATTAATCCCACTCTAGATCATTATGTACATAATAAACATAATGAACAATTTCCATCACCTTCATTCATTCATTTATATTTCCTAAGAAGTTTTAAATGCACTCAGGCCGTGTTACTAGAATATATGAAATGGCCTTATGTTGCAATAGAAACCGCTTATTTAAATAGTGTGTAATATGTCTGTTTATTATCACTCATCTGTATCTGTTACAAGGCTTATGAAAAAGAGAAAAAAAAATCTTGAAGCTCGCAGTTCTGAACAAAGAGGAAATGGTGCTTGAGTAAATTCGAAATCTGAACTAAAATTTGGATCCATCCCTTAATTTTAAAGGATTTACACGAAGATAAATTGAAAAGTCATTTTAACATATTTTTATTTGACATTTGGTACTATTCTAAAATATTTTAAAATAGACAACTTAAAGATGAATCTGTAACACGCTAGAGAATATGGCAATCAGTGCAACTTAATCTAATTTTTGTGGTCTCAGAATGCCATAAGAATGGTGTTTATTGGCCGATAAACTGATAAAGCATATTCATTCGACAGTACCAGGAAAGGTACTGTTTCACCCAATTGTCCGTTTTGAGATGACCTATCAATATACAGGAAACCATTTATAAATACGAGTTTCGTATTAAGACTGCTATCGTATATTGTGGTATTGCTATACAGGCCTGCTGACTACCTATATGTCTCTCTATTTTTTTTTTTTTTAGTGCTGTATTTGTAGTTACCATATTTTCTCCATTCTCTATTTTTATTATTTTATTATTCTTTTACATTTCATTTTTATTTTTTGTTCTATTTTATATACCTTTATTTCTTTTAGTCTAATTCACTGACATTTTTGCTGCATTTCCCCTTAAATGATTTCATGTCATTTTCTTGTTCAGCAGCTCTCTCTCTCTCTCTCTCTCTCTCTCTCTCTCTCTCTCTCTCTCTCTCTCTCTGTCTGTCTGTCTGTCTGTATCTCTCTTATACACACACAAATTTCCATGACCAATCTACATTTCACGCTTCAACGAAAATGCACAACGACCATGATGAGCAGGTTAATTTGTCTTATTTTTATCTCATTTTATTTTAATTTCCATTCTTCTCTTCATATCCCAATTATTTCACAAATAAATAGTAATTATTTCAATTTCTCCAGCATAAATTTTTTACCTCGTGAAACTTAAAGGCTATGAAAGATTCAGGTTAAAAAGTGGGAAACTCAAAAAAGCGACTTACTATCATGCCATTAATAATTTTAGCTAATAATTAAAAATTTATAGCTAATATTCTTTTCATTCTAAATAAAAAAAATGTGAAAGTAATTTCATCAGTCTTTTGACTGTGTTTTAGAACAGTCAAAATGTAATACGACAAAAAAAAAGGTATTTATATCTGGGAAAATTCCCATGTTATAAAAAAAAGATATAGATAAGCAAACAAACAAACAAACGAAATACAGTTATAGGTTTCGATTCCAGACACTAAAAAGAGGAACTTTTTCTAGTTTTATTATTTTTTTAAAAACTAGTTTTTAAGTTACTTGATCTGTAGAAGAGGCATGGATGAATTTTTCCTACAAGAAAATTTTTTAACCCAGTAAATCAGAAAATTTGACGGTAGAGGCCATGCTATGTCAGACAATAATACCATTTAGAGATCTGAAACACGAAATAATGCAATTGTCTGCCACTATCTCCCAAAAGTCCTGAAATCGTTGGGAATCCTGAACTCAACTAATGGCGAAGACTGTCTACCAATTTCACAAAACTTAATTAGGGCTTAAAGAGTTCCACCCAAATGTAGCTTATGACAGAGACCGATGGAGAAACCTAGTGATGGCAGCATTAGAACTAAATGGTCCTTATGTATTCGATTCCTTGACGTTATTTCTCTCTATGTAATTATGCCTAAATGGCAAGCAATATCATATTTTGATTACTGCGCTTTCAAAAGAGATATATGTTTGATGTACTTCTATGAAAACAAACCAAAAGTTTGAACAAAAAGTTGAATGTTTGTTTAAAATAATGAAATTGGTTTTGGTTTATTAATTATCCATCATGCCTTGTACAATACATACGGGAATCCTGCTGAAGATCACTCATTGTAGAACTTTCAAAACTTGTAGTTTTGAAAGTTCCCGTATGTATTGTATATACTGATTTTCATAATTACATGAATTAAAAGTGATCATTCTGCGAAATTTAAAACGGCTAGAAGAACACATACAATTGACAGACACAATCTACTTGTTTCCTGGCTTTAGTTGCTTCCTTCAAAACAACTTTATGCAACCCAATCACATAATCGTGTTTGTGACATGATTATTAGCGCACTAAGTTATGAAAGAATAACGTTAACCTCAGCTAATCGAAAATGCGAAGTGCAGAGGTACCGATCACGTGACACATAAAAAATAATAGTCGGCTACATGATAATTACGTGCTTAAATTCGTAAAAGGAAAATTCGATGAGATTTAAAAATTAATTAATGACTTAATCAGAAATATCATTTAAAAGATTGCAATTCGATTATTTTTAAGGAATATTTTAAAAATTTTATGTTATTCTCGTTTCTTATTTGTCTAGAAGAAACGATCATAAATGAAAAGAAAATCCATAATATTTAAACCAGTTGTTCTTCTCATTTTCAATATGAATTGATAATTACACAAACAAAGAAAAAGTTATTTGTTTTGAATGCTCCGCTACTGGATAATAAATTTCTTTCCTGTGTTACGAAATCTCTATTTATGTATAAAATATGTTCCCAGAGAAGGCCATTATAAACAAAATAATTACGGCAATGATTCAAGATAATCATAAATCCTCATTTGCATACTTGTATAGTGATGTCATTCATTTCTTTTTACAGCCGTATTTTAACTATTGTACTTCCACATATTATAAGTCATTTGTAACGTAATTTGACATCGTTTCGAACGATTCTGTCCAACTTTTCCAGTGTATTTTCCAATCGAAATCAAAATTGATAGGACTCAACGAACTGTAGTGAAGATCCTAACTACAAATTTTCATTAAAATCAGTCTCGCCAGTGCTAAGGAATAATTATACATACTGAAAGATGGACGGACAAAAAGAATCTAGCATTTTGAGAAAATATTTAAAAAGACAATAATACATAAGTTTACTGTAGTTGATCAACAACTAAAATTAAAAAGCAAGTAAGGAAAATAATCGGAAATATCTGTAGTAATTACTTTGAAAGGCAAGATGCGAAAGCAGTAGTAGAAAAAATGTGCTTCCTGGGCAAACAAACATAAAAACTGATGGTAGATACCATGTTCAGCTGTGTGTGTGCAGCCAGGGCCGTATTCATGGGTGTGAGAACTGTGCGTTGGCACAGGGCCCCCGTAAAGAGCAAAAAATTGAAAAAAGAAAATCAATTATTTTTTAAATTATTATATAAATTAATATTGTAATTATTATATAAAAATTATTATTATATAGAAAAATATATGTATATAATTTTACAACCAACTATTGTTGTTATAGTAAACAAAATAAGATCGTAGCGCTAGAGCGATAGTATTTGAAACTACTCTAAGATATATAACAATATCGTACATCATAATGTTAAATAGGGAAAAGTGCATTTTAAAACAGGTGTTTTTAATAATTTTAAGAAGTTTTTTATTTTAGTTTATGATTTTATGACACGTACTGTCATGGTATTTTTTTATGTGACATTACATGCAAAATATCTTTAAAAATTATATTTTGTAAACTGGTTTTAGATTATCCGACATCAGAATTTTTCTTCAATAGCAGTTTTCAATCTATATTAGATTTGTTTATTTTCTAATATTATCTATTTTAGATATATTTTATTTATCAGGTAAGTAATTTTGTTTTAATTTATTAACCTATTTTATAATTAAATCTATCGTATTTAATTCTAGAGTATGACTAGTCGTGAGAGAGATTATTATGGAAGAAAATACCCAAGTGTGCATGAAAAACGAAAGCGAAAACAAGAAAAAGAAGCGGCTGAGGAACGTCAAAGAAATTCACTGTTTAAATTTATGAAGTTGAACTCATGTATTTGTTCAGATATATCAGTTGATGACGGGAGTTCTGAAATAACTACCAACAGTTCTTCTGCTTCAACATTAATTAATAATGAGAGTTCTGAAATACTCAATGGAAGCGGAGAACATGACGCGTTTGGTCAAACAATGAGTATTGAAGATCCTAAAACTGAGACACCAGAGGAAGGTGAACTATTTACTATTGATGATCCAGCAACATGGCCAAAAATTTTGAACAACGCAACACTAACACAAATTGTACAACGTGGTCCACCGTCTCCTCCGACTGAAAATGATTTTCCAAAAGATGACAACAAGAGGTGCTTTTCCACAGCTCACTATGTTAGGACAATTGCAAATGGAGAGAAGCAAAACAGAAGATGGCTTGTATATTCAAACTCTTCCAACTCTATTTTTTGTTTTTCGTGCAAATTATTTTCTTCTGATGATAATTGTTTATCTAATAATGGCTTAGAAGACTGGCGACATGTAAGTGAAAGATTAAAGTCACACAAACGAAATCCAGTGCACATGAAATGCATGTATTTATGGACACAAATGGAATGTAATTTAAAAAATCACAATACAGTTGGTCAGGCAAATCAAAATGTCAAAATTTGAAGCAGAACGGTTAAGAAATGTTTTAAGACGAATAGTAGCAGCAATTCTTTATTTATCCGAACATAATTTAGCTTTTAGAGATAATTTTGATACTTTGTACACAACCCCTAATGGTAATTTTTTTGGAATCATAGAATTAATTGCAGACTTTGAGCCACTTTTAAAAGATCATTTAATGCGATGTTCGGGAAAAAAAATTATAGATAAGAAATAAAATTCGTATCTATCACCCATTGTGCAAAATGAATTGTTGATATGGGAACCAAATTCAACAAAATATTGCCAATACGATACGACAGGCAAAGTACTATTCAATAATTCTCGATTGTACTCCTGATGTTAGTCATCAGAACCAAATTTTAGTAATTTTTAGATTTTTACATATATTTGAAACAGATATTGAAATTCGTGAACACTTTTTGACGTTTTTAACAACTAATGACACTACTGGTAAAGGTATATATGAAAATATAAAATCACTTTTGAATAAATTAAATCTTAAATTGTTAGATGGTAGAGGGAAAGGGTATGATAACGGAGCGAATATGAAAGGAGTATATAAGGGAGTCTGTGCTTACATTTTAAATGAAAACGAAAAGGCATTTTATACTCCTTGCACCTGTCATAATTTAAATTTGATTTTAGGGGATGTCGCAAAATCATCAATTATAGCAATAATTTTTTTTAATGTTATACAAAAAATATATACATTATTTGCTGCCTCAACTTCACGTTGGGACATATTAAAGAAATTTGTTAAACAATTAACTCCAAAACCGTTATGTGATACAAGATGGGAATGTAGAATAGAATTAGTTAGAGCTGTACGTTTTCAAATTCCAGAATTTTTAAATGCACTAAAAGAATTACTTAGAACTGCATCAGATAATACTATCAAAGTAGAAGTGGTTTCAATATATGAACAAATAGATTCATTTGAGTTTATACGAAGCCTTGAAATTTGGTATGAGCTTTTGTCAAAAGTTAATTTAGTAAGTCAAGTATTACAAAATGCAAAAATTCCAATAGACGTAGCAACTAAGCATATTAAAGAGTTAGTGCAGTACTTTGAAGAGCAGAGAATATCACGATTTGATAGCTGTTTTGAGATTGCTAAAGAACTGTCAAATCTATTAGAAATAGAAATTAAATTTAAAGAAAGTACTTCGAAGAAAAGTATTTTTTGATTATGAAACGCCTGATAAATCACACATAGGTGATAACAAAGATAATTTTAGGATAAATTTCTTTTTTGTAATTTTAGATACTGCTCTACAATCTGTCAAGAAAAGATTTGAATTGCATGAAATTCCCAAAAAATCATTTGGATTTCTTTATGATATGAAATTAATAAGAAAAATGACAGAAAATGAATTAAAATTTTGCTGCAAACAGCTGTATCAAAAATTAAATACAGATACTGATGAATCTGAATTTTACAATGAATTAATTATTTTTAGAAATATTGTTCCAGAAGATGCACCCATTAATATTTTAAAAATTCATAATTGCAAAAATTCATAATTGCTGATATTTATCCAAATATTACTACGACATTTGAAATATTATTGACCAGACCAGTTA
Source organism: Typopeltis vanoorti (assembly GCF_054136105.1). Classification (NCBI taxonomy): domain Eukaryota; kingdom Metazoa; phylum Arthropoda; class Arachnida; order Uropygi; family Thelyphonidae; genus Typopeltis; species Typopeltis vanoorti. Next base: position 33,116,305 of record NC_143572.1, on the reverse strand, counting down.
CGGTCGCATCAGCAGAAAGGTCATTTTCCAAATTAAAATTAATAAAAACCTATTTGCGATCTTCTATGTCTCAAGAACGTTTGTTGTCCCTGGCAATAATATCTATAGAGCATGAAATTGCAAAAAAATTGAATTTTGATAGGGTTATAAATGATTTTATTCATAAGCGCATTAGGTTAAATAAAATTTAATATATTAAGATTTCTTTTAAATATTATAAGTTGTTATACATATATTTCATTATTTATAGTAAAAATGGATATTTTTTCATATTTTTATATTATTATTTATATTATTAAATAAATCATTGTTCTGGCGTATTTATATGATAATGTGTACTTACATAATAAAATAATATATCATGTACATACAAACACATTTATTTTTTAACTAATTTTTTCCCTTTACTTAAATTGATGCTGAAGAGCATACTTGTTTATTTATGCGCATAAATATTTTTCATATTTGATTTAATTAATTAATTAATAACATATTCTTCCATTTAAAATTTCCATAAATGTTATTAACTTTTAGGGATCCCGCTTTTCCATTTCGCACAGGGCCTCGCAAAATGTAGAACGGACCTGTGTGCAGCAATTAGCTTTTAAGTTTTATATATCTTCCACAATGGCTAACAATATTCGTTTGGACTTGGCCAGCATTCTGATAAAATCCAAAACCTCCCAAGAGCAACCTTCCACCTACAAAAATATTACCCTAAAAAGCTAACATAGTCAACTCTCACCATCGGAACACTTAGTTAAGGACAAGAGGAATAGTCCGTTAAAGCGGGTGGTTTTAACAAACTATACTTACTTTTGTTGATTTTCTTTTGGCATAGCATTATGGGTCTTCACTATAACAAACTACTGAAAATTACGGCTCGAGACCTATGGGTCTCGAGCCGTAATTTTCAGTAGTTTGTTATAGTGAAGTTTGTTAAGTTTCTTAACAACCTCACTTACCATAAGGGAATCTGCTATAGCAAGAGTCGACTGTGTAGTTGTAAATAACAAGTGATAAATTAAGATGTAAATTTCTGTTAGCTCATTGATGTTGTCAACTACCAAGTTTGAAGAACTCTCAGAATTTCATCTTTCTTGAAAGAAGATAATGGCTCGTCGAGTGGAAAAGAAGACACGCTTCTTGGTTGAGCCACTTGGATTCAAGATCTATCAGTCTTGTAAATAACTCCTAGAACTTTATCAAAAGTCCTAGAAAATGTTCCTCAGAGGCTCAGTTCACTGTCTTAGACGGAAGTGGAATGCTGTTTCTCTAAGCAACTCATGTTTTACCTCCCACTAAAAAGATGGTTATGGGTGATAAATCGAATATTTTTCATAGACTTATGCGAGTGATAGTTTCATCAACTAGCATTTAAAACCATTCCCATACGCTTAGTGCTGTTTGCATCACCCTAAAACTTCCTTCATTTAATCCGCAATCACCAATATGAATTGATTCCTTCACTATTGTTTATGGGGTGATCATCTTGTCACCATCGCTCACCTTGGAAAGATTCGCAAAAACACAGGCTGCTCTAGAGATTTCCAAAGTTGTATTGATCGAGCTTTCTTACTGTTAGCGAGCTTTCGTACGATGATCTCTCTTTTTTTCTATCTTTGAAATTTGGTAGCTAGTTTTCTCGCCTGCCACCTGCTGTGTGGTTGCTTCACCCCCCCCCCCCCCAGAATTTCCCGCTAACTCAGAAGTGACGTAAGATTATTCTATTGCCTGCTATTTTCTGCTCTATACATTAACCTCTCGCTCTCCTTTCATCATACCTTCCTCCAGGACGACAATCTACAGTTAAAGAGAATCCTCTATACTCTTCATTAGTACTGTATGGACAGAAGATGGGATACAAAAATGAATTATATTGTTAATTTAGCAAACTTGTGTGCAGAACTACTGAAAATATAATTCTTCAATAGAGTAGAGAATGCTCGTCAGAAATTTTTTTAATTACTACCGTGTGCTTCGAGTAAGTTGTAAAATAGTTTGTCCAGTTCTGATTTTGAATGCATTAAACTATTTATTTTTGTGAAAGGTGATTTCTAATATCAACATACTGTTGTAATCATTATTCTCGGTGTCACTTAGCCTGAACTTTATACATATTCATATTAGAACAATTTTCCTTTACTTTCTTAGTCATTCAAGGTTTGTTTTCTTTTCATCGTGTATGTATGTACTTCACCTTGTTAAAAACATTATTACATTCGTATGCAAATTTTATTAAAGTTTGCCATTACGGATTCCATTTATATTTGTAGTTAGCAATCACAGTATGTAAATAAAAAAAGAAAAAAATCCTGAAATTCCATTGAAACTGATATTACAGAAAGAAACCTGAAAATGATAAGAGAGAAATCGAATTTAAAAAAATACGTGTACTGATGAGCGCTTTGCTTTTTTTTAGGAATGACAGAATAAGGAAGATTACATTGAAAAAAAAAATTCTGCTCTCGTAAATTTGAAACAAAATTAGGTTACCATTAAATTGAGAGTCAGCCTAGCTGCCCGAGTGGTTAGTGTATCCGCTCTCCAGCCAAAAGGCTGAGGGTTTGAATTCCGCCTTGGACATGGATGTTTGTGATTGTCCTTGGAAATACTAGTGGTGGTGGGTGGCGGGTAGATGGCGTTTGTGTAGTTGCGGTCAGTTGGTGGATTGAGTGGCGGAGACAGAGTTGTAGAGCAGGTGCCTCCTTCGATGAGTCCTTGGACTCCCTGGAGGTGTCTAATAACAATAATAATGATACCTTTGATGAAACATTAAAAAAGAAATAAATGAAATAAATAATTTAAGAATCATTATAGTCATTGGTGACTCAAATGCTCAAGCTGATAAACACTTATTGCACGGTTATTCATCATCAGCATTATACCACTAACTGTATAAAACTCTTTTGATCTGTTTCGGTCTCTTTTGTTCCTACAGTTTTGTTGAGCTCTACCACATGAGATACGAAATCAAAATGGCTAAAGAAAGAACTGGTGCGAACAATTAAAAAAGAAATTTTTAAAGAATTTTGTATTCTTAATAATGTGAGGGTGATTATAAAATAACGTCAAGTGTTCAGAGCCCTCTAGCGAGTAATGCATTGGAAGAAACACACCAATAATCGGTAGACGTACACAGTGGAACATGAGGATTTGATTTAACGAAAAAAAAAATAGGACCAAAAGTCGCCAACAGGGGAAATTTTGGCGCTGCCAAATTAATTTTAGTAGGTGTGACTAATGAATGACTAAATGGCAAATGAGAGACAGCACACATAAATTTCATGACGTTTATTGTTAATTATAAATGAGATTCAATATGACCACCACTCTGATGTTCCAGGAACTGCATACGGTGCACGACATTTTCCACAGTGGCTCGCAACATATCGGAATCGATTTGTCTCACGTGTAACGTTATTCGATCTTTCAAAGTTGGAGTATCGAGTACATGTCCTTGATACACAATGCTTTTAAGAAATCCCCACAGCCAAAAGTCACAAGGATTGAGATCAGGCGATCTCGGTGGCCATGGCGTGGGAAATGCACGACTAATGATTCTTCTGTCAGAGAAATGTTGTCGCAAAACACGCTGTACCTGAAGTCCGATGTAGGATTGTGCACCATCCTGCATGAAGATGGTCGAATCGAGACATCCTCTTTGCTGCAGTTGTGGAACCACAAAGTTCTGTAGCATATTGGCATACCTGTTAGCATTGACGGAACTAACCTGTCACTGACGGAAGTAACCAGTGACCTGTCAATGCTAACAGGCATACCTGTTAGCATTGACAGTTCACTGGTCCATGGCGATTTTCCTCGTAAAAGTATGGACCGATGATAAAAGATGCCGTAAATCCGCGCCATACTGTGACTTTGGGCAAGTGGATAGGCATCTGCAGACACACGTGCGGATTAGTTGCAGCCCAAATGCGACAGTTGCGTGTGTTAATATCGCCATTCAAATAAAAGTGCGCTTCGTCACTCCATAAAATCTGCCACGGCCATGCATCATCCACTTCCATGTGCGCTAAGAATCTCAAAGATAAGTCGATTCCTGTGGTCGTATCACCAGGGCGCAATTCTTGAACATGACTGATTTTACAGGGGTAAAACTTTAACATCTGATGTAGGATTTTCCATACCGTTGTGTATGCGATATCCGTTTGCCGGGATATTGCTCGTGCACTGCTGGTACCCTGCATATTCGTCATCTCCTGTTCCACAATAGAGGTTGCAACTTGTTCAACTTGTTGGTGATTGATTGGTTTGCGTCCCCTGCCTACCTGCACTGCTAGACTTCCAGTAGTTTCAAATCGCCGAATCAGTTTTCGTAAGTTTGTTACGCTAATCGGTCTTTTTCGTAAATTTTTCATACGCCGAAAATCACGAAGACAAGCACTGGCATTATTGTTCCGCTGATAATAGAGTTTGACTAACAAAGCACGCTCACGTAAGGTAAGAGGCATCGAAAAGCAGTTCGTCTACGAATGATAAGAAATCTCACAGGCTTTCTTTTTATTGCATGATCGCTCACAAGAAACGCGATAATGCAAATTAATGTATTTTACTCTGAAAACAGTGCCAAAATTTCCCCTGTTGGCGACTTTTGGTAGTATTTTTTTTTTCGTTTAATCGAATCCCTATGTTCCACTGTGTACGTCTACCAAATATTGGTATGTTTCGTCTAATACATTACTCGCTAGAGGGCTCTGAACACGATGTTATTTTATAATCACTTGTATATTTAAGCCCAAGATAAATGAATAATCTCAGATGGAAGAAGTGAAAACGATTTACCATAATCAGTATATGTGCTCTTAAGAGGAGTTGATCTATATTCTAACCATCTCTGGTTATGATTTTATAAAAATAAAATTATTCAAAAAAAAAAAAGAAAAAAAGAAAAGAAAGAAAAGAAGGAAATAAACAGAAAAAATATAAAGCGTTATGGTTCAACATAAATGGAAAAAAAGAAAAAAATTTACACCGTCAGATAGATATGATGTCCTTAAAATATATTAAAGGATGAAATAGAAAAAAGATAGAGCATAAACAGAAAACACAATAAGAAATTTTATTATACGAAACAGATGATGAAATTATAAGAAAGAAGAAAGAGGTAGAGGAAGACTGCATATCCAATAGGCCAATATAAAAAAGTTATGATAGAAATAATGCAGAAGATAAATAATTAAATATGAAGCATATAAAGAAAAGGACAAAATGGATTTAAACAAAGTGCGAGAAACGATAAACGAAAATACACAAATGAAACACGCGGCAATGTTGCAGAAGGAAGGCGAAAATGATATAAAGAAACATTATTATTATTATTATTATTATTATGTGATACCACCAAGGAGCTAAATGATCCATTGCGGAAGGACATTCTACACCGCCTATATATCACGTAATCCAACCTCAACATCCGTGCACTTATTCTGTTTTTGTCTGTTAACTGCGTTGATATTCTCTGGCTGATTTCTTCAATATGAAAGAAGGAAAATCAAAGCTTTATAAGTTATATTATAACAGATAAATATTAGCAAAAACTATTGGTTTAAAAAAAGTCCAATGATATACGTAATGCAAAGCAATAGCAAATCACTCCGACAAACTTCCAGAAGAACACACGCAATTTAAAAATACAATGCACTGGCCTCATAGCCTTTACGTAATATCGTAAAGCCCTTGTTAAGATGTTAAGCGTTTCATCACACGGAAGTTATTTAACGAATTTAGGATAGAGAAATACCATATGAATCAGCGTAGTTACTTGACGCGTTAGCTGTATTCTGAAGTCCTGGATTTTTGTTCTTTTCTTTTTTTAGAAAAGTAGTGTCTTATTGTTTTCCTATGAGTAGCTTTAAAATAATGCAGAATCCATGGTAGAGTAATTTTCTTCTAAATCTATTTCGACTCGACAATGTAATATTCTTCTTGTAAAATTTGATTTTTTTTTTTTTTGATATATACAAATTAACTGTTATTTTCTCAGCGATATGAAATCTAAAAATTCTTTTAAATAAAAAAATCTAAAAATCAAATTTATTTCATGGAATTTATATTTGCAGTTTTTTTTTATTTCATCATTCATACGTATTGATATTTTAACAGCATTGGCTCGTCTTTTCCCATCTTTTACTGAAGAACTTACCCAACCACTTTATTCATTCTATTCCTTTTACTATCGCAATAATCAGTCTTGATAGTCGGATTTCCTTTCCATTTTCTACGCTCTCAAAAACTGCTTTCATTTCCTCTTTTTCCAATATTATGTCGTTCATCTACTCTGGTTGCACGAATTTAATCTATACTTTTATTTTTATTTTTTTCATTCCGCAGTTCTTCGAAGTATTCTTTTATTCTTCAAAGTACGCTTTTATTCATCCCCTCCATTTATAGTTCCATTTTAATTCTTTATGAGCTACGTATTACGTTTTTACAATCGCAAACCAGTCCGCAACACACACACACACACACACACACACACACACACACACACACACACACACACACACACACACACACACACAAAGTCATTCAACAAATAAAGTTCTTTAAGGTTTTACATTATTTTTGAGTAGCTATTTATAGCTAATTAAAACATAGAAAACATAACTTAATTAAACTTGACTCACTGTGCTTTTTTTTTTTTTTTTTTTTGCAAATTTCGTGTTAAGGAGGGAAAAAAGTAAATCCTTTAATGAAAATCTAGGGAATTCCACTAATTCTCACTAATACTCGACCTAGTCACTCATTTTCAAATTTAATTGTGGGATTTTATTCATTTATCATCCGATTACAATTGGCTGAATGGTATCTGGATTTTTTTTTCACTTGCATGTATCGATTATTAATATAATCTATGTATTATTAATGTAATATATTATACGAAATCAAAATTGTTCTTCATGTTGTTGATCTCAGAGATTATTTGTTTACTCTTCAGTTTATTTGCAACAAAATATTTTATACTGATTATTTCTCTTCCGCTATATTGAGGCCACAATCATATTCAGGCTATAAATACTGTGATTCTACTATAAACCTGTAAACACTATAGCTGACTACTTCGAAAGCATACTCGATTTTTTTAAAAATTACATTACTCTCAAAACTAAAACATACTTCATATTGCGTAATATTTGGTTTCATAAAATAGGAGGATTAATAGTAATGTCACATTTGTAGAATAATTCATCCCCATTCAAGATCATTTCGCCTTCCAATCTTTGCAGCACTTTCCCGATAATAAAATTTTTCACATTCACGTTTTATTTGAACCCTGTGAAACCACAAACCAATAACTCATTGGAATTCAAAATATGGTACAAAATAACTGACTAATTTAAATAAAGATTTAAAATATAATAGTTAAAATCTCGTTCGTTGAAAGGGATTTTAACTATTATATTATAAATCTTATATTCTTGTGACGTTTCAGTACTGTAAATCTTTCAGCAGTGGTATTTCTTCCTGTAGTCGAATGAAACAAAAAAAAAAAAAATTTAACTCTTATGTCTTAACCTATATTCAATATAATTTTTATTTGTTTTGGCTCAAAATTTCCCAACTAACCTCATGTTGCATTCATTTGCTTTCTCTATCACTCCCCATATACTGATAACAGCTCTGAAACTCTTCGAAAAACTATCTATAAAGCGTTACTTTCTGGCGTCAAAATACCCAAATAGTGAGATCATTTTCTTAGAGGAATTCAGTATCGTACAACTCAAACTGGCTTTACTTCTCAAATTCTGCTGATTAAGCAGGCAAGGATGCCGAGGTATTTTCCATTAACGATCTAACACAGAAAGTCCATCTTCCTACCAGGATATCAGACAAGCCTCACCATCTCTCCAATACTCCTGGCTCTTCTTAACAAGCTCCCCCTCCAGATCCACCCTGGATATCAACTCTCCTCTTGGTAATTCAGACCACAACCTGATCCAGTTTTTCTTCACTCTAAAACCTGTACCCAGCCATTCTTAGTCTGATGCCCTCTGGTATTACAAGGATGCTAAATGGGAAGACTTCTGTGACTTGTACTTCTCCTTTTTATGGTCTGACTACCACTTCAGTTTTTATGATACAGACACTTCCTCAGACCAAATAACAGAAATAATTCTAACCAAAATAAAGATCATCCCTCACCCCACCCAAAATTCTGACCAATATCCAATCCTTGGTTCTCCAACAAGTGTTCGAAGATAGTCCATAAAAAAAAATTCAGCATATCATGAATGGCTTGAAACAAAAACAGAATAGACCGAGTATGGTGATGAAGGCATCACACTCAGTCTACCTTGCGGCTCGCAACAACTGCAAACAGCGGCAATAAATTTAATCTCATTTTAAAAGCGCCAAATGCCACAAACTTGCCTTCTGTTCTAATGGTAGTCGAACCTCCTGGTCCGTAGCCAACTTCTTCCCAACCATGCTTCTACCGTTTTTTCATCCAGATGGTGCCACTGTAACATCATCCAAAGAAAAAACTGAACTGCTGTCATCATTCATCTTCTTCCTGTACTGATGACCAAAACAAAGTTCTGCTCTACCAAGAATTGCACTCTCCACTTTCCATTTAGATTTTGAGACAGAAAGAAAGAAATCAGAAGAATCCTGAATAATTTGGATAGGCACAAAGTATCTGGTATACTGGTATACCACCAGTATACCAGATACTGGTATATTGGTGGTCAGTACCGTCGAGAGGTTGTAGCATAGAGGCAGCCTTCCTCACAGCGTGGCTTAATAAGGATGCTCGTTCAGCCATATTGCGGTAGGCGTCGTCGCTACGCTAACAATTCCTGTTAGCGCAGTAAGTGCGGAAAGAAGTTTTTCCAATCTCAAACTGATTAAAAATTATTTGCGAACAGCAACGACCCAAGAAAGATTGGTTGGTCTAACAACTATATCGATAGAGGTGGACATAGCTGTAGGGTCATAGACCTTAAGAATCTGTAAGTACGGAGAATTATTATTATTACAATTTAATCTTATTTCTTGTGGAAAAAAAGAGGAATTCTTTCCACGCCTTTGACGGTTTCCACATCTTTATCAAACTCTTGCCTCCTCAGAATCTTAAAAAGATTTGCTCAAATTTAAATTTTGAAGAGCTTATAAACAGTTTTAATGTGCGATATCCCTGTAGAGCAAATATTTAAACAATATTATTATGCAATCGTTTTGCATTAATGTTTCTCTTGTAATAAAAACAAAATAGCAATTGGAGATTTTCTTATGTTCTTGTCTTATAATTCACCAGGGGCGATATTTAATTGTTTGCCTCAGAGCGAGATCTAATCTGGCGATGGCTCTGCTGGTGGTATACCGCTGACTGTACTAAAATCTTGTTTTCCGGAATTAACATCTATCCTATGCGAAACTTACAGCATTGAAACAGGCCTACATTCAGCCATTTGCAAAGAAGGTGATAAAAGTCAACCAATAAACTACTTTCCAATAACTTTCACTTCCGTTGTCTCAAAAATATGGAGAAGGTCGTCAACAGCCAATTTCTACATCACCTTGAAGCCCACCAGCTAATTATTGACTACCTTTACAGATTCCAGCATTTTTGATTCACAGCTGAACCCAAACCATGGAAAGGTTTGAAGAAACTCACAAGGTTGCTCTCAACATTTCTAAAGCAGTTGATGAAGCCTCCTGATACGCCATCAACTTTTTACAACTGGGTCGTTAGCTTCCTCTGAGTCGTGCATTACATGTCATGGTAGATCGTTTCTTCTCCTCAGATTTCTCCACGAATGTAGAAGCCAGAGCTCAGTACTCTTCACTCTTTTCCTCCTGTACAGAAATGACCTGCTCTCACTGACTTCAAATTCTATCTATAGCTATGCTGATGATAATACACTCCATTCTTTCTTGTCATTCGATAAGTCAATAGTGTGCAGTGATTAAGATTACAAGTCTCAATCTTCCATAACAAATGCCTTAAACACTGATCTCCTTTATGTTCTTCAATGGGGTAAAGATAACAGTCAGAGAGCAAAACCATCAGATTTCTCTTTTTGGACTGACCTGCACCTGCAACCTTTCCTGGAACAAACATTTCTGCTATCTCTTCTGCAACCACCAAAAATGTCGCTATACTCTTCCGCACAAGGCGCTACTTTTTAACCTACACCGTATGCATCCTAAATCTGCCCAATCATACAATACTGCTCACAAATTTGGGATGGTGTATCCAAAGCCTCAATAAATTGCTTGATACTGTTCAGAAGAGAACAATCAGATTAATTGACGAGCCTCTCTCACAGACGTTCACTTTCTGTTTTATACCTCTTCTACAGGTACTATCATAGTCAATGCTCTGCTGAATTGGTCACTATCATTCCATCACTTGCTTCCAAAACTGTAAGGACAAGAGCTACTGCTGGTTAACATCCATTTACCATCTGCCTCTAAACTTATCGAACCAACTCTTCTTCTTCTTCTTTCATTCCATCTATTTCCCATTTCTGGTCTTTGGAAGAATCTCCCTCACGCTGCCTTCCCCAAAGACTATAATCTTCAGCTAATCAAAAACATATCAACAATTTTTTTTTTTTTAGTTCTTTCCACTTTTTTAGTTCTTTCCACTTTTACTCACCCTCGGCACTAATGTGCTATAAGTCTAGCGACTTTTTTGTGTTTGTCAGATATTAAAAAAAGAAAAAAGAAAAAGAAATAAAATAAAATAAAACGCAATGCCCGGACGGAATACTCGAATTCCATTTTTATTTCTGAAAACCTAATATTTATTTTCGAGATCATACTACAAATTATTGTTTTCGGAGATTAATTCCGAAACATTCAATTTGCAATATGTTATAATAAATCTAATCTCCTGACTAAGCGTGATCAGTCATAATCGACAAGCGTTTTTGATGATCACGAGATATTCGAATTTTATAATATAGATGTATAAGCATAAAAGATAAGGAAAAGAGACTGTTGTTGCCCACGTGTAAAAATAACAAAAAAAAAACTAACAAAAAAAGTGTTCTGTTTTTTGTTATTTTTATTTTTACGTAGCAATAATTATATACATTTAACAAATTAACAAATGATAAACACATTAACTTATGTTAAATAAATGCCATCGTTATACATCAATTACTTTCAGTTAATCTATCCACTACCCACTATTTTACTCATTGTCAACCCTAACAAGGAAAAGTAACTTGTATCGCTTTTACGTTCTCCATTTATCATTGGGTCCTCTACTAGAACCTAGGTCATCCGAGTATAAAGTCCTACTGTCTATCCCATAGGTTCCCAAAGTGCGCGGTACCGCCCACCCCCAATGGGCGCTGAAGCCTTCTAGGGTTCAGATTCTTCTATAGTGAAACCAGAAGCATTTGGGGGGCGTTCAGGCGGTCTAGGGGCCGTGGCTCTTTATAGAAGAAATATATTTAAAAAATAATTATTTTTGTCATTTTGCGATTAGATAATCATTTAAAATTTAAATATTGCATTTTAATTCATCTTATGCCCGTCTTACACGATCAATTTTTTAATCAATTTTCTATTTCAATTATTTAATCATTTGAAAATTTACCATGTCAGATAGGAATAGATGTCAATTTTCTATGTCAATGAGAAAATAGAGCATGTATATATGTGTGTGTATAATAGGTTATGTTTACAGTAGCAAATATATTCGTTATATTTCATTTCAAAATATATATAAAATATATAAAACCACTTTTCTAATTGATTTGTACAAAAATAAACCCAATTTTATATAATTTATATAATGGGGGACGTTACAAAATTTATGTCTTGCAAAGTGGGCGGTGGTCCGAAAACGTTTGTGAACCTATGGTCTATCCTATTAAATTTCGTGGAACATATAAAACTCAAATTTTCCCTCCGCCTCCTGTTGGAAAGATTCAACAAATTACAACTAACCAAACCACTGTCAATTATTCAGAATTATATGTGTTAGCTGTGGCATTGAATCTTAAGTTAGAAATGTCGATGTTTTGAGTCGATTAGAAAAGAGATTGTTGTCCTGTTACACTAAAATAGTTAGCTAATTTGACAAGTTACTCATTTAGACAGTATTTAAGCACATTTATTGAATCTCACACTTAAACTTGTTAGTAGGTGTGTAGAGTTGGAGTCTAAATAGAAAAAAGTATGGACTGCAACCACAAATTAAAAACAATTTTATTTTTAACTTAATACCACATCTAACACATATAATCTTGTATTTTTTTTTTAAAGTTTCATTAGGATCTGAAGAGAGGATATATATCTTTGTCATAAGCGTTGTGTATTACTGAAGTTTTTCTTTCTGATATATCCTTCTCAATATGTAGTTTCATTTCCACTTCACGGGCTATTAGGAACCAGATAACCACGCAAGGTCCAAGGAAAACATAGTCATTATTAACATTTCAGAGTAGAACATCAGAGACTTCGTATACTTAGTCATCCTACATGGACATTTTAAAGGCTTAGCCAGTTTCTGCGATAATAAATTAGTCATTAGAAGTGGAATTATTCGATTTATATCAAAATCAAAATGGTCAGAACAATTTTAACAAAAATTCCAAGTGTTGCCCAAGATTTTACCGAACTCCGTACATTCGGAGCAGCCAGGACAAAAATGATTCTAAGAGACACATATCTTGTGAAACTCACCTAAAAATGAACACAGTCTAGGGGAAAGAAACCCTAAAGATATAATACATTAAAGGAAGATATAATAATACGAATACTTCACTAATTCATAGAAATTTTCTTAGTCTTGGAAGAAGAAAAAAATTATTATTCGAGAGAATTAACGACAAATATCCATTAGTTGTTAGTTCCTATTATAATTGTCATTTCCATTCTCTTCTTTGCATCTTTCTCTCAACCTTTTCTAAAAGGAAAAAAAGAAAAAAAAATGGAAAACATTAAAGAAAGGATCAACTCAGAAAAGAAAAGGGGGACCGCCCACCACCTTCATCTCAACCCCCGCCAAGCGGCGATGTGTCGCAGTGCACATGCGGACGAGAGACATGCTGCTGCTCCGATACCGGTGAATTCCAGCGCAGGGGACGTGCAATACGATATTGATTAGTTCAGAAACGAGGGTGGCTTTCGGAAAAGATGAGACGACCGGCAAGCTGGACTTCAGTGCCCTGTGGATCAGTAGCGTTTGTTTACTGCTGCGTGCCAAGGTCGTAGTTAACGGAGGTGGTGTACGACAAGCATCTAAGATGGTGCTCTTAGTAGGTGCACAGGGATGAAATATTGTGGCAACCACCGATAGAGAAAGAAGGTAAGTCTAGTGAGTTATTCAGTATAAGTAGATTCCATGGAAGCTGGCTTATCCTTCTCGTGTATCGCCGTAAGCATACGATATGGCACCCTTATCTCTATCTAGCTTAGAAACTTGCAAACAATTTTCTTGTGTTGTATGACGAACGCGTTTAGTTCAAGAGTGAGAAATAATACAAAATATGATATCGACTTCATCCACCTATCGACATTGCAGATGATCATTATAGCAAACGTAAGTTTTTGCTAGGAATCAGAAAATCGAAATAAGTTTTGTCCCTTACATTTTCTTACACGTAATCCCCCCCCCTAGTTGTAAAAGAAATTTTAATAATCGCATGATTTCAAATTCTACATTTCTAAAAGACGATTTGTAATTTTCATTCTAGCTTCGGGTAAAATATAAAAATATCCTCTCTGACACTGGCAATAAAACATCCCTAAATAAGTTAGCCATGGAAGCGAGGTATTCTTTTTTAGGTCACGCAAAGAGAGAGTGAAGAATTAAGTAGCTTACAAATATCCATAATCAATACTGAAACTAAAATAAACCTTATCTTAAATGTATAACACCCTAACTGGTGTAGTGATTGCAAACCAAAAGACGATATTAGTTCGACTATTTCACGCTAGAGTGGCTGCCTTGTGTCAAATTAATTTACCGAACAACAATGTAAAACTTTTTTTTTTTGTCGAGTTGTTTGTTATGGCGTCAAAAATTTAGTTTACATTTTTTTCAATATAATTACAAATAAATAAGTTTTTTTCTAATTAATTATATTTCATAAACTACAAAGAAGCTGTTAATTTATAACAAACATTTGCTTTATATATTGGCAGTATTTAATACAGGCCGATGCAATAATTATTGCTTACATGCCGTTTATTTTCATATATCCGAAGTTTACAGTCTGTGCTTTAAAATATTTTATTATTTAATGTTCTGAGGCTTTAAAAGGTAAGGAATAAACCTAATTTTAATAACTGAAAATGAATTATTAAAATTTATTACATTTAATTTATAAATAACTACAGATATAATATGATTTAAAATTGTATAGTAAAATTTAAAAAATAATTTTAACAAAGCTCATATTAGTTTAGTTACTTGTGTAGTTGTGTAGTGCGTCTTGAGACAGAATGACCAATTAATGACATTTACAATTATTCAGATGTATCTCGTTATGGCAGAGAACTCGAATATACAAAGCAGTGCCTCTTTCATCGAGAATGATAGTAGTTCAAAACAGAAGTTCTCATTAAGTTTTCTTGAATGAAAAGTCAAATATCATTAGCTGGTTTCATCGAGAATGATAGTAGTTCAAAACAGAAGTTCTCATTAAGTTTTCTTGAATGAAAAGTCAGATATCATTAGCTGGTTTATACAGAAAAAAATGTAGCGGCCGTTGCTTCTAATTAAACGTAGGAACTTAGACTTCGAGTTACAGAAAAAACTTCATAAGACTGAAAACATAGAAATTTGATGTAGCCTCTTTTTATAGCAAAAAGAAATTATTTCATTTAAAGGGAGTGGGAATAGATCTCTTATGTTACAGCAAAATAAAGGAAGGCATTTTTATTTCGTTCACAGTTAAAGGTAATCGATTATAAATAGAAGCACTGATGAACTCTGAGTGAAGGTGAGAAAGATCGACGAAGTGATGTCAAAATAGATACAAACATCATTAGGCGATAAGAAAGTTTCACTTTTTATTTTATTTATTTTTATTTTATTTATTGATTGATTATTATTGTTTATTTTATTCTATTTATTTTTTAAATCAGGTACACATAAAATCCTTAGCAAAAAGAGAGCGTTGAGCATTCCTCAGAGTATACAACACAACATAATATACGTTAATAACTGGCAAGAAATTTTAATCAGTGTTGGAAATTCCAAAATATTTTAAATTAGTTCCATCTCATCCTTTCCTTTAACTTGGGCTCAATGGCAAGTAACTAGTATCATATTAATGTTACGATAGGAGTGTCCACATATTTTACCGTCTGTCGATTGCGTTTATTCTCTGGCTAGTTTGCCTGTTTTATGGGACAAGAAATACGAGTTTGGGGAATAAAAATATCTTCCACATCTATTTAACACCAAATAACTCACCTTTAATTTAGAAGTCTTGAAAAAGGTTCCTGGCATCCTTACGTCTTAGAGAATGATAGTTCAGAACGGAAGTTCTCATTAAGGTTTTTTGAATGAAAAGTCAGATATCATTAGTTGGTGATACAAGGAAAAAAAAAGTTTCGAATCTTGGTTTTCCCACTAATTTGCAGCTTTACTACTTATTCGGCTTAATTTAATGTATTTTAATTTATTTTTTTCAGTGTTTTTTTTAACTCCCACCCACGAAAGGTTGTGAAACTTTAACATTAAATACCGTGGATGAGCTAACAGATTTTTTAAATGTTAAAAATATTATTTATATATTTTTGTATAAATTAAAATGTATTTATATTTATTTTTTTCACAGCCTGGAAACTCTGCTCCAGAGCCCAACATGTTACTTTGTCAAGTCAAGTCATTTCAGGCTTCCATTAAGCAGAGTGGTAGTCTCACACTAAGCGATGAAATTCATATGTAGTTTTTTAAAATATATAGTAGGGAAAAGGCTTTATTTTCGTCTAGCTGTTACTTATGGTATACACGCACTGTGCAGTTCAAATTTTTGTGCAACAACACAAATAAATTCAGTTTCAGAAAATATAGCAATCTGCATATATCCTTCTTTTTGTGATGTTGATATTTCATCCATTCCCGATGTTTTATTCCCAATACAATCCTTATATTTCACAGACCTTTAAATTACTTCAATAACAACAACAACAAAAAAAAAAAAAAAACTGGCATTTCTTTTCTATAGAAATTCCAATGATTGCAATAATTTTTATTAAAAATCTCCTATCCAGAATTTCTTCGAGTCTCATACAACTGTACATTATGGAACAGTTCAAGTCCAAATTGATGTTAGGATAGATTTGCATTTATTTGCTATGCACATGGTCAGAAATATATATTATTTTTGTTCTACGCTTAGCCACACTTCAGATGAATCCTCTTTTAAAAATACGATTCATAAGTAATCTGTGTATTTTATACATTTTATAAAATACTAGGGGGGATACGCCCCCCCGGCGCCTACGGCGCCCAACCCCCCGAGTTCCGGACTGGTAGGCCGGTTCTCCTTGAATTCTCATGACTCGAATTTTGAAGACTCGACACTCAGGGAAGCCCCTGAGTTTCAAAACGTTTCAAAAAACGTGACATAAAAAGGCTTATCATTATATATATATATATATATAGAGAGAGAGAGATGGTAGATATAGCAATATGATTTTATAAAATACGAGAATGCACTGCATATTTTGTATACGATATTTATATTTCGATAATATACGTATTAGAAATGGACAATAATTACAAAGCATCTGATGTGTAGCAATGTAACAGCAGGATACCTGTTAATTATTTATTTGAACACTCGTTTTATTATTTTTTTGCAGAAAAATTACGTCGTAAGATACTTTAAATGCTTAAAAATGTCACTTTGATAGGAAGAGGAAGAATCTTATCTTACAATACAAATAATATCATGCATATTTGAATTATGTATATTTAATGCCACTCTTATTAGGTCGTTTTTCAAAATACAAAATCCCTTATGAGGCTCGTTTTTTTTTTTTTTTTACTCCATACGCAAATTATTCTTGGCCGGATGGATTTTATTAAAATTTCGAATAATATATCCCCTAAATGTTATTAAATTATATCCAGATGGAGCGTGGTTTTGCGATATATATATATAAGCTAACAAGCAAGAAATAACCGCAGTCATAAAAAGTAGAGTTTGCAATAGTCTTCTAGTGTAATCTTGTACGGTGACTTTCATCATCACAAGAAATTGAACTCAGGTCTTTTTTTTTTTTTTTTTTGCTTCTGCCGGAGACGTAATTTTGCTTTTCTAGTACACTACAATGGTATATTTAAAACTGAGATGACTTCACAACTTTCAGTAGAAAATGAAAATTACATGCAGCCATAACAGAATTATTACTTTTATTTTGAATTATTTTAACAAATTTACCAATAAAATTATCCGACTGAAATCAGAGTTGAGTTGAGTTGATTGGATGTTGAATCACTTTTAGTGCAGCTCCTAAATTCCAGATTTCATTAGTAAAAAACTATTACTGCTTATCATTTTGAAATGTTTTACTGAACTAGAAGGACATTAGACTTAAGATCACGACACCATCAAGATTTATTAACAAAAATTGATGCGTTCAACTATAATTGAGAGTAAGAGCGCTGAAAGGCCATCCACATCTATATCAGAACAAATATTAAGAACATTGAGATCGTGTAAGATGCATTTGAAAGTCCATTGAAAAAGAGTCCATTGGAGACTGAAACGCATTTGAAAGTCCATCGGAGAAAGAAATGGATTTGAAAGTCCATTTCTAGAAAGTCCCTTGGGGAATATATGTGGGAAACGGGACGTTGTATTTCTTTTTGTATACAAATCTAGCAAAAGAAAACTGAAGTACGATATTGAAAATTGCATTATAGGCAAAAGAAATGTAAATATAGAGAATTGTTATCGACGGAGCTTTCTGAAATCATGTTTAAGTGAATGAAGAACCAGAGAGAGATCCTTCATCAATATAAATGCATTTTAATGGCATGCATGACATGGTAAACAAACAAACACTGAAACACGTAGACACAAAAGGTTTAATAACACTTGATTACATCAAATATTTCGATCCGAACATAACGGATCGTCGTTAGTGAACTGGTAATTGGATTCAATATGGTAGATCAGGGGTCGCCAAACTTCTTTGACCGTCGACCCCTTCAAGAGTTTCTTGACTTTTTATCGACCCCCTCTATTTTACTATTACGTAATTATAATAAGACAAGCAAAAAAGACGCTTATGTGAGTTTTTAGATTGTTTATTTTATAGTTACAGTGTTTCTTGTATGTATAATATAGTATATACTGTATTATTATATTGGCTTAACGTCAAAGGGATACGTTTTTGTTTATGACGTCCTTCTTAACATTGCATATTTGATAGGAGGGATAAATAATATATAAAATATAAAATTTAATTTAGATAACAAAATAACAATAATACAATCATCCTATAGGTATATATAGGATGTACAAAACTACCAGCTCTGCTCAACTCTTCAACATATTGAAATTTAGTTCGTGAATGAATAACGATTGGATTATAATATGTATGTAGATGAATTTTAGAACATTAACGCTCACTTGTATGTCGATGCGCAAAAATGAGACTGGGATCGAATACGTGTAAGTATAAGTAAATAAGCAACCACGCACGTGTTGGAATCTCGCTCCCGCCGCGCCGCCGGGCGGGAACCACCGACATCCGTTTATTGGTAAATACGTCATTTTGGCCTACATGATTGGCCTCAGTAACTATTTTCATGACCTTACTCCATCTTACAGGTCCTATTCATGTCACTGCTTCCACGATTCACTCTTAATTGCGTAGTCAATCAGGATGGAGGTAATCCAAGTTAACCGAATTAAATATTACCCGTACAATGATGTCTTATATTTTTCTATCGAACCCCAATCGACTTCTGAGCCCGAATAACAATGCTATATCGCCCCCTAACAATGTTATATCGACCACTGGGGTAGACTATCAACAAAGAATTTCAAAAGATATGAGCTGCAAGTTAGCATAATATATACAGTAAATTGCAAAATATGGTAAAAAATTACTGCTTACAACTAATATAGAAAAGACTCTTCCACATTTTAGGTAAAGAAGGCCATTCATTCTAGTTTATGTTAAGACAATGTGGTAGCGCTTCAGCGTCCACTTTGAACCAACTCTGAAATTTAAAAAGGCAATTGTATTAGAAGAGTCTCAAACCAGAAGATTCTGTGATCCGTATTAACTCAATGCTGACTTTTTTTTTTAATACATGATTCCGATCTATAAGAATTCTTTCTGTAAGCCTCCATAAACAACTTCTAATGCATTTTATAGATGATATAAAAGAATAATGTTGGTGTAGTCTTTTTTTTTTCTCTCTCTCTCTCTCTTTTTAAGAGAGACGGCAATCACAAGGAACTTGGTAAATACCTGGGAGGAACAGAGGAGACCGTTTATCCTTGGTGGAAAATAAACAAAGATGATAGTTTTTTGACAGAAAAAAAAAAAAAATGTGGACATTAGAAATTTCTTCACGATCTTCGAAATTTTTTCAGGCATTCCAGCAACATAAGGAAGTGAAACTTTGTCTATGTTTAGGGTTCTTAAGAATAGGCTTGTAAGGACGGTGAAGGATGAATGTTCTTAATCTTACGCGGGAAGAAGCCATTCTGCTGCATAATACATTGCATGTCAAGTCCTAGTGTAAGATCATAAAGCTTGGAGGAAAAACATATGACTACAGAATCTTCTAATCGAAGATCTTTCTACTACAAAGTTGCCATTTTTAATTTGAACATTTCTTCAAAGTGCTGAAACTCTATTGCATTGCCCTAACTTAAACCATAATATGTTGTTCTTTACTTTAAATTGGAAAAGCGTTATCCCTAGATGCGATCAGTAGATTTTTTTCACATCATGCCTTGCAATTTGCTGTACTTTATTATTACTATGGCGTGCGTCTCGTACCTTTTGAAATCTATTCTTGATATTCTTATGGCTGAATTGTCTGATCACTGACAATGATCTGTAATTTTCAGATTGAAATATTTGATTTATTAAAACTTCTTGTGTATACGTATTACAATGTCTATAATCATATATATGTAATCTCTGCATATTAAAATTTTATAGAAATTGAGCTACGCTATATATGAGTTAAATATTGAAGGAAGTTATTAACACTGAATGCTATACAAGAAAGTAACTAGTAAGCAGCTGGGGTGGGAGGTAATAATGATCTATGCCTTAATGAGGCTTTGAAGAATCATACATTAAATTCATAAGAATGTGTAAAAAAAACAATCTAAGTAAAAATAAGGGGTTGCGTAAGAGGAAGAGCCATTGAGCGAGAAGATTGGAAGAATGGGTGATTCACATAATTTCTCTCTTCTGCACAAGGTTGAGAGGGTGTTTTTATTTTATTTAAGTAATCTTCAGATAGGAACAATATTCTACAAATGCACGAATTCGAAATTTTTGCAGTTCTTGTAATTCTTCGAAGTTAAAGAAAAACAGATTTCTTTTTGATTCTGTAGCTGCTGTAAATTCTTACGATACGATATGTTTATGGCAAAAACTTGGAGATTAAAGTTATTCTTAGAAGACAAAAAGGTTTCCTGGTCTAAAAAATCTATATGTGCATTGACAGTCAGATATTAGCATCTATCTATACTCAACACGCATGTTCTCTGATTGTTGATATTAGAGTAAGAAATCCGCTAAACCTTAACACTACTCTTTCCTTCCATGTCAATACGTGCAGGTTGCGCTAAATGAACATGATATTCACTGTATATATATAACTAGTTGGGAGAAAAAAATCTGAAAACCAAGCAGTAGAAATCACCAAATTCCTGAAATTTCTTTAAACAGGTTGTTCGGGCACTCTAAATACAAACTAAATAATAACATAATATTTCACAATCTAGGTACGGCTGACTCTCAATTATCTAGGGTAATGGAGAGAAAGGAGGTCACGAATAACCCAAAATATACAAAGAAAACACTATGTGTGTGTTGAAGAAAAAAACGAAAAAAAAAAAGTTAAACAAATTTTTACATAATACGTAGTAAAAAGTTGCATAAAAGAAAGAGAACAAACTATTAAAACACTAATTCAGATATTCACTTACAAGTATATTTTTCTTTGATATATTCTTTTTTTTTTTTAATCTCCATTCCAGATCTCAAGGTAACTGTTTACCGGTGGCCTATTGTGTGCAAAGAAACGGATTTAAGTGTTCTGTTTTTGTACTATGCTAGTTAAACCATTCAATTTCAGAATTAACAATGTTATAATTAGTATTTATATTGCAATTGATACTGAGAAAAATAACTTTTATTTTCTAATTTGAGTAATCTTCTCAGTGGTTTTAGTAATAATAATAATAATAATTACAAAAATGTCTACAGAGTGGATCAGCTAACAAAAAGAAGCAAGTGCGTGATAAGATAAATGAGAACATGATCGGGAGTGAAAAAAAAAAATTGAGGAGCGAGTGTTATATGGTGATTCAATAGTAAAAGATGTAATAGATGAGAGTTTGATAAAATCGTGCTTTCCGAGAGCGGAAATTAATAATTTAAGTGAGGCTATTAGAGCACAGAAGCATAAGGCGAAAGAAATGATAGTAGTGGCAGGAAGAATGATTTAAAAGGTGAAAAATTTGCTATGAGAGAGGACTTGAAAGAATTACTAGCGGTAGCAAAAGAAAAGAATGAGAGAGTTAAAATAGTTAGTCTGTTGCCGCGGTATGACAGAGTAGAGTTGAGAAGGAGGGCCATAATTGCGAATGACCCTATGCGTAGGTTGTGCAGGAGTAGTGTGGAGTTTGTGGATGTGTGAAGTGAGTTTGACGGGCGAAAGGACTTATACAAGAAGGATGGTTTGCATCTGAATGGATTTGGTGTTCGGAAACTGGAAAAATTGTTGCTGAATGAAGAAAGTGGATGTGCAGAATCAGGGAAACTACAGCTTTTAGGGAGGGTGGGAATGCCTGAATTAGGACGAAGGATAACAAACCAAAATGGGATAGTTAGTATAAGGCCTTAAAATAGGGGTGGGCTAGGGGAGTTCTACACTTTATGGACACTAATGCCAGGAGTATTCGGAATAAGAAGGGGGAATTTTTGGCCTTGGTTAGTTCTTCCTGGCCACAGGTTATTGACATTAGTGAGACATGGCTAACAGAAGATGATATAGTTAGTGGGATAGAATGTGAGGGGTATAGTGTATTCAGGAAAGACAGAGAGAAAAGAATGAGGGGGGAGTGTTATTGATGATACCTGATCAACTGCAGCCAAAGAGAATAGAAGTTCAATTTCAGGATAGTGAAAATAGCACATTTGAGGCTATCTATTGAGGTCAGCAGAACATTTATAGTTGGGTGCTGCTATAGACCACGCGATTGAATAGATGATGAAGACAATATGTATAGGCAAATAGACTCAATGAGCGGAGGACAGGTAATTATTATGGGGGATTTCAACTATGGTAACATTGATTGGAGGGAGGAGAGGACAAATGGGAAGAAGAAAATGAATTTTATGCATTTAGTAAGGGATAACTACTTGAGACAGTATGCAATGGAATATACTAGGGGTTCGAGAGTGCTTGACCTAGTAATTGTATCTGAGAAATTGACTATTATGAATATGACCATGTTGCCACCAATTGGTGAGAGTGATCATAAGGTCTTGACCTGAGAAGTGGTTAAATGTGTGGATTTTTCAATTAAGACAGGGTATATGTAGAATTACCGGGCTGGTGAGTATGGAGATTGCTTGGATCAGTGCCATGGGATGTTAAATTGCAAGGGCTGGATGCTGATAGTGCATGGGGAAGTGTTAAGGAGCGTTTGAGGGAGGTAATAGCTGACTGCATACCTAGAGTCCGGAGAGTAAATCAAGTGGGAGTTAAATGGATGAATAACACAATTAAGCTTGAGCTGCAAAAACAGAAACAATTGTGGATGAAATTTAAGGAGAAAGGTAACTTGCAGGCATACGAACAGTACAAAGCACAGGTCAGAAGCGTAACTAGTGTGGTAAGAAAAACTAAAACAGATTATGAAAGTAAATTAGCAATGCAAGCTAAAGTGAATCCCAAACAGTTCTTTCGATATACTGCAAGAAAAAGAAAAAATGTGTACGGCAAAATGATTCTAAGGAATGCCGATGGCAGGGAGGTAACTGAATCAGATGAAATAGTAGAATTACTAAGCGAACACTTTGCAAGAGTATATCATCCAGGCTGTGATATTGCAGGAATAAGAGAACGAATGGCTGATGAAGGAATTGAAGTGAATGAAATGGAAGTGATTAGTATATTACAGAACCTTAATGTAAATACATCTGTGGGATTGGATGATATACCAGCTCGAGTCTTACGTGAAGCGGCAAAGTAATTGTCAGTTCCCTTGACCATATTGTTTAATTTAAGTCTCAGCTCTGGGGTAGTGCCGAAGGGGTGGAAAGAGGAGGAAATAATTCCATTGCATAAAGGAGGTTCCAAGACTGCTGTTGCAAATTACGACCGATCAGCATATCAGGAATTGGTGTCATGGTTTTGGAGATATTAGTCAAGAGCAAAATACAGGAATGGATAGATGAAAATGGAATACTGTATGGAGGACAGCATGGTTTTGTGAAGAGTATATCATACCTCAGTAACTTGCTCACGTTTTATAATGCAGTGACGGCTGAACTGGATAAGGGCAATGGATTTACAGTGATACTGCTGGACTTTGCTAAGGTCTTTGGCAGGATACCACATGGAATTCTAATCAGTTAACTGCAGCACATGGATATAGGGTTGGTGAGATACATAGGAGGGTGGTTGATGGAGAGATAACAGAGAGTAGTTTATTTAGGAGTGGAGTCCAAAAGAATTCCTGTTACTAGTGGTGTGCCGCAGGGTTCTGTTCTTGGACCAGTGCTATTTAATTTGTTCATTAATGATATGGGAAAGGATCTGAAAGGAACTGTTCATTGATTTGCTGATGATGCAAAGTTGGGTAGAGCAATAGTGAATGTACATGATGGCAAAATTTTGCAGGATGATTTGGATAAATTGGCAGTCTGGGCTAATGAGAATGGATGTCAGTTTAATGTAGCAAAGTATAAAGTTATGCATTTTGGGATGAAAAAATTAGCAGCGGTATATATATCACATTGGTGGAACTGTACTCCAGGAGGTTGACGAAGCCAGAGATTTGGGTATGTTGGTGGATAGGGAGTTAAGTTTAGGGGGAGAGCATATAGCAAAATCAGCTCATCAGATCACTTGGTTACTGAAGAATACTTTGACGAGCAGAGATAAGCAAGTTATTGTTCCTCTTTATCGAGCGTTGATAAGACCCATCTTGACTGCTGTGCCCAGATCTGGGCCCCTGGGTTTCTTCTTGATGGGGAGGAGGCAGAGAGGATCCAGAGACGAGTGACCAAGATGATAGCTGGTCTATGGAATGAACCTTACGAGAACAGGTTGAAGATCTGTGGGTTACAGAAATTGGTTGATAGGAAGAAAAGGGGTGATATGATTGAGGCATGCAAATTACTGAAGGGCTTTTACAAGATTAATTCAGAAAAAATTTTCATAACAGGTCTGGTGGTGGGAGAACTAAGGGCCATCCATGGAAACTGAGCGAGAATGTAGCTAGCAAGGGTGTTAGAACTAGGTTTCTTACTTGGAGAGTGGTGAACGAGTGGAATAAGCTGCCAGAGTTTGTTGTAAATGCCATGACTGTAAATGAATTCAAAGCAAAGTATGATAGATTCTGTGCGAATGCCGAATAGTTGTTCTTGATATGATGTTTAGGGCCTCCCTCGATGAGTCAAAGGACTCCTTGGAGTTGCCCGTAATAATAATAATAAGCTTAGTTTTATTGATAGTATAATTTGTATACGTACCACCAATTCCATCAAGAGAATACATTTTTTTTCTTATTATTTCAGTATCTTTTTTGCAGCCGGGATAATTTAATCATTGTCTTATAATGTATATGAACCTCGAGTGTAATAAATATATAATGGAGATTTGTAAATATAATGTTAATTATAATTATGTAATGATTCATGCATTAGGCTTAAATGCGTTGCACAATGTGGCATTAACATCTACATTATATTAAAGCTTCTTTATGCGACTACACAGAACATTTGGTGATGGATATAAATGAAACTACACTGCACTGCATTTTCTTTACACTCTGGAGTCTATGGTGTCAGATAAGTTCTTGGATAACACATTGCAAAATCTTAGTGTTCATTGGATTTCAGAGTTAAAGGCGAAATATGAGACCGATGTTGAATCGAGAAACATTCGACTGAGAAGTTTTGCAGAAAGAACCTAACAATTATGGCACGAATTATCAAGGATCGCCCTGAAAACCTTTGTAGGATCCCATTTATTGACTGTCATTATTCGATGGAAGAATGTAATTTGGGAAACATCCCTCCGACAATACTCAACAGGAAGGCATTGTTCCAATAAGACTGATGAAGTGTGTTAGTACG
Organism: Typopeltis vanoorti; assembly: GCF_054136105.1. Taxonomy (NCBI): domain Eukaryota; kingdom Metazoa; phylum Arthropoda; class Arachnida; order Uropygi; family Thelyphonidae; genus Typopeltis; species Typopeltis vanoorti. The sequence goes on along the minus strand of NC_143572.1, from coordinate 33,090,787 downwards.
GGCATGCTTTTTTCTAATATAATAGGTTATCGTATTAGAACGATGGGGGTTTTATCAATGACCAAAATACTTCTGTTCTAAGTAACTCACCATTACTTGCATTACTGAGTTATTTAAGACAGAAATTGAGGATAGCAATAGACCAGAATTATCAGCTGTGTGAGAAACTAGTTTGAAGACAATCCTCTAATACAAAAGAGGGTTAGTAGGATCTGATTTTAAAGTGATTGAACATTTTTTGAAATGAGGGAGAGCAGTGGTATAACCATACCGCAAAAGGGAGGAGTTCAACAAAAGTATTGAAGTATTTAAGGTCTTAAAGAACCCATGAATACTTGTTGTGGTGCCCTAAAATTGTGATTACGTCACTGAGATGGAGAGGCACGAGTGAGGAATCTCCTCTAGAGAGTCGTCTTCACCGGCTGAATTAAAAATGTTTGACTGAATTAAAGAGAGAAAGACTACTGCGTTTATATATATATATACACAGTGGTGAGCTATAAGGCGCTCGCGGGGGCTCGCGCGAGCCCTTTGTTAATTTTTTCTCAAATTTGCGAGCCCCTTGTTCTTCTTGTTTACTTATTTATTTTTTCAAAAAAAAAAAATTTTTTTGAAACATATTAAGCGACAAACTCATACGGTAACCTAACAAAAATTAGTCTATTCGGCCGTGTATAGATTATTTGGAACTATTGTTTCAACGCCTCATAACGAATGCGACCAAGTTTGAAAATAAAATAAGCGCATGCGCTATCTTTACTCTTCTCCTTTCTGGTAGCCAATCGTATGGTAAAACCAGTAGCCAATCAAATGTTTTATAAAAGATTTCATTCTTATTATATTTTGATAGTTAAAAAATGTTTTTCTTATGTAAGATAAATTAACACAGATGATTGTGTGCAAATATTTCATGTTTAGATCATGAAATATTTCTTTAAAAATGATAGCCTTTAGCGGTTGATTGTCATCTCATACTTTTTTATTGGAATTTGTACACAAGCTGTATTAATAAAAGTTTTTATGTGAAATACGGCTTATTTTTTTCTTTTTTTTTTTTCTTTTTTTTTTGCTCGACGATGCGAGCCTTTTGTTAAAATTTCCATAGCTCACCACTGTATATATATTTATATTTTAAAACATAGATTTAATGACAAAAAACCGAGATAACTTATAAAGATTTTAATGAGAACAATATAACTAGTTTCGGCTTATAACAGCCTTCCTCAGGTATTCATAAAGGAAAAGAATAGTAATAAACATTGAAGTATCTAAAAAAACTGGAGATTATTGCCACACAAAATTGCCACACATAATTGATACATAAAAAACGTATTTTTTCAAGTTGTTCTAACAGGCGTGCCATTGTTTATTGCAAGTGTGCGTGCAAGCTCACGTGAATGCCAATATTGAATAACTGCAGCATGGCTATCTGGGATGTTATAACTCAAGTTGTTGTTTAAGTGGACAGGGTTTAGCAGGATTTCCCTTGATTCTGCAATTTTTCTCTCAACCTCATCATCACAGCGAAAAACATTTTCTGATCTATCCCAGCAAACGGAGTGGCTTTGTTGGTCATCATTAGGATTATTTGAAAAAAGAACATGACTGGATAACGCAGTTGCACGAGATCTTTTGTAAAAGATGTCTCTCTTATGCTCTTCTATACGATGTTCAATAGATGTGTTAGTTTGTCCAAAATAAGGGATATTGCAATTGCACCATAATTTATATACACCTGGATATTAGGTTGTGATGAATAGGCTTTGGATGGCTGATTAGAGAACGGATTTTAGGAAGTGTGGTGAAGAACGTCCTGATATTGTATTTTTTAAGGACTTTAGCTAATTTTTCAGAAACTGTGCTAATGTATGGAATGGAGATGCTACTTTTAAAATTAATAGTTTCTGTTGTGCACTGCCTAGGAGGATCCAGAAGAAATTTCTTAATCGTTTTTTCAGAGTATCCATTTTGTTTAAAAATAAGAGTGAGGTGATTTATTTCTTTTTAGTTCATCTGGTTCATTCAAGAGAGATCTAAACATCCAACATCCTAATATAAAATTTACTGCTGATCTAGAAAATAATAACTCCTTACCTTTCCTGGATGTCATGCTTACACGATGCTCTGAAAGATTAAAAATCTCTATATACAGAAAACCTACTCATACTAATAGATATCTGCATAATCTTTCTCATCATTTTCCACCACAAAAACTGAACTATATCTACCTTAGGACACAGAGCATGCTCTCTCTTGAATGAACCAGATGAACTACAAAAAGAAATAAATCACCTCACTCTTATCTTTATACAAAATGGATACTCTGAAAAAACTATTAAGAAATTTCTTCTGGATTCTCCTAGACAGTGCACAACAGAAACTATTAATTTTTGTTTCTTTTTGTGCGGTTCCAATCAACTTGGTGTGGCCGTTCTTCGAGGTTAGAGTTTGCAAAGAAGAGAACATGACTGGAAAGGGCGCTCGCTCGAGTTCTACTGTAGGAGATGTCACGTCTATGTTCCTCAAGACGAAGTAAAATAGATTTATCTGTCTGGCCAAAATAAGGTCGACCACAGTCGCACATAACTTTATAAACACCAGGAAAATGCAGTTGGTTGTGTTTTGGTTTTGATCGACTCAGAAAAGAACGAAGTTTTGACAGAGTAGTATAGTCGGTCTTTATGTTGAATTTCTTCATAATCTTAGATAGTTTTGGGGTAAGAGAGCTGCTAAATGGTAACTGTATATGAGTGATAGGGCTGGATTCATCTATATATTATGCGAATTCATTTTTACTCGGTTGGAATATTATGAAAAAGTTTTAATGACTGTTACCGAGAGATAAAAAGATGACAAATATATTTAAATATATATGTTTTATATATATATATATATATATATATATGTGTGTGTGTGTGTGTGTGTAGAAAGTATTTTACCTTGGGTATAATAAATGTTAAGAATACCAAGCAATTTTTAAACCTGGTTTAAAAATTACTTGGTATTCTTGGTTTTACTCCATTTCCCAAGTAAGCAAACAGACAAATAAGTCAAGTTTGCGCCTGCAAGTGATGCAAGTCTAGCTGATCCTACAGGTAGTGCAAGACCAAGGCAACTCGTGGTAAAGGTGGCATGAGCTCTGATCACTAATCTTTATATTTACCCTTAATGCCAAAACACATCTCCAAGAAGGAGATGCATGATGTTTTGTATTAAAGGCAAGAGGCCACTACCCAATAGTAGTAGTCATATTTATATATATATATAAATATGACTACTACTATTAGAACTTTAACACGGACTATAGCTCAAGATCATAATAACTGTAATTCACAGTCGAATATTATGACTTTATAATTGTATAATTTTAGAGTGTCTCAATGTTATTTTCAGTGTCTTTTAATATCTTTCTGTGTTCTTAACGCCTGATGAAGTCAATCTCGACGAAACATGTTGCGTTTTCAAATAAATCTAATTTTGTTATAATTGTCGGGTTTTAAGTCAGTTAATATTAAAAATGAATATATAAATATATATATATATATATATATATATTTTGTACACAAAGTACTAAAATCGGAATACAAAAAAAAAAAAACTAACAGCCGAAAATAAAAGGAGTTAGAAGATTTATTTTATTTTATTTATGTTACGTATAATAATAATAATAGCTAACTCATTTGCATGCTATTGTTATATTTTGTTCGATTTCCATTATTCTTCTTTACATCCACTTCATACGTCTTTTAAATAGACGTACAATCTTCTGCATGGCTACTTCTTTTCTCCCCCACCCTCTGTTTCTCTCTCTCTCTCTCTCTCTCTTTCTCTCTCTCTCTCTCAGGAACTCTAATGGTCTAGAAATTATTCAGCAAATTCGCTATAGATTAACTTGATTTTAATGCTTTCAAAACACATTTCATGAATAGAGACTGACATCAAAGAATCATATGGTGAAAGAGTTAACGCCGCTATGGCTAACATAAAGGTACACAATCACAGTAGATAAATAATAACCAATTCCAGTCATTACGTTTTTTATACGATATCAACTTAAAGTAAAGAGGACACGACTACTTTCAGAAGCGGAACACATTCCAACCACCGAAACAGATTATCAGCTGATAAAATGAAACTGTTTGATTATCACGCTGATTAAGTGTTTTCTCCAGTCACTGCATTGGCATTCATACTGCTTTGATGACAAAACATGCTGCCAGCCAAGCAATACTGTGCACATTGAAAAAATAAATAAACTAATAACTTCGAAAATTAGAAGCCAAAAAAAAAAATAACTATATAAATTAATTTTTTTTTAAAAATTAAGAACATGTTAAAAAAAATGCCTGGCATTCTTATTAGAACAGCGCATGTGCAAATTAAAATTAAGACAACAGAATAAGGAAAATAAAAGCATGATTGATAAAAATAGGAGGATTAAGTAGGGGAAATAAGAGTTGTGTATAGTGGAGTTGAGTGCTCTCCCACGATGAGTCTTTGGACTTCTTGGTAGTGTCATGCAGTAACAATGCTAATAAAAAAAAAAAATATATATATATATATATATATATTGATCAAGTTAAGAATATTTTAATCGTAAATACTTCGACTTGAAACTACTTGTCTTTTTAAAAAAAGCAAAAAAGAGAATATTGATCTCCGTCATCGTATAATTTTTTAGGATTAGGTTACTTTGGAGAGGCAAGATCTGAAAAATATCCTTTTTATACGGGAGTATTATGCATATTAAACTAGACTTCGTAGTGGATCTCCAGTACAAGAAAAAAGTTGAAAGAACGCTGCAGATAAATCATGAATTCGAATATGGAGAGATCTGGAAGCAATATAATATAAGATCGATAAAATAATGGATAAAGATGTGATAAAAAGAGATTCAACATATCAGATGAACGACTGACAACATACTTGTAAAGTGAAAGGGGATTGGAAATACATAAATAAAAATATAATAATAATAATAATGTATGAAGACCGAAGAAGAGTGGAGAAGGCACGATCAAAGAAAACGAACAAGCGCATCAATACATGCAAAGGTTCTTTTCAGTAAAAAATCAGTAATAATGGTACCAAAGTAACTTTGAACCATTCTAAATCACACTTCTTAACCTCGCAAGAACACGCAGCTGCAAATACCGTTGCGGTTACTACACCACAGTTGAGAACAATAACTAGTAAACACGGCTTTTGCCGATCTTCTATTATACGACTTAGAGTTAATCATTGTTATTAATATAAACATAATTAATTAGAAAAAATATTATAAAATCGGACATTAAATAAGGGAATACGGAGAGCTCATATACTTTTGTTGATCTCGTATATTAAGAGAATTTCTTCATTATGATCATAAGTTTAGTAGTTATATATATATATATATATATGCATGAAAACTGGTATGAAAAACAGTTTTATTAATTATCTGCTACTGTGAAAGAAAAACATCTTCATACTTCGTAATCAAAGAGGAATGCTTGTTTGATTCAAACTATACTGAGCAACAAGAAATATTTGACCATATAAAAGTTTCGCGTCTAATGAATCAAAAATAATCAACCTCTTCTGATGCGGCATATGTTGTAAACTAATCAGCTGGACATAAATGCAAAATTTATATGTATACAAGTTCTGAAGAGCTCTATCTTCTCTCTCTCTCTCTCTCTCTCTTTCAGATTCATCGGGGGAGGGCCACTGTTATACACACAGTTTATCATATCCCGCCTTAAATATGTTCACTGTTTCTGCGCTCACCACACTCTCAGGCAAGGCATTCCAATCACTCACCACTCTCCATGCAAAAACCTGCTCCTCAACCCCTTGCTCACACTCTCCTTATAGAGCTTCCGGGGATGACCTCTTGGGCCAAATCTGTACTTAGTAACCCATATGTGGCCTGATCAAGACTTATACAAGGGAACCATAACATCCTTACTTTCACAAATCGATGTCCTCCGCATCATTCCAATTCCCATTTCAAAACCTTACACTGCGCAATATTGAATTGATATCCCCACTCATTTACCCATTCAGCCAGTGTATTCAAGTCCTCTTGCAAAGCCACAGCATCCGCTCTACTCTTGATAGCTTTCCCTCGTTTTGCATCATCTGCGAACAACTGCATATCACCATTCAGACATTTCCAAATATCATTTACATACAAATTAAATAGCAATGGACCGAAAATAGACCCTTAGGATACACACCACTAATAACTTTGATCTTCTGGGATATCGCTCCAAGACAACTCGCTGATATATGTCAGATAGCCAATCTCCAATCCAGCAAGCTAATCTACTGTTCAAATACCGGCCACTAAATTAGAAAACTTCACTTACGCAAAGTATATGCAAAATATATGGTCACGTGCATCGCCGCATGCTCTATGCAACTATTCAAGAATGCTGCTGGTCAGTAATCATTAATAGTGTTGATCACAATGGGGAAAACAAAGGATCTTTCGGAGTTCGATAAAGGACTTATTGTGGGTGCCCATCTGGATTCTATGAAAATTCATCGAAAAACAGTTAATCGAAAGACACTTCATCGAACGAACAATTCAGCGAACGACAATTCGTCGAAAATCCAATTCATCTAGAAAACAATTCACCAAAAATTATAACTAAAATTTTATTAAACTGATCCAACCAAAGCGGAATTGCTAATATCATTTCGAAAATGTTATGATAAAAGTGATCCATTTAGAACAAAAACTGAACCGTGCAGACAGCTTCTTGTACCAACAACTTCTACTAATTCCGCTAAGTCAGAGAGTTATTGACTGATTGAGAAATATCGTGTCCAAATACATAATTTGGACACATTATTCCTTTGTTGCCTCGAATATAGCTGAACTGAAAACTGGAATGATTTACAAGAAAATGTCGAACCGACATTTTCTTGTAAAATTATCAAATAGCGAATCTGAATAAAATTCATCCCATAATAATTGCTGTGTTGAAGTCGCATATTACTACTAGTAACAATAATAATAACGGAGCCTGCATAGGCTGAGCTTTTCTTCCCGGAAACAGGAAAATCAGTCCCATTATGAACAGACATGAAACAGTTATCGGACAAGAAAGACAATAAGAAGCCATATTATTCTGTAATTATTCCCTATTAAGTAGTATTGCTATCCCACTCTCTGCACGGTTCAGTTTTAAATGGATCACTTTTATCATAACATTTTCGAAAAGTTAAAATTTTCGGTGAATTGTTTATTCTACGAATTGCATTTTCGACGAATTGTGGTTCGATGAATTGTTCATTCGATGAATTGTCTTTCAATTAACTGTTTTTCGATTAACTCTCCGGATGCCGTCCATCCGGTGGACCCACGATTTTGAAAACAGCACTGCTGACTGGGTTCTCAAAAGATGAGATATCCCGGATGTTTAATCAGTGGGAAAAATAAATCGCATTGATTGTCTACGCGGCGTAACTGTAGTCCTAAGAATAGTCTGTCGGGAACAAGATTGCCGTCATCTGAGAAGGCATGTACTGAAAAACAGAACTTCCTGTGTGCAGCAATTGACTGAAACATTTAATGAAGGCTGTTCCCGATCCATATCTCACCGAACTATGTGCAAGGAATTGAAGATTGGTATTGGCAGTAGCATGCTTATATGGAAACACAGTATTAAATACAAGTTTCTAATTCAGTAGCCGGTATCTGTATCTTGTAATGATAAAAATGGCGATGTGCCGGGTCACGAAGATATATTCCAGCTAACTCCAAAAAACCTGCCTGGGAAATTTTACAGCGATGTTTTTCTAAAATTAAGAGGTAATTATATATATTATTTAATAGTGTAATTGTAATGTATATAAGAAAAGGTCTGATAGCGAATGAACGTCGTGATGGTTATTTTAACACTTCCACGTATGTGGAAGTGTTAAAATAATAGATGATATTTTGACTCCTTTCTCTCTCTCTCTCTCTCTCTCTCTCTCTCTCACAAACACACAGAGAGAGAAAGGAGTCAAAATATCATCTGGAGAGAGTGATGTTTCTGAATATCTGCACGGCACCAGTCTGGTGCTGAGTATCTACTCTTTATGATAAAAATACATTTACCAGAGATGTCATGCTCAAGGAACGAACTCATATGATATAATCAGAGCGAATGATTCTTGATTCCAGTGATTATACTTTCCTCAGTGTCCGAGCAACCACTACGATCATGAAAGTTTTGAACTGAACAACATCTCCATATTGCCATGCTTCTACTCCTTCATGCAAATCACGCGCACATTCGTAAGTCATTATATAATTTATTTACCTTAATCTCGATCCCCCTAAGAGAATGTTCTGATTTTAGGGACACGTTTTAAACCAATGATTCCGAAACGTTTCACTGTTCTTCCATTAAAATCAAGATTCTGCTACATGAATCTCTATGTATTTTAATTCACACCTGACGATTTTATTTACGTTGGTGTCGTACGTAGCACGTAGTCACATCTTAGCGATCAAGTACAATAAATTTTTAAAAATAAATAGATACCAATAAAAATATGTTTATAATTATTTCTCGTACTGTAAAACTACAGCAGTAATTTTGATAAAAAAATTTCTTAATTTAAAAAGAATGGTAGAAATAAGATTCAAATCCACGCTCTCTCATGCATTTGCTGCTCATTTTATTCTGTTCAAGTATTTTGCTATCCTTGGATGAAGAACAATTGGAAGTGGAGATTCTATCACTTCTTCTGTTATTTCATACAATGGATTTTCTTATTTCTCGAGTGACCTGTCAAAAATTAACAAACGCTTCGTGAACTTCTGAAACTTTCTCAGAACCCCTAAGGGGAAAATCCCCATTTTAGAACCCATGAATAGCGTCTAGAGCATGTTCACAAAATCACTCTCTACCTTGATCTATACATTACCAGTCGTAAATCACGGTATGACTACTGAAACTATAACACTGCTGCCATCTACATGTCATATGCACATTTTAGATTGTTAAAATTGTATATTTTGGCGATGTTGCCACTACTGCTATCTCACCTTTGGCTTTGAAGTTAATATTATATACGTCTCGGTATGCGCGCCATTACCCTGCATTATCTTAAAAGAACACAGCGCAGTCAGTTCTATCACACAGTTTAGGAAAGCATTTTAATCGACACTATCTGACATCCGTAATAACAAGAAGACCCCCAGAGGAGTAAGAAATCTATTCGACCTCACATATGTCACGGCTAACGCAGGCGATAGCTAATGCTACAACTGCGGGAAGTTTTTCACTTCCTCCTCATTTTTCACTTCGCGCAAGTTCATTTTTTATATCAGACTATTGTGATACTGCACTGAATAAATTTAAAGTTTATCAGAGGTATGAAAAGTCAATTCAAATCAAGTAGTTTAGAATTGCTATGATTTTGTTTTATTTGTCAGTTATAAAAACAATTTAAAAAACCTTCGATATTTCCAGCAACTTCTTGTTTTCGCTAATGAAATTTTATCCAGAGAAAGATAAAACGGACGGTCGAAGGCACTTCCGCCCGTATCAAATGCGTGGTCCAATTAGGATCGTTTTGATGGAGACCCTAATTTAAAATAATTAGGTATTGATAACATATGTTATTAAATTAACTTATTTTTATTAATTATGCGTTGACAAAATAGAAACTAATTATAAAGTAATTTTCCGTGATTTTTTTTCCAGAAAAATCTTCCAAAATTTTATCAAACTTTAAATTTCTTGCTTTATCACATAACGTAGGGTCGATTGGATCCAATTCGGCTAAATCTATCATCGGTCTAAGGCCGGCTTTAGCCAAACATTAGACATGTCGGAAACCTTTCTAGAGACCAACTATTCGACTTCACTAAATTGCATTGAGTTTGAATAGGAAGCTTTATGATCTCACAATGGTTGTTAAAATGATATTCATTTAGGGGGGGGGGGTCGGAAACATTTTTTTGGCTGAAGAACCATTTTAGTGAAAATGGCATTCAGTTAACTATATCGAGAGATGCAAGTGCTGCTTCTCAAAATATTCGATTTCTAGAGACAAAGTATGAAACTTTTCAAGCTTTATACAGTTTTTTTTCCTGTCTCCAATATTTGGACTGGTAATTTCACATATGGTAAGATTACTCTTTAGATATAGATGAAAATCATGTATATCTAAAGACATGCAAACATGAGTCTAGATAAATTTAAATAAATTTGCTGTCCTGGTGAACAATGTCTCTGCTCTCTAACCAATAAGTTATAGTTGGAATACGTTACGGCATGGACATGTATATAATATGTAGTTCCAAAGAAATTAATTGCGTTTCTTGATCAGAATAAATACTATCAAAACATTTTATGAATATTCTTAGCAATCCAAGAACGCCGTATTCACAAGAATACGGCTTAGTGTGAATATTTACTTTTTCATTCTGTCTCTTCCATTTTTTTCTTCCGTTTGCACATAACTCCTTCTTTAAGAATTTGAACAAAGAAAGCACAGAATTTTACAACAAAAAATAAACAACTTGGCCCTGAGTGGTTGTTTTTGTAGAAAGAGCAAATTCACTCTGCGAACATAACAGCGCTGAAAAATGACTAATGGATACACTAGTTTTATAAAATAACCAGAGGTCGCCACAGTCGGCAGAAATCACTATTCTTTCATCGTATGTGAACAAAAATTTTTATTGACATTTCACTATTTCCGAATGCTGAAGTGTTTTTCCCCCTCTTTTGACAGAGTGAAATCCAATAAATTTGCTTGTGTGGTCTCTATCAAGTTGTGTCTAAAATAATGCTTACTTGGGAATCCCAAGGAAGCACTTAAAAGTTTTCACCGTAACAACGAAATGGAATTGCACGAAAGTATCTCTTCAGAGACTTTAATAATTCAAAGAAATGAAATCTCGTTTACTCTCAAAGTCATCGTGCTCGAAAGGCCGGTGGCTAATTTTTGTCAACCAAGCAAGCACATAGTTTTAACTAACCTACTTACCATCATCAGTCTCTTTTAATGATTTCGCTGTACTTGAATGCACCGAAGCTTAGCTCCTAATAATCTGAATTAAATTCCAGTGCGATCTATTAAATATTTTTCTTTATTCTGCAATTGTTTTCTAGTGCTTGGCTTTTCTGTCATTAAATCCACTATTTTTAAGAATTACTATTAAGATTACTATGTAGTTTTTGATGAATAGGAGAAGCGTGAAAAGCACTCTGTATTATCTCTACGAACAAGGGAAAATCATAAAGTATTGTCAAGAAAGTAAATAAGGAGACTGAGAAAGCAAAGATTGTGAGTAGGAAGATATTCTTGAATGGAACATTACTACCTCTATTTAGTGGCACTGGGGGAAGAGTAATGCCACTGAAAAGTCAATGGATAAGACACAACATCTTGCAGAAACCTTTCACAGAATCTTTATAAATAAAAGCGAAGGAAGGAAAGGACAAGATGAATTACTGATCTAAGACATGGATTCCAAATTACTTCGAGACAGCAGCGTGCCATAGGGACATGGTATTCCCATTCCAAGTTAATATTTCCCATCCTTGCTTCCGACCACAGCACGAAAGAAAGAAGAAGAAAAGGGGGTAAAAAAAGAAGGTGCTAGATTCAAAGTGGCTAAGGAAGAAACTGCTGGTATTATTTTCGTGTATTGAAAGGAGTGACTAAATATGTTTAAATGCTTTTATTAAATACAATATGGATAATTGTTTCATTTTTAAGTTTATGCGTTATCAAAATGAAGAAATTTAAAATGATTTTCCATCATAGTGGTAAAAGTGTTTCCATCATAGTTAGTAAAAGCAGCCGTTCTAACTTTTAACAGTGTTACGCCACGCGTCTTGACTAACTAAATAATAAAATGAATATTTCATTATTTAGTTAGTCATGACGGGTAGCGTGACATTTCTTCATTTAGAATATCTACTAATTCTCGCATAAAATCCATTTTTTGGATGACGCTAACCCAAACAAACTAACTCAATTCAAAATTGATTTCTTCCTTTCTTAAATGATTACATTAAAGCTAACTCCGTTTGATGACAGCAACGTTCATTCTTGTTGGCAAGGTAATAAATTTATTTCACTTGAAAAAAAAATCATTTTGCTTCTCATGCATTATTAATAACTAGCGGTATTCAATTAACGTAATTTAATTGCATTTTCTTGTAAGTTTATATTTGTTATTATCAATATATCAAAAGTTCGCAGCTAATTGTCTACAAATTGCATTACATTAACTTTAAAAGATTGGTATATGAGTAACTGGTGGTTCCGTACACTACTACAGTTTTAATACTTCGAATAGCGTAGGAATCTTTCTACTAATCATTTTCATTATGAGTCCTCTTTTATTAAAAATATTAAAATAAGTATCATAGCTGTGTATTTACTGTCGTAAAAAGTAAGTAATAAGTATCATAAGAGCATCATAATAAATATTAAGCATTTATTTAAACTGCGTTCATAATTAATATGTTTCACAGCTAAGTGTTACTAAGGATGTACAAAGAAGATTGATGCCTCAGAATAACTATATTAAATATTTCAAATAATATAACTGTTAGATAAATCAGGTTTGTCACTTACATTATTTGAAATTTTACGTTCCCGAGTTAGTCGATCTTTGGCACAGACACGTAGGTTTCCTCCACTTCTGAAAACTCAGGTTTTTCACCCAGTAGTTCAAACATCGACTATAGAAGTCACTAATTTAAACAAAATACATACCTGTTAGGGCTTAAGACCATAAGGTGGCAGCTTTTTTCTGCCCGTAATCTCTCCCCCTAAAAATTTCGATTCATTTAGAGCCTCGAGCTCAGCTACCAGTGATGTCCGAAGGGCAAAGACCAGCTGCAGCTGCGTCGTGATCTTCAAAAAGTTGGTTAGCAATGAAGAAACTCTGCCTTCTCTCTTTGAGAAAGCAGAACTTCTTAGGATAGGCTTCTTTATTATTTAGGCTTAGTTTTGCGTGCTAAATGTTTGAAATTGCAACGTTCTTACAAACAGTAGTTTTATGCACATAATTAGAACGAACTGTTACTAACAATTACCAAATTGTTAGTAACAGTTCGTTCAAATGGCAAATATGATATCTTTATTATGCGTCTAAAAATATAAATATTAATGATTAGCGTAAATAGTGAAAATTTATAAGATGTACACATGCAATATTAATCTGCTCTACTTTTTTTCGCCTCTAGTAAATATCATTAAAAAATGTGAGTTAGAAGGAGAGCATAAATTCGAGCTAACAGGAGAGATCTTTCTAATAATAATAATAATAATAATAATAATAATAAACCGGTATGAATGTGGGTTTGATTCTAAACGGTTGTGGGACTATGGCTGTTTAAATTTTAAAGAAATGAATATGAATTTTTAATTGTAAAAAATAAATAAATAAAATAGAAATAAACAGACTCATTTCTCTTAAAGTATTCCAAAATGTCCATATACAATGCACTTGTGTGTGGTGCGTGTAGCTTTCGTTAGTTCATCAGGGACAGTCCTTTTCACGAACAGTCCTAATGAGCTAATGCAGTATGTCTTAGGTAAATATAACCCTTTATGGAGTATTCAAATGCAATAAGCAGTGCATGTTATGTTTCCACTTCTGTCTGGTACATCAGCTCTTTCATTCCCTGACCAAGAAGCAGAAATCCAAAGGTTTTATGTTAGGTGATATGGGTGGCGAATTCTGTGAAATATCACGATCGATCCATGGTCATGGAAATAATCATCAATATATGTCTCCACTGTATGGAAAAGAATATGAAGGAGCTCATCATGTTGGAAGTGTATGCGACGCCGTGTAGCCAAAAGAATATAATTTAAGAGGAACAGCAATTCGAGTTGAGGGGGAAAAAAATAAATAAATACCACCTGTGAGACAACCTTCGAAAATAAATGAATCGATGAACTGTCCGCACTACACATCGACTTTGAAACGGTGTGGAAATTTACTTTCTACGGTGAAATAAGAATTCATTTTTGACTATACATACGATCTGTGTTTCACCGTCGTTGGTAAACTGAGCGTCACCAAAGGACGAGATATATCAATGCTAATCAGCGATTGGCATTGAACTATCATAAAATTACAGCTGTTGAACATCCCAAGATTTGAGGTGATGCACGGGGAAATCTTTTATGTACTTATGTGACAACTCTGCTGTACCACTCCACAAAAAAGGTTCAGCTTTCTCATAATTTATGGAACACTCTGCTTAACATACTTAGATTTGGAATTTTTCCTTTTAGAAAATGTCATTGTTATTCAGCAACAGTAGCAATACTATTCGCATCGCAATATCTGTCAACATCCACAATAATCATTACATTTTGGCATTAGAAAACGTGGCGAGCATACTGAATTCAGCACATTAAAAAAGCTGTTATTATAATAACGTTGTTTAGTGCTCTCCATCATAAAAAAAATCATGCTGAATAAGTCTCTACAGATTTTGGTAAACACGAGTTTCCATGGTAGCATGTAAACTTGTATCAGTTTTATCGAGATATTAACCACATTAGCGGTAGTACTGTGTTACTAATGGAAGGTGCAAAGCGTTTGTGAATCCGAAGAACGGCCATGCCTTTTGGATAGAAAAACTGGGCTCGTATCGCTTCTAGGACACAAACCTTTAGAGACTTCGGAAGTATCCGAACTGATTTTGGTTTCCTAAATAGAAATCATGTTCGAATAATTAACAGATGTAATAATCTCGCTTCCAAGTGTCAGTTGCTGTGGCTGTTCCTAAACCACACCGTAACCACAGCCATTAGAACCCGTTTGACTCTGGAGAGTCAAAAAAAAAAAAATCTCCCAATTCTACATAAACATTTTCATTAATAGAACCGAAATCAACAGAATAGAAAAGTAATCCGCTTCAAATGTAAACCCTTCTGTGATCATTTTAACCCTTAAGTTAATGTAAAATATATTCTGGAAAACAAAGTGATTAGGGAACCATTCTGGTTCTAAAGTTTTGCTTAAAATCATGGAAAAATACTCCTGAAAACAGATTTCTATTTATAAGCAGCATTCGTGAGATCGAACTAGTACTCTAAATTAAACTGTATATATTCTTCTCCTGACGTTTCTTCGCCTATATATGCATTACCTGGATCTTTGCAATCGTTTTCGATAACACGCTACCGTATATCGATTTTTCCTATTTTAAATGCACCTTTTTCAAGTCTTGAAGCCGTCTGAGTTTAGTGTGCGGTACACTAATGTTTTTTTCCCCCTTTCTTATAAAAGTAGAGCCGAGAAAGTCACCTGCCAACAGGCTATTTCGTGTCTACTAGTCCATTTTCGATGGCTGAAGTCACGAACTCTCATGCAGTAGTTTTGTGTCGTATATTTGTTAGACTTGCAACACGACACGACGAGTTAAAAGCCTTTCATTTTTTTCTTTCTTCTTCTTTCTTTTTTTCCCTTTTTTTAAAATATCCAATGAACTGTTTACATTATGAAAAATAGCTTTTTATAAGAAGGTGCTACCAATCGTTTTAATTTGTCGGTGTTGACTTTCTTAATTGTTTGCGAGATTCAGACACTTGTTGAATTTCAGAGTATCAAAACATTGTATTAAAAGGCCTTTTAAAATATAATAATCGATTCAGTGGTACGTGAATACCTTTTCCATTCAGGTACTTCCGTGTGGCTGTTTCATTAAATTGGCATCCGGCACCTCAATCTTACAATAAAACGATCGGTAAGTGCCTAATATCCATTTACAAGTGTCAGTGACTAGATAGAGCCTCCTTAGCTCAGTCGGTATAGATGAAACTCTTTGGTCGGAAAGACCTAGGTTCGATTCCCGTCGAACGTGAGGATCATTTATCTAGTTTCTTTCGACTAAAGCTGAGTTAGCCGGTCTCATACCCTGGTAGGTTTTTTTTTCACCCGGAAACTCGGATTTATCGTCCCCCAGAACAGTCAAACCGGTCCCGTGAACACACACATGGATTACAGTCATGAATATCCCAACCATAGGCTGGTCATGAGCCTGGATAAAACTGGGGGATGCAATGGTGAACTATCCTGTAAAAATCTCGCCAGGAATACTTTGTGGGCAATGCTTACAAAGTCATCTACGGTCGGAAACGACTGAAAGGGAAAACCAGTTATGACTAGACTAGTTCAACTGCTAATGACTAGAATCCGAGAAATACAAAAATAGGGAAAAAAAACTCTATTATTCAATGCACAACTAATTTCTTCTTAGAAGACATCATCAGGTGCATAACCTGAAAAGAGAAATACAAAAACATACATGACGCATTGCTGAACATTTGAAGCTGGATGCCATAGTATTGTTGGGCACATTCACGCGGGTGTGATTTCGTATAAGCCAGTATTTCTCAACCTTCTTTCATGTGTGCCATATTTTTTAATATTAGTTTTTGTGCCCCCCCCCCCCCATCTTCTCCCCTTGCAGTTCAAGTATTGAGACAGTGACAAAACCCATAAAAGTTAGCAAAAAAAACCTAGGAATTTATTAAAATTTTTAAATATTCATACAAATGTAAATACGTCATCAAATCTTTCAAAAATTGTATAGATCTGGCCTCACTGCACAGACTGTTGAATCGTATCGGCCTTTGGAGAACATTCGCGATCACGGGTAGTCTCGAATGTTCTGGAAATGTTTCGCCGAGTATAAATAAGGCTTGAAATGGCAAAACGACAGTAACACTGCAACAGTAACAAGTCGATGGTCGGCGTTATTCTACCCCTATTCGCAACGACTGTGAGACATGGTATGAAAACAATCTTTTCTAGTGTAGAGGAGTAGGTTAGAAACCCATTTCAAATTACCCCTGAAGGTTTCTCAATTGAAGAAGAGGAACAATTTATAGACTTCACAAAAGACAATTTGCATCTAAATCGCTGTTTGAATTTTGGGCCGGTGTTGATGATGAATTTTCTGCACTAAAGGCAAGAGCTTTTCATGCATTTTTGCCATTTCCAACATCTTATCTTTGTGAAATCGGGTTTTCTGCAGTGGCTGCCTTAAAAACAAAATATAAATCTCAGTTAAATATAGAAATAGAAAGCGAACTTAGTTAAATATAGAAAGCGAACTTAGTTAAATATAGAAAGAGAACTAAGAATGTCAATTTTCGATGTACCGCCATCATATGAAAAGCTTTGCTCTGCAACACAGGCCCAAGGAAGCCATTAATTTTTAGATTCATTGTTATTGTTTAGTTTTAATTAGTTGCTCGGTATATTTTGCAATATTGATATGTTCCGTAAGCATAACTAGGTTATTCAATACAGTGGATTTTATACATTTTATTATTTTATTTTCAGAGTGTATTTTAGACTTTTTGTTTTTATATTGTTCTTGAGTTATTGTAAAAAATGAATTTATAATTTCTAAAAGTAAAATTTTGTCGCTTCATATTTTTCATGAATCCATTTAACATAAAATATCTACTACCATAAAGTTTTAAATCGAAGTGCATCAAATGAAGAATGAGAAGATTTTTAACAAGAATTTATCAGCAAACAAGAAGACTAACCCACAATACAGAGAAAACCGTGACGATTAGTCGAAAATCGATTTTGCCTTATTTTTTCAGTGATTCTACTGCTCTCGAGTGCAATGTATTGAATACTGAAAGTTTGCAAACGAAGCAACGATTTCTACCAAACTGACACGACATATTTACACAAAATTTCCGGCCTTGGTGGCAGAGAAGTTAAAGCATCCACCCACCCATCCACACCCACCCACCCACCCACCCACCCACACACACACACACACACACACACACACACACACACTCTCTCTCTCTCTCTCTCTCTCTCTCTCCTCATCAACCAGGCTACTGGTTCGAATCCAGCTATGGCCAGTATGGTTGTTGTTCTTCAGACGACTGGGGAGAAAAAGAAGAAAACAACAACAGCAAAAAAAGAGCATTATCTGTAAGGAACTTCGACTTTGAAAGTCGAAGTTCCTTACAGATAAACGGGGAAAATAAAGACTTTGAAGCAAATAAAATTATGTGGAAAAACTACATATGCACTAAAGGTGTAGTGATAGTGCGGTGTTAGAGAAAGTGAAATGATTTGTTAGAAGTAGTGTCTGAAAGCACGGTGAATTTCAATTTCTTTGAGATAGAAAACGATTCTACCAGATTCAACGGTTACTTCATTTTGAAAGATAAAGAAAAATATTCGGATTTCAGAAATGAGTTCCCAAGTTAACCTTAAATTCCGATCCTATACATTTCATTACATCAATCTGATCAATGAGGAGAAATGGACATCCGTCAATCCCGAACATAGATACACTTTCTGCTACCAACTGCGATCCCAATTTTTGCTCAGTAATTCTTATTAAAACTATTGTTTTGTTTAAAAACTATTAATCATGAATTTCTTGTAGCTGTTTCTTTTTTTTCCTAAATTTTTTCATAGATTATTTCTAATTTAACTTAAAATCGAATTATTTGCTATTTTTTACTATAAATATGTTTTTCTCTGATTTATCACTTTAACCAAATTTTAATTTGATTCATTTTTATCAAATAAACATAATTTTTTTTTCTTTCACTATTAAAAGTTTTTTTAGAAGAACATGTTCGTCCGTTATAAATTTAATTAAACCTAATTGTAATTCGAAAAAAAAAAAAGAATAAATTAGACATTTTTCCGCTTTCTATTATTGATCCACTGCATGTGCTTCTCCATCTCTGTTCGTCTTATTCAGGTGAATATAAAAAGAATTTAAAAAAAAAGAAAAAGAAAAACTATTCACTGAGGATCTCCTCAAAATATCCAACTGTATCTATTAAAAGAGATAATTACTTTAAAAGAAAGCAAATTTTCTTCCCCTGTTTATCGATATCCTGTAATCCGTTTTGAAAAGTGCACCAAGGACTGAAAAAAAACAAACAAAAAAAACGTGTTAGTTCCACGCTAATCAAGGTTTGAGAACTGCTAATGCAGTTCTTAAATCTTGATTTTGAAGCATTAGATAGCTATTATCAATCTGTCAGTGCTGACTGTAAGGTGTATTCCACCCGTCGATATACATCACGCTACGTGACCTGAAATGATGAATACGTGTCCTTGGCTCAGAACCTTTTACTTACTAACAATACACCAGATGGCAGTTTAAGACTGATTGACGTTTTCACACTGTCTTCTCTATTTAGAATTCAATGCACTATACTTGGCTAGTCCGTGTCCACAATATTGCAAGTAGGACACAGTAACACACGCACATGGATCTTCTATTCCCTCTCCCCTTATCCTACACGCTAAACTATAATTCCGAAATAATCCATAAGACACATTTTTATCTGCAACTTGAGACGATACATAACAAATATTTAGTGGAAATAAATATCTGTATTTATTTTTAAAACAATTCTCATCTTAAGTAGCAAATATTTTGTTGGTAAGCTTCTTTGCAATATTTGAGTTATAAACTAATTCTGATTTCACAGCTATGATTTGGAATTTTTCACAATCAACAAGATTTGGAATTTTTCACAATCAACTATTGCTTTCAATGGAACAATAATGAGACGTATCCCCACAACTCTGCCTGCGAGGATGGAGTGAGTGAGAAGACGCTATCCCATCTCAAGGCTGTGAGTTCAAACAGATGTTTTCAGGTAGAAACTGTATTTCATCACCCCTGAAAACAACCTGCCTAAGTAGAGGCATCAGCGACTTCATAATTTCATTGAAGCAGGATTCCCAAGTTATTACCCTGTTTCACATCAACGTAGTACATGTGCTATAGTTTTCAAGATTTGTGAAATTATGATTTAAAAAAGTAGAAACGAGTTCAGATATATCCGCACAAAAAGTATGGGTTTACAGAAAAATAGTTTTATTCAGAACTCGTAATGAAATGGTGTTTCTTTATGGAGGGAGAAAATCTAAGCAGCTCCTAGCAAAACTCATTTAGAGACCAACTAATGGAGTACATTCTGGAATATGCCTTAGGAAGATTTCTGTCAAAAGCAGATACGGAAATCAGATATGCACGTGACTCTTTTTTGCCAATAAGCCGAGAGTGCTAACGTGTAAATAACTGTGATGCGTGTTTTTTTTTTTTTTTTTTTTTTTGCCCGCACAAGGTTGTAGTGAGCCCATTGAGAGGTTTCACTTAGTTCCCCTTCTAAACTGTGTCATCCAGCATTACGAGATGTTGAGGGTTAGGATTTATTGACTCGGTAATTATCCCACCGACACAGCGATGTCACTGTGGTGTTTACGATGAGTCCAAAGCATAGTTGTGCAAATCAAATGATTCAGAAAAGCTTTGTAGTAACACTTCTGGCTCCAATAAGAATAAAGACTTTTGAATGTTCCGTTCTAGTCGTTAACTATGTTGAGGAACGTTTATTTTTTTTTATTATTTTTTTTTAATAGCTGGTTACCGGCCTTTGGTGCAGACAAGTAGGATTCTTCTCCCCAGAAACTCAAGTTTTAACGCTAAAAATCAGAAATGAGTGGTCGTAGCATTCATGCTACTTTAGGTAATACGAGCTACAGTTTAGAATCACGCTATGGCGGCTGTCAGCCTTGCTGTCGCTGATGTTTTCAAAATCCTCAATCAAAAACAAAGATGTTCTTTGGCTGAAAAAAAAAAAAAAAACTTGGGTTCGCCCGTCTGGGACGCGAAGAATCTTCACGATGGCATTTCAACAGAAAGTGAGTTAACTAGTCTCATTTAGAGGTGGTGTTTTTTTCTTTGGGAAACTCGTGTTTTTCATCCTGCAACAAAGGTAAACCAATCACGAGAATACAGACAATTCAAAAAATAATATACTGGCTTCATAGTCATAGTTGCTTCAGTCCTAACTTAAAACAACCCAATCCAATCTTTTCAGTATCCATGACTTCAGCTATCGGTGAATGAACGTTAAGAGTGGACTGCTTGGTGCATCGGTTGTACACAAATTTCCAAACGTTATTTATGACAAAAGAAGCTTTGCTTTCTCCTTTTGAGGAATATAATAAATGACTTATTTCTTTGTGTGTGTGTGTGTGTGTGTGTGTGTGTGTGTGTGTGTGTGTGTGTGTGTGTGTGTGTGTGTGTGTGTGTGTGTGTGTGTGTGTGTGTGTGTGTGTGTGTGTGTGTGTGTGTGTGTGTGTGTGTGTGTGTGTGTGTGTGTGTGTGTGAATAAAAAGTCGATAGATACCGACTGTTTATTCCAGAATCGACAGGTATGCAGTTCAGTTTGACTGCAAAAGCATCTTAACAGGCCTACCGAAAGGCAGAGGAATGATGGATGTCAATTTACTGGAGCAGCATGATGGAAGTGTTGTAGAAAAGAGATAACACCGAAACACGTCGCTGTGAGACAGTGGTTGAAACGAGCAAGTGAAAGAGAGATCATTGATCAGCTAGATTGCTCTCCGCTACACTGCATCAAGAATTTTTATGGAGATATTTGGTACGCTATTCCAAACACAGAAGTATTATTCTAGGTTTGGTGGCTCTGGGATTTATACAGAGCTAGTAGCTGGCTGGATGAAAACTTGCATCTCGAGTGGAAAAGAATGCCGAGTGTTTCGTAGGCTATGGAACCTTTGATTTGAAATGTTTATGTCAGGAAAGTGTTCAGGTAACTGTTGGTCCAAGAACAGATATATGAACTCTGGTGATTAGCGTAAGACCAAGGATAGTTAGTTGACTATTCATATGTGACGTCAACTAACGCCGTATGTTCACTTCTGTACCTCATTGGGCTTTAGGAGTGAAGCCTTCTGCTACAAGAAGTGGTAGGGTCGCAGATACTCTTGGTGAGATTCAAACTTGCATCATTTCTTTGAATAAAAAAAGTACTGTATGATTGCAGTTATGATTGAAAGAGACTACGTTATCCTCTCGCCATTGAAGAACTGCATGAAGGTCTGTTTTTAAGACACTGATCATATAAGATCGTGAAGATGGCCGAGATCTAACCAACAGGTTGCCGGCTCGAATCCCACCGTGGATTACGCGTAGACCCACAATTGCCACGCACGCGTTCGAAATGAAATCTGACGGAATAGGATGATTAATTCTTATTCCCATTATGTCGTATATCTGTATATTGCGTGTGTTCTTTTAGCCTGTTTGCCTGTTTTGAGGGAAGAAAAAACGCTCCACCTTCGTATGAGACCGGTAAACAGGCTTGTTTAAACCAATTGAACTGGGGGGGGGGGGGGTTCGTCTTTTGGTAGGAGATGAATTTCATCTTTCGGTGTGAGCCACCGCCCCGCTTATTAGAGGCTGAAGCGGCTTGAAAAAACAAACTCCCATGTTTGATCTCTAAAAGCAGGGTTTCCGAACCAGATAAAAAAATGAATAAAAAATACAATAAATTAATAAATAAAAAAGTTAAAGAAATAGAAAAAATCATTAGCCCACCTAAGGTACTGATATACTATGGGTTTACATAAAATCTCTCGTGGTGATAGCGATATAAAAAAAATGTATTTCAGCTCTACGATGCTTGTAGGACGAATTGAGTGCATTGCCATCGCCAAAACTATGGATGGAGTTAATGGTTAACGAGAGAAATTTATATGAATACTTATAGGTAAAAGAGAAGGTATTAGAACAAAGATGTAGTGCACTCATGCATTGGTAGGAAAGTCTGAAGAGAGGAAGTCATCCACAATAACGAACAGTGAGCGACCAGATTTAAATCAGCTACCTAATTTCAGAGCGAGGAAAGTAAACCAAAGCAAGGCAATTAGACGAACAAGCCTCAAGGCCACACCCTATTGAATGCTCTGAAAATGTCAAGAGCAAGGACGCAAGACTCTCCAAACCTTTCCATGGCATCCAGACTGGGATGCCATGGAAAGATATAGGCTAGGAGGTCTTCGTGAATCTAGGGTGGCAGAATCCATACTGGTGGGCATTGATTAAATGGTGGACCTTCAATAGTAAAGAAGTTGACTTTAAATTAGGTTGGGGATGAATTTCATCGCCGGTGTGAGAACACCATCCCTCTTATTCGGGACATGAAGTGGCTTGAAAAAGTTTCATGATTTGTTTTCTAGAGCAAGGTTTCCTAAATATGTAAAAAATAAATAAATAAATTACAATATATATATATATATATGTGTGTCTGTAGATGTGTGTGTGTGTTCGAAGGACCAGTTTGCCTGTTCTGGGGGACGAAAAACCCATTTTCCAGGAGAAAAACCCTCCACCTTCGTATGAAACCGGATAACTCACCTTTCATCGAAAGAGACCTGATAAAGATTCCTCACGTCACGAGCGTAAATCGAACCCAGGTCTTTCCAACCAAAGGCCTTCGTCTATATCGACTGAGCTAGAGGTTCATATAAATATACAGTATGTATATAAATATAATATATAAATTAAATAAATAAGGGCCGTACTTATGCACAGGCGCATTAGGCTCTAGCTGGGTCCCGGAAAAATTAGGGCAATTTGAGGGTCCCAAACAATGAGGAGGGGTCCGTCTCGGAAAAAGTAAGTACGGCCCTGTATATATAATTGATAAAAATCGGGAAAAAAATCCTTCGCCCACCCAAGGTACAAATGTGTTATAGGTTTGAAATAGCCTTTCGTGGATGGGAGCCACATAAAAAAATAGCCTTTTCATTATTTTAGAGAGGATAATTTATGATGGAAGAGGCTGAATATTGCTTACTTTCATTTATTGGATAAATGTCAAGTATAAATAACGTAGAGGAGATGATACAGAACAGGTGTTATTTCTGGAGTAGAACAACTTTTAAGCATAAATGGGGGAGATACCATCAGGACCAGAAGACTTTTACTTTAGGTTTTTAAGGTTATTTAAGATTCTTTTTATATCTTTCTAACATAAAACAACAAAAGGCATGTGGCGCACTATTTCTGGTATGGCGGGAAGTAATGCGTCTTGAACATTTATCCAGGAGTTGGAGATGTATGGTGTACCAGGAAGTCAGCTTTAATTATCGCAGTATTATCTGAGGAAGAAAGAGGCGAAAGCACAACAGAGCAGAAGTTGTGTCCAATGGACCATAAAGCATGTTACCATTTGCACGAGAGTTTTCACGAGAGAGACGAGTTTTCTGCATTTAATCCTTTCATAGTCAAAATTGGATTTGTTAATACTGATATGAATTTATTGCGTGCTTCAGTGTACAGACTGAGAATGAACCTGGAGTTTGTCTCACGCCACTAACAGTCTACATGCCAAAGAGTCTATAACGTTAGTTATAGTCTTCTTTGCAATTAAAGCCAAATAAATAATGTATGAGATTGAATTGCAGTTTATGTTGTTACTCCATATGTTATGAAAACGTAACGAAAATTTATTGACTCGTTAAATTTTTGAAGATGAAGCACTTTCTAGTGTGTACACGTGGATGCGTCTTTAAATGTAAATTACAGTAATCTTGTAATTTTCCTTGATTACAGTGCAAAGCACAACAAGTATGGAATAAGTTAATAAATAATTCATTATTCTCTCAATCGAAAGAGAGTAATTATTACTTTTTCTTATTGCAAAACTTTCGAGATAACGAATTTTAATAATCATCCCGAATACTAGATTTCACTAAAATTCCAGAAATAGTGGGGTTGGTAAAGCTGCGATATGCGTGCGAATGGCTGGCATATTTTGTGAAATGCGTTTAAAACAAATGGGAAGAGAGGACGAGATGGTATATTCCATTCTTATAATCAGATCAGCCTACTGATTAATTACTACTATTAATTAAACTAGTTTAATTGATTAAAAACTTAGATACGTGATAGACAAATAAGTTATTAAAAATCTCTGATATAGTCGATGTCGACCTTTTCTTTCTGTGCATTCTTATGTAGAAAGCATACTTCCCTGATATTATTATTAACAGTGATGTAACAGAGGCAGAAATTATCTGCCAATTTTATCTTATTATCCCGGGGATTCCTATCTTTCTTAAGTACACTCGGCATACTTTCGTTTAAATCACTGCATCCATCTTTAGATTCCTCTCTCTTAACGGAACTGCAGCTACATACACACTTATTTGTCTAGTAAGATAAGGTACACTTGAGACAATAGGTGCTTTGCCGGATTGATATCGTTTCTAGGCGAGACATATTCAACCACTACTTTATTCACTTTATCGTCTAACTACACCCTAAAACTTGTACAGCTGCTGTTTCATGTGGCAGCATTATCTTGTCTGTTATCACTCTATAATGCAAAAATAGAACTTGCTCTGACAAAGGCATACTGCCATCTGTTGGTCATAAACGAAGTATCAGGAGGAAACGTAAGTAGAAGAAAATGTGTTCTAGAATCTTTCCTTACTTGTATAAAAATGTGTAAATCATTCTAAACAAAAAAACACTAAAAGGATAGAATTTATACGTAAGATACTAAACTATCACCAATGCTTCTAATCGTTTAAAAAATAAAAATAAATTAAATTAAATTAAAAACCTATTCTATCAGTTAAGTGAAAAGATAAAAGCCAAATAAATGATATCCATTATTCGCTGATGGTCTCACCATCCCAGTTATCGTTGAATATAGCCCCTATTGAGGTAGAATTTCCACCTTATTAGCCAACATACCGATCCAATCTCTTCGGATACTATTTCATAAGAGCGAAGATATTTTCTCCCAAATACTTTCTTATGGTTGTCTACAAACTTTTCAAGATAATTGTTAGCGTCTTATTTAATTGTGATTTGTCTTTTTTTTAAGATAAGGTGTATTGAAGATCATTGTATCTTATTCATTCTACTAAAACACAAACAATATTCATCCATGCCATTAATCCACCTATCAATAAATGTAGTACTCTTGTCATAATTTTTACTTCTTAAAAGCGGTACAAATTTATCTTCTGCAACAAAAAGTTGCAAATGACAAATATCTTTTAACTACTTAATACTGATTTTTACATTAACTGCAAAATAAGTACTGCTCGATAAATGAACGAAGTAAGTACAGGTGGAAGTTGTTGAGATTGTATAGGATTATGTTAGGCAATAAGACCCTGAAGCAAGTGTATAATAGTGTTTTTTTTGGGGGGGGGGGGAACCTAAGTTCCTTGAAAGAGAAATTCTGTAACTGCCAAATGAGACCAGCTTAAATCGCCTTCAGTTCAAAATCCCTAATACTTTTTCTTTATTCTGGGAATCGACGCTTAGAAAAAAAATAGAAACAAAATCAGGAAGCCACCAACATGGATCAAGTGTCAGTTATACATATCACTGATTCCTGAATCTTTCACTTCGTTTTTATTTTATTTTATTTTTTAAGAGTTAAGAATTATTATCAATTTTACGATTTTTGTATTTTAAATTTATTTTTACATAGGCCGGAAACCCTGCTCTAGAAACCAAACATAGAACGTTTTCTATGTTTGGTTTGATATATACATAGATAAAAAAAAAAAAACCCGATGCAACCGTATTCTCATCGTCTTTTATCTAGTACGCTACAGATATATTCTCTTCAAAAGTAAACGGGTGTTACAAGATTTATTGATTTAAACTGGTGGATTACAGTTAACAGTAGGATAGTGCCAAAAGAGCTACACAAATCTAGGTTTCTATAAAGCAGCAGTCAACTGAACATAATCCTGCATCAACTATGGTAATCAACAGCACCTATTACGCGGCCTTTGTGAATAATCTACAGAGCATTGAAATGAGCTCTGTGATGCCATGAGAAATGCTTCATTCCCGACGCATCATCTCAAATAAGTTTGATAATTGAGATGCAATTGTCTGGTGTACCTCTTCCTTGTAAGCAGTAGTCATGTTTGTAGTCAGATTACAAAAGGGCCTATAATTATTTGCATATCATGCTATGATTATGCAAATAATCATAGCGTGTCATCCCAACCACTCTGAGATTGTCTGCTGTGCAATAATACAAATTATACTTTCTTTAAACATTTCTTTTATTACTCTCAACTTTTTATCAGGAATTTCATAGCTTCTAATAGTTATCCAAAATGGTCCTCTCTCTCTCTCTCTCTCTCTCTCTCTCTCTCTCAATCAATCATATGAAGCAGACGCTTTGACAAAATCTATAAAATTTAAGTACAAGGACGTTTAAAAATTTTTGGCTTTATTGCGGAATTAAATTCATGACTTTATATCTTTTCTAGTTCACTTTTAATTCTAAAAAAATGCATGTAGAGTTCGATTGTAATTCTTTCCACAACATTCATTGTATGTTGAAAATATTGCAAGCGAAAACCAATAAAATACTTATTTCTGTAATTAATTCGTTCTAACGTCTTGTCAGAACTATAGCAACATATAAAACAGGTATTTTATATCTGTCATACTTAATTTTTACATACAAAATGGTGTTTAATAAAGATTATTTAATATATAGTTATGAAATATTTTAGAAAATAAGCGTTTACCGAACTTAAAGTGTATGGCTAATGAAATCAATACTACCATAGTGGTGGTAGAGGATTGATATTCTTAACTTGCACTTTGTGAGCCGTGCTTATTAATTTCAATTTATGTAATCTTCTTCTTCTTGGCTTCCCTTATTAGGCAATTGTCTGCATGTAACATTTTCAAGGGTTTAAAACGTCTTCTGCCCATCTCCTCCTGGGTCTTCCTCTTGATCGGTGTTCTTTTGGCTTATATTTCCAGGCAATATTTGGCCATCCGTCCTCATTCATTCTTTCTATGTGGTTTTTCCAGTTCTTTCTATAGTTTGTGATGTCTTCTGTTATGTTAATTATGGATAACTGTTTTCTTATTTCTTCGTTTCTTATTTTGTCTTTCTTTTATAGCCTGAGAGCGGTCTTAGGAACTTCATTTCTGCAGCTTCCACTTGTTTTTTATCTTGTTCTCCCCAAGTCCATGTTTCACTGCCATATTTCAGAATTGGTTTGGCTATTATTTTATATAGTTTTATTTGGGTTGTTCTAGACATCTGTTTATTGAAGTGTCTTTTCAAAGTTCCCATGACTGCTAGGAATTTTTGATTTTTATATGCAATGTCGATTTCTCCATTGGGCTTATGTAATTTCCTAGATATTTAAATTGTTCATTTGTTCTATTACTTTGCTGTGGATGACTAGTTTGCATCTTTTAATTTCTTTACCTTGAAATGCTGTTGATTTCGTTTTATTTATTGAGATTTTCATGTCATACTGTTCTATTGTTTTGTTCAATAAGTGTAGATTTTTCTGTAATTGGTCTTCATTTTCACCAAAAATAATTTGATCGTCAGCATACAAAAGGCTTTTTAATAATACAGATTAATAAATAATGGTCAATATTGCATCCTCTGTATACTCTGCAATTTCTTACCATCTTCTTTAGTTATTCATCCACTATTAAACAGTCAATGATGCTTTTATATACTCTGGCTTCCCATGTATATTTATGTATATCTTATGTTTAAAGAAGCTGTTGGTGATTTTTAAATTATTATAGGCAGCAAATTCGCTGTGTTCTCTTCCGATTTTATTTATCGTGTTTTCTCCTTGATTACCTATTAAATCTTTAAATGTAATTGATCCAATTCTAGCATTGAAATCTCCTTAAGATGATTAAGTAATCTTGTTTATTTGTGTTCTGAATTACATTTTGGAGGTGTTTATAGAATTCTTCTGTTTCAGATTTCTTTCCTTCTTCGGGTGCACATATATTCCTATGATTGTAATAAATTTCTTATTTAATTTAAGTCTATCCGTTATTATTCTTTCAGAGATCTAGTTATATGATTCAATTTTGTTTTTCCATTTATTGCTGATCATGATGGCTATACCTGCAGCTGCTCGTTTTTCGTTGGGTACTCCACTGTATATTGAACATTAGTTCTGAAGTTCTGCAGAGCCTTTTGATTTTTTTCTTTGTTTCTCAAATTACTGCAACTTCTATTTTCATTTCTCTCAGGGTTTTTTGTATTACTTCGATCTTGTGATTGATGCCTCTTATGTTCACTGTTCCAATCTGTATCCAATTTATGAAATTAATACTGTAAATTTGAAAATAACAATAATTAAATTTAAAAACCGAGACTGTGTAGCTCAGTGGATGTGGCGTTTGCACACCACCGCGCTTGGCCGCACGAAGGAAGTCTTGGTTTCGAGTCTAGTCGGTGACTAGAGGAAATTTTTCTAAGCCTTTTTTCGACCGGTTCCCGAGTTAGTCGATCTCTGGCACGGGCAAGCAGGTTTTTCCTCCCGGAAACTCGGGTTTTTCGTCCTGTAAACTCAAGAAAATCGACCGTAGAACCCACATTATTTCAGACATAAATATATTGT
Source organism: Typopeltis vanoorti (assembly GCF_054136105.1). Taxonomy (NCBI): domain Eukaryota; kingdom Metazoa; phylum Arthropoda; class Arachnida; order Uropygi; family Thelyphonidae; genus Typopeltis; species Typopeltis vanoorti. The sequence continues at coordinate 33,061,545 of NC_143572.1, read as the reverse complement.
GTTAGGGTTAGGGACCACGAGATGGCGGCACATTTGAGCCGTCTCTCTTCACTGCGTACCGCTTAATTAGTGATAGCCTTGGGCCATCTGTCTCTGATTGGGTACCAGTGGAGATTGAACTGCTCACAGTCTCCAAAAGTTAGATAGGGCTAAATGGCCTCGCCTACTCCCGTATACGGGAATAAAAAGGCGTTAGCTGATTTTTGATTTTTCTGAGAACCGAGACTTTTTGTGGTTATGAGACCATAGGTTCTTTAATAATACATATATTAGTATAATCACGCCTACTAGTTTCGCTAGCGACTGTCTAGCTTTGTCAAGGCTCGAACGGTACACACAAGAAAATATGAGAGAATATAGAAACGTTGCTAACTGTTAGGCAGTTAAGTTTGAACATATATGCGTGACAATGCGTGCATGTGTTGAGAAGCTTCAGTCAGTGTCATGGATACGTGTTGTATGCACACGCGTTACATGATTTTTCGCGTATTGTAGTTCTGTTAAACTGAGTGAGTTGATTAAGTTTTTCAGTATGGCACCCTGATTTCTGTTGAGGTTGTTACCCGTTCTTAATACCACTGCCGCTTCCTTGAAAATCCTGTGACAGTAATCATCATCTAAGTATGGCATTGAGCTATTTTCCCAGTCAATTGCATGGTTGTAAGTAGAAAAGTGATGTGCTAAGCCTGAGGAGACTGTCCTGTTGTAATTGACATCCCCAACATGCTCCTTCTGTCTGATTTCCAGGCTTCTTGAAGTTTGCCCAATATATGAAAAACCGCACGTATATGGAATTCTATAAATACCTGAATATTTGAAAAATGGTACACTGTCTTTTGGAGATCTTAATACTTGTCTGATGGTAGTAGTTGGCTTAAATACCACTCTGATGTTGTGAGATTTTAACATTCTCGCTAATCTTGAAGAGACTGAATCAACATAAGGGATGACTACCGTTGAAACGTACTGGGCGACTGTTCCTTGTTGTTGTAGATTGCTTTTATAAAGGAATTTGTTGATGATGTTTGTAGGAAAACCATTCTGCGATAGTGTTATAGCAATTTCAGAAAGTTCTGTCTGTACCTCTTCTTCGTCTGAAATAAACGTTTTGGCTCTGTTCCGTAACATGTGAATGATGCTATGTTTTTCTGATTTATGATGGTTTGAAGAATAATGTAAATAACGTCCGGTATCTGTTGGTTTTCTGTATATGGAAAGTTTAAAATTATTCTCCTGCCTTTTCACCAGTATGTCTAGGAAGGGGAGTTGTCTGTTTTTTCAACTTCTAGATTAATTTCATTTTGTTGTGAAGTGAGTTTATTCTCTCTAAAAACATCTGTAAGTTTTCCATGTTTTCATTCAACATCATCAACGTATCTCCACCATATCGATGGTTTAGGTGTGATTTTGGTAAAAATTTAATTTTCCAACTTTTCCATGAATAGGTCTACGGGCTGCCCATTGCTAGGCCTTTCAATTGTTGGTAAAGTGTACTGTGTAATGTCTGTAGGGAAGTGATCTACATCCAGGCTGGCCATTATGTCCATTTGTGATGTCTTAACGTACTTCAGTTTCTCTACAAATTGTTGAGAGTTCTTAATATAGGACTCTGTTTGTCTAATTTTTCCTTTTAGTAAGTTGGTAAGGCGTTTAGCTAATAGGTATGTAGGGGAGGATCTGCCATCCACAATCGGACGCAGTGGAACACCCTCCTTATGCACTTTGGGTGCACTATAAAGGCGAGGAGTTATTAGATGTGCGGATTTGAGTTTTCTTTTTAATTCCTCGGGCCAACCGGTTATATTTCTCAGGTTTGTTTCGTGGTGGTTTGTCATGATAGGATTTTTCTGTAGTATTTTATACGTAGAACTGTCCGACAGGAGATTGTTTAACTTAGTGAAATAGTCTTTTGAGTTAAGAATGACTGTGGAGTTCCCCTTGTCAGCTTTAGTAATGATTATCTCTTTGTTGTTTCGTAAGTTACGAATAGTCTTCCTATCGTGTGGAGTGGTGTTCTGTTTGAGTTGTTTTGCTGTTGCAAGGATAATCGTGGTCTGGAATCTAATATCGTTAGCTGTAGCCTCTGGGAGAGGACGGTGGCTCTTTCAATTCCACAAATGAAGTCCATTTTTGGAATGACATTAGGGTGATGGAGAAGTTGAAACCTTTCTTTAGCATGTCGGATTCCTGTTTGGTAAGGCCATGATCTGACATGTTGAAAATCACTTTTGTCATCTGGGAGGTTGTTATAAGAATGGTATTTTTTCTTATACAGTTCTTCAAATTTTTTAATTTGGTTCACCTTGCTTAACTGGAAAGTTTTCTCATAGCTAAATTTTAACATGTGGTCTATACTGTTCCAGGTGGTGTAGTTAAAACTGTTTGAAATATCGTCAAAATGGTTCCAGCAATTAAGGTCAATAATATTCAGTTCATACCTGATGTGTTGTATGCTTTCTCGAATTAGCGCCAAAGAAGCTTTGTTGTAGATACTTTTCGCTCGTTTAGATTGAATATATCCTTTAATTCTTAAGAACTTCGGGATGATTGAAAAATCTCTGCATCTCTTAAGAAATGTAAGGTGGTTCAATAACTTAGCCTTCCTGCATTTCTCTTTTTCGAGGCACCGTACTTTGTGTTTCATCTGTCTATTTAAATTATACATATTTGGTCATAAAATACTTATTTGTGGTTATGATACCATAGATTCTTTAATAATACATACAGGGTGTTCGGGATAAATTTGACAGTTTCGTAAGGAAAAAGAAAATCTTCTTTGTATCTATTAAATTTAATGAATTGACAAAAAAACATTACAGGCAGAGTTAATTACAATACTATCAACAAGATTTACTCAAAATAACCACCATTAGCATCGATCACAACTTCAATTCTGCTTCGGAACCTCGAACAAGCTGATGCTACAGTCTCCCTGGGAAGGGCCGCAAAAACTGTTTTAATTTTATCCATTAACTGGGCTTTTGTATTACTGGAAGTGCGATTGGTGTCTTTTTCAACTGCGCCCCATACAAAATAATCCATGGGGTTAAGGTCTGGGGAGTTTGGAGGCCAAACATTTGGACTGGTGAAGTCGTAGAAATTTTCAGACAACCATTTTTGACTTTTCCCAGAGGTGTGGCAAGGGGCCGAATCCTGCTGCCATACATACGGCCTACCATTGGCTACCCTTGTTATCCAGGGCTTGACTACAGTTAGCAACTCCACGAACAAAGCCCGAATTCCAATGCCAGGGTTCTTCAACACCTGTTCCTGCAGATTTGCGAGGAATTCTGCTGTACGAACGCAATCAGATCGTCTGCTAGGGATCTTTCTTCTTGCTACATCCTCGTAGTCACCATTGCAAGTCTCTAGTTCATGCCTGATTGTTTTTACTGTATTCAGGGAGCATTGGGCAGCAGTCGTAATATCCTTATTTTGATGGCGGGCACGAATCATCATGATACAAGTTATTCTCTTCCATGATTCAGGTGGGTTCCAGCTATCCATCCTTTCTGACATCTTGTATATGAATGAAGAAGGGTCCAGACTTTTAAATGAAGAGAAGTGTGTGTTAATACATGTAACTTACGGAAAAATATAATTAATTATAAATATGTCAAATTTATCCCGAACACCCTGTATATTAGTATAATCCCGCCTACTAGTTTCGCTGGCGCTGTCTAGTTTTGTCAAGGCTCGAACGGTACACACAAGAAAATATGAGAGAATACAGAAACGTTGCTAACTGTTAGGCAGTTAAGTTTGAACATATGTGTGCATGTGTTGAGAAGCTTCAGTCAGTGTACCATTTTTCAAATATTCAGGTATTTATAGAATTCCATATACGTGCGGTTTTTCATATATTGGGCAAACTTCAAGAAGCCTGGAAATCAGACAGAAGGAGCATGTTGGGGATGTCAATCACAACAGAACAGTCTCCTCAGGCTTAGCACATCACTTTTCTACTTACAACCATGCAATTGACTGGGAAAATAGCTCAATGCCATACTTAGATGATGATTACTGTCACAGGATTTTCAAGGAAGCGGCAGTGGTATTAAGAACGGGTAACAACCTCAACAGAAATCAGGGTGCCATACTGAAAAACTTAATCAACTCACTCAGTTTAACAGAACTACAATACGCGAAAAATCATGTAACGCGTGTGCATACAAACGTATCCATGACACTGACTGAAGCTTACAAATGCACGCATTGTCACGCATATGTTCAAACTTAACTGCCTAACAGTTAGCAACGTTTCTGTATTCTCTCATATTTTCTTGTGTGTACCGTTCGAGCCTTGACAAAGCTAGACAGTCGCTAGCGAAACTAGTAGGCGTGATTATACTAATATATGTATTATTAAAGAACCTATGGTCTCATAACCACAAAAAGTCTCGGTTTTTAAATTTAATTATTGTTATTTTCAAATTTACAGTATTAATTACATAAATTGGATACAGATTGGAACAGTGAACATAAGAGGCATCAATCACAAAATCGAAGAAATACAAAAAACCCTGAGAGAAATGAAAATAGAAGTTGCAGTAATTTCAGAAACAAATAAAAAATCAAAAGGCTCTGCAGAACTTCAGGACTACAGTTCAATATACAATGGAGTATCCAACGAAAAACGAGCAGCTGCAGGTATAGCCATCATGATCAGCTATAAATGGAAAAACAAAATCGAATCATATAACTGGATCTCTGAAAGAATAATAACGGATAGACTTAAATTAAATAAGAAATTTATTACAATCATAGGAATATATGTGCACCCGAAGAAGGAAAGAAATCTGAAACAGAAGAATTCTGTAAACACCTCCAAAATGTAATTCAGAACACAAATAAACAAGATTACTTAATCATCTTAAGGAGATTTCAATGCTAGAATTTGATCAATTACATTTAAAGATTTAATAGGTAATCAAGGAGAAAACACGATAAATAAAAACGGAAGAGAACACAGCGAATTTGCGGCCTATAATAATTTAAATATCACCAACAGCTTCTTTAAACATAAAGATATACATAAATATACATGGGAAGCCAGAGGATATAAAAGCATCATTGACTGTTTAATAGTGGATGAATAACTAAGAAGATGGTAAGGAATTGCACAGTATACAGAGGATGCAATATTGACTCAGACCATTATTTATTAATCTGTACTATTAAGATCCCAAACCAGAGAAATAGAAACAATACAAGAACACAAAAACAAAAGCAGGAGCAATTTAAGATAGGATTGCTACAGCAAGATAGTATCAGAGAACTATATCAAAGAAGACTTACAAATCATACAAAGAAAATAAATGAAGGTACAGATATAGAAAATTTTTGAATGGCAAAACATTAAATAAACAGCAAAGCAAGCAGCATATGAAGATATAAGAACAAAACTGCGAAGAAAAAGGAAAGGATTCAGAACCTGGAACCCAGAAATAGAAGCTTTAATAAGAAAGAAAAAAGAAATGTACCCTAAATGGTTTAATAACAGAACCAAAGGAAATGAAATAGAATATAAAAGAATCAGAGCAACAACAAGAAGAGAAACCAGGAAAATTAGAAGACAAGAGTGGGAAAAATTCGTATCAAGATTAGAGAATGACATAAATGGACCTCAACTAAAGAGTTATAAAATCATTAAAAACTACTCAAGAAACAAATGATAATCTATAATTAGAAAGGCTCCCATCCACAAAAGAAGAATCAATCACTACACCCAGCTTCAAAACAATAATAATCAAATTGAAATAAAACAAGTAATAAATCAATAAACAAATGAATACAGTGCTAAATGATCTAAAGAAAATATTGAAAATACTAATAGAAAAGCTACAGGAGAAGATGGAATAAATTCAGATCTATACAAATACAGCTCTAAACCATTCCAATTACGATTAATTAAATTCCTAAACAGAATATGAGAAGAAGGAAACATCCAACAAGAATGGAAGACAGTAATAGTCATAAACATATTCAAAACAGGAAACAGAAAGGATTGCGGAAACTACAGAGGAATATTCTTAATAAATACATGCTATTAAATATATCTAGATATAATTAAAAGTAAATTAACACCATGGGTCGAGCAGGAAATTATTGGAGAAGACCAATGCGGCTTTAGGAAAGGAAGATCGTGCACAGATCCCACATTTACACTCAAACAAATTATAGAAAAAAAAGAATAGAATTCAACCTGCCAACATATATTGCTTTCCTGGATTATGAGAAAGCACACAATCAAATCAACAGAACAAAATTAATCAATATACTGTATGAATTGAAAGCTCCACCTCAAACCACAAAAGAAATAGCAAATATAATGGAAGAAACCTATATTAAAATTAAAATTAATAATGAAACAACCCAAGAAATTAAAACCAATTGAGGTCTCATTCAAGGAAGTGGATATCATCAATACTCTTCAATATATACTGTATATGGAAAAAAATTTCAAGAGAGTGGGGGGAAAACAAAATCATAGGAATTAAAATAGGAAATGAAGAATTAACCAGCCTTTTGTATGCTGACGATCAAGTTATTTTTGGTGAAAATGAAGACCAATTACAGAAAAATCTACACGTATTGAACAAAACAATAGAACAGTATGACATGAAAATCTCAATAAATAAAACGAAATCAACAGCATTTCAAGGTAAAGAAATTAAAAGATGCAAACTAGTCATCCACAGCAAAGTAATAGAACAAGAGAACAAATTTAAATATCTAGGAAATTACATAAGCCCCAATGGAGAAATCGACATTGCATATAAAAATCAAAAATTCCTAGCAGTCATTGGAACTTTGAAAAGACACTTCAATAAACAGATGTCTAGAACAACCCAAATAAAACTATATAAAATAATAGCCAAACCAATTCTGAAATATGGCAGTGAAACATGGACTTGGGGAGAACAAGATAAAAAACAAGTGGAAGCTGCAGAAATAAAGTTCCTAAGACCGCTCTCAGGCTATAAAAGAATAGACAAGATAAGAAACGAAGAAATAAGAAACAGTTATCCATAATTAACATAACAGAAGTCATCACAAACTATAGAAATAACTGGAAATACCACATAGAAAGAATGAATGAGGACGGATGGCCAAATATTGCCTGGAAATATAAGCCAAAAGAACACCAATCAAGAGGAAGACCCAGGAGGAGATGGGCAGAAGACGTTTTAAACCCGTGAAAATGTTACATGCAGACAATTGCCTAATAAGGGAAGCCAAGAAGAAGAATATTACATAAATTGAAATTAATAAGCACGACTCACAAAGTGCAAGTTAAGAATATCAATCCTCTACCACCACTATGGTAGTATTGATTTCATTAGCCATACACTTTAAGTTCGGTAAACGCTTATTTTCTAAAATATTTCATAACTATATATTAAATAATCTTTATTAAACACCATTTTTTATGTAAAATTTAAGTATGACAGATATAAAATACCTGTTTTATATGTTGCTATAGTTCTGACAAGATGTTAGAACGAATTAATTACAGGAAATAAGTATTTTATTGGTTTACAGTCGCTAGCGAAACTAGTAGGCGGGATTATACTAATATATGTATTATTAAAGAACCTATGGTCTCATAACCACAAAACATCTCGTTTTTTAAATATTTTATGACGAAATATGTGTAATTTAAATAATTAAATTTATTATAATTTAAAAAAATGTCCTTTTTTGCGCTGAACAAAAAATATGTAACTACGGTTACCAAGACAAAACGGGAATATTGAGCTGAACAATAACAAAGAAGCTGTTGATTGAAACAATAGTATCGACCAAGAGCTGACTGACATTGATGACATTCAGCACGCGCTGATTGGTCAAGACTCCACCGACTCTAGAAGTTTCTAACCATGTATAGTTCCCCGCTGAATCTGAAAACCATCTGTTGCTGCAAATATTATTGGCCCTTAAATTTCATGAAAGCTCTTTATGGGAGGTAAATCAGGTGCTGTGAATAACGCAAGTTGATGTTAATGGAAGAAGTCGAGGTCCCATTGTATACTCACATAGACACATTCTCCTCCAATTTTCACATTTTCTGAGATATCTTTCTTTGGAATTACGGTTATCGTCGCCACTTTTCATTGTCTGGATCTCTTTTCACTTTTTAGCATATTATGAACATTTGCAGTTTATCAGCAGCAAGTTCTTTAGTTATCATAAGCACATTTCTATTGCTGAATTATCATTGCCACATGTTTTCTTCTCTTCATCTTCTCTATTTTATGTTCATTATTCCGTTTTGAATATTGGTTTAGTATTCACCATGATGATGGTTCCGCCATTCTATCTATCTCTTCCTTCCATCTGCTTCAGACGAGTTGGGTCTCCTTCTAATGTGGAGTCACGGCGAAATAATGCAGCCGGCACGCCACTCCTCTGCTGCATCCCTATTGGAGGTATTCATGACTGTACTCCGTTTGTGTGTTCACGGGGCGGTTTGCCTACTTGCGGGATGAAAAAAACCAGCTAAACTGGGGGAAAACCCTACTGCTCGCGCCCAAGACCGGCTAACTTGGCTATATCTGAGGAAGATCCTTGAGCTCCTCACGTCTCCGACGGGAATCAAACCTAGGACACTCCTTCCCTAGGCATATGGTTGCGAAGCGCACAGCCTCTAGACTAACCGCGCGGACTATTCCGCCATTGCTGTACTTATTATTATGTCAGTTGTTGTTTCTACATTGAAAATCTCATCAAGGTGCTCTCTCTCTCTCTCTCTCTCTCTCTCTCTCTCTCTCTCTCTCTCTCTCTCTCTCTGTGTGTATGTCCATCTTCCAACAATCTTATTGTTTTAAGTTAGCAGCATACCATTTTCATCTCTTTTTAGAGTTTCTTGCTTCCTTCTTTCAGAGAGAGTTTTCTTTTCAGCTCATACAATTTTCTAAATGAGACCTAAAACAGCAGCCTTTTGTGATTCCTCTGCCATACAGTCCACATAATTTTTCTTGTTTTCTCTTAACAATCTCTTAAGTAATTTGTCTTTTTCTCTAGAAATTCTCAAATGAATTTCTTTACTTCTCTGAGAGTTCGTATTTTCTATTAGAATTTTAACTGTATGCTTTTCTGAGTTTTCAGGTCATGTTTGATAACAAATGTTTTTTTTTCTTTCCTAGCACCTGAACAGTCTCTTGCCACCTCATTATATGGCGTTCTAAAAATTTTCCGTGTCCTTCCTATCTGTCTTCTGAGCGTTTCTCTTTTCTACTTTCTAGATTCTTCTTCTCCAAAATGTGAAATCGATTCTTTATCATAAAAGAAAAATGTTCGTTCATTTCATTCCCTTTAACTTGGATATATCATATATTATCCTTCCTTTTTTTATTTTTATTTTTTCTTATTCCTACACAGCTTTAATTTATGTTTAGCTGTCACTAAGCAAGTAAAGAAGCAAAAGCCAAATTGATCATATTACAATAAAGGGTAGTTGGTTGTTAAAGGTCACTCTTAGATCCTACATCAGCTCCTCGCTCGCTTTCACATCTAAGAGCGACATTTTAAAGCTGCTCTTTATTGTAATATGATCAATTCGATTTTATTCTTACCATCCGGTTATTCCATGTCATTTTATGTACTTTTTATGCTTAAATAAGCTTTCTTTTATCACGAGATTATTCATTTGAATAAACGCATCCAGTAAATCACCATTCTCATTTCTGTGAGCACTTGCTTCATTGTACAATGCTCTCTCTCATCTTCATTATTTTTCATTTTTATTATTTGATATATATATTCATTTTCTTGTTTTTAAACTTCTTTTGTTTCGTTTAATTAACAACTGAATTCCTTCCCCGAAAATCCATTTCCATAAATAATATTCACAGTTCTGCTTGCCTGCATTCAGAATATACAAATAAAAATATTCTTTTGGCAAATATTTAAAATTGCATAAGTTACTTTAAATTTTGTTTGGGATATAGAATCGATTTTCATGTAATTTAATGCATTTCGTATTGAGAGGCAGACAATACGAAAATATATTCGTATGCGTATAGAAATCATTTTTCCATTTCTAGGTATTCTTCTGTTTTATGGCAGAAATGGTAAGAGTTACTGGCACGCACATCAAATTTCAAATTCAGCGTTTTGCGCACTCACGTACTCAAGAAGGAAAAACAACTCGTAATACGTTTGTTGAGCTGTAGGAAGGAAAGTAGTGCACGTAAATATATTCACATTAAACACAAGAGCAAACTGTTTGGGAATAGAAAAAATATATATGAAAATCTTTCCGGAAAAACGGTAGCTTCACGAATCGCTTGTAATACCCATCGTTGTTTTCTGGGATTACGAACTAAGCATCTAAGACTATGAGGTCAATGTATTATGTGTATCAATTGTGTGTATGTGTGTATTCATCTGGCTAGTTTGCATCTTTTGCTACGGAGGCTCCCGTGAAGATGGTATTACATGGTCTTCGCACAACTATACCATCACTTTCAAAATGGCAGGACAACCGGTAATATAGTCATATGTAGAGATGTTTTTTTTGGCTTGATCCGATTTCTGTATTTTAAGGGTATCGTACCGAGAGAATTCTTCACCAGTTAGCAGAAGTATTTGTCACGGAAAAGTTTAGATTTCGTGAAGTTTGCTAACACCAAAACAGATGCCGAAGTCGAACAGCTACTCGAGCACTCAAATCCATCCACCACGGATAACGAAGTTTTGTCACGCAGATGTTTCAATAATGCGTAAAGCGCTAAATATCTCATCCAATGATGTGCAGTGAACATCATTGTTCATAACTAGTCGCACTGAAGAATAATTTATGTGAATAAGATTTCTTTTCTTTTTTTTATGTGCGAAAAGTTGATAATCTATAGCACATTTGTGCTATCGGTGGCCTGAGAGTCGTCTAATCCTGAAATCCTGCTTTAGAGACCCAAACATTGAATTTTTTTCAAGCTTCAGGACCTCAGTTAGCAGGTAGTGGCTTCACACGAGCGATGAAAATCACACACCACTTAGAGCTTTCACAAACATCCATGCTCATAGTAGTGGGATTCGAATTCACAGTCTGTTAATTGGAGAGTGGAGAAGCGATTCGCTTGGCTAACCAAGCCGGCTCTTAGCTTTGGCTAGAAGCCAAATGATCAGGAGCAGAATTATACTTTTGATCCTGTTCTGAGTGATTTCCGATTCATTGCGACATTGAAGGAGCATCTCACTGGCTAGAGATTTGAAGCAGACTGCGATGAGCAGCACGCTGAGTTTTCTTGATTAGAATATTTACTGATTTCTTCTACGCCTTGGTGCTTCAATGACACAAACGCATCTGGACAACGATGATAAAGGTAATGTGTATATAAATGCATGAATCTATATTAGAATAAAGTCCTTTACATAAAAATGCTTTTTACTTTATTGCTTAAAAAACCATCTCGGATTAGAATAATGACAAAACGTTTTATGGAATAGTTAAAAAACATCCGCTTATGTCACTGAAATCATACAGACAGCTCATCGTTTCGCCAACTTCGCCTCTAGTGGCTATCAGATGCCTTCTCATCAAAATTCATTTCTCTAACTTCTGATAAAAATTATACAGTATTTTGACGCATTCCTCCATCAAAATGCCAGCTATTTTCTGTAGTGAAGTAGGACTTGGCCTTAACGAACGTTCAAACTTTTTATTTTAGTGTTTTACAGGATTCAAATGAAGATTTTTTTTTTTTGTATTGGGCAATCTAACTCTGTACAATTCCATTTCTTCAACTATGTCACCACAGGCTTTACAAAATGCGTGGTGCATTATCCTGATAAGGTGCTCAAGTGGAAGAAGAATCATGATGCACTCCAGGAGAAGCATGCATTCTCACCTTCAAAAAATACCAGCACTTATTTACAGGAATGTGAAGCAATAAAATACCAGCACTTATTTACAGGAATGTGAAGCAATACATTCCTGTAAATAACACTCTCGGCCATTGCTATGCTAAAACACGCCTATCAGAAGGTTTCGTCTGTGATTAAAATGATGGAAACTGAGGCACGTAAATATATTGGCATCGGAAACAAGACCAAAACTGTCCGTGAATAATATTGTTTCAAAAAATTGATCTTATTGTGCGGAAATCACACAAACTGGTACAGTTATTTAGCGTGCACTCTTTCTTTTATAGAGGACCACTTTATTTCTTTTTTTTTAAGACAGCTTTCTAAGTAAAATGGGGATGTTCGTATAATTTTTTCAATACAGTGTTAAAATAACAAAATATATTTCGAATACAGTATTTCATTTAACGTGCATATATAAATCGAACTTTTAATTTTCACAACTATGAAGTCATCGGCGAGGCATCGTAGCTTAGTCGATTTCGACGGAGCAATTTTGGTTGGAAAGACGTGTGTTCGAAGGGTCTCTATCACGGTTTTCAAATGAAAGAGAGTTAGCGTTTTATAGATGGATTTCATCCGCAACCAGATAAACCGGTTAAAAAAAGGTGAAAGAAATTTTGTTGAGCATTGTCACTTTAAAAAATTCCGTTTTTTTCGTGACAATATTCAATTGATTTTATTTGATTAAAATACAGATGATGTATCTGACTGGCTTATAAAATCATGAATATCAATATTTAATAGGATGGACATCAAATAAAAATATGCATTCATAATAAAACAGTTATGAACAATGAAAAGAATACGAAGCATTCGTGATATCTCGCATTTAGAGTGGAAGTTTGGAAAAATTGATATTGTTTGATAAAAGGACAGCGCTATCTTTTGAATGATGTGATATCATTTCTTAGGCTGCGTTTTTTTTTTCGATTAGAAATGCGAAACGTTTGGCCTCAGGTAGTTTTTATCGAAATAGTATAATTAAAATAGTAACGTTTGCTAAATGATTTCTATGATCATCGATTTTCCACAAACAAAAATGAACTTACCTGGAAATTTTAAAAGCAAAAATTTGTATGTTTGGCACAAAATAAAATTTTTTTCTTTTTCATGTGTGTTTATGACAAGTAAGGAGTAATCCGATTCATTTTGTGTGTGGCACGTTTATTTATACAAAATATGCTGAATTATCTCAAATCTGGATTTAATGAGATTCACTTAAGTTCCAAAATTAGGTAAATTATTCAAAATTAATGCTTCATAATTGGGTATTAACCCAATCTCTGAAACCGTTGGACGAAACTGTATTAAATATTTTACAGGCATTAAAGGCAGAGCAGTCTGTAATACATACAGTCTAGTAATAATATAAAGTACTCCGTATTATTACTAGACTACTTTGTGTTATGGTTGTAGATTATCATTACGGAGTAGTCTGCCTTCTGTAGACTTCTCGGTAAATACCATAGCTTCGCTATTCTGATGATTAATCATCAGAGTACACTGACTTTATTTGGACCATAAAATTACCATGCCATTATATAAATAGCTCCAGAGATTTATACATTTCGTTGCATTTTACTGGACTGCTCTTTTCTTTTAATATTCTTTGCGTTTTTAAGGACCAAATCCTGCGCAGACTGTTAATCAAACAAAATTTAGTCGTGAAATGCATATTTTTTATGATTTCAAATAATTTCCATACTTGTTCATAAATATGTGACGCATTTATGGCTGATGGGCGAGGTAGGAGGAAGAAAGACCGAAAGATATATGAAATTTTGCGAAAAAGTGGGGAATTAAATTTACGAAAACTCTCCCATCGCTTAAGAATCAACTCACAAGGGAGATGAGAGAATGATAGAAATAAATCAGACATGCTACTGCAAGTTAACATAAAAGCTATTCTGATTCATAATATACAACTGTAAGATGTGGCATTGAGCCAAACAAAATTCACAATGCGGCAACTGATAATGGAAATGACATGGTCAAGGTCACGAAACTTTTGGCAGCAGTCAATGACAGCTACGCGAAAGGAAGTTGTTTCAGCAAGAAAGGATATCGCTATTGATGGAAATTATCTTTGTATATATCACATAGCAGAATTACTGGCACCGAGAAGGCTCGATCAAGGACTTTGTACGCGAGTCTGTAAAGTATGAATTATTTCTTTAATATTCCATGGAATGTGAGTTAGAGGAGTTATTGAGAGACACGTAAAATAATTTAGGGTTGCAAAAACTCGAGAAATGTTCACATTCATTCCTTCTTCTTTCAATACTCTTTTCATACATTTGTCGTTTTTTTTTCAGTGAGAACTGGAAACACACACACACACACACACACACGCTAAGAATTTCAATCATACTGAAAAATAAGATTAGATGGGGTGGTTTTTTTTTTTTTTTTTTTTTTTACAAGAAAAGAGACAAGACTGATTTTGAAGAAACTGAAGTCGGCTAACGTGGAGAACATCATGCACAGTGGAATTTACGAATTTTGTTACAGACATTACCAATATTTCCTTTGTATGTTACAAGGTATCTTTCGGAGTGCTGTCATCGAATTTATTTGAAATTTGCAATCGGTTTAAGAGCTCCAACAATTGCATAAATTCAGTCGTTTGACCAAGATCTGCCTTTACACGACAAAATTAGGTTTATAGAAAAGTCGAGTTGAGTCCATCTCTCTTTACCTATTAGACTAATACGTAAAACAAATAGAAAATTGGATAGAATGAAACTGTTTCTATATACAGAAGAAAGGGGAAAGAACAGAGCCTTGAAGTACTGTAGCATTAATAGAGAAGTTAGAGAATCAAAAGGTTGTCTACCTTCACGAGCAGAGACAAAAGAGAAATAGGCAATTAACTGTAGAAGAGCTTAACATAAAAAAAAAAAAAAAAAAGCAACACATACAAATTTCCTATGAAATAGCTGTGGAAGGATCCATGCAAGTGATCAATAGACGGATACTGATGTTGCAAAAGTTCCTACTGCTGGATTTCTCCATTTATATTTTGGAATGGATTAAAGCTAGAACAATAAATACATAATTATTTAGTTGATAATTGTTTTCATTTTTGTGATATAGTAAACAGCAAATTAATTTCCAAGTAAATAGTAAATGCCAGCTGAAAGGAGATTGTAAAAAAAAATAATAATAAAAGAATTAAAACAAATGAAATAAGATTTAAAATGAGAGTTATCATTACCGCCCTATTTTGAGAAGAACTGAAACAAGATATCTTTAAAGCTAGAGTACTTTGTTTTTAAATGTATTTCCTGAGATTTTTTACTGATCCTGTACTGGCATAAAAAGTAATGTACATTAGGGTTATACCTTCCATAAAATGGAAAATTAGAATAACATATTTTTGTTACTCATCGATGCCATAAGTTTGACAAGTGTTATGCAAGCAGTTAGTCTTTTTGATAATAATGGTAAGAAGTCTTAAAAGTGGGGCTCTTCGAAAGGCTTGATGAAATGCAATGAACTAACATATTAATGGCCTGCCCTCCTTAATTAATGTCTAATCACTGGCGAAAGTCTATATCTCATGCCACTACTTCACATTAATATTGGATATTCATCCTCTGTTAGGAAGACTTCTTTAAAACCTCATTAGCTGCGATCACTTCTCCATTTAATTAACTGGACAGGATATGCATTTCAACAGCTGTTCAAGTCTAGGCTTCCTCCCTTAGGATGCATTTTTCTTCGAGTGAGATAAAATAAACACTTCATATATACTGAAATGAACATGGAACTCACGATTTAAATAACTAACAATGAACGCTATAGTTAACTGAAGCAAACTGAGTAATCAGTGCCAATAGTCCCACTACATGAAAAATCCGAATCGTTCTTTACAGATTCTGCCTTATTCATTAGTATTTTGAAATCATTCTGGGATCATTTTCATTGCGTCGCCCTTTATTTTAGTTAAATAATTTTACAAATGACTATCTTCTATTTTATTTACCTGCTAGTATGTAAATAAAATTTACATAGTAGCAGGTATGTAATTTTTAGGATGCATTTCAGGACTATTTGTTTTTATAAACATATACTAATAAGACAAAAGTATAACAGTTAACACATTGTACGAGTTATTACAAGAGACCTTCAAGGGGATCAGAAATTCATTAAACACATTGTATATTATTATTATTACAAGAGACTTTCAGGGGAATCAGAAATTCCTGAAGGAGGGCACATATCACTCACACCACATGTCATATACTCTCTCTCATGAATTCATTCAGGCTATTTGCACTCACAGTGTCCAAAGGTAAATCATTCCAGTCATGCATGGCTTCTATGAGAGAAAAATCTAGCTCTCATCCTTTTCTTGACTGCATTTATTCTTAATTTCATGGATGCGTTCCCATTCTTACTCCACCCTCCATAAAATGGAAAATTTCTTCTACTGGTATCCTGTATGATCCTTTTAGAAGTTTGTAGGTCTCTATGACATCACCTCGCGTCTGCAGTCCATAAATATTCAATCTATCCTTATAATCAACATTCCATTGTCCTGACAACTTGTCCAGATGATGTCATCTTGTCCAGAAATAGCCAGATGAGGTCGTATCAAGTAAAATTCTGATTCTGATTTTTCCCTTTCAGTCGTTTCCGACCGTAAGTGGCTTTGTAGGCTTTGCCCACAAAGTATTCCTGGTGAGATTTTTACAGGGTAGTTCACCCTTGCTTTCCCCAAACCCCCTCCCTTCCCCCCAAATAACTGGTCTCGGTCTCGGCATATGGCTGGGACGTATTCATGACTGGAATCCATGCGTGTCCACGGAACCGGGTTGCCTGTTCTGGGGGACAAAAAACCCGAGTTTCCGGGTGAAAAAAAAACCTATCTCCGTATGAGACCGGACTCACCTTTAGACGAAAGAGACCAGATAAAGGTTCCTCATGTCACTGACGGAAATCGAACCCAGGTTTTTCCAACCAAAGGGCTTCGTCTATACTGACTGAGCTGCGGAGGCTCACAAGCAAAATGACTTCCTTATTTTTATATGGAAGTGTTCGTTTCGGCATTGCAATTATCCTCCAAGTTGTATTTGCAATTTTTGCTATATAACTCCTGAACTTTAACTTTCTGTCAACTAAAACTTCAAGATTCCTAGCCTGGTCAGTTTCTTCTAGATAATCCTGCCAATATAATACGTCCTTTTCACATACACAATTCCATCTTATGCAAATCACTCTGCAATATTGCATATCAGTTTATCCTGCCTATCTTTACATCACTAGTAGTTGCAGAATGTCATCTGTTACATCCATCACAATATCATTAATGTAAAGATTGAATAACAGTGACTAAATACTGATTCCTGGGATAATACACCACTCCATCCATCTATTTCGCATTCGTCCAAGATGGATTGACTCCCCTGACTAGGGACTTTAGGCAATTTAATGCAACCGGCTTGCCATTGCTCTGCTTCATCCCTGTAGGGATAAGTATTTTATGTCTGTAGAAACTGTGTTTTCACCGGACTGGTCTGCCTGTTCTGAGGGACGAAAAGCCCGAGTTTCCGTAGAAAAACCCCTCCACCTCTATGAAATCGACTACAGTAGCGAACAAATTAATCCGAACAGTCACATTTTAAAACCAAATTTTAATTTTGCAAGAAAATAAGTACAAAAATTAAACTTCAACTTTATCTAATAATTTATAAGCACCCCTCAATTCCTAATAAGTTCATTAATTCGTTTAGGCTTGGACTCTACCAACGTAGAACACATTTTTCTTATTTCTGCAGCTCGAAACCATAGATTTTCTTTTACAATATTGCTATTTAGTATATCACCATTTATCCATGGACTATTGTCTGTTTGTCGCCTCGTTTGTGTAGGCTTTGTTTCTTTTTTGTATATTTCTGTGAACTTTAGTTGGAAATGTTCATATAATGTTACAGGATCATTTATTTTAAGTAGGAAATTCCAGTCTGTATTTTTTACAAAGTTATCAACAATGCTCTTTAATATGATCGAGTTTTCTTGACGTTTGTGGTAGTGAGAGGGGGGGGGGGGGTAGGTAACGTAATAAAACGATAAACGATAATAAAAAAACGAAAAACGATAATAAAATAATAATAATAATAATAATAATATACACAAAATTGCATAATGAATAAATAAATACATAATTGAAACGCTAAATGCATGAAACGCCAGTTACGCAAAGTTGGTGGAAGTGACACGGATGAATGAATTTGAAATTTTCATTAAAAAAAAAAAACATCATTTTTAATAATATTGCATCTAATGGAAAATACGAACAAATAATTAACTGGAAAATTATCAGAAAAATAGTGGACTTTTTTTTATAATTTCCTGACTGCGAGTGTATTAAAGTTATTTCACATTTTATAATGATATTAGGTTTTTTAATAGGCAGGTAGATGCTATTAAATACGCGAGCATGTGGCGTTGAATTAATAGATCACGTGACCATGACGAAGCAGTTTATGCCTTGAATTTGTTGGTACGTAAATTAACAGTATATGAATACGAAAGAAGAAAATTGTCGACTCCGAACACAAACATTTCAAAAGTAGTTATCCTTGGCTACAGTGCCGGACAATAAAAGTTGAAACGCACGTCAACGTAATTAGTTGCGCACATGGATTTTGGGTAGGGAATATTCAGACCTGTAGTGGTTTACACTGGATAGCATATCGTGATAGAAAACAGAGCAAAATCCTGCAGTGAATACATGTACTTTATTCGTTTATATTGACATCGATCATTTAGGAGCCTCCATTATTTAGCTGTTTAGTTGAAGCATTCTCATCTTTGTTCATGGTATATGGAAAAAGAGAAAGTGTTACTCTCAAGATACTCAGGTAATTGCCATTTTATACTTTTTATAATAAACAGCTTCTGTCACCTTGTACTGGAGTGACAAATGCCTTTAGCCACCAGTAAAACGGAACACGAGCTGTTGAATTCTCTTAATTCTCTCTATTTAAGGTATGTTGTTTGCATCTGTCTGAAATAGATTTGTAGGAAATATAATCATTAACAAAATATTTACTTTTCACGAGCTAATTTGTGTAATACGCTATGTAATACTACACCAGTTTTATAATCTGGCAATTTTTCATTGTTAAAATGTTGGAGGTTCAGATTTTATCCTTATAGATTTTCGTTCATGGAGAATGTGTGGCGTGTTACCAGTTCTCTATCTTGTTAACAACGTGATTGTTTAGCTTGTCGTATCATTTATGAATACTCGGATGGTTGTAAACCCTGTTAGCTTTCAAGAATTCAGGAAATATAATCTTCTGGGACTGGTAAACAGGAGGAGATGGCATGATTACAACATAAGTTATAGTGAGAAGCTTACCAGATAGCTACTCGAGATATTTTTTTAAAAAGGATGACGAATGGGACAGGATAACAAACATAGACCATCCTGAAATGTATGAAGATGGGGTAACTTTTTTTTCATGGAAAATGGAGGAACCATCGATCTGCTTCTTAGTTAGTAACCTTTCACGATGAGCCATCCATTCCAAGATGTTTCATTTGTAATAACAATCCCCCAGAGTTTGCTATCATGCAAAACTAAATTATGGGTAAAACATGCATTTATTAACAGAAAGAAATTAAGGTTTTTTCCAAGCTTTCCCCGTAATAATTGTTAATGTATCGTGACAATTGCCTCCACAGAACTCTATAAAAGAAAAATAATGGCGTAACATCAGGAGGATAAGATTGTCACGTTTCTTTTTTTCTTTTTTTACTCAATCACCTGTTTAAGAAAAAAAAGGTATCTACACAAGTTTTCAAGTTCCCTGTAGACGTAAGTTTCTCAACATTTCCAGTTGCTTTACAGATTATATCATCCTCTTGACGCATTTAGATAGGTAAATTTATCCTAATATAATTCGCCTAAATTTGCTGACTTAAATTTCGAGTACTATAAAAGTGACTAGAACCGTCACCATCTTGGGATCTAGTGATTAGGATGTAATATGCGCGCATGCTCACAGAACTGAGTGATTGAATAAATATCTCCGGTCAAGCAACTAGATTTGAAAAAAATTGCATTTCAAATACTTGCACTCTTTTATGGAAACCACATTTAGGAGAAAACGTTCTGCATACATCGTTTCATTAATTTGATACAATAAAATTTATTTTGATGGCACGCAAAAATATTTTCTCTGACATCTGACTTAGTACGACGTTCACTGCATTAGTAATTAAAATGTTTCAACTTGATGCGGGCATCGTAGATTTATTGCAATTTATTTTTCTGTTCTTTTCTCATTTTTATTATAGTTTATCGTTTAAACTTCTACCCATATTTGCTTATTAAATTGAAGGCAGCACGCTCTTTTTTCGAGTTTTCTTAATGTTTTTTGATCAATCATTCAGACAAGATAATTAAACTATCCTTCTCTACGAATCCTCTATTAATTTTGATCCAATGATTTGTTTGCTGTCATATTTTTTTCTCATCTGTTTATTCATGAACTTCATTTGATAGTTTCTCGTAAATTTTTGTGGGCTTTTCATAATATGGTAAACTTTTACGAAATATTTGCCTATTCGAAATCGCATTTCCAGTATTGTATTCTGGTTTCGTGTTGCTATGGAGATTCTGAACGTATTTAAAAAATAAGGCAGACGAGAGAAGGATTAGATGGTTGTTATAACCATGTTTTTATTTCAAATAATTTTAGTATGGTTACGTTTATGGGGTGTATCTTTCAAAATAAACAAAGCTTCGCTTGTTGTTTCAGTAATTCTAAACTTACGTAATCGGCGTCCTCTGAGGGTCATTAAATTTCTATTGAATTGTCCTCATTCCTTCTAACTAACAAGATCGTATAATGTGCAGTATTTTATCCATTTATTTTTAATGACATGACTATTAATCATTTTAACGTTTCTAAAAATAGGAAAAAAGGACTTGTCTAAAAATCGTAAACTAAAGGACATTTGTAAACTAAAGTTAGCAAATCATGTGTTTCAAGCTTTTTTAAACGAATTTTGAATTTTATTTTTAGAAATAAAACCTTTAGAAATGATTTTACTTGCATCTCGCAAAAACAGCTGAACTCGATAAATTTCTGGATGTTTCCCTGGGGAGGATAATGAGAACGCACTGCACAATTTGGAAACTACTACTTATTCTTAAGATTTTGTTTTTCCTAGTTAAATATACTCAAGAGACGTTTATTGAAAATGGGATCTCTTCTCCTTTACCTAGAATAGCAGTGCGAATAACTCTGTTTGCTCCATCAAGATAAATATTTGCAACAGAACCTATTAATGCGATATAATGTAACAATATTTAATTTTTCCATTCATTTTGTGCAACAGAAGTAAAAATAAAACTATGAAATTAAAATAAAAAAAATAAATTATCAAAACAAATTGCTTTTCGAGAGCAGAAAACTTAAATTTAATTTTTCTTTTTTTTTAAAAAAAAAAGTTAAAATAAACAATGATAAAATAAAACACAAAACATTGAAGAATCGATAGAACCATATTATAAAGGTCTTAAATTTTATATTCCGTTTGTAAACTGAGGCTTGTTAAAATGCGCCTACTTCCTAAAATAATGTTGAAATTAATATTATAGCTTATTATGATACCAGCCATACAAATCTATCAAAAGGTTTCGTGACAGATTTTATTTATATTAAAATTTTAAACAAACAGCTTCTTCTTCTTTTTTTTTTTTTTTGTGTAATAAAATTGTGATTCTTATATCAAATACAGAGAACGGCTCAGCGAATGCCTCTTCAGATTATTCATCAGAAAGACATCTAAAGAACTGCAAAAACGCATAGATATCTAGAAGTCTTCTAGTTCCGATATTCCTCTACCCCCACCCCCACATGGTTATAGTTAGGTAACTATAACCATGCTCAAAATTTATGCTCCGGAATTAATATCCATCCTATAGCGTCTTTACAATCTTTTGTACTCTTTCAGAATCTGTGCTATTCCAGGCTAGGATAGATGCTGTATACCTAAAGACAAGAGAAAAAAAAAGTAGGTTCCGTCTTTCTTATTAACCACTTGCTACACACTGCAATGATGTACATTGATTTTGTGTATAAAATGAAACAATGAAGAAAAAGTGAGAATTGGCTTTCTTGCTAGTTTTAAAGAAAATCATGGATGAATATTATTAAAATGGAACTACGCGGTTCAGTACAATGTGCTATCCTTTTCATTTTATTTCGCTCGAGTACCTACTGTTTTAAAGTGATGATCAGTAAAAGATAATGTAGTCGTTTACAAAGTTTCTTTACTTTCATCTACAGCAATCAAGGCTATACAGAAAACGTACAGTATAATGGATCGTCTTCTTCAATTTAGTTTCAAGTAATTGCACATTAACTACCACTAAATGTAGGTATCTAGTCAAAACATGATAGCGTTATTATAGAAATAATTAAATTACTGAAATTATATATATATATATATATATATATAATGATTTCGAGCGCACGTATGACAAAGACTAACTTAATTACAGTGTCGACGTTTTCGCCAGTAACATCTCTGGCGTCATCAGAAGATAAAACAAGTAATAATTGAAAAAAAAAAAAAACTAACAAAACGTATAAACTCAGAAGTATAGTAAAAACTATAATTGTGTTTGCTAGACTTATATGGGGTAGCTGTGATACTGAAGACAGCTCAGGCAAGAAGCCTTCTTGGTTATAACCCCATTAATGATAGGATACTCTCTATTAGACTTAAGGCTCAGCCTACCAATGTATCAATTGTGGTAGTTTATGCACCCCACACGAATAGGCTTGAAGAAGAGAGTGAGGAATTCTATGAAAACTTACAAACTGTTTTGGACCGCCTACCAAGGAGAAACATACTGTACATCTTAGGAGACTTAAATGCAAAAGTGGGAAAGAGTATGAGAGTCAGGCCGGAGTGTGGTATGTTTGGTCTGGGTGTACGTAACACCCGTAGCGAAAGACTGTTGGAATTTGCCCGTGCTAACAGATTAGTTATTACCAATACCTGCTTCCAGAAACATCCACGACGGACCTATACTTGGACATCTAACATTGATAGGTCAAGGCACCAGATTGATTACATCCTGGCTCTCCAGCCGTGGAAGACAAGCATCTGTGATGTGCATACTTGTCCGGGAGCAGATTGTGGTACAGACCATCAGCTAGTAAGAGCCAAAGTAAGACTAAGACTCCGAAAACTTCCAGATCAGGCCCATCCCACTAGACTGGATGTTAGAGTAATTCCGAGTGGATTCACAGAAAAAACATCAACTCGGTTGGATGATTTTTTGGAGACCAATGAGGAGAACTCACCAGAAATGCTTTGGGAAGGAGTCAAGGTGATAATACAGGATACAGCGAAGAAGTATCTCAGCCCAATAAGAAAACCAAGAGACCCATGGATATCAGATTCAACATGGGAACTAATCAAAAGAAAGCGGTTGGGAAAAAACAAAGAGACACAGGGACTGAATAATACAAGGGATTGCACGGAGAAGTCAGAAGAGCCATCAAGCAGGACAAGGAAAAGTTCTATACTAACAAATATGAAGAAATAGAGTTCCAGATGAGAAGGCACAATTATAAGAGGATGTTTCATTTAGTTCGTGACTTAAAGCACAAGTTTAAGCCTAAATTGAATGTCATCAAAGACAGGAATGGATCATTACTAACAGAAGAGTTGGAAATCAAAAACAGATGGAAAGAATACTGTGAGGAACTGTACAGCAGAGTGGATAAAGAAAATGTGGAGCCCTCCCACCAGGAAAATTTTGATTTTGATTTGGAACCTCCTCCACTTAGGCATAAAGTTGAAAGAGCAGTTAAGCAGCTCAACAGCAATAAGGTCCCCGGTGTAGATGAAATCCCAGCAGAGTTAATTAAGGCCACAGGGGACGGAGGGATAAGAGTGTTTCATAGATTGATTACAAGGATATGGGAGACAGAATCATGACCTAGAGACTGGAAGAAGTCAGTTTTCATACCACTACATAAGAAAGGTGATATGAAGGCATGCAAGAATTATAGAACTATTAGTTTGATATCTCATGCAAGCAAAATTTTATTGAAGATCATGCTAAATAGAATTGGGGCCAAAGTTGAGGCAGAGATGCCCGAGGAACAAGCTGGTTTTAAGAAAAGTAAGGGCACCAGAGATCTGATCCTTTGCCTTAGACAGATCATAGAAAAATATAAAGAATTCAGACTCCCTCTGGTAATGTGTTTCTTAGACTACTCTAAAGCCTTTGACTGTATTGAGCATGTGAAACTGTGGGAAGTAATGAAAAGAATGGGTTTTCCTCAACACACTATCAGGTTTCTATCAACCTGATAGTGTGTTGAGGAAACTTGTATAAGGAGCAACAAGCCACGGTAAGAACAGGTGTTGGATTGACTGACTGGCTTCAAGTTGGAAAAGGAGTTAGGCAAGAATGTTTACTTTCCCCTCACTTGTTTAGTATATATGCGGAGGACATCATGCGTGAAGCATTGGATGAGCTCAGGACAGGAATTAGGATAGGAGGTAGATTGATCAGTAATCTGAGGTATACTGATGAATCAGTACTCCTTTGTAATGACATGGAAGAACTAGGACTAATTCTTGACAAAGTTAACAAGATCAGTAATAACAGAGGACTTCAACTCAATCCTAGCAAGACAAAGATTATGGTTCTCAAAGGAAATACAAGCAGAGAAGCTCTTGAGAAACAAGTGTACCTTAATGGAGAAAGAATTGAGGAAGTCAACAAGTTTGAGTATATGGGATCCATTATTAATGTGAAGAATTGCTGTTCAGAAGACGTCAGAAAAAGGTTAGGAATGGCTAAAACAACAGTCAGAGACCTTTCTAAAATCTGGAAGGATGGATCTATCTCCATGGAAACAAAGTTGAGAATTTTTAATGCTGTTGCTTTTCCAACAGCGATTTATGGGTATGAGACTTGGAACCTAAAGAAGTCAGATAAGAAACGGATATCTGCTTTTGAGATGTGGTGTTACAGAAGGCTGTTGAGGATATCATATACTGAAAGGCGTACAAATGAATGGGTGTTAGAAAAGATCAGCAGAACTGTAAGGCTTCTTAAGGATATTGACAGAAGAAAGTTAAAATATTTTGGACACATAGAAAGGATGAAAGGGGGACTTTTCAGAACAGTAATAGAAGGTAAAGTTCCTGGGAAAAGAGGCAGGGGTAGACCATCAATGAGATGGATGGATGGCGTGTGTGGAGTGACTGATTTTCAGAGAGTTGAGGCCGCCAGAAAAGTAAACAACAGGACTACATGGCGAGGCCTGGCGTAGATTTTACTCTGTATTTCTTCCTAGTGAATTGGAATACCGTTTTTTTAATGAATCCACTCAGATCTGCCAGTTATCTTGAATCTCAACTAAAGACTGAAATTAACGATTTGGAAGGGTCATATCAGATGATCTATAAAAAGCTTCACAAAAACAATACAGTTACAAGAAGCACTCAACCAGTTAGTTACAAAAGCCTATTTACATAAGGATGATACGTTCCGTTGTCGAAAACTATAACGGCTTTGTTCCCTAGTTTTTGCCAGTATTTTTCCCTTGATAACAGTATCATGCTCTGATGTTGCTGGATATATCACTGGCAAAACGAATTGAAATTGTAAATAAGCTGCTCTTTATCACTAAATGCTGTATGAGTTTTAAAATCCATTTTATATATATATATATATATATAGACAGTTGCGCTTCAAATAAAAATATAGTTAAAGAAAAAGGTATTCATAATCATATCAGCAATTAGAGCAGTATGACTAATGTTATCTATAAATAACATTCACTATTAAAGACATCACACGTTGTTCTGAACCAACTTCCTGCTGACTAAAATATTATGCTTTGTCACAGACGCTATCACATGAATTTGGTGTGACAATGAGAAAACATGAAAATGTCACAGCTGCAGTAAAATAAATATTGCAGTAGTATATTCCTGCCAGGTACGACTAGTGTCTTAGACACGAGCAACACCATAGCAACTAGAAATGGACATCGATCTTTACGTCAAAAGCTTACCATGAAATCCACGGATAGCCCAAAAGACGTGACATTTGTCGAACCTTGCAGGAGGTCTGTGCTGTAGTTTGTAACCTTAGAGACAACGGTACGTAGGCATGTTATACGTACTTGAATCCCCTAGCCTGCATCGTGCAGCCTGTGTTCTCGTTACTATAGTCGGTCTTTCTGTTTCCCGTGAACTAAGTATCCAAGGTGCGTGCAGCAAGGCAAGGTGTACAATAAAGAATTGTGTTTTGAACCTCTAGTATCCTAGGGTAACGTGGAAATCTCTCGCTGAATAACGTGCAATGTCGGACTTATACTGCATACACCAGCCAACTAGAATTGACGATAAAGGTAATCCTTAATTATTTTTCATTTATTTTCATAAAAATATCATGTCGCATTGTACAACAAAACAATTGAGTTTAAATATGCTTTATTGGCATACGTTTATGAAGGATTAACTCTGTCTGTTAAAAACGGATAATTAAATCCGTTTTTTTTAACAGTAAATGCGTAGAACTATTTAAACAACTTTTTTTTTTTTTAAGTTGAGCCGTAATTCGTGCAACGAAAATAGTATACTTTGAAAGAAAGAAATCCTTTCACTTCTGCCCGAACACAGACTACTTCGGCTTCAATATAAAATTGAAGAAATCGCTGTAACATATTCGTACTTTCTGTGTTCTGAGATCTCCATCGTGTGAGACTGAACTCTGTTGTGTTATACACAACTTTTCTTTATGGCTGAATCGCGAAGACCGTGGGGAATTATGCGTTACCGAGCAGTAAAGAAAACATTTCTATTTCCTGCACTATCTCAGATTTATCTGACATTTCGTGTACGACAATAAGTGAAAGTATTTTTATATTAATCTATTAGCAAACGTTGCATCAATCTTTGCAACCGTATTCCTACCTGGTATACGGTACTCAACGGCAAGCCAATCGCTTCAGTAGTTCCTTTGATCAGTTTTATTAGGATATTACTCTTTTTCGTTTTACATCTGTCTTAGATGATAAATGCTATTATAATAGATGATTATTACAAGTCTCTTAAATCTCTATCTCTGGGAGTCTAGTGATCGCTGTTAATAAATTTCGATCCGTTTTTAAATATATATATATAAACAGCTAAAAATTTACCTAATCGTAAAAATAATCAGCAATTTTCAGTGAATTTTTTTCTTTTATTATAATTTCTTTATAAGCGTTTTAGATGCATTTTTGTTTGAAATCGGTAAATAATCGCCAGATTGATTTCCCTGTCATTCCAGATTTAAGATTTATATATACCACTGCAGCACTCGCGTGAAATTGAAGTAGAACGTGTTTTTCAACATTCAATTTCAAAAAAAAAAAAAAAAAGAAGAAAGAAAGAAAACTCTGCTGCTATGCTGGGTGTATTTTATTGTAAAACAGTATTTCCAAACTTCAGCAGCGACTCCCTCTCCACTCCTGCATGGCTTAGGAATTCATACCTCCTCCATTATTTCCATCAATTCCTCCTCCCCAATCGAAATAACTGCTTTTAATCATTTTATTTATCTAAGTCATTCTATTTATCAAAATGAATGAATAAATATCGGACTACGGTAATTATGAAGGTATATATAGTAAAGTTGCACTAAGTGTTGGTTCTATTAAAGTACATTGTAATTACTTAAGTTGTTTACTTAGACATATTTTATGTATCCTGTGATAAAGAGGCATGCGTCATCAGGTAAGAAGTGTCATGCCAACCGTTATAATAGCAACTTGACAGACGTAGTCTGAAAAACAGAATTTCAATAATAGCATGTCGAAGAAATAAAATTAACTGAAATGCAAAATTATGCACCACTTTAATCAAGGTTTGTGAAGAATCAGTTTTTTTAAAGTTTAATATGGTTCTTTTTATCTTATATACTCATTTAGTTTTGAAGTAAAATGTGTACGACATTTAAATATGCTTGAATATAAAGAGCCAACAGGCTTCATTTCGGCGATATAAACACTATTTCAATTAAGGAGATATTAAATCCCACATTGTTTTAAAACCGAATAAGAAACTCAGAGATTGGAATCAGAGAGTTTCATGCCGAATATAGTAAACTATAAAAATATCGGCGAATACTAGCGTTAGCTAATGCAATTAGTCCTAGTACGTAGTACAATACCGGGCAACTCGTTGCAAAGGTGAGTAAAGTTCTGATCGCTATTCTTTGGTATTTTCCATAATGTAAAAACACACTTCCTAGGAAATGTGTACTGTTATTACATTATGGTAGGAGGTCACTACCCAGACCGGTTTCATCCTTTTTTGAGGTGTATTTAAATTAGGACGATCCCTAGACCACCCAATAGTGGCCGAAAGACTGTACAACTAGCGTTGTTCCACTCAGTGACAGACTCACTCCGTCACCGAGAAGAACGTCTCAGCGTTGGCTCTACCCAGTGGCAGGCTCACCCCACCACCAGCCAGAGCCATAATCTCAGCGGTGGCCCTACTCAGAGACAGGCGAAAACCTATTCCAAGCAGAGCCTCTCATATATCTAGCGTCCACCTCTCATCAGTGAGTAGGTAGACCTAGTTAATAGTTAATACCAAAGGGTATAGCGAAAAGAACTTATATATCTAGCGTCCACCTTATGTATAGGTGAAGCCGGCTCTAAAAATAAGACGATCACGAAAGATCGCCCAACTCAGCGTTGTTCCACTCGATGACAGGCTCACCCCCGTCACCGAGAAGAACATCTCAGCATTGGCTCTACCCAGTGGCAGGCTCACCCCACCACCAAGCAGAGCCATAATCTCAGCGGTGGCCCCACTCAGAGACAGGCAAAAACCTACCTCCAAGTGGAGCCTCTCAAAGCCAGATTCGCCCCGCACCGGTTTCCACCCTCATTATATATATATATTTTGTGAGTTCAATAAACTTCATCATTGGCCTGTAGAGTAAGATAGGCTGAGAGTCAGCAGATAGTAGGAGAGGAAATAAAGATAGAGTGCATAGTGGTAGAGTAGGTAAAAGAGGCCTCAGTTGACCTGTTTTAGCTGTTTGCCCCCCCAGGGGCGCTTCTAAAACCGTCGTTGATTTTTCACTTTAAAAAAAAGGAAAAATCCTAAAAAGGAAACATGTAACAAAACAAAGAGAGAATAAATCTGGAGAAGGAATGGAAAGGTAAACTTAGAGGTGGAGGAAGAATCTGGCCCGAGTGATGCAGCTCACAAGGAACTGCACCGCCTCGCTGTAAGCCTTCGCTGCTCGGGTTCTCAGGTCCTCCCCCACCTGTGGGAACTAAAAACCAGTGAAGCTGAGTACAGAAATCCACAAGGTGGTTACTGTTCCTTTCTTTTGTTGTGGACTGTTATGATTCTTTTGGCCACCTCACGTCCCTTGGCCATGTCTAGTTTGCAGAGAGCGATGTAGAACGCCGAAGGTGCCTCCTCGTCTATATCCAGGGCTACCTCTACTTGCTCAGGGGTGATTTTGCTGATGTCATCAACGAAGGGGTCACCCCATTTTGCACTGACGATGTGGGGTCCATATTTCCCTGTGAGGAGGAGTTCAGGTTCTCCTACTTTATCTATTGCCTCTTTAAACTTTTCTGCCACCCCAGGCATACCTCTAAGGAGATGTTTTAGAGTCTCCCCTGCTTTTGCATGAGGGACTTCTGGGTTCTCAGGTCCAGAAGTCCCTCATGTTCGGTTTCAGATACTATTACTGTTTTGAGATTTGTCAGCTCTTCTTCCTGCGGACTTAATGGCCGTTTGGAAGTTTTGGTGTTCGTCTCCATCTCTACTTCAACTTCTTCTACTGTATCTGAATTGACTATGTCTATATTGGCAGTGGTAGCTCCGCTTTCGTCCGTGGGAGTTACCATGATGGTTTCTGCATTGTCAGTCTCTTCTGTTGGGGTCGTATCGCTGGGCTCTGCAATTCTGGTAGGTTTCCCTCCCTTACGGGACCTTTTTGTTGTCTTAGACATGGCGGCATGATCAGGAGTGGCCTCAAGAGGCGGAAACTCTTCCTGTGTTGTGACCTTTTCATTACTTGGTTTTGTTGCTGATGTGATTGCACCACCCATCCTCTCTGCGAGGGTTCTGGATGGGCAGGTGTCGACTTTGTGGTCAGTGACCCCACATTGAAAACAAGCTGCCTCACATTTTTCTTGGTTGTGGCCAATTTTTAGGCAGTTCTTGCATTTTATGCGAGGGCAGTCTGCCCCAAGATGATTGAAGGCACCACATCTAAAGCATTGCTTTTTGACGCCTGGGTAATTTACCATTACCCGGCCAGATCCTATGAGGACAAAGTTAGGAACTTCTGTCCTCATTTCAAGAGAGATGGTTACCTCCCCAGACTTCCACTCAGGATTGTCTGCGTCATTGTGAACCTGGATTTCCCGTACAACTCCCCACTTAGAGAATACGCTATGAATTATATCGTTGTTCTTTGCATATTCTAGGGGAAATCGTGGTATCTTAAGGGTTCTCAGGATGCTCCCACCCATGAATGGGGATACTTTTACTTTACCACAGTCAAACCCTTGGAGAAGCTTTTCTCTGGTCTCCATAATTTTGGTCACTACCTGGTATCTTCCACCCCCGTAAGGGGTAAATCCAAAAATGTTCTCTGCGCCGACGCAGTCTATGATGGCTTTCGCCATCGCCCTTGCCGGTATTGTGGCGTCAACCTCAATTCCGAGGGTACGCACACGCGGCAGAATGGAGGGCATGATCAGATGGGGGGGAGCCTAACTATTCCCACCACCAAGTGTTTGATATTTCCCCAGTCCCGAGTTTAGGAAGTTCTGTAAATTTCCCGTTAAATATCGTGAAACCCGATGGGACTCGTACCGATATTAACGGTTAAGATCAGAAACTATATACACTTGATCTTAGCCAAAAGGCCGAGAAGCGAATATCATTGGGGTCTCATCAGTGAGTAGGTAGACCTAGTTAATAGTTAATACCAAAGGGTATAGCGAAAAGAACTTATATACTCTGCTATATACGAGTTGTCCAAAAAGTGCACCCATTAAGTTGCTTAAATATAAAGAGCCAAACAGGCTTCATTTCGGCGATATAAACACTATTTCACTTAAGGGGATATTAAATCCCACATTGTTTTAAAACCGAATAAGAAACTCGGAGATTGGAATCAGAGAGTTTCTTACCGAATATAGTAAACTATAAAGTATCGGCGAATACTAGCGTGAGCTAATGCAATTAGTCCTAGTACGTAGTACAATACCGAAATGAAGCCTGTTGGCTCTTTATATTTAAGCAACTTAATGGGTGCACCTTTTGGACAACTCGTATAGCAGAGTAAATAAGTTCTTTTCGCTATATCCTTTGGTATTAATTGGTCTAGCTACTCACTGATGAAGCCTCAAAAAAGGCTGAAACCGGTCTGGATAGTGACCTCCTACCATAATGTAATAACAGCATACATTTCCTAGGAAGTGTGTTTTTACATTATGGAAAATACCAAAGAATAGCGATCAGAACTTTACTCACCTTTGCAACGAGTTGCCCGGTATTGTACTACGTACTAGGACTACTTGCATTAGCTCACGCTAGTATTCGCCGATATTTTTATAGTTTACTATATTCGGCATGAAACTCTCTGATTCCAATCTCTGAGTTTCTTATTCGGTTTTAAAACAATGTGGGATTTAATATCCCCTTAATTGAAATAGTGTTAAAATATATTTTGGGAAAATTACTCGATCCCAAATTTTGTCAGTTAAAAAAAATAACAAATAAATATTACTCCGAAATTCATTAACTGATCTTTAACAAACAGTAAATAGTATCACAGATGATTTCGAAACTTCTTTTCCTCTTAAATATGTGTTACTAAGAGGTGAATCTTCTAGAAGGAAAAATGATAGATGGTTGGGAAGTAACTGAAGAGCAATTGCATTTCAATATTCACAATACACCCTGTAGTCAGTGCTTATCATTTCGTAGATGCTGTACGATCCAAAAGTACAAGCACAGACTATAGTAACTACAGCTCTCTCTCTCTCTCTCTCTCTCTCTCTCTCTGTGTGTGTGTGTGTGTGTGTGTGTGTGTGTGAGAGAGAGAGAGAGAGAGAGAGAGAGCAAAGAGAATTTTGTAAAAGGAATATATAAATTAAAAAGTTCGCATTTATCTATAAACATTTTTTTTATCCAATTCTTTTTTTTTGTGAGTGAGCCGTCCATTTCCTAGGACCTGAAAGTTAGTTTATCTTAAGCAATTAATATTAACGTGAGGGTTGAACAATATTTTTACACTTAAAGTATCTTCCAGAGAAAATATATATATGATAGACTTATGATTAGTGAAGGGAATTGATTTGAGCAAAGTGGTTCTTCCTTTTGAAAAAGGAAAATAAAAGTATTGATTTCTATATCATATACCAAAAGACATGGTCTCATTTAAAGTTCATGAATTTCATATAAAGTTCTCAAAGTAATAAAAACTATGGGAAAAAAAATAAATTTAACGTGTTGCTATATTGGAAAAAAATGTTACATAAATAACCACTGTTACTATTATTTAGAATTAGTATTATTTATTTTCTGCATTGCAGAATGTTCCTATCGATGAGCATTCAGCATATCCCAATTTTTGTCAGTACTTAAAGTACAGGAGAAAACCTAGCGTGAGCTGATGTTGTGTGTGTGGGAGGAGAGAATGGAGGGAGGGAGAGAGAGAGAGAGAGAGAGATGAAGAAAGAAAAAAGCTATCATTCTATTGATTCAATCTTATTTTAGGTTCAAATGGCGTGATCGATTGTGAGGATTTCATGGTACGAAAGCCCTTTTTAACTTTATATATGTTTGACAAACTCTATTAACATAATTACAGTATTACGAAATATTTTAACAGCGAAAGTGAATTTGTCGAGGTGATTATTTTTGCACAGAATTCTGTATATCCGTCAATTTTTGTTTATGTGGTGAAATGATATGCAGAATTCTGTGCAAAAATAATCTCTTCGACATATTCACTTTCGCTGTTAAAATATTTCGTTATTGAGTGAGAATGATTTCTTAAGAATATTTTAAAACAGCATAAGAACTAATTTTCGTATTAATCGTAATTTTTAATGCGTTGTATTCCTTAAAATAGGAAAACGATTCCTTTAAAGAGAAAAATCACTATATATATATATATATATATATATATATATATATATATATATTAAATATATATTAAAAATAGAGATTTAATGACTTTAAACCGAGATAAAATAGTAAGTTTTAATGAGAACGATACAACTAGTTTCAGCTTTTTACAGCCTTCATCAGGTATCCACTAAAGGTAGAAAATAATAATAATAAATATATATATATATATGTGTGTGTGTGTGTGTGTGTGTGTGTGTGTGTGTGTGTGTGTGTGTGTGTGTGTGTGTGTGTGTGTGTGTGTGTGTGTGTTACGGTTAAAGTGATAAATCCGGTTATTATTAATAATTACCGGTTAAAGTGAGTAATTCACGAGAATTAATTACCTGAACCGGTTAAAGTGATTAATTCCTAGGGGAGTCTGGTAAATGTAATGAAAACATGTTTATATTTATAGGTTTTATATATAGGTTTTCATTCTCAACAGAAATTATGACAGCTTAGGTTAGGTTAGGTTATAATGAAAAAAGTAAGGAAAGTACTTCTTTTGCACTCAATGAAATCGGAAACCAGTAATCATTATAAACTAACCCAACCTAACTTTTATCTATTGGAAACCATTATAAACTAACCTAACCTTTATTGGTTAGGTTAGTTTAGGTTAGGTTAGGTTAGTTTATAATGAAAAAAGTAAGGAAAGTACTTCTTTTGCACTCAATGAAATCAGAAATCATTACAAACTAACCTAACCTGACCTGGATGTCGCATGTCGAACCAGAGTGCAGTCGTAGTTTGTCGTGGGCAGATTAATGGGCATAAAAGATAAATGTTGTTGTGGGCAGATAAATGGGGATCAGAAATAAAAGTTGTTGTGGGCAGATGAATGGGGATAATAGATAAACGTCGTTGGTGTACCTCTTTCCTCATCAATGGAGAAAAACACTGATCAGTTCCTCTCTGATTTATCTATTATCCCCATTCATCTTCCCACAACAACTTTTATTTGTTATTCCCATTTATCCGCCCGCACTCATTAAGCTCGGCTCACAACAACGTTTATCTTTCATTCCCATTAATCTGCCCACAACAAACTACTACTACACTCTGGTTCGACATGCGACATCCAGGTTAGTTTAGGTTAGGTTAGGTTGGTTTCCAACCTAACCTAATAATGATAATGATTTCCAACCCGATAAAGGTTAGGTTAGGTTAGTTTATAATGATTTCTGATTTCATTGAGTGCAAAAGAAGTACTTTCCTTACTTTTTTCATTATAAACTAACCTTACCTAACCTAATCTAACCTAAGCTGTTATAATTTCTATTGAGAATGAAAACCTATATACAAAACCTATAAACATGCTTTTATTACATTTACCAGACTCCTCTAGGAATTATTCACTTTAACCGGTAATTATTAATAATAACTGGTAATTGTTAATAATAACCGGATTTATCACTTTAACCGCAACATATATATATATATATATATATATTTTTTTTATTTTTATTTTTTTTTATTTTATTTTTTTTTTCAGAATTCATTTTTACTCGGTTGGAATATTATGAAAAAGCTTTAATGACTGATACCGAGAGACAAAAAGATGACGTGGTATATTTGAAAAGATACTACTAGTTTACTAGTGTCGTTGAATTGATCAACATCTTCAGGTATCACAATCAAGGAAGTATATAAAGAATTACAGACTTAAAATTGTAATAACAGATCAAGTACAAAAAGACAGTAGCGTGTTTGAAAACAAAATGCGAGCTTAAGTTCCAAACAAACGTATACTACGCGCTGTTCGCGAGTCCGCCAGTACTGAACAGAGGCAACGTGTGCGTCAGAGAGATTAAAACTCAGGCTGTTGTTGATATGAGGGGAATCTAGAGAAATTTCCCTAGATTCGACAATCTTTCTCTCGAGTTCATCATAGCACACATGGATGTTAGAAGTTTAAGTCCAGTTCACAATGTGTTGGCGGCCTTCGTCTGAGTTAGCTGAAAAGAGAACGTGGCTAGAGAGAGAGAGATGTCGCGACGATGTTCTTCCAAACGTAGAAGGATGGATTTAGCAGTCTGGCCATAGTATGGCTTTCCACAATCACATAAAATCTTGTACGCTCCTGGAAACTGAGTTGGAAGATGTTTCTCTTTGGGTTTGCTAAGTATTGAACGAAGTTTTGGAAGCGTAGTGAAGCAAGTTTTGAAGTTAAACTTCTTGAGAATCTTTGACAGTTTTGGTGAAATAGAGCTGATGTAAGGCAAAGAGATGAAGGCTCTTTGAGAAGAGGGATCTTCAGAAGTAGTTGAGTGACTGGGGGAAAGAAATTTGTCAATTTTCTTAGGAGAGAAACCATTATTAATAAAAGGTTTTTTAAGAAAAAGGAGTTCGTTTTCAATTTCTGTTTCTTCTGTAAGTAATGATTTGGCTCGGTGAGCTAAGGTGGAAATAATACCAAATTTTTGTGGGGGGATAGTGATGGGAGGAAGCATGAAGGCATCTATCAGTGTGAATAGGCTTTCTAAAAATTGAGATTTTAATACTCTCAGCACATCTGGTAAGTTTCAGGTCTAGAAAGGGGAGGCAGTCATCTGATTCCAGTTCGAAGGTAAAAGAGATTTTTTCATGGCACTTGTTTAGTCTAAACATAAATTGAAGTTGTTGACACCATCTTCCCAGATGAGGAAAATATCATCAATATATATAGCGATACCAGAATTTTGGTTTAAGATGGAAGGAGAATAGCTTTTTTCTTCAAAATCGTTGAGAAATATATCTGCGAGAATCGGAGAGAGCGGGCTGCCCATGGCCAGACCTGAGTTTTGTAAGTAGATCTTATTGTCATATTTGAAGTATCCTGACTTTATGCAATGGGAGAGAAGAGCAAAGAGTTTTTTTGATAATTTGTTCTTGAGAAGATCGAGGACTTCTTGAGCAGCTGCATTTGTAAAGAGAGAAACAATATCGAAACTCGCCATTAAATCTGTTTTTTTAAGTTTAATATCCTTGATTTTAGAAACAAAATCTGCAGAGTTTTTAATATGTGAACAGGAAATTCCAGAAAGATTTCTTAGAAACTTCGCGAGATATTTGGAGAGATTATAGGTAAGAGAGTGTATGCCCTCAACTATAGGTCTGAGTGGGCAGTTTGTTTTGTGAATCTTCGAGAGACCATACAGTCGTGGGATTAAGGAATGAAGTGATCTAAGAGAAAGACGAATGTTTCTTTGTAACTCTAAGGTGGTTTTTAATAAATTATTAGTTCTATTGTGTAGTTCAATTGTAGGGTCACTATTAATTTCTGAGTAAGTATCACTGTTTAAAAGTTCCAAGATTTTATTATGGTAATCAGACTTGTCTAAGATGACAGTCACATTCCATTTGTCTACCGGAAGAATAACTATGTTATCATAATCTTTTAAAGACTTGATAGCTATTCTTTCAGTGTAAGAAATGTTGTCTGGTGGAGGTCTAGCTTTATTTATGGTGAAAATTGCTTCCATTCGGAGGAGGGTAGCTTCTTTGTTTGGTAATAAAGAAGCTGCCTTTTCTATTTTTGTTAAGAGATGTTCTTTAGGGATGGATGTAGGAGCAGTGACAAAGTTGAGACCTTTAGCAAGTATGCTTTCTTCTGCCAAAGATAACAAAATTAACAATAACCTATTTAAAGAAAGTTGATAACAACTTTCTTTAAATAGGTAGAGTCAAAATGAGAAGTTTTGCTATCCTGTATGCATTTAAGAGAATCATATTTTCTGATGAGGTTGGTTTTATTTAAATTCTGTATTTTAGAAGCTTTAAGAGTGCTAATCTCTTTTAAATAGTTCCAAGATGAACTGTTCAGAGAATGAGATAAACGTGTTTCATGATAGGTCTTCTTAGAGAAATAAGTGGCAAGACAACGTTTGGTATCACGAATGCGTTCCGATAAAAGATCTAGGTTTGTTCTCCTGTAAACCCTTTCAGCTCTAGCGGTTTTTATCGATTCTTTAAAATTAAGGAAGCGTGGAATAATAGAATTGCACTTACATCTTTTGAGAAATACAAGTCTGTTGATGTATAATCCAATCGCTCTGAGATTCTTCTGATATTCTTCGACCAGTGAATTTAATTCCTCGTCATCAGGAAAGTAGATATTTTCATAATTCATTTTTACTCTGTTGGAATATTATTCTGTTATTACAATTTTAAGTCGCTGTAATTCTTTATATACTTCCTTGATTGTGATACCTGAAGATGTTGATCAATTCAACGAAACTAGTACACTAGTAGTATCTTTTCAAGTATATCATGTCATCTTTTTATCTCTCGGTATCAGTCATTAAAGCTTATTCATATATATATATATATATATAAAGGATAAAAGTAATATATGTTTTCATCCATGTTATATACATAACACTAATACACTATAAAATGGACGGCAATAGACGATTCCTAAAGGGAAGGAAAAATACAGTTTTGTCGTGGATATTTCGAATAACTTACAGTGAAATTACGAGTATATCTCACATTTGTCTTGAAATTTAAAAAAAAAAAAAAGAAAAAGAAAGTTTTTATTATACAAATTACTGTCTTGAATGTAATTTAATGCTCAAATTTTCGTCTGCTTCAAGTATACAGAAAAATGTAGATAAAAACAAGAACAACTGATCGAAGCGGCACGGTTTTCGCAATTCAAGTGGTTATTGTATATCGCTTCTGGGTCTTGTTTACTCTGACCAAAATAGCACCTGCTTGAATGTCTCCTTTCTACACTCACGTCATCTACCGACCTCGTATGAATTCGGTAGTTGATTTTTATAAGACTTCCCCGTCGGCTATTTCGGTGGTTTAATCAACAGAATACATCCTTATTTTAGGTTGACATGAGATACTTCAGGGAGTAAATGATATAGCCGGTGGAAATGACGCTTGCTAAATAATTTGTTGGCGTACTGGAGGTAAAAAAAAAGTAATTAGCCCAGCGATGGGTGTTTATAATCATGAGCGATAAAAATGTTTCGCTAATCCGCTCTTGTTGGAAGGTTTAGAAAAAGTTAGCCCAAGAAAAAAAAAATCAGTTTGCAGGCTGCTCTGAATGAAGAGCTTCTCTTAAAACTTGCTACATATTTTCTTTAGGATTTTAATGTAGCTTTTAAAGTAATCGTTCTAAGGATAAAAATGCTTGATTGAAAAAATAAAAATAAAAAGAAATAATAAGAGAAGGATTAGTTTTATAAGTAGAAAAAACCTTGCATGAGTGTTAGTAACTGGAGTAATGTATTTTTTCTTTCATACGCACAGTATACAAAACTATGAGACTACAATTTCTCATCAGTCAGGCATTACATGAATCTCATCGCTCGGTGAGACCACGTCACTCATTTAAGTGGCTTCAAAAGTATCATTTTTGGTTAAATTCACCTATCTGCAGTAATAATGTAACATTACAAGTACTGTAGGTTTACAAGCTTTCGCGGGAATCACATTAAAAAAATGATATTCCTACCATAAGTACGGATTCCACCACTCGATATCCATTGCGTATCCTCTCGCCTCATAACCTATCTTTAGACATACGTCTTGTAAAGGTCTGGAGAAACGAAGTCATTTATACGATCTGGTAGAGAGAAAATTCGGCAAATTGTTATCTTGTGATCTTCTGACTGTCGCTATTTATAATTGGTTGGTCAATTTCTCTTGGGTCCTTCGCTACATATAACAAAGAATAGTTTCTTTCCTCAGATTTCTTTACAAATGCAGATGTTTCCTCTAGGCTCTGTTATATCACCCACACTCTTCCTCATGTATATAAATTACTTTCTGTCACTGACTTTAAACCTTATCAATAGATTTACTGACGATAGCACTCTTCATGGGCATCCTCCTGCTCAAACATCTCGAGCTACGAGATCATCTACCAGAAGAGCCCTAAATAGTTATCTCCATACCATCCATCCATCAGTGGGTTAATATTACTCGGCTCAACAGTCAAGACTATATCTCTTTTTGTACTGACTCTTGCGCTTCTGGCCTTTCCTGGCAAAAATACTTCTATAGCTTTCTCTAACTTATACAGCATACAAAAAGACTTGGCATTGTTTTTCGCTCAAGATGTTACTTTTTATCTATCCATCTACCAACTGTGAAAATCATAAATCCACTTAATCTTAGAATATTATCCCCACATTTCAAGTAGTGCACCAAAACTCTCTCTCTCTAAAATTGTTCACAAGAGGACAGTTCGGATAATTGATCCCCTCCCCCTCTCTCACAGATTCTGTCTAGCCGCTGTCTGTCAGACAGTTATCTTCGTCTTTGCTACAGATATTGTCATGGACGCAGTTCAACAAAACGTATATCCATCATTGCCCTCATTTTTGTTAAACCTACAACAACACAATGAACAGCTTCCCAACATCCATTTACAGTCGAATTGCTTATTAACCGAACTCCCATTCATTCTTTTATCCTGTCTACCTGTTCTGTGAAGCACCCTTTCTCCATAATGTATTCGAATATTACAACCCAATCTGTTCAAAAAGAACATCAGTTTTCTTCTCTCCTAATTCTCTGTCCCTTCACACACACACACACACACACACACACACACACACACACACACACACACACACACACACACACACACACACACACACACACACACACACACACACACACACACACACACACAGTGCGTCAACTGTTATAGATTCTGCAAACTCTCGTGTGTGGAAATGATATTCAAAATCAGTTTAGCTATCTGAATATTGTATACTTGATCTGATTCTTATATAATTTAGATAACTGATGCCAAATATGCTAGTATAAGAAATTTATACCTTCATCACATTATTAGTACTTTCCCGATTCAACATTTTGTTTATTTTTTCTGATTTTTATGATAATTATTACTATATGTGTCAAATCTTGAAACTAAGGAATCCATGCTTCATGATATGAGATGACGTCATTAGAAAGCGAGAAAAGTAGCATTACTCTTAAATGAATTCTCGGAAAACAACAACAACTAAAAAGATGCTGCCTGAAAGAATTTTTCTCATTAGAAATCTTGTAATTAAAAATTAATTGGTACAGGGTCGACTGTATACCAATTAACCTCGAAGTGTGCTCAAAGTCTCTCTGAAGTAATGTTTGCCAAATGACTTGCTTACCGACTTGTTCAACTATTTGCATCTTACTCATACATAAATTTGCTTTAATGGTTTGTTCAAGATAATAGCTTTTACTGAATAAAATCAGACTTAAAAGCATTTCGCGTTAATTTTGTCTTTAGTGAACAACATAAACCTTTCCATATCGGCCTTGACTAATGTACTGTTCATTTTCAAGGAAGCTGATATGCGAACCTTTCAAAATTGATCTCCCTTAGGCACTGAGACCATATTACTGTTTAACCTTTGTCAATGATATTATATTCCCAACAAAGTGAAGGAAGATATTCAGTTATTTGTTGTTGATGATGATGATAATGATGTAAAGCTAGAGATTATTAGGTATAGTGCCATTGTAACATATCTTCGTTATCTGAATAAGCTTTCCCGAAAAGTGGTAAATGAACAGAAATAAAATTTAACATCGCTAAGCGTACTTTTGAAATTTGGGAGATTTAGATGGGACACTAAAGAATCTATTTGTAGAAGAATTGCGGGAATTGGGTGGATAAAAATTTAAATTCACAGAAATGTTGTAAAGTTGGTAAGGATAACACAGGATTACAATGTTAAAAAGTATACTGATCAGCACAGGCCTTATACAATGATGCCATTGTGCATGGTTCTTGATTATTGTGCTGAAATCTGGTCACCAGGATTTGTAGAGGTGAAGAAATTTCGGAAAGAGTGCAGACACAATTGAAAAAAAAAAAAGATTTTTTTTTTCAACAGGACTGTGAAATGTTAACTAAGAATATAGATTGAAGGAATGTGATCCTCAGAGTTTGGCAGAAAGAAAATGACGGGGGAGATAACTGAGATATAACTAATATACCTGAAAGCTGTTGAAGTAATAGTTAGTTATCCACATTTGACGTCACTTGACATCATATGGTCACTCCTGTAACTCATAGCGTTTTGGGAGAGAAATTTGTTGGAAGAAGAATAAGTTGGAGCAAATGGGAATGGATATGGGATTGGTGGCATTGATGGCGGGGGGGGGGGATAGCTGACAGATAGACATCAGAGGATGGTGGTGTATGGTGGAGTGGAATCAAGGCGAATGAGAGTGACCTAGCGGAGTGCCTCAGGGCTGTGTACTAGTGCCACTACTCTTTAATTTGTACATTAATGATATAGCAGAATATTTTAAGGGATATATTCAGTTGTTTGCCGATGATGCAAATCTAGGGAGGGCAGTAGTTGATGAATGTGATGTAGATATCTTACAGGATGATTTAAATAAATTGGCGGTGTGGGCAAAGGACAATGGTTATCAACTGAATGCTGTACAATGTAAGGTAATGCATTTCGTGATGAAAAGATATATACTCCGTATCATAGTGATGATAATAGTTTACAGGAAATTGATGAGGCTAGAGATCTCGGGTGATGATGGGTAGAGATTTGAAATTCAGAGAATATATTGCAAGAGTTGTCAAAATAGCTTAGAAGATTACTTGGATGCTGAAGAACACATTGACAAGTAAAGATAGGAAGGTTATTGTCCCTCTTTATAAATCTATAATTAAGCCACATATTGACTACTGTGCACATATTTGGCCACCTGCTTTACTTTGGGATCGAGAGGTGGTTGAGAGGATTCAGAGACGAGTGATCAAGCTGGTTAGAGGTCTGTGGAATGTTCCCTATGAGGATAGATTGAGGGTGTGTGGGTTACAGAGTTTAGCTGACAAGCGGAGGATAGGGGATATGATAGAAACTTATAAGTTACTAAAGGGATTCTAAAAGATTGACACAAGAAATTTTTGTTTTCCCCTACTCCTCCATGTATTGTGGGAGTAGGAGAAAAACAAGAGGTCACACTTGGAAGTCGTTTAAGAGTGTGGTTAGTGAAGGTGTGCAGATAAGTTCTTTTCTTGGAGAGTAGTGAAGAGTGGAACAGATTGCCAGAGGTGGTTGTGAGCGCCCCAACATTGAATAGGTTTAAAGAGATGTATGATAGATATTGTATTAATGGATCGAGTGAGTCTCCCGCGATGAGTCTTTTGACTCCATGGAGCGCCTATATAATTAATAATAATAATAATAATAATAATAATAATAATAATAATAATAATAATAATAATAATAATAAAAGACGTCGTAGGATCTCATGCCCTTTTCCACACCGAATCAATAAGACAATGACAAGCATCCATATTCATGGTGGGATTCCAACCCACAGCCTATTGATTGAAGAGATGGTACGCTATCCACTCGGCTAAGCACGACGGAATCGTAGTATTCAGCAGATGGATATCAGTGCTTTCAAATGGGATAATTCTGAAAAGGAAGGAATAGGACCATGCTTAGAAGTTAAGCAAGGGAGTGGTGAATAAATGTGGTGAATAATTTCAACATGGAGAGGGGTGAGTGAAATTCATTGCCTGAATGTGTTTGGAATGTGCTGAGTGTCAATGAATTTAAAAGAAGTATGTTATTTTGCAAGCAGAGTAGACATTCCATGATCAATCTGAACTCTGCAAAAGTTTGTTGTAATAATAATTATTATTATAATCAAAATATTATCATTCGCTGATCCTTTGACTACAGGATATTTGTATAATAATAATCAGAGCCGGCGCTAGGGTCTTTGCCGCCCGCATGCAATGTCTATCTAAGCGCCCCTGTAACGATCCAGGCGTGTGTGGTTCTTTTACGATAATAAAAATTTTAATTATTTGAAATTTCTCAAATAAATTTTGACAGAACAGCCACACGTTGGTTCGCTAACGAACCGGGGGTGTTGACTAGGCAGGATAATCATTAAAAACCCGAATATTCAAAACATTCTCAACAGTTAAAGCAAATTTTGATAAAGCCACTTCACTTTAATCGTTGAATATAATGATACAGGGATTATAGCCTTCTCACCGACCCGAATCGCTAACAAAATTAAAATGAATTTTAATTAAAGTTAAAATTTATTTGAACTAAAGTTTAAAAAATTCTTGCATTTTATTAAATTCTTAGTAAGTTGTAAAAATGTTTTAATAATTTTTATAAGTGAACTATCTTTTAGGAAAATA
The DNA here is from genome assembly GCF_054136105.1 of Typopeltis vanoorti. Taxonomy (NCBI): domain Eukaryota; kingdom Metazoa; phylum Arthropoda; class Arachnida; order Uropygi; family Thelyphonidae; genus Typopeltis; species Typopeltis vanoorti. Next base: position 33,018,311 of record NC_143572.1, on the reverse strand, counting down.
AAAGAAACTCAAGATAGATGAGAAAATAAGAAAAGAATTCAGAAATAATAATTAGAACATTTTATTAATATTAATATAAGTATTCAAAAATTAAAATCTTTACAGAATAACAGAAAAAAAATTAAATTATATAAATATACTACTTGAAATTTTTTTATTAAAATTTTAGGGTTCTTGATTACATATTCACCAAATTAGAAATAATGGTCTTAACGTCTAATTCCGTACATACATCATTTTCAATAGCTATTAACGCCAAACTAACAAGCCTTTTTTTGTGACATACTTGTTCTTAAGTAGATTTTAATCAATTTCAACTTGGAAAAGGAACGTTCACCGCTCGCTACATAACAGGTAAGGTTAATAGTATTCTTAAAGCAATTGAAAAGTTAGGGAAAGATAAATTATTGGACACAATAAAATTAAGAATATCGAAAGGGTTTTGAATATTTAAATTATTCTTTCGAAAAATATCCCGGAAAGCACATAACTCGTCATATAGTTCTATTGCATTTACGTCTTTATTGTCGCCGTCCATCAAGAGAATCTCTAAATCGTCACAATTTTTTCGTAAATCTTCGTTATTAATTTGTAGTAATCTACACAATAAATTGAAATTATCATAATATGTTTTTAGTTGTTCAAAACGTTCTATTAACGAACACACTGCAACGTCTAGAAGTGTATAAATAAAACACATTCATTCTAAATTTATCTTCTGGCGATTGTGGCGTTTCGTCATGAAGCTCGTAGTCAAATTGTCGTGTCTTCTTTCGTCGTCGAACTTCCATACCAGTTTTAAATTCGTGTTCTCCATCCACCTCTTCACTCAGTTCTTTTCCCGTTTTTAGAACTTCTTTAAACATTGTATCTGATTGATAATCTTGTAAGAATATTTTTAAGTTTTCGATAGATTCTAAAGCAAGTGTAATGTTCATATTTTTGTCATGAAGCATTTCACTCAAGACTTTATTCTGTTAAGTAAATCATGCCAAATTATAACAGAACAAATAAATTTGTAATCCTTCATTCCAGCATATAATGTTTGCGCTTCATGCTGAGTTTCTTTATTAAAATTTTCATTATTTAAAATTTCAAAAAGTGCATCGTAAATTTCTCCTAACTGATATCGTAGAGGGCGGATTGCATTAATTTTACTTTCCCATTGCATTTCTGATGGCTGTTTCAGTGTTAAATTTTTTACGAACTTTAAAAGGATTGCCTAACGTTTGTAAGAGAATGAAAATAAATTATATATTTCTTGAATAATTGCAAAGAAACTAATTGTATCTGCATTCACTTTGGCTGCATCGTTAATGATTAAATTTAGAGTATGAGCAGCACATGGCACGTAAAAAGCTCGGGGATTTTTGTTCAAAAGCAAATTTTGGAGTCCATATTTTTTCCCTTTCATATTTGCCCCATTGTCATACCCTTGACCTCACATGTCTTCAATGGGAATATTCTATTTTTCCAGTTGTTCCACTATTGTTGCACATAAACCACTTCCTGTGGAATCGGATATATCTGCAAAACCTAAAGTAAAGTTCCCTGATCTTGACAATTCCATTGTCACAGGAAACAAAGCGAATAATAATGGTCATTTGTTCTGTTTTACTTGCATCAGATGTGCAGTCTAAAATTATGGAATAATATTTAGATTTTCGAATTGATAATAAAATTGTATCCCTGATTGCATTACTTAAAGTTTCCAATATTTCATTTTGACTGTCTTTACTCAAATAGTGTACTCTATTGTTTCCTTGTAGGGCCCTTTCAACGTGATTTTCCATAACGGGATGAAACTTCGCAAACAGTTCGACTAATTTTAAAAAATTACCGTTATTCCTTTCATATAATTTATCAGATGATCCGCGAAAAGCTAAATTTTGGCTACCAAGAAATTTTATAATTTCAATCAAGCGTTCTAAACTAAAACACTCGTCCAATGTTTCTTTTCTATTTCATACATGCTTTGAGTCTGGCAATCAATAGTAGTTTTGATTTTTAAATTTTTATCAAGTTCCTTCCATTTTAAGAAATTTTTCATGTGAGCTAAACTAGTCTCATGTCTATGCAAACTTGTACTTACATTTCTCCAATCGTTATAACCTTCTACAAGACTGCTTGATTCAGTAGGTGCGAAAAGTTTGTAACAAAAGCAAAAAACAGAATTTAAAGTTTCGGAATAAATGAGCCATGTTCTTGGCATGAGCTCCCCGTTTTCCATTTTTCTATTATAATATGTGTCGCCAAATTTACGACCATATGTATCTCCGGAATATATTATATTTTTCTTTTGAACAGGCCCATTTCAATTAAAACAACTCGTAATTTTTCATCAATATTTCCCCATTCACCTGGATCTTCTAAATTTACAGAGACTAACAATGTGTTAGTTTCGTGGTCAACTACAACTAAATCTTCTCCTAACTGTTTTTCACTTAAATCCTGCGTCTTATCTTGTTCAACAGTTGTAATAGTACTTTCATTCAAACTAGATGATGTGCATGGTTCGTCAACTCTGATCTCTGATGTTCGAGTTGGATACAATCTGCATCAGAATATTTTAATTTTTTTAACAAATTTATTAAGAACCCCAGTTTGTTTCTTAATATCTGCTTCTTTCACAGCATGACACTTACGATTTTGTGCACCAGATAACTTTTTTTTAAATTTTTGATTCCATTTCTATTTTATACCCACAAGAAATTATTACACAACGCGACACAGAGACGAAACAATAGTCCGCACTGCGCTACTGTCAGTAGCCTATTGAGATGCGTACTGTTATAAATCTACTGTTGCTATCCTGTCATTACTGCGACATTGTAAAATTTTATTATTATTTTAACTTTGTATACTTGTAATTTCTATTAATTACTTGTGATGTCTTTTTTCTTTACTTTATATTTTATTCTCCGTTATTCTAATGTAGCTGTGCGCGCTTTCTCTCTCTCAGAATCTCTCTTGTTTATATTATTGCTTGCTATGTTTACAAGAAAGTCAAGTAACATTTATTTACATTACTATGAAATGTACACAAATTTAAACATTAGGAGATTGCTTTCTCTATCCTTCTATAAAAACTCTTTAGCAAAATTTAGAACCTTTTTTTCTTCAACTTTAAAATACTTTCTTTAACACAAAACGTTATCTACTCTCAGTTTACAAATTTTACTTATTAAACTCCAAGCTTACTCGCAAAGAGGTTACTTAAATCTCTCTGTTAAGTTATCTTTACAAATTTGATATCAACTTCTAACATGCCAATTGATTCTCTTAAGGACACTTCTTAACCTTATTAAACATATATCTTAAAAGTCTTTCTAATACAACTATAAGAGGAATTATATAAAAGTTTTGAACTTACAAAGGCTCTGTATCTCACAATTAGTCAAAAGTCTTTCACTAAAAGTTCTATGGCAATTTTTTCATCTCAGATCTTCATCTGGAATTTTGGCTTCGGCTATATCAATTGGGAATGTAGTGGGACTCGTACAGTTCCGGAAAAATGTTATTCTCCCACGGCGAAAAGAAAAACTTACGAGCGAAGGTACTTCGGGAAATTTGCCTCACCTTTTCTCCTCTACTTGGGCTCGCCGAAAATGCCTGGACGACTGCTGTCTCAAGTAGCTTGAATTGCCACCTCTAAGAAACTGAAAATGCCACCTCCAAGAAAAATGAAACTATTGTCAGCTGTCAATCAGGATCCCTCTGGACTGGAAACTTTTCTCTTCTACGGCGTTTGGGACTTCTCCTTTCGGCAGTTTGAAAGCCTTGTCTGTGGCCTAGAAGTCGATTCTCTCCAGCGACGTCTCGAACCGAGAAGCTCCTTTCTGGAAGCAGAAAATTCCTCTCTCAACCAACGTCTGGATCTGGGATGCTCTCTGACGATGTCTGGAACCAAGCAGCTCTGTCTCTCTTTGGCAACGTCTGGGACCAGGCAGCTTTAGCAATGTCTGGAACCGAGCTGCCTCCTCTTTGACAGCGTCTGGAACCGGGCAGCCTCTCCTGTCTCTCTGTGGATGTCTCTGGAACCGGGCCCCCTCTACTTCTGCAGTAATCTCAGTCCCTTTTTATTATACCTCCTCTGAGACCTTGCATGAAGTTGGCAACCCCCAAAGAATCAGTATGATTCTTTCATCTTAAGTTTCAAGTTTGGCACGCCTTTTGTTCTCCTCCACTTTCTTTTAATTGTAAGTTGCCGGCCATCGGAAAGTTGTTTGAACCTTTCTGACTGACAGCAGATGTTTACACTTAGAGCCTGCAAGCCTTTCTCATACAAACAAATTTTAATAACAATCTTTCTAACGCCGCCATGTAGATCTATTACATGCAGCTTCGGCGATATAAACATTGCCTTTGTTTTTAACACTCTAACATATTCTTATTAAAGCAGTATATACAGTTAACTTCCAGAGTGTTATTTACAATAACATCTAAAACAAACTATACAGAGACAAACAAAGTTTATTTTTACAATATTCACATGGGACTTAACCTAAGTAAACAATCGGATGTAATGTGCTTTGGAATATTTAAGCTACAATCGAGTGTTTACAGTACCATATGATGGTTACGTAGCAACAAATGTTTTGTACGAAAATTCGTTTCTGCGCATAAAAACCGTTCACCGTTTCACTTTAGATTCTGGAGGCAAGCATTTAGTCTGCTCTCGCTGCAAAATTGTAAACAGCCGGCAATATACAATTTTTAAAAAAATTTTATTCGGTGTTTCGGCCTTATTTATATTAATATTGATCATTCTAAGAATTTTTTGTTTCTTAAAAATGAACTTATGACCCATGCCCCGGCGCCCGCTTCCGCTGGCCCTGATAATAATTATAATAAATAATTCAAAACATTGTCAACTAGAGACTTCTGTGGTTGAAGTCGCGCTTGAAAATCGACGGTACATCCCCACTATAACTATCTATTTAAGTAAAAAAAATCCTTGGCCAGAGGCATGAAAACAAAAGTGGAAACCAACTGAAATTACAGTCAGAAAACTGGTTGTAAACAAATTTGAGAATATACACTGTTAAAATTCTTAACATCTGAAAGAACCGCACAAACATCAAATGTTAGCTCCACTGCTGTGTTAGTAAACTTTACTGCATTTCATATGCCATATCTTTCCAGGCAGAATGTTGAATTAAGTATTATGACTTGGGTGTATTATTATGGGTATTATTATGATGTGGGGTGCGAACCATTTCCGTGACTTCCTCCAATGGTTTGTATTGGGACATTTTAACTCATTTTGAAATAATATTTTTGTTTTGTATTATGAAACAGAGACGCTTTTGCTGTTCTGTTTACTGGCGGTCTTTCGACAAGGATCACGTTACAGACTTCTAGCACGATAAGCCAGCACTTTGTAATTGTTTTTCTTTCATTAAAATGTGATACAGAAGTATAGAATACCTGTATTGGCCTACGCATATATCTCTTGGTAAAACTATAAATCAGATTTCATGCTTTCTAGATGAATTTTTACATTTATTATTATTATTATTAAGAGAGACATTCAGGGAGTCAGAGACTCATCACGGAAGGCCACATACTACACACACCAGCTACCATACTTATTTTTGAATTCGTTCATACTGCTTGCACTCACAACATCCAATGGCAACCCATTCCAATCACGCACCACCCTCTGAGATAGAAAAATCTAGCCCTCACACACTTCTTGGCGGCCTTCATTCTCAACTTCCAAGGATGCCCTCTTGTTCTTTCTCCATCCTCCATAAATTGAAAAATTCTAACAACTGCAATCCTGTATGACCCTTTCAGAAGTTTGTAATCGCAATCATATCACCCCTCTTTCTCCTGTTTGCTAGTGTCTGCAGTCTATAAATTCTCAATCTGTCTTCATAATCAGTATTCCACAATCCTGATATCATTTTTAACACTCTCCTTTGTCTCTGTCCAATATATCAGAATCACAACGGAAACCAGGAGACCAGATCTGCGCACGATAGTCCAAGTGAGGTCTTATCAAGGCATTGTAAAGAGACAAAATGAACTTCATTATCTTTACGTGTCAAAGTTCATTTCACCAATTATATTTTGAAATGTATTTGCAATCTTTGCTACATGGCCCTGAACTTCAACTTGTTATCTACTAACACTCCAAGATCTGTGGTCTGATCTGTTCTTCTAGCATAATCCCACCAATATAATATGACATTGGATATCTAATTACATCAAAGTGCATGGCTTTACATTTGCTGACATTGAACTGACACCCATTTTCCCATGCTAACAATTCCAGCCTATTCAAATCATTCTGCAAAGACTGCATATCAATAGCATTCCTGATTACCCTACCTATCTTTGCATCATCAGCAAATAGCTGTATGTCGCTTGTCAAATCCTTCCCAATATCATTAATGTATAGATTGAATAACAGTGGACCCAGCACTTATCCTTGGGTACACACTTGTTACCTTTTAAACCTCACAGACTGAGATCCCCCGTATATCACTTTTTGATATCTGTCAGTCAGCCATCCTCTTATCCATGCTAATATTCTATAACGTAAACCCAATTTCTCCAATTTATGCAACAGTCTACAATGCTGTATTCTGTCAAAAGCCTTAGCAAAATCCAAAAGTATCATGGTGTATCCTTCCCTTGTCTAGTTGAATGATAACATTGTTATAGAATGTGAGCAAGTTGCTAAAACATGACCTTCCCTTAGTAAACCCATGTTGTTCATTGCAAAGTACAGATTCACTGTCAACCCATTTCTGAATGCAGGCCCTAACCAATTTTTCCAAAATCTTCACCACTACTCCTGAGATACTAATTGGTCAATAGTTGGATACATCGGTCTTTGCACCACCCTTGTGCAATGGAATTATCATACATTCCTTCCATTCCTGCGGAATCTTTCCTGTTCTGAGACTTATATTAAACATCCTGGTCAAAGGAATGGCCAGTTCAGCTGAACTCTCTTTTAGCGCACGTGCTGATATTTCGTCAGACGCTATTGTTGAATTCTTTTTCAATTTGTGCAACATCTGTAATGCCTCGGCCTCACACCTGGGTTTCTTCATCTATTGAAGAGGTACCAGTGAGCTCAATGTTGCGTTCACCAGGTTGATAGCTTTTAACAAAATGGGTACTCATTAACTGAGCAACCTCTTCTGAATCTGTAACCCTCACGCCATCTACATTTAGACGAGTTATTCTTTCATATTCATTCTTTCTTCTTTTACTTGCAGCATATCAATAGAATTCTTGTGGGTTGTCTTTAGCATGCAGAGCCAGTTTCTTTCCATACTCAGACTTTGCTTTCGCTACAACAGTTGTGACTATTCTAGCCTGCTGCTTATAACGTTCATAACGGACGTCATCTTTATGCAAACGGTATTCCTTCCACATCGTCCTTTTCTTACGAATCTCTTGCTTAATAAGATTACACATCTATTTGTCTCCTACTCTATTTATTCTTCTAACTCTAGGGACACATTCTGATATCGCATGGTTTAAGTATTGTTTAAATGCTTCCCATGCACTGTCGATATTCTTTCCATCCAGCAACCGATCCCATTCCACTGAACCTCAGTTGGTCATAATTTCCTGCTTTGTAGTTCAGCATGTAACCTTTTCTAAATGGAACATTCATAAACTTAGTCACTTCCCAAGTGAGTACCGCATGATCACTGTCACTCAATGCTGCTTGAGGAAGTTGTCCCGCAATAGTTCAATAAATGCATTTTCATTCTTCTCATGAGATTCTACTGCTACCCAATCAATATTTGGATAATTAAAGTCCCCCAGTATGATTACTCTTTTCGCGCTCATCTTTTCTATTTGGTGACGCATTTCTTCATCACTAGCAACCGATCCACCAGGTCTATAACAACACTCCACTATGTAATTAGTCTTGTTAGATTCCACTTCACACCAGATGGCTTCAAACTCACTGCTACATGAAATATTGTTAGTAGTATTACTACAATCATAGGTCTCAACTCTAACTGGATTCAAGCCATCTGATATCATTAGCAGCACGCCCCCTCCTCTCATATCCTCCCTATCCTTCGTAAAAATACTGTACCCTTGACACTCGATACCAGTTAGTAGGTCTGATTCTGATAGCCAGGTCTCACTAATACCTACAATCTGAGATCGCAACATATTGACTAAGGCAACAAACTCTATCCCTTTGTTTCTGATACTCCTAGCATTCGTGTACAGACATAATAATCTACCTGTTTGTTCTTTTGTATTGTTTTGTATGCAGTCTGCCTGACACAGTTGAACAACTTGTAGATCTCTATTATTCTCTAATGCCTTACATATGTAGATGGGTCCGATCTTTGCACACATATGATGGGTCCGAACCAGAGGAACACAAACCCGAAATCGTTCGCGCCTCGTCAACATTTCCAGATGACAAAGCCATTCCCGTCATTAACACAGTTATATAACATTGTCGCTGTTATACTCACATTCACACCATTCCTCCATTTATAATTTAGTTTCCCTGACTCTCTGTGTTAGGTCCCATACCAGCTATTAGTTTTTATAGACTCCTGATACTAAACGCATTCAGGTGTAGGACATCCCTCTTATACAAATCCAATCTTCCCTCAAACTCACATCGATTCCTTCTACATATCCTATGCATCGAATCCTTTGCCATCATAGCCCTTCTTTTCAATTCATTTTTATCATAGCGAGGTAAAATACTAACGATTTTCACTTTCTCACTCTTCACTCTCGCCTCTTCCAACAACCCTTTCATGTCCTCTCTCTTACTGAACTTATCGCCAGTAAAATCGTTCGTACCCACTACAACTACGATTTTGTTTACTTTTCTTTTCTGTTTTTGAATTGCTTGCATTATATTTTTAATTTTCGCTCCAGAAAAATTCGATGTTATAACTCTTTCATCTATAGCATGTTTTATTATAGAGTCACCATACCAAATAACTTCTTTCTTTTTACTAACAACGTCAATTACCTGATTTCCGTTCTTTCCAGACTTACCCGTTTCCTTGCTTTGTTGTTTCTTATTTTCTGTTCATTTTCTTTTTCTTTTACAATAACCTCGTTAGCAGGGCTAACCTTCTTGTTATCGCCTGCGGTGCCTTTTTAGCATTACGTTTCTTGCCGTTTTTGGCGCCATTTTAAACGTATACTAAATACTGAAATATCTTAATAAAAATATATGATAAAATACTAAATACACTATAAAATACTAAAATCTACTCTACAAAACATTATTTTTCTAAGGAAAAACAATATAAACAGAAAAAAAGTTACAGGAGCACTAAATTCGTCGACCAGCCACTATGTATCCTCGAACCATCAATTCAATTTTTTAATTCTTTTTCATTCATTCATCAAATCAATTTTTTATTTATTTTTAATTTGTTTACTTTTAATGCAAACTGTAACATAGTAACCGAGAAAGTAAAGAACTTTAATTCAATTAGCAAATATTTCGTATACGGAAACTAACAGTACATCACCCGTGTGGAATAAACAAATAATTCAAAGAGACAGAATACAAGGTAAATATAATAATCGGTTAACCAATAACAGCAAACCGTGTGCTAGAAGGATCATATCAAATACATTTATATGCTAAACGGAGAGAGAGAGAGAATCACTCCGATTTAAGTTAGGCCTATATGATTGGAATTCAGAACTTTCTTTGAGTAGACGTTCATATTTAGAACTACTTCTAAGAAGAAGGCGAATCTCGTTCTAAAGGATATGTTTGGTCCAATACAATATTGTGCAAGACCGGACCTTGAGGTTTAAAGTATTCAGTGTGGTACTGATTTTTGCTAATCTTTTTTCCTCACCAGCCTGTTTGTCCAAAGTATGTTAGATCGCATTTACAAGGAATTTGGTGCATACTAGCTAGAGAAACAGGTGAAAGTTTGTCTTTTGGAACTTTTCACGGATGCTGCAATAGAATCCTTGAAAAGCTATAAAAATGGTAACTAATTCTCTTTTTACATTCCTGGCCTTTTTGGATCTGATACCCACATATTTTACTATCAATACAAATTTTCTAATATCTTACCAACTACAAAACATAAGCTTTGGCCTCTGTCTCTAACTGGTATTCACCAGATTCCTTGTGAGTATAATTTTACATTGGCCATTTTCTGTCTCCTTGAATAGTTTTTTTTTTTCTTCTACCCTGATGTACTATTAATTTTGGTATGTGCTAATTTCATTAAAGTTATTTATTGTGTATAACGTGTTTTCCATCTATTTTTCTTAAGTTCTGGTATGAAAGTATATTTTATATACAGGGGTGAATTCTCCATGCTTGCTGCGCAAGCTCATTAATTGAGAAAGAAGTAATATTTATTTGTTAATAAATGCATGCATTTATATGCATTCCATTTAGGCTTTTATTTTTGTAGACAGAAGACGTCTTAAGCTTTCGCGGTAATAATTGAGCTTTGCGTTATGAATCGAAAGCCGATGCTTGCTCGTCTAGTCAAAACTCCCTTGGCTTGCTTGGTTGTAGGAGCTTCCATGTCCTCGCTGCAACACTGTGACTTCATGCGCGCGCATAGCCATTTCCGCTCCCTTCACGTCGTGTTAACCACAAGGCCATACGCTGTCAAAGTAGCTCTAGCCAGTGAGCTTCACCCAGCCTTTACAAGTGTGCGTATTGCTTGGGAAAATTAAGTTACAACCAACTTTTTATGACGATGTTATTGACCAGTTCATAAAGAAGAACCGTAGGGTAACATTTGTATTCAAGTAGCTAAATTGAAAAAGATAGAATATCATTTGTAAAATAAATGTTGTATGTGTATGATTAAATGTACATAAATTTCTAAATACATAGTTTTAAATGGTCAATAATTCATTATTTCACTAATCAGACTTCAACACCTCTCACTCCCTGAATGAATGATAACAAGAGCAAGCGTGAATTTCAAGACAAGCATTCGCCCCTGTTTATATATGATTATTGATTTCTGTATAATATCCACTCGCACAAGTATGTGTGCAATGTGATAGTACCATTTCATTAAAATTCGTGTTACCTTTATTCACTATTAGCGTTCTATTTTATAATTGTTATGTCGTATTTAACTGACTGAAACAGTAGTACTCATAATTAATTCTCTTTTTCTTTTCTTTTTTTTTTTACAGTATTCAGTGAAGTGGTTTTTCACCAAGTCTCTTAAAAGTATATATGTATGTTCGCGTTTGATTTTTTCCTGTGCCTGTTTGTCTTAAAAAAACTAATGTCGCATGCACATTCTGTATTGACCTGATTCTTTAAAAAGTGTGTGATGTAGTTAGGCGATCTTATACCAGCTGACAACATTAAATTCGCCTTCCGTCCATTATAAATTACGATTTTAAGAGAAACATTATTTTGTTCCTAATTTTCTTTATGCTATGGAGAGCAGCTAGTTGAAATTCACTTCTTTTGCTTCATATATTTGTTCTTGAAATAGGGAAAAAGTGCTGCTTAAATCCTGAAATAATCTAACCATGAGCAGCTGGAAGAGGCTTTGAAGTATAGATATGTATACCGAAAACATTGGTGGGTAACTGTACTACGTCTAGACCGGTAATTATCTTCTTGAATTCCGATACTAAATTTGCAATTTTAGCAGAAAGTCTCTCCAGGTTTTTTTTTCCCTTTTTTTTTTTACTGTGTAAAAACCTATTTTGTTACTATGCGAGTCTGGTGGCTTAGAAAATTGTTAGTCTAGACACGATAAGTTTGTTAACCAACGTTCCCAGAGACGAAATAATATTTACATTTTAAGACTTTTTTTGCACTTTGCACAATGAAACTTGAGCCAAGCATTTCAACAGCATTTATTTCTTGTTTCTATAATAAGTATATGAATAAAAGAAGATCCATCTATGGACTGTCTACTATCTACTCTCCGTACAATCTAGCAATTATTACTGGAAGTCTTTTTTGAACAGCAAGCCTTGGAATAATTTTGAAGGCTTGTTGTTATTATTAAATTTTGGATTAGAAATATAGTTTATATTTTCTTAGTCTGGTCTCGAACAATTATTCACTGCTTTCTGTCTCAACGACATACATCTGAAGATTCGCTTTATTCTAGAAATAAAAGTCAAGAGTTCATCCATATTTAGTTTAGATAGATTGACTAGATTTCTGATGCAACAAACTATTCTATGAAATCTAGAGAAAGACTACCTCAAAAATACATCGCATTATCATCCTTCCCAGAAACAGAATAATATCAGAACTCAAATGAAGACAAGTTAAAAAAAACAGCAATCATGATAAATAGTGGCTCCAATTCGAGATTAATAATCAAAGATTTGATAGGATCTAATTCTTCAAACTTCTCAACCAGCGACACAATGAAATGTTAATTACAAAGATGCAGTTAATCTCCATCACATGAATGTATGGACAAAATATGACAGATTTTAAGACAACAGAAGACCAAAGTCATCTTCGGTCTACTACATAAGGGTTCACGGACAATTCATCGAGGGGAAAATTTATCGCGGAAAATATTCGCTAGAAAATTGAAATGATATTGTATTGATATCGATATATAAAAAGTAAAGCAGTGCAAGATAAATATTACAAAATATAGTTTTTTATGCATTTATGTATTATTTATTTAGATTTTAATAATATTTTTATTCTTATACAATGAAAGCGATATTTTATTGATCGGTGAGTTTCCTAATTTCTGTTTCGTCTTAAAAAGTTATAAATATTCTTTCTTAGATCATAGGTGCACATTTGAGTAATTATATTAAAGAAAATGATAATAAAATTGCGTAAATGCTATTACAATTACAATGATGTAAATCAGCATAAGCTAAATTGCTATCTGCGGCTGCAATACTAGTCTTTACCTTTTCCTCCAATGCTCCAGCTCAATGATGGGAGAGGGTATGCTATCTAGTCGGTTGTTAACGACATGATATTTCTCATTAGAATTTATTTTTGAACGGTTCACAAGAGAAGTAAGTAATTACGTATTTCACTTTAGATCATCCATCTCTATATTTTTTTTCTTATTCCTTCCCCTCTCTTTTACCTTGCTGTGTCGAGGATTTTCTATTCATTTAACCCCTACCGTATCGAGGATCGAGGATGTTGGTTAGCCCTATGCCACCCGGTGTGTCCTATGTCTGTAAATGTTGTGTGTTCGCGGGCAGGTTTGCCTGTTCTGGAGGACGAAAAACCAAAGTTTCCGGGTGAAAAAAAATCCTACCTCCGGATGAGACCGGATAAATAAATATATATTTTTTTTTTCCTAGTTAAGAAGACTTAAATAAAAAGTTTTAAATTTCTTAGTGTCATAAAATACTAGTATTGAAGGAAAAGATAAAGACTAGTATAATTGAAGCCGCAGGTAGCAATTTAGCTTATGATGATTTACATCATTATGATAGCATTTACGTAATTTTATTATAATTTTCTTTAATATAATTACTCAAAATTGCATCTTTGATCTTAAACTAGCTCTGCAAACGATAGCAGCGTACAAAATGTCTTTCCTATGCAGAAAAAGTAAACTAATTTTCAAAATACACGTGTATTCAATAACTGAAACACCTCACCTTCTGAATTTGTTCAGATAAAAAATATATCGCACTGGATAGATGTCTAAATGCGCAGAACTGAAAAATAGTGAGCGGTTAGAAGAACAAATATTCTTAAATATTGTTCCCTTCCTCCATTCCTTTTTTTTTTTTTTTTACATATGGGAATGACATGAATAGGATTTCAAATTTTCTTGCGAAGAATTTTCTCGCGATTAATTTTCTACATGATCATTTTTCCCGCGATTAATTTTTTCCACGATAAATTGTCTCACGATGAATTGTCCGGATACGCTACATAAGTTATCAACTATACAGATTTCCTGACCATTGCGCTCACCCTTAAAAAAGTGTATACATGATCTCAAGGCTAAGTCTTGTTGACATGACTGGTATTTGTTGACAATCTTAAGATTAAGGCTCGTTGTAATCACTGGTATTTGTTGGACACATACCATCGTCAACGACTGGGCTGCGAGAAAATCTAGATATGTGTACATCATTGAGAAACGAAGTGAACATAAGTCCAGATTGGGTATCACACCTCAAACGAAAACCATACTCTGTACAAATCCAGATTTATCTTCTTGTATTCATGTTAAAGAGAAGAAAGAATATGTCGACCACAGTTCAAAGGTAGAACGTTATTTAATTAAACTAGTTTACAGATATTTAGTTGAAGCATCGCAAAACATCGTCAGTGTACAAAGAAAACAAAGGAAATTGAAAAAGCATGTTATTCTATGTAATAAAATATATCACATTTAGAGCATCCTTAGCATACAAAATACCTGGTATTCTTTCCAGCTCGAGACGTTACTTTTACTTATTTTAGTTGCAAACTTTGTACAGATCTCAAACTCGCCAACACTAGAAGATCATTCTCGCATTTGGTACGGTACACACCAAAACTCTCCTAAAAATTCTTAACACATGTTATCCTAAAACAGGGAGTATCCTGTCCAGATACACACACCAGTTTGTTATAATTCTTCAATAATGAAAAACTGCAACCGATATATGGTTGTATATTTATTATCATAGGATTTCAACTGGGTCAAGAGATCCACTATTAGAAATCCATTCAAGCTGCACAGTCGATCGTCCATTGTATAAATTCATTCGTCGCCTGTACCCTCTCCACCCTTTCTGTCAGTACATTCTGCAAGCCCACACTTTCCATACAAAAACATATCTTTCACTCTCTACTCTTCTACATAACTTTCAGGATTGGCTATGATTCTTTTCAATGCTCTAGCACCTCAGAATTAACAAAAGAGTGAAGAATTAATTAACAAAACAGTGAAGGTCTAACATATTAAAAAAATGTATTAATCGAGCCCCGAAAGATACAAAAGCTTTAGTTTGCTTCAAGAAGTTTGTTTCCTTAGTTTGCTTCAGCCCTCAGATTCAGCGAGGTTGAGGGCCATAACATAGCACCAATGAAAATACCTAGTTTACATTATTTAAATTAAGGGGATATTAAATCCCACATTGTTTTAAAACCGAATAAGAAACTCAAAGATTGGAATCAGAGAGTGTCTTGCTGAATATAGTAAACTATAAAGCATCGGCGACCACTAGCGTGAGCTAATGCAAGTGACCCTAGTACGTAGTACAATACCGGACAACTCGTAGCAAAGGTGGTGAAGTTCTGATCGCTATTCTTAGGTATTTCCCATAATGTAAAAACACATTTCTTAGGAAATGTATGGTTATTACATTATGGTGGAAGGTCACTACCCAGACCGGTTTCAGCCTTTTTTGAGGCTTCATCAGTGAGTAGCTAGACCTCTCTGATTCCAATCTTTGAGTTTCTTATTCGGTTTTAAAACAATGTGGGATTTAATATCCCCTTAATTTAAATAATGTTTATATCGCCGAAATGAAGCTTATTAGCTCTTTATATTTAAGTAACCTTGTTTACAAATTATGTCAAAAATATAAATGTTTCTATAAGATCACTTTCCATATTGCCAAATAATATCTGGCGAGATGTTGCTAACATTCTGGTCTGCAAAGTCCAGATATAGGAATTTGTCCTTTGCTGAACTCATCGCACTTAAACTACCCCAAAACAAGAATGTTATTATTATCTCTAAAGCGGATAAGCGTAACTCATATTCTACCTGGTCGCTCTAAGTATGACTGAAAAAATCCATCTTTCTCAGAAATCAATCTGCGTACTGCTTGATTGATCTACACTCAACAAAAGACACTCATAAAATTATTATACAGTTATATCATGGGCTCCTAGAACTGTTAAAAAGGTTTTATCCTAGCTGTCCCTCCTACCAGATTTATGGATTATTAAAAATATACAAATCCACCGCTAATAATTTCACAGAACACTGAAAAAACTGTCCCAAACTCTGCTCTATTCAGATTCGCAACATTGTTACGCTAAATTGACTAGGTCTTCACCATTTTAGCCACATGGCTAGGATATGTTAGAAATATTTTTATGACATTTTAATAGCACACCCAGGATCCATTTCGTCATTAAAAAAAGAAAACAATAACTGTCTACCCTTCCTTGACACTCTGATCACCAGGCTACCAGAGGATCTTAACCTTTTCTGTCTACAGAAAACCTACCCATCCACTATAGATTAAGAATCATCATTTCTGTCCATAATATCCTCTTTACTGAAATCAATCACATCTGATACACTATTTTAGCTGAAAAGCTTCTCCTTTTACAATGCAAATCAACAGAATTTTCTATCGTCCCCCCAGATCTACCCCCCCCTAAAAAACCCAGATTATCAAAAATCCATTACTATCTCATACATCCGAGCATATCAGAAAAAATCATGCGCATTCTTAAGATACAGACTTCCTTTGAAGCATACCAAAAATAGCTACCCTTATCTGCTCACCAAAAGATCCTCTCCATTATCTCGATCACCTGGTGTCTCAGTATTCCCTCTTGCAAACCGACCTACTTTCGACCAAGGGGTGGAGAAAATAGCCACCATCCGACTGCTGACTGAACATTACAACTATGTCCATTCTATTCTTCAGCTGTTTCGTGGTGGTAGACCAGGTCATCGACACGAAACACTTTATTCAAGGGGAGGGGGTCTTTCGAATTATACAAAAGCAAATACAAAATCTGAGAGAAGACTATTCCCGGAATCCATCGCAGCACTACAATCTTCTCCGAATTTAAATAAATGTGGCTGCTTCATACAGATCTGCAAGACTGTCATCTTGAGAACTTCAGCGGAACGAACACTATTCCTGCTGGAGTGCTTTCGTGCACGGGTATAAATTATGTCTTTGCACCCATGAAAATGTCTTGGTGACTAAGGCAATGGCCTAATAATTTGAGAACTAAATAATTTTAGTTAATTATTATCCCTTGATGTATGTTTACTCTTCTAAACAACAACGAAGGGTTGTTTTTAGTAGTTACAAAACGGATGGATGGTAAATAATTATATAAACTCTTTTTTCTGTAGTTAAAATACTTGCGTTTTGCTTGTAAACTAATATTAAATAAATCATTGAAAATAATGAGGCTGATTTAAGGTTCTGTACCATACATGTAAAAATGAATTATTTATACACTGGCGATTAATAAATTCCTTCTCAACACACACACACACACACACGCGCGCGCGCGTCAGAACCGATAAGCATTTAAGCTCTGTATATAAATATTATTAACTTGGAATAGATCGACAGTGAGGACCTCATTATTTAGTCCTATTCAAACTGATTCTTGTTTTTCCACCAGCTAACAGAATGCAGAAACGATCGATCAGAACTCCTGTGATACGCCTACAGGAAATACCGAGTCTTCCTTCTACCCCAGTCAAAGACGATGGTCTTCACCACGCCAGATCAGAAAATCTGAATCCTACGTTTCTCCCGCTACCTCCAAGGGAATCCGTGGATACTCCGCCACCAAACAGAGACAGGTCTTTTTCACTCCCGAGCTCTGCTCGCAATGCTGGTATCGAGCTGCTGGAGTCGCGAACAAATCCGGAAGCAGTACGACTCGCATCTCGTCATCTTTCCCAGATGGAACTGCCCGGATCTAAACGAGACCCTTCGGCTTCCGTCCTTCAACAGACGATTCCGGAAACAAGTGCAGGTGCGAAGTCAACTTCGACTTATACTTATTCCCAGGCTGGAACGAATGGTAACGGAGCGTCTCCCAAGTCATCGATGGCAATACTGAGTTTTCAGCAAGGTTGCGATGACGACGATACTTCTAGTGATAAAAGCAGGTAATTAATGTCCTTTTTCTTATTAAAGCTATTTTTAATGCTCATTTGAGGAATAAACATGCAATTTTATACTGTTTAACCAACAAAAACTTATCGGAAAAGTGGGAGCTTGCTCAAATAAACATGCACTACTTCTTGGAAATTAAACCTCGATATATAATAAAGTTTTATACTGGCAAGTGTTTGTTAATATTAAATATGAACAATTAAATTTTCTTTTTATATTTTTTTCTTCTTAAATAAAATTACTTTTATATTTAGGTTAAGGGATATTGCATCCCACATTGTTTCTTAGCCGAATAAGAAACTCAAGCAGTTTCACGCCGAATATAGAAACTATATAATGTTCGGCGATTCCAGGCGTAAGCAAATACCTGGATAGCAGCACCTGACCCATTTGGTAGTGCAAACTGAGGCAACTTATAGAAAGGGTAGAGCAAGCTCCGATCACTATTCTTGGTATTTACCCATAATGTGAACTTAGCTCCTAGGAGCTGTATTACTATTCTACATTATGAGAGAAGGTCACTACCCAGACCGGTTTCAACCTTATGTATAGGTGAAGCGGGCTCTAAAAATAAGACGATTCCGAAAGATCGCCAAACTCAGCGTTGTTCCACTCAATGACAGGCTCACCAGTCACCGAGAAGAACTTCTCAGCATTGGCTCTACCCAGTGGCAGGCTCACCCCACCACCAAGCAGAGCCATAATCTCAGCGGTGGCCGCACTCAGAGACAGGCAAAAACCTACCTCCAAGCTGAGCCTCTCAAAGCCAGATCCTCCCCGCACCGGTTTCCACCCTCATTGGGGTCTCATCAGTGAGTAGGGAGACCTAGTTAATACCAAGTTTGTAGCGAACAGAACTTACATCCCTTCTATGAGAATTGCCAAGAAGGTGTCCTAATAAATTACTAATTATATGAAGAGTCAAAGGTTTCAATTCGGCGACATGAACTTATTTAGGTTAAGGGATATTGAATCCCATATTGTTTCTTAGCCGAATAAGAAACTCGAAGAGTTTCATGCCGAATATAGAAACTATATAAAGTTCGGCGATTCCAGGCGTAAGCAAATACCTGGATAGCAGCACCTGACCCATTGGGTAGTGCAAACTGAGGCAACTCATAGAAAAGGTAGAACAAGCTCCGATCACTATTCTTGGTATTTACCCATAATGTGAACTTAGCTTCTAGGAGCTGTATTACTGTTCTACTTTATGAGAGAAGGTCACTACCCAGACCGGTTTCAACCTTTATTGCGGTCTCATCAGTGAGTAGGTAGACCTAGTTAGACCTAGGAGCTAAGTTCACATTATGAGTAAATACCAAGAATAGTGATCGGAGCTTGCTCTACCCTTTCTATGAGTTCCCTCAGTTTGCACTACCAAATGGGTCATGTGCTGCTATCCACGTATTTGCTTACGCTTGGAATCGCCGAACTTTATATAGTTTCTATATTCGGCATGAAACTCTTTGAGTTTCTTATTCGACTAAGAAACAATATGGGATGCAATATCCCTTAACTTAAATAAGTTCATGTCGCCGAATTGTACCCTTTGGCTCTTCATATAATTAGTATATTAGGACACCTTCTTGGCAATTCTCTTAGAAGGGATGTAAGTTCTCTTCGCTGCAAACTTGGTATTATTAACTAGGTCTACCTACTCACCGATGAGACCTCAATGAGGGTTGAAACCGGTCTGGCAATGCTGTAGCCAATGAAGTTTAACTGAGGCTCGGCTTTTGCTAATATGGGTACGCTCTCTTAAGGTTTTTGTCTTAAGGGAGCAATTTGAGTCTCTGGGGAAAGTATTTTCCGGTACGGCCCGGTGAGGGGCTTTGTCGGTGAATGCTTTTCTCCGGAATATGAGCGGTTCTGCTCGGTGGTGGTGGTCGGTGGAAGGCCATCATTGAGTGGAGCCAACGCTGAGATGGGCGGTCTTTCGCCCACTATTAAGTGGCCTAGGGATCGTCCGAATTTTTTAGAGACGGCTTTACTTATTCTAAAGGGCGGAAACCTTTGCGGGGAAGATCTGGCTTTGAGCGACTCCACTTGGAGGTAGGTTTTTGCCTGTCTCTGAGTGGGGCCACTGCTGAGATTATGGCTCTGCTTGGTGGTGGGGTGAGCCTGCCACTGGGTAGAGCCAATGCTGAGAAGTTCACGGTGACGGTGAGCCTGTCATAGAGTGGAACAACGCTGATTTGGGCAATCTTTCGGGATCGTGTTATTTTTAGAGCCTGCTTCACCTATACATAAGGTTGAAACCGGTCTGGCAATGCTGTAGCCAATGAAGTTTAACTGAGGCTCGGCTTTTGCTAATATGAGTATGCTCTCGTAAGATTTTTGCCTTAAGGGAGCAATTTGAGTCTCCACGGAAAGTGTTTTCCGGTACGGCCCGGTGAGGGGCTTTGTCGGTGAATGCTTTTCTCCGGAATATGAGCGGTTCTGCTCGGTGGTGGTGGTGGCGGTGGGTGGAAGGCCATCACTGAGTGGAGCCAACGCTGAGATGGACGGTCTTTCGCCCACTATTGAGGGGCCTAGGGATCGTCCGAATTTTTTTAGAGACGGCTTTACTTATTCATAAGGTTGAAACCAGTCTGGATAGTGACCTTCTCTCATAATGTAGAACAGTAATACAGCTCCTAGAAGCTAAGTTCACATTATGGGTAAATACCAAGAATAGTGATCGGAGCTTGCTCCACCCTTTCTATGAGTTGCTTCAGTTTGCACTACCAAATTGGTCAGGTGCTGCTATTCAGTTATTTGCTTACGCTTGGAATCGCCGAACTTTATATAGTTTCTATATTCGGCATGAAACTCTTCGAGTTTCTTATTCGGCTAAGAAACAATATGGGATGCAATATCCCTTAACCTAAATAAGTTCATGTCGCCGAATTGAAGCCTTCGGCTCTTCATATAATTAGTTACTTTTATATATTATGATGAAAATGAGCTGTAAACTATTTTTTTTAAATAAAAATGAAAGCCGTTTTTTTTTTCGTTTTGCTGTAGTAGTTCGAAATGCTCATTTCTAAGTTAAATTTGTTATCAGAATCATAATCCATCGAAGGGGTATGGAATATTTAAAGGAAGAGCATAAATTAAATATCCCATATGTGCATTTTTACAATATTGATGATTACGAGATCACAGTCTCCTTATCCTTCTAATGAATAAAATAATCACTCAAAATCAAAAAGCCTAGTCTCTAAGGTGAACCAACCAGTTCGCAGGCCAGTGAAACCTTATCAAAATGGACCAATAAAAGACGAATATATGGATGCTTAGACAAACGCTCATGTCTTCTATGTGGTCCGCGCTAGGGCAACTCGTGCATAGCGGTGAGTGTATTCCCGTAAGCTATCTGGTCAAATTTCATAAGAAACTTTCATAGTTTCTACATTCGGCTTTGAAATAATGATGGATTTAATAATGCTCCATTTCATCATGTTTGAAATTGCAGTCGTGATAGTTAAAACTGTAAGACAGTATAAAGGGTAAGTCGAAATGATGTCAATATTTTGTTTATTACCGCATGAACTTAGGCTGCTTTACGTAATTTCGGTCTTTTATGTCTGTTAACTGCGTATGTTCTTCTGGCCTGATTTGCTTGTTTTGAGAAATAAAAAAAATCCAAGTTTCCGGAAGGGAGAGAGGGAGGGAAACGCTTCTACCTCCGTAATCAGCTAACTCTTCTTCAGTAATAATAATAATAATAAGTTCTGATAAAGCTTCTTTGCGTACTAGATGGGATTGAACCAGAATCATTACCAAAGGACAGTCATTACCGATTGAGTTGCGTCAGCTGTGATTTCTATTTTGTTTAAGAAGACAGTTAACAACAGGAGAATGCAACATGAATAATTCGAAAGATAAATTCAGTTTTACTGTTTTAAGCTGGCGAAAGAATTAGTTTCATAGGCACGATGTACTGCCGATTTAGAGAAAAAGGTGGCGAGTGGGTAGGAGGGTTTTTATATCTTGGAATTTCATTCCATGAATTCTGGGATGGATTCTGTTTCTGTTTAGCGAAAAGGGCTTCGGAGGACTAAATCCTATCAGTCCTCCGAAATGATGCTCATGGTTTACATTCGGTCATTATAATCCTCGATCGTTCTGGATAATCTTTCCACTTATTCTCATAGTAGCCGGGAATTTTTATCTATAGTGTTTCTGAATATCCACAAGACACCAGTTTACGTTCGCAAGATCCTACTTGTAGTGAAAGTACTTGCCTTGGACTTTCATGTTAGTTAAGTGATTCAAAAAAAAAAAAAAAGAAAGAAAGAAAAAGAAACAGCAATGGTACTCCGCGTCTACCATTTGCATGCTGCGAATGGGTGCTGGAAACTAATCTTAGTCATGGCAGTCGGTATCACTTTCAAGTTACTTTTTTTTCAGTTGTAGAGATTCTTGAAGTGAAATGTCAGGCTAACGTGTCATCTCCGGTTCTTAAGATCGAACCAATGTGTCGTGTCCATAAGTTGCTCTCTGTGTTATTAGAAAACAGTGCTATTATCCTTTCAACTTCAAAGCCACCTAACCTAAACATAACATAACACTTTTTTCTAATAACATAGAGATCAACTTATGGACACTTCTAGATAAGATGATTTACAACAGTTTTCTAATTAGTAAAAAAACTCAAATAAAAAAATTCAACACGCTATATGAAAAGTATTACAACTCTGGACCGAGCCTCCCTGAAGTGATTTTTAACCTTTCGGGCCATATATTGGCACCAGGAATGCCCCAGAATATTATTCCTAAAGTCGACATCATCAATAACATAGAGAAAGCACTCTAATCCTTTCCAGAAACAAAGGCAAATGATCTGAGATTAAGAAGTACTATTATCCTTTCAACTTCAAAGCCACCTAACCTAAACATAACACCCCAAGAAAAAAGAGCTCTCTCAAACTTGAAAAAGGATAAAAAAATAACTCTCTTAAAAGCAGACAAAGGTAATACCACAGTCATTTTAAACACTAAGGCCTACATAGCCAAGATTGCAGAATTACTATCAGATTCATCAACGTATCACATATAGAGTTGGACCCAACATGAAAAAACCACAAGGACACTAATAACTTATTACGAAACATGACTAGTTGGTCCACAGACTTTCAACGGAATCTGAAGTCACTTACACCCATTGACGCTACGATTGTATGGAGCCCCGAAAGTCCATAAAAGTGGAGTTCCGCTACGCCCGATCGTTGACGGAAGAAATGCTCCCACATATTTATTGTCCAAACACCTCTCCAGCCTCCTAAAAGGACATATCAGAAAATCTGACACTTACATTAAGAATTCAAAACACTTTATTGAAAAATTGATAAAACATCTCGATCTTAAAGACAGACATTCTCGCTAGTTTGAACGTGGTATCTTTATTTAACAACATCCCAGTAGAAGGAGGTATCAGTATCCATACACAGGGCCGCGCCAACCCGAGGGTGCACCGCACCCGGGTGGCAACATAAAAGTTTGCACCCTGGCGGAAAATACCCTTGGCGTTCCCCTGACTATACAATCTCTTCCCGATACGGCTCACCTTTTTCATCATTGCCTTAAATCTAATTATTTTTTAAATGGAATGAAACGATATATGAGCAACTAAATGGCTAAATAACAGTCCCCTTTCGCCGCTCTATGCAGATCTGTTCATGGAAAACTAGAAACAGACATCCTTTCAAAATTAGACCCAAAGCCTTTAGTGTGTTGGAGGTATGCAGACGATGTCTTAATAATTTGAAGGGACACAAAAACAGCGCTTTTGGACTTTTTAAACAAAATTAATTCTTTTCATCAAAAAATATAATTCACTTTGGAACTGGAAAAAGATAATCAACTACCATTTTTGGATACCCTAATGAAGAAACTAGCAGATGGACATATCAAACTAACAGTCTACCGCAAACCAACACACACTGGACGTTACCTTCATTTCAAATCAACTCACCATATTTCCCAGAAGCTCAATATACATATGCTCAAAAATAGAGCCACTAACATCATCTCAGAAGAAAAAGAACTCTATGATGAAATTACTCATATATCAGAGACATTAATAAAAAATGACTCTCCAAGGAATTTAATGAACAAGATTCTTCATAGAAACCCCACCACCACAACAACAACCTACCATCACTCAATACAGTTCATCCATAGTTATTCCTTATGCAGGTACAATGTCCGAAAAGATCGTAAAACGTTTTAAACCTTTCAACATCAGAGTTGCGTTCAAAACCGTCAAGACTGTCCGTCACGTTTTAAGATCGCCAAAAGACATTAATGCTTTTTCAAACACGCTGGGGTGTACGACGTCCTATGTGCTTGTAGTCTAAACTATATAGGACAGACGTCGAGAAGCCTCGAAATCCGAAAAAAAGAACATATAGGAGCTGTTAATAACAACAGAACAGAACAGATAATTGATCTAGCCCATCATTTCGCCATTACTAACCATACCATTGATTGGGATATCAGCACCATGCCTTACCTAGAAGATTTCCGTTGTAGAAATTTCAAGGAAGCCGTGGTAGTTCTCCGTTCTGGAGAAAAATCTTAACAGAAACCAGGGAATGATAATAGCTGACTTATGAAAAACCTTAATAAGATCACTCAGTCTGCCAGAATTTAATTTCGCTCAAAACTACAGAACGTGCTCTCATAAAAGTGACTAACACAACACGCTCCATGCGTGTAATGTTACGCGTTCTGTTTTAATGTATAGTTTATACGATAGTGTTACTCCATTTTCTCTGTACTAGGCACTTTGAGGTTTTTTTCCTCTTACTGTTATAACCCCTGAAGAAGCCGGACAGTCCCGTCGGCGAAACTTGTTGGTATTAGATGTTTATGAATCATGGTCAATTAAAAATCAATATATATTTCATTTTAATTATAGTAAATTATTTATTTATACCCCATTATCTAAGTATTTTCCGTTCCAGAAATTTCGACATGTGTTACAGACATTCCGTTCCAGAATGCCATGAATAGTGCGTCTAATGTGATTACACGGCTCATGGTAATTTAGCAGATGTTTCCTCTCCTAGAGACAGAATTAAACCTTGAGATTAAATAAAAAGCACATCTAACTCATATATGCTAATGTAATTAAGTTAGAATTAAAGTTACGGCATTTATTTTCATAAATACGATATCAAAACTGGGTACCTTCCGACTTAATAAAGTCATGAGGTACATAGCATTCATTTAATTTCTAGAGTACGAAGCACGACTGCAATGCTTTTCAAAATCTTCAGTACAAAGCCTCCCCTTTTATTTCAGTTAACTAGACTCGAAGAATCTGATTAATTCTTCACGATCTGTGCGAAGTAATATCGAATAAAATAATTGTCTGTGAGTAAGCCTTTCTCTGCAATTTTTAAGTAATACTACTCAGAATAATTCCTATATTAGGAAGCTAGATTAGCTTAGGTGTTATTATATGGAATTACGACCGAAGCAACTATGGCTATGAAGCCAGTGAATCGTGTCTGCGCATTATGTATGTTGTTGTGGCTAGTTTGTCTGTCTGTCTGTCTTTTAAGGATGAAAACAATCCAAGTTTTTGAAAATCTCTTCCAACTCACCTTTGAAAAGCCCTCATAAATGTTCTTTCCTAGACGAGAATATCGATCCCTTGTCTTCCCAACCAAAAGGAAATGTCGATACCAACTGAGCTAGGGAGGTTCAGCTAGCTCAGAATAAGTTCATGTAGTAGTCAACTAGAGATCACGTTACTTAACTTTGAGTACAATGAACGTGAAAAATCGAATGCTTTTTATGTGATCATTGTAGTATTGCTGTTTTACTATATTTTTTTTTCATAATTAGAAATATGTACATAAAATTAGATCATTCAAAGTTTTGCTTTTAGATTCGGATTCGATTTATGTTCAGTTTTTTTAGGGTTACATATTTCCTCAGTTGGTGGCAGTATATCCATATTACTGCAAAACGAATAGAAATAATGTGCTTGTGGAAAAAAAAAACCTGAAAGAGGGAAAAGAACTGTATGTTCGATGACAAGATAGCGTTTTGAAATAATTCAGAAAATTATTTATAAAGTGGAATTAAAATTGGTAGAAAAGAAACAGCATACCAGAAGACAAACCGATTCACAGTCACATTTCTTCATCATACACAAATGCACAGAATCGTTTGAGAAAGAAACATAAAACAAACGCTCTTCCCAAAATTTCGTGTGTTGAAGGGAGTATTTCAATTGGTTCGAAATTGATCATCTCGAAGCGATCTACTGATATCATCTGCTGATATCAATGACTGAAAAGTTATTTAAATGTACGCAGGCAGAAAGAATTGAGATAGCAAATGGATGAGAATGCACATCTCTCTCTCAGTTTCAGCAAAATACAATTGACAGATAATTTAACGCGAGGGGACGCTAAGTTTCGATTTGAATATCAATTGCATAATTACAGTACAATGATGAACATTTGCAGATCCTTTGATGCAAAAAAGTGACAGATTTTAACTTGTCAAAAATGCGTCAAGGTTATGTAGAGTAAACGCCATTTTCTTCCAATTTCAAAGATTTCCCAAACGAAAGTAGTTCATATTACAGAATTTCGGAGACAACGGATAGTGTTCGTAATCATCCACTGTCATTCACATAGAGAAGAAAATTTGGATGACTAGACCGTGCTACTTGCTTTACATTAGTTCAAATTGACGTTTCGTTGTTATCCAACTAAAGTGAGGTACAATTACTAAGGTCTACATTTTTCAGAAATTATGGCTCTGAGAGAAAAATCACACATCTGATAAATCGGACACATCACACTTTTTTTAAAAATGCTTGTGGCAGATATTAAAGAATAAGAAAGAGATAGTCTTTAGTTACTGTTTTGAGAGCCCAACGAAGAAACAGAAAATATAATTTTTTGTATGCTATGGAATCGCAATGGACTTCACAAATAATGACAACCCTCCTTCCTTTCAAAAGAAAGGGGAGGAATCGACATATTTTCATTCGATTGTCATCTTCATTCATTTCTGTGTGCACCGACATGATCTCTGTCAACATCACTTCAGATTTTTTTTCCTAAAAAAAGATATGCAGTTCGCAGTAATTGCATTTATAACTTCTGAGGCGGAAGACATCAAACTGACGTCATCAAATGGTTTTTCCACAATACTATCATTAAAATTCGTTGTAGCAGGACTATTTGAATTTCTCATCAATCAAAAGACGATCCTAGCTAGTGAAACGTTTTTTTCCCCTGTCATTAACTATTACTTTACTCAAGTAACCTATCGTTGTGCAGCAACCATATCATCTAAACAAAGCAAACATAAAAATATCATCATTCCTGAGCGCTTAAGGCAAGACGTTAGAATTTAGCAATTTTTAATTTAAAAGGGAACATTTTTATTTACCTATATGTATAGTGTTTGTTGATTATTATTTACTAACAAGTTATAAGTTATTTATTAAAAAACTATTGTACTCTTTTTTATTTTCTGATTTCAAATTTATTTCATCATAATTAGTAAAAACCTTTTGCCATTAATAAACGATTTCAAACTAAATAGAGGTTCCCTATGTTAATCACTGATCTTGCAAATAACGATCTTCTCTTGCATATCATTTGAATGTAAATAGCGCTAGTTGCCTCATTAAATTCCTTAAATTCTTATCTATGGCCCACTTTAAGAGATAAAAGCCATCAAGATTTTTTTTCAAATATAGCCTCGTTAATACTCGATTAAATTAAAAAGACTCAAATTAACTCTTCACCTGGTAGTTAACTGAACTAAAAAATTGCTATCTTTATCTCCGCGGCCTCTCTTTTAACAGCTGAAAACAGCTGTTAAATTTTCGAGATGGCATTAATTGAATTGATATTAAAATGGTAAAACAGTCAATTTTAAAATTAATATAACAAGTAGGGATTTAAGTTATTAGTCGGTACTCAAAGACCACTTGAAATTTAAGCAAAAAAAAAAAGGTAGGTCATTCTGTGGTATTTTGTTTTTTAATAAATATCATTTAAAAATTTCTAGAACACTCAGTACGGGATGCTGAGATAATAGAACACAGTGAAGATTTTCATTACTAATTTCTTATCAGATTTTCTTCCTAGTTAGTTTTCTTGTTGGGTTCTTCAGTCCGAAGATCTCTTAATTTTCTCCTTTCCAAGGCAATCCAGATTACACCAACCCATCTATCTGGCTTTCACCAGATTCTTTTCTCTGCCATTTATTTCAAACACCCATTTTGTTCATATTTCATCTTTCATTTTATGTAAGTGACTATGCTAATTTAATTAATTCTGTGTACATTCCTGGATATTAAAATGTCAAACTTCTTGCTCATATCTTACTTCTCACTATGATTCTGCTAGTGAAGACATGAAGGCAAATTCTATGAAGGCAAATTCATTCGCCTCCTCACAGCTTTACTGAGAACTCTCATATTTCTAACTAAACTCGGGACTATATGCCAAAATTGGTTTAAACACCTTATTATACTCCCTGGACTTGCTATATCAGAGTCATCAAATGGGTTTCGAAATAATAATAATAATAATAATAATAATAATAATAATAATAATAATAATAATAATAATAATAATAAACTGCAACATGATGTATAGAGAATATGTAGCCATAGTACAGAGCTTGGCTGAATTTATATTTTCATATCAGGATTCATATGGTTTCGATAATTATACAGTCCATATAGACTTAATTTATCTTTACACCTGATTTGCATGAATATGTCTTAGATTGTGGAGATGAATTTATCTTTCATTAACAAACCCAAAGATAAAATATTATGATACAATATAGAAAAAAAAAGCATTAAGAAACTATAATATGGATTCTTACGCATAAATTCACTTCATTTAAAATGCTAAATGAAATTGTCTAATTCGGATGAAAAGAAAATTTTTCTGTTTTAATGAACTGTGACAAGGATTATTATGGACTTGTTATGTCAGATTTATCAAATGGATTTGGAAATAATAATAAGAATTAATTACTCGCTTAATGAAGAAGAAGAAGGGAAATAAAAACTGTGGCATGACGTATAGTGCAGCCATAAGACGTTCAGTTTATTTTCTTTGTTGGTTTAACAGCTTCGTCTACTACTCGTTTCCACAATTCGTATTTGTTTCTAGTGCTGGTTGACGGATTCGTTTGAGTATTGCATAACGAAAGAAAGAAAGAAGAGAGAGAGAGAGAGAGAGAAAACTATTTTTATAATTTATTTCTGAGATAACTCAAGAACAGTATGTATGCACTGTTAATAAGGAAATCCGGATTATTTCGGCTAAAATAAAAAATAAAAATAAAAGAAAGTTGAAACTATCAACAAATAAACATTACAGGCTCTTACAGCTTGTAATAGCGAAAACAAATATATTTTCTTACCTAGTGAGCAACTGGCGGCAAATCTTAGTATGCTGAAGAAGATAAATTATTCGGGAAAATATTCTACCTCCTTTAATTACTCACTTAATGAAATTAAGCAAAAGTTCTTATTTTTAGTAAATTAGATATGCACAAATAAATGTTTATAAAAATTTATCATTTAAAAATGGTGTGCCTGTCTCTTCAAAATCTTTAAGAAAAATGCGATCACTTTAATTTAGTTTAATTAGCCACGATTCCTGAAATTAAGTAAAGGTAAATACTGTCAGAAACGTATATCCAATAAAACGCTCATTAAAATTAGATGCACTCTCGTAATTGTATGCTTCCACCAAACGTATGGTTGGTGGTGTAGCAATATACTTTACTAGGGAATAATGATTATGGAACAAGGTGGTTTTCCCGTTGCCTTCCTTGAGTAAGTATCTATCACTGTAGACATCTGTGTTCACGGGACCGGTTTGCCTGTTTGAGAAATGAAAAACCCGAGTTTTCGAGAGAAAATTGTAAATTCTCGTAATTTGTATCATTAATATTCCGTACGTGTTAGTAACATTGAGTGCATCCATATTAAAGAAATTTTGGAAGGTACACATTCTGAGAGTTAGCATTGATCAGAAGCGTAAGATAACATTTTAGTTAGTGCAAATTATTGAAGAATACTTTGTGAAAGTAAATGTCAAAGAAATTCCTTCAATTGATACTTTTCTTTTCTTTGTTTTCTGCTGTACTTAATAAAGTAATGAAACCGAATAAAAATAACCAATGAATTGTTTTTTTTTTTCTTATCTGCGTTATGTCGGAGATATAATACGCGGTTATTATTTTGGTGCAATTTATCGCAAGCAGCAATTTATCGTTCTCCAAGAACTTAAGATGAGATCAAACTTATAATTTAAGTGATGCATTGGCTTCGATATACGAAAAGTATTTAAAGAGGTTCGTTTCTATTAAAACTTTTAGTCTGAATTAAGCCTTATAATAGAAAATTGGTGACACAGGAGATGTTTTGCATTATTTTCTCTCTGTGAAAGTCCAAAGTAATCAATAAACGTTATCTAGTAGGTAGTGCAAAATATTTTATCTACAAGAATAGTTTTATTTTAAAAATCAATTTGCTTTTCATAACTAGAGACGTATGGAGGTTTAGAATTCGCTAAACGTGTAATACGATCATCACGTTCGAAAGTTCCTTGCACTGAAAACTATCTTCGGAATGGAGTCATTTTCTGGAACTTGAATATCGATTTCGTCAAAGTTGATCGACTCTTATCGTGTTTGTTAGAAAAAAAAAAATCACGATTTTGATATTTTTTATATACCCGATGTTGTCGGTCTTCAAAATTTTGAGATAAGCTTAATTCTGTTGTTTTGTTATTTCACTATTATATAATTTTAAAAAAATGAAAAAATAATAATTCATAAGAAATAAAGGATGTGACTGAATACAGATCAATCCACAAGGTACAAAAATCGACGGTGTAAATTACTTCAGGGGATGTTTGAAACACGGCATAATATCTATATACTGCAAAATGTAATCACTACATAATCACTTATCATATTTGGTGAATGATTATGTAGTCTTTGATGTGGGAAATAACCAGTGATATGGAAATTTCAGGGAAGAAATGATATACGTGTCACTATAAGACAGAAGATTATGATACTTAAGAAAGAACTTGGAATGTCATGGAAGGATGAACTTAAAGGGGAAAGAGATCAATAATACTTGCTAACTACTTAAGGCATTTGAAGATCACAATGGAAGACTTTACATCAAAAAGTTAGGATATACCCTGGGGGGAAAGAAAATGAATAGATTACAGAATTACGAACGAAGAGGTAATTATGCGAGAAATATAGAAAGATTTATATAAGATTGTCAAAGTTGTCATCATCTCCACACACACATACACATACAAACGCGTGAGGTGTGTGAGTGTGTGGTGATTGCTTTGTCAGAGAGGATATTTTAGTGATAAAATGTAGCTGAATAAGTTTCTGACTTTCTGATAGACATCAGTTATAAAGAAGTTATAACGTTTCTGAGCAATAAGAAAAGAAGTGAGATTTGCATGATTTTGTTTGGGAGAATATTAGGAGGAATACTAATTTAATGGTACATCAGCAAGATATGCTTTGGTCAGTCATGTTTGTTAATGGGGGAAAGGATAGATATAAAAGCTTAAAGAAGCCAAGTATAAGATTTTGCTTTCAAAATTTACCAGAGAGTTTATGAGAATGTAATCATCAGCATCGGAATTGCCTTGATTTAAAAGACAGACTCTGCCAAGGAGCCTTTATATTCGCCTTTTATTAGCACTTAGATTAGGTTTCGCTGGCCTGACAGCTGTTTCGTACCGTTGGTTTACATGAGGCCAGACAAAAATCTAAAGAGGGCAATAACCCTCTGTTCAATACCATAGCAATCCTGTGTCAGAAAATGAAATTCATCATAAGTGAACTCTCAGCAAGTGCACAAACAAATATTAAAGAAATACTAAAGTATAGAGCTTAAAGGCTTCAATTTGGCATTGGCTATAAAATATCGAATCCATAATATCTTCATTCAATATCTTATTTATGCCAAATGAAAGCAATTAAAGCCTCTATACTTTAGAATAAGATTTTGCATTTTGAAATTCAGAAGTTTAAGGCTGTTTACTGTTGGGAATGGGTGTCTTGAAATGATAGTGGAAATTCAAGGAAGACAGTTCTCAAAGGTAGTGAAGAGAATTGCTCAAAGACAAGGAAAATAAAAAGTAGACACAAGAAAGTAGTTCTTCCATTGTAACTTGGTCAAACCACATATAGACTGCTAGACACATAATCATATAGATTTCGGTAAGATGCATAAGCTTCGAGAAAGGTTCAGGATGAGCAACAAAGGTAATATCCCAACTTAGGGATGTCAGTTATGAGTTATGACGACATATTTAGGAAACTTTATCTGCAGAGTCTCCTGAATTTATAGAAGGGATAATATTATGGAGACAGAACTGTAGGAAAAATAAAATAAAATATATATATATATATCCATTCTATATATAAAAAGATAAGCCAAAATTTGAAACGTTTTTATGTTACGTTTTTTGTCACATTTTAAATCGGGCCTATTTTATATATGTTTGGTATCATTCTTTTCTGAATTTATCCAACTTCTTTAATGTGATAGTGTTAGAATTTTTTCTAACTTTTATATCTTTTTAAAATTATAAACTAAAAAATAACACGGAAGTCGTAGTTTTTAATTTCAATAAATTATTACGAAATATTTTTGATCGAGTAAGTTATCCAATATCAAGATTCCAGAAATGACAAGCGAAGGTAGCACCCTGAGTGTCGAGTCTTCAAAATTCGAGTCATTAGTATTTGAGGAGAACCGGCCTACCAGCCCGGAACTAGGGGGATTGGGTGCCAGGGGGGAAGAGCCCCCCTAGTGTGTACATATATATATATATATATATATATATATAAAGAAAGAAACAGAGCCCATCCTTGGAAACTGTATGTATTGTCAGAAAGTATGAAATGTTTTTTTTTTTTTTTTTTTTTTTTTTTTTGTGGAGATTGGTGAGTACACATATACTAAATGAATTTAAGGTACGGTATGACGGATGTGATGCTGTGCCTGTTACATTTATTTCCTTACATAGCCAGTTAACTAGTTACATAGTCTTTGACTAAAGAGGGGCATGGTCTTCAGTAACAATATATGACATATCAATAGTCAGATTTACATCGAAATTAAATCAGTAGGAAAGTTTTATTGGCTAAATACTTTATATTCAATAGAGCCTTGGACATAAGCCATGGAAAGGTTGGGATGAACTTGTGCGGCTGTTCTTGACATATCCAGGCCTGCTTACGAAAGTCACTCTTTGCAAATGTATTGCTCTCAGGTTCCTTCCTCTCTGGTCGTTTGCTACGAGTCACTGTTAGGTGGATGGCTTCCTTTCTTCAGACTAACTAAAGCCGGATGAGTATTTCAGCGATTCGGTTTCGATCAGACCATTTGTTGTAGAAAAATTAGGCAAAATAAATTTTATAAATGGAGTGTATAATCAAACACAAGATGCTGTTTCGCATAATGAATCACTGGAGAAATACATACGCATTATATAATAATGTTTGAAATGCATCAAAATAATTATTAAAAGTCTCGATGATCATCTACTTATGTTATTTGCATCGTAGGTAATTACCGAAAACTTTAAATCAATACTTAGCAAGAAAATGAAATTGTTCCGATGAATTATGAAAAGAATTATCGGCAAATTGCTTTTGCGATGTTTTTACGACGATTTGTAGTTCAATGAATTGTTTATTCAATGAATTGCTTTTTTCGGTGAATTGTCGTTCTGAATTGCCAATCGATAAATTGTCTTTCGATTAACTGCTTTCGATGAATTTTCATGAAATCGATTTAGTTATACTACTCTTCTCTCAAGTCAAAAAGATCACATTTCTCTCTTTCTCTCGGTACTTTTACATTTGATTTAATTTGCAAAGTAAGTTCAGAATAAATGATAAATTCATTAGAAATCGCATCAGTTTATCATTCTGGCAATATTTAAAGATATTTTAACGAAAACAGAATCCAACAAATTCGGTATTCAAGCTCATATTAAAGTTATTATGTGATCTTTATTATCTCTGAACAAAATTCTCATCGAAATTAAATGTTGTTATATCTAAAAATAATACTGCAATCGTATTATGCATTTCGAATCAAATATCCATTAAGTTATAGAACGTACTTCATCCTTCTTTATTGAATCCATTTTTGCACGATATTAAAATTAATCCTTAAACTAATTTTAGTTTTATTTTCAAAAAATTTTCAAGCAATTTCGACTTACTGTTGAATAAATGAATTTATATATTTTTCTGTTAACATATCTGAACGTTGGACTCTTTCGTAAAATAAAATGTCCAAAGCACGACTATTATTATTGAAGATGAGGTCTGTTCAAAATCTGATTAGAAAACAAAATTGCTTGGATTGTTCTCTTAATCTCATATACTATCATGAATTCGGTCAGATTTGATGTGATCTAACAATTTAATATAGAGCATTTTCATTATTTTTAGAACAACTTCCCATCTTTGTGAAATGGTTTATTTAAATACCGTTCAATAGTTTTGTATTTTAACATGCATATCTAAAGTACTGCAATGCTTAAAAAATAGTCTCGCTCCATCAGGCTATTATCGATTTTGTCAGCAGGCATAGTAGATCAGCTTTAAAGTGATGCATTTTACAAAGTTATACTTGAAATGATTGAAATTCCATTAACAAAAATTGCTAATATTAATAACGGAGTTATTATATGCATAAAAAATTAATATCTTCTATACAAACTTTGTTACTGAAACCAAAAACAAATTTGATTACTTTCAAAACTTCATAGTTTTGAAATTCGCCATTGTTTATACCTACATACATTTTTACATTAAATTGATGTACAAACTTACCAAGATTCCAGACAGCTCAGTTCTTGAAATAGTTATAAATATTCCAATGCGCTGATTGAACTGTAGCTGAACATAACCAGTTCTTTCATTTAATAATGCAACTTCCATAAGTATACGCTTTTCTCACGACTAAACTGTACTTCCCGATTTATCAATAATGATCCAATACTATCAATAACATCAAGATTATTCACTTTTTATCTGTACCTTAATTACTGTCTTGTAAAATACTATCGAAAATACATAATCGAATTACCTAAAATTCCTATTTAAGTTAGATGTTTTTCGCGAGCAGACGATCTTTGGCAGAACAAGTGCGCCACCACTAATTATAAAAACTTGATATGTTACATACAAAAAAAAAAAAAAAAAAATACGACTACCAAGTGAATAGAATTTTCGGTTGTATTTTATTATTTTTATTTAAATAACGATAAAAGTAACTTTTATTTTAATTAGTGCAGAAATCATTAAGACTATTTAACTAAATTGCTGCGGATAATTTGCAGTCCGTTACATTTTTATTATCGCTGCTTAGAAAGTAACAGACATCGTAAAGAGTTAAGTGAAAATTGCTCATGTACAAAATAACTAAACTTTAGAGGTTTTTTTTTTAACTTGCTGATTAGTGTTAAAGACCAAAATATTTAAATAGAGCTAATACTTAGAGCTAATTGCGGTTTATCACATACTAACGCTTGACGTACGACAAGCAATCTGATGTCGTGCAGCAGCAGCAGGCCGAGCTTGCTTTTCATCGATATTAAAGTGAACTAAGATGTTCGTTTGCTTGTCAAAGACATTAAGTTGCACACGCATGGGTCAAACCCTGCATTCAGCGGCGAACTCTTCCAATCAGCAGCAAGCACTCCAGGTATGTTCTTCATTTCATATTAGTCTAGACTAAAAGGTTGTCGTAAGATTGCAACATGCGATCTCGCGACATAAACTAATATTAGAATTATAGCTCAGAATGGTTGAAAATTTCTCATCCGTAATATACAGCCGCGGGGACTGCCGGATTGTTTTGTAGGAAACGTTTTCAACTGATTTTGCAAACGATCAATGAACAAGATCAATCTTTTGGATCAATTCTAAGATATTTTATTTCGGCTGCGGTATTTATTGAATAGAGAAATTGCCGTGGAAGATTTAAAAACATGAGTGGGGTAGGATTACCCTACTGAATACATCGATGTTAATTCGGTGGTGATTTTAATTAATATTGATAACTATTGGAATATTTTTCATGAATACGTGTTAAAATACTGTAGTTGTATTTTTTAAATAATTCAAAAGATCTGTTAATGATTCTTTGAAGGGGCCTTTAGAAAAATTAAAAAGTAGAGGGCGAGTAGTCGAAATTTTGTAAAACCGGATCGAGGGCTGAAATATTTTTTTATTAAAAAAAAAAACTGTATGATGTCAGATAAAATAAATCTAAACACATATTTTTAAGAATAATACATAAAAATCAGAGACTTTCAAACTATAGGTCCGATTCTTAGGAGTCGTGAGCTTCTGGAATCACATAAAGAGACGTGCAGAACTCCAGAAACTTAAATCGGAGTCCTTTTCAGTAAATTAAAACAACAACAATAATAATAA
Source organism: Typopeltis vanoorti (assembly GCF_054136105.1). Classification (NCBI taxonomy): domain Eukaryota; kingdom Metazoa; phylum Arthropoda; class Arachnida; order Uropygi; family Thelyphonidae; genus Typopeltis; species Typopeltis vanoorti. The sequence goes on along the minus strand of NC_143572.1, from coordinate 32,982,002 downwards.
CATGCTAAATGGAGTCTACTAGTAACCTATAGTGGCAAGTATGTATTTCGGGTATACTTAGAATGCTGTGATAAACGAAGAAAACGAAGTAAATATTTGGAATGTAGCTTGACAGCTAAACGTCAGAAGCAAACAAAGAATTGATAGGATCATAAAACCCAACAGACATACTATAATTGGTCAAATAACTGCATGATACAACACGCCAAGGCATCGAGTGAATATATCTGCAAGCACCATGGAATGCTTTCCCGAGCAACTACTGATATCATCAGACCTATCTAACAAAAATAAATATGCAGTGGATTTAGATATATCACCATTGGATACAGGAGTACTTGAGACAGATATCATGGAATGACGATTGCTATTTCAGATTATTTCATGCAGATGTAAAACCAGTGCAAGTGGAGATAGTGGAGTGGTCGTTTGGGGTATATTATCCTGGAGCTCACTAGGCCCATTGATTCCAGGAGAGCAAATGGAAAATTGTACAGCCTCTCTGACAAACCTTTTCTTACCAAATATATCCATTCCTTTTCACCGTTTATTCTGTATGTGATGACCACTACCAACAGGAGAACGTACGCGCCATGTCTCAGGAAATTGTCTTTCAGGAATGATTACAGGAACACGATACTTCCCTTCCTTAATCAATTGCCCCCCCCCCCATCCTGGGCTGTGACTGAAGGAGATATTCGTCACTGGAACATAATTTCAGAAACTGAAACTTGATAGAATTGCAGGAATTCATCAAAGAATGCCTTTGAAGTGTTTCCATTGAAGACTGGTCTGAAAACTCACCGTGGTCCAATATGCTATTAGGCAGATATAATAAATTGATAAATGGTGCTGTGTGTGTGTGTGTGTGTGTGTGTGTGTGTGTGTGTGTGTGTGTGTGTGTGTGTGTGTGTGTGTGTGTGTGTGTGTGTGTGTGTGTGTGTGTGTGTGTGTGTGTGTGTGTGTGTGTGTGTGTGGTATAATGAGTTTTTAGCAATAGTAACAATAATGAAAAGAAAAGAGACTTACAGATGGAAGAAACGAACAAATCTTAAATGAAGAAAATGCAATTTTTATTGGACAGTTTTATAATGCCCTCTGTAATTTTGCATCCTCGATGTTATTTATGACCATTCATTCACGAAACTTACACATGAGCTTTGTAATACCGTGAGTGTTAATACCTCATACCGATAGGTTCATCTACCATCTAAAGACTCGCAAATATCCGTATCGCAATTCCCTCTGTGAACTGGAAAGTGGCAACCATCCAAACTACTCAGATATGCTGTCTGGTGTGCTCCAGTTCATTCTAGTCTAAGCTTGACAGAATCCAACAAGCTAAAATGGAATCCATCTTCACGCCATGAAATTACTAGTGGAGGGGTGAGACTTCTGGCGCACTCTCTCTGCAAATTCCATTCTTTTTTTTTTTTTTTTGTCCTTCATATTTTCCTGTTTCGTGAATATGGAAAACGGCTGAATATTCTTATTTTAAACACTGCATTACTGTCTGTTTATCCAAAAATAGGTTAATCCTTAGCCCTTACGAATATTCACTTCTTAAGGTACAAAGGTTAAATCATATGGGATCTCCATACAATAAGCAGTATTTCAGTTGAAATACTGCTTATTATGGTGGTGCTGGTTCTTTAGTATTCCTAACAAGTTACCTAAGCAACTTCTCATCTCAAGTTCCTATTTATGGTCCTTAATCCAAACAGCATCTCCTATATCAGGGTTTTGATATTCTACCCTCAAGTCCTATCTCTAGAGCTCCTAGCATAATCTATATTCCCCATCCCTTAAACTACTCCTAGCCACCCGTGCATACCGGCCACCTGTGATGGGTCCAGTATGTTCGCAGGCTGATTTGTCTGTTTTCGGGATGTAGAGGTGTCTTTCATCTCATAAAAGAGGCAAACTAGCTAGACGAAACACATAATCTAACCAAATTAATCCTGACGGAACGAGACAGGAGTTTTTGAAGGGAAGCAAAAACTCGTTACTTCCATGTGACATTGGCTACTTACCTTGAAAAAGTACTTTTTCTTCTAAAGACACGTTTCTCATGTCAGTCACTAAAATTCAAATCAAAGTCTTTTCAAACTGAATGATAGTGTCAACCATCCGATGAACTAAGAAGGAGGCACTCGGCTGAAACATTATGCATTCACGCCTCAAGGCGAACGTGACACTACCTATGCCTTAGTAGAGAAGACAACGGATATGTTGCTTTTAATGCATATAGAGAAAAGAGAACTGCATAATTTTTTGAGAGAAAGCTGAACATTTTTTGCTGGTTTGATTTTTATTTTTATTTTTTATAAAATCTATCCACCTGAGCTTGAGTTATAAAAATTATAAATATTACACCCAAAAGTATCAAAATTACACTTTATACACTTTATAAAGTAGTCTCGTGTAATTTTTATTATAAAAAAATAAGTAGAAATCCTCCATGCGTTTTCATTTTTCAGAGGGAACACGGCACGTGGCACTCTCTGCTCCTATTTTTTTTTTTATAAAAGTTTGGTGGCAGCCTGTTTCCACCCTTAGTCACCAACACTAGTTGAATTCATAACTACCTGCCTAATTTAAGCTCACATGTTGACCCATACCGTATCACGCGGCAGGGCCCCTGAGAGGAATTTTATCAGGGAGTACAACGTTTCTTTTGGGCCCTTACCTTCTTGATTAGTCATTGTTTTATTGGTTTCGGGACCCTCTTTTTGACCCCGGGCCCAGATAAGATGTACCCCCCCCCACAGCACTTCCCCACTCAGAGACCCTTCACGCAGGTGTTCGAAACCAAATCCGACAGAATAGAATGGTAAATCCTAATTTCCATAGTGTCATCTGTTTGTATATTGTGCATGTTCTTCTGGACTTTAATATACAGAGAGAAATTATTCTCATAATATTTATTAACTTGCCGAATGTTAAACCCGCCTGTGGTATGGGTGTGATATTTGCATTCTGTCCTAGTAAGGAGGTCTCTCTTTAAGGTGGCATAGTAACTTAACGAAATAAGAGGAAGTTAAATTAAAGTGGTGTTATTCTATGTAATGCTTTAGTAAAGGCATGTTTAGAGATTATTATGATTTTATATTCCAAGAAAACGAAAAACCCAACAAAGGCAATTTAGCTGGCCTTAAATGTATTCCACAACGTTTCGGTGACATCATTATACACTCCAGTTCACTTCCTTAGATGGAGCCTGAACTCCTTCATCTGAGGAAGCACACGCAACCTTCATTTGCACATAACCTTATGTAAGACTTACCACAATCGTTGACTAATTATATCATTAATGGCGTGGAATGCATTGATGTGCAACTGCTACATGATTCATTGTTGCTAATCGCTGGAAAGAGTGCAGACACTTATTTAAACGCAACCATAGCTTGATAGAAATAGATTTATCGGTCCAAGTTTTGCGCTTATTAACCACTACTCTATTTCCCTTTTGAAGAGAAAAGACATGAATTTTGATATGTTGGCCTTCCGAGGTGTCTGATGGTATAGTTAGATAGAGCCATTTCATTCCCATATTGTTTCATATTCCATATCATTTCCGTGTTGCTGTTGGGTAGCTACATGCTTGAGCTACACATTGCGGCATACAGGAGCATACGTACACAACCGAATATTTCTGAGGATTGGAACTTGAGTTGAAATTTGCTGATATAGGATAAGCATATAGCGTCTTAAAATACTTTTTTTTAAAACCTTCATTAAACTATATTTAGAACTTCATATTTATATGTGACCTTATATTTTTCTTCTTGCAGGATTCCAAAAACGTAATGGCGAAGATTTAGGTTTCAGAAAGGTTCTAAATTCTGCTGGTGGCGCTTCGGACACCTGTTAGGGGGCTCCGAATAGAGTGAGAACGGGCAGCGTTCTCTTTTCACACAGAGAACTTTTATACTTTATTTCTATCTGTTCGTCAGTCTGTCTGTCTAGCTATATTTCAGAGTTAGTTATTTCCAGCCTATAATAATATTCACTAATATACACCAGGAGTGTTCTTTTTTGTATACGTTTTTTCAGGGCACCTTCCAGCCCGTAGCACCGAGATATTAGGCATCTGTACGAACCTGTTTAATGCTGAAGGATAAGAACTAATGCTATTCAACGCTGTGTGTACTTGTGTTGAGTACCTTTGGGCGTATTAATATTTCCAGTGTTTTGAATTAGTGTTAGCTGTTGTGCAGTCACGTGCCTGCTATTTTATTTGCATTATGCTTGGAAATGACACACTTTTTATTTAAGGTGGTAGACCGTTCAAAATATTTTTATTAATTAGATTCGGTCTCTACTGCAAAAAAAAAAAAAAAAAAAGAGATACATTGCTTGTAGTTATTCTACAGTTGGTCTGTGATTTCCTAACAGGGAGTGATTGCTTGAAATATTTCAATCTAGAATAAGCTACAAAAGAATAGCCGCGTCAGGTATCCTGTTATTGCTGAAATAAGAAAGAGCTTGAGACTTGAAATATTTTTGCGAATGTTGAACGATCTTATTAATAGAGAATGAACTACAGTCTCAAGTTATGGATAAAGATGGATTTTGCTTCTTATGCCTTCCATTGGATAGTATAGTATAGTATTATAATTAGTGTTAGAAGTGTTGTCAATTGTAGTAAAAATTTTTTTTTTAAATGTCAAGCATGATGATGATTCAAAGTCAATATGACAAGACCAGTGAAATACTGAGACTAATTTAAATATAAGTGAATTACCAACGAATTGGATCCTTGCCTATTTTTGTTGAGCATAGCCGATGAAAAAAAAAAATAGTTAAGTGGTTTACTATTCCTATTGTAAGCCAACCCCACTTGTTATGGGGTTAGCAAATGGACATCAACAGCTAACAAGCTCAACGCAGCGATTCAATAAAATAGGTCGAATATCGCAGCAAGACCATCTGCCGTAGCAATACTAACCTTCTTACTAGCAAATAAGTTGATCAGAAATAATCCAATAAGTGGCGACCAAGCAGATCAATAGCGATTGTAGAAGTTGGAGGTTCAGCAGTTATTACTGTCGAGGTAGTGAGGTGAGGTTTTGTCTCTCTTTCTTTCTCTCTCACCATATATGTCGAGATAGATCAGCATTTAGCGAGTCAGTTTGAATCACAGTCGATAGGTTTAGGAGTACTCTCTTTTTAATTAGTAAAAAAAATAGTAAATAAGACTAAGATATTTGCATATACATTTTTGAAGGATAATTTCATTCGTTGTCGTTTTTAATGTCACTCAATGTGTTCACTCTGTTAATCAATTAATCAATAGCGAGTATATTTGTAAATTAATCAACCATAAATCATAGAATAGAATAGAATAGTTAAAAATTCTTCCTCAACCACTTGTAGATTCTGTTACTTTATTTCTTTTTTTTTTTTTTTTGCTATTTATTTATTTTAATGTTAACTCTTTACAGCAAACGATCATTTTCAATTTCACGTATAAGTAGTTTTCTAGCTAAACCAAACTATTTGCTGTCGAGAGTATGTGCACAGTGATCTGCTTTTAGATACGATTAACTTGGATATATTTTTTTAAATAATTTAGTGCGATATTTTGGAATAATCGAATTTTAAACTCATCAACCAGTCATTTTTATTATATTTATCGTTAGCATATTCGCTAAACAAAACAGAGCAAAATAATTGAAACAGTACGCTCATCACAGAACCATGTACGCAGATGAAGAACAGAAATGATTTTTACGAGGTTTTGTTTACTTACAATTGTAGAAGCCATCAGAGAAAGTTTATACAATCACTAGAATAACATTATTAATATATATATATATATATATATATATATATATATATTAATAATGACTCCCACACATGAAAGGTCACGTGACCTATAATACAACAGTGGCGTGCGTGGGCAAATGATTAAGGACAAAGAAGTAATCTATTAAGGTGTTTCTTAAAAACTTGGGGATTGTATTCATTGACCTCTGTTTTTCTCAATGAATACAATCTCTGTTTTCTCCAAAGAACAGAGGCGGATGGAATGAAGGAAGATTAAGATAACTTCGTTCGGTATGTTTGGAGATGGATAGTGTATGGGTGTTGACAAGTGGCTGCTCTGGTTCTTATAAGATTAGAAGTAAGTGGAGGAACGTAGTGGCTATTTTAGCAGAGTGTATAAGTGGGTTAATGAAATTTTGCTGATGTAGACAGGAACATCGCAGTTAAACTCGAGAATGCATTCGGAAAAACGCTACATGTTCGACTTTCACTCTGTCCGAAAGCAATATTTATAAGGGCTGTTCTATAATTGTTTTATAGTTGCCCTTCATCTAGTACGCCGTAGGAACGCACTCAAAGTCGGCGATGGTGACAGATGGAGTTCAGCTACTCACCGATTTCTGAATAGTTAGGGCTAGGTAGGGATGAAAAGGCTTTAGATTACTTTTTAAAGTTTATTAACCCTTCTGTTCCAAAGAATGCTTTAAATAGAATCAGTACACTGGAAATAGCAATGCATCCAATACTTGTACTTCATCAAAAACTGCAAATTCATTCAGGTGAAGTTGCGGCTTTCGCAGACATTCTACATCGTCATTTCCCCATGAGTCCCATCATTACATGACCTATTCTTGCAGCAATACCCGTAGGTTAATTCCGGAATCGATTTTAGAAAAAAAAAAAAAAAAAATGCATATGGCCTTTAAAGGGGCATCCATAAATTACGAGATTTATCATAATTCTATTTTCTGGATTTTTAGACGCCCAATCACAAACTTGAAGTATAAACCGCCTTGAAATTTGCGAAACAGATAAGCAACTGTTCTTTATCTAAACGATAAGTTTCATAAACAAGTAAATAGCAAGGTTCGTTTAGTTTGTTCTATAATAAAATTATTAATAATATAAGCAGTTTTTTCATTTAATAATGTAATCATGAAAAAAAAACAACTTTTATAGTAATTATTCATTCTTTGTTTAATATCTTTATCTTATTATATCGTATTAATCTGTCGGATATCTCTCAAATATAATTGAAAATGTTCACAGGCGGGTTGTACCAAATTGTGCGGGTATTTGGGCATAATGTCATTTAGTATGTCTCCATTTACTAATCGAATTAAGAAACTCACATAAGTGATTGTATAATATTTCCCTGATAACGTTTGTATGTTTACATAAAGTAGAATATACTCATTGTGTTTCTAATATGTGTGATACTTATATGTCACACGAATCGTAAAGGATTATAGAATTAAGTTAACGCCTACACTGCATAGTCGCGAGCACTATACGACATTTGTCCTTCGTTGAAAGAGTGGATTCGAAGTCTATCAAAAACTCAAGACACCTTTATAGGGAATTTCTCAGTTGGATGACAGTTAACTGATCTCATTCATACTGAGAGAAGATTGTTTTTTCTCCTCTCAGAATATCGGATTTTCGCTCCGAAAAACAAACCTGTCTTAGAACACACGCAATTCACAGACATAATATGCTGGCCTCATAGCCATAGCTACTTCAACCTTAATTCCAACTAGTACCAATCCAATGCAATTATGACAAGTTTAGACCCTATAGTAAATATATTATTATTATTATTAAAATATTACTATTGCTCAATTGAATCAGTAAGCTAGTTTTAGGTTGGTATCGGAATATTATGAAAAACGATCTTTTGCTAAGTAAACTAAATTCTATTAATAATTTGCATTAAAGTTAATTTCTTTACGATTATAGGCATCTTCATTCGTTGTAATGTATTTCGAAAAATTTGTATAGTACCTAGAGTCTGCATTTGAAGATTCTACTAAAATTAGTTCCGTTTTTTGACGACTTTAACAATTATTTAAAATTTGGTTTCAAGATAACCATTCTTAGTCGAAAAAATTATTAGCAAAAGTGGTTTTAAACAATTACAAATGTCAATAGATGTGTTGTGGAAAATACTTACACCAAGTAAAGAAAAAAAAACAGCCCGACTCGAACCTCAGATGCTATGACAACGAATGTTACTACTCTTGGAATAGTTTGGAGGTCCCTGACATAACTAAGAGTTAAATTGAGATACGACAAAAAGAGACTGTCGGAATATTTAAAATTATTATTACAAAAAAATAAGTACTTGGAATCGATAGTATCTTGTTGAAATATAGCTGTTTGTGAATGCGACCTATATTAATATTCCTGAAAAAAAAAAAAAAAAGGAGAAGAATAGGAAGCCGCGTTTTGATAATAAATGGCCAGAGAACTTTAACAACCAAATGCAATGAAAACAAAAAAATTTTGTTATGGGATTTTGTTTCTAAGGTTATAATGTCATTATAACCTTAGATTATATTCCGATCCGATATTCTGGGAAGAATATCGAAAATCCGATATTCTTCCCAGAATATCGGATTTTCGCTCCGAAAAACAAAGTCTAAGAACATACGCAGTGACGTGTTGCATGTGCTACAAATTTAAATTTCAACGACAAGTCATATCCAGTAAAATTTAAACTTAATAAATACGGCTGAGAATTGTGTTTATAAATGTGTGGTGTAAGGAACCTTTTAGAGAATTCCCGAAAAGATTATTATTCGTTTTTCAGCTTTAAACCGACTTGAATTTAAATAAATAATAATAATTATAAAGTTAGAATTGGTAAGTTTTATTTCTTGTTTTTGAAATATGAACTCTGTCGATCGTTTCCAAAGAATATCTATGAGATTTTAAAAATATTTTCTGCAAAAGTTTCAAAAGTGTCCATTTCAATTTGCTTAAATGATGTTAATGTAAATGTAGTAAGATTTCTGGCTACTTTCCATGAAGGCATATTTATGTCACCATGTCCGAAGAACGGAGTTAATTTTTAGTAATGAATTATAACTTGGCATGAAGACTAAAGCAAGCATTTCCTGCGGTTTAGAAATTTCTTTTTTCTTTTTTCCTTTTGTTTTGCAGTGAAAGAGACTGTTTGTTTGACTTTAAAATATCTGTTTTGTTTTTTCTTTTGCTTTTATGAACATCATTCTTTTTATTTTTATTTTCTCCGAAATCTACGTATTTATCTTCCGCTGTTTCGATTTAAGAGGCGACTTTATGCGATGTTAATGTAGAGTGATTTTTCGAAGAGAGAGAGAGATAACGAAACTAGCTCATTTTCACAAGGTAATGAATGAATCGAAGTAAACACAAAAAATCGTCTAGACATTTTAGGCTTAGTAATCCTCTAGTTAAAATGCAGAGTAGCTTACAACAGTTAACTGTTACTTGAGTTTTTTTATACTACCGAAACGTGACACAAACCGAAAGATAAATGAAAAGAACTGGGTTCAGTTCTTTAGCGAGATCTTCATAGTTTCATTTCTTGAATAGTTGTGAAACTGTTCATATCATAAAAATATGGTTTACAAAGAGAAACAGAAATGAATCTGACCATTTTGCCTTATACACTCAGATATAAGAGTATTTATACATATCGTTGATCTATCAGCTACAATAGGGCTACGGTTGTAAACACACACACACACACACACACACACACACACATACGTACGTACGTACAAGTCAAATATCATTACGATGTGGCTTTAAGCAGATAAAACAACTTTGTCCAAAAAAAAATATGTGAAAAACTGGTAGTAGAAAAGAGTGCAGCCTTAAATAAATGGAATAAAAAATCTGTAAACTCTTCACCGATTAAAGTGCTGTTGTATTGCCTCTTAATTCTTAAATAACTGCTACGCAGTTGTGAAATTGTTAACAGTCCAGGATTCTGGACTTTGTATTTACGCATAAATATATAAACACATATACACTGTAGTTAATTTATCTTCAAATGTCTTATGAATGTTAATACTCAATATGAATGTTGTGATGTGTACTGAATAAATCTATAAACATATCTTCATAGAGCTGTGTTGCAATATATCTAAGTTCATTTGTTGACTATTATGGGAAATGTCAACAAAGAATTACTTATGAAAAAGTTCAAACGAATGCAAATAAAACTATTCGAAATTGTGAATAAACACCAATGGTCTTTTGAAAATTTGACGAAGGTGGATAGTTTTGAATGGATTTTCATTTTAATACAAATAGAAAAGTGTTGAATGCATATAATATAGAAAGAAGTGAAATGATGGAATACATTTAAATAGACTGGGAAATGATATTCAGAATGTGTGTGTGTTAAAGCCTGAAGAAAATATTACAGATGGCGAAGGATACACACACACACACATATAGACGTTACAAATAACGTCTCTTCGAAAACTATCAAAAAGGCAAGATTTACCAGCTACATACTGTAGAATATTTGCAAATAAAAACATAAAATGATAATAAAAGACATTGCTGACAGTGCACCCAAAAATAGATAGAAACCGGAAGTTAAAATCTGACATGTTACTTTACAGGCGAAATACTTATAAGATACTTTAAGTGACTAGACAAGATCGTAATAACTAAACAGCAGACAGAAAGCCAGAGCAACCCCCCCCCCAAAAAAGCGAATTCCTTTCCATGTTTCTTGCTCTTTAGTTATTATGTAATAAAGGACTAATAAACTATAACGGATAAAAACTAAATTATAGAGTTAGTCAATGACGTCATCAGAATAGTTCTCAGAGTACTACTATTACTTCCTGAATTAAGTATAAGAATAAAAGAAACCTGAAGAAACTAAGCAATATGTTGATTCGTCTGTAATATTTTTTTTTTTCACTGCGGCAACGCATAACATCAATAATTTAATCTGTTCTTAATTGGTACATAATTTTTATTTTATTTTTAAATTATGAATGTATGATTCGATTTTGAATAAAAATAAAATAAAACAAATATTCGTAATCGGATATCCCCCCCCCCCCCAAGATACACCATTAGTCACTAGTAATAATGCTATTAATGCAATAATTAGGACTAGTGGCAGCTCGTCGCTATGGTAACGCAGCAGACGAAATTCCAGTGACGTCATAAATTTCACACTATTTACGACTGCGCTTGCATTCAAGTATTGCAAGATGTTGCAATGAGTAGCCACAGAAAAACGCAGTTAGAACTACGTGTTCTTCCTTTCCTTAGAAAGAATATGCTGTTTTAGCTAATGCTGAGTTATTTGGTGGTGGCAAGATTATTTCTACTTGTAAAAGAGACAACTTGCCAGTGAATATACCCAACTAACATCATATATATTGGCCCTATGGTCTTTAGAAGCCGTGACAAGAATTTCTACATAACTCATAACCCTTTTGTCCGAAAGTCTGTTTGTTTCATATATCAAATAGGAATCTAGGTGTAGTTGAAATAAGAAAATAGATGAGAATAAATTAAACTATATTTTGGAATGTATAACCGCAAATATTTAGTATTAAATATTACTGCTTGATTTTCCGGGAAAAAAATGCTCTAAATTTATATGAAATTTTAATAGTTACACTATTAAAAATGACCAATCGTGTAGCATTAAAAGGTCAAGTTATAAAGAAAATAAAATTCTTGAACTAACTGAATTTATTTTTTCAATAATCAATTTATTTTAAAAAGTACAACAAACTACTACTATGAAACACCATGAGTGAAGTCAGGAATATCCAGTTATCCGGGCAAAGAGCATGAAACCGTAATGAAAATATTTCCCCGCAGGAAATAACTTTGCTGTCATTGCTAGATGTATATCTGTTGTCTACGAAGCAATTATCTGTAAATATTCTGAGGGCATCCATCTATCTCTGTATAATAAGAAACTAAACATATTTCTATATTAATACAGTATATAAGCATACGTGTATATTGAATATATTTGCCATCAAGATTAAATACGTATGTCCACTTGCATATACAACTTCTTAAATGCCTCATCTGTGTTTATAATGTATGAATGTTAACTTCATGTATCCAGATATTATTTCCATATAAATCACCTATCTATCGGTGCATTAGATATATAGCTTTATGACCAGAAAGTATATTCATACTGCTTTTAACGTTTCAGGCTAAAACTGCATTTATCGCAATATAATTTTTTGGGAAATATATGATGAATACAGGAAAATGTGGCTGTAATAAAAAAAAAATGCTACGTTTATAAGTTGGTTTATGGTTCGAATGTGTCAGATAGAAAAGTAATTTGTATGACTAATCAGTTAATTGTCGGCACTGTACTTGTAAAAAAATAATTGTTTAAGATTTATCTCAGAGTTTTTGTTAACGAGGTTATTAGCGGTTAGCAAAAGATTCTTGGCATAGTTTTCGATATTGAAATGCACATAATGTATTTAATCAAATGCATTATTCATGCTTAAAAAAGGTCTAAATCGATGTATAATATTTATTTATTTAAATCAACCTAACATGACTTTAGCTTTTGAACGTTTGTTCCATTATATTCAAAAACTATTCTGCTTTCGTTTGAAAATTGGAAACCATGTGAATCATTCAAATTTTAGACGAATAAAAGGAACAAAAGAAAGCAAATATAAGATAATGAGAAAACACAGAATAGGTCAATAGTGAAATAGCGTAGCCAATCATAGTTTCACCCGTCCTCGCTAGCGATTATAGCGATAGATTCTATATATATATATATATAAATGAAACCCTTGTAGAGTTCCTAGATGGTAGAAAAGAAAAGAAACAATGTCATCGAATTTTAACCACTTTCGCTGCATTGCTGTGCGCTTGTACTGTATATAATGTAGTGCCTTTGTTAACAACTTGCAGTATGCAGTGCTGTAGGTGTAGAAAAGGAAATTATCGAATTTCTTTGTTCTTTGTAGTGTTTTAACCGAAATGTGAATTGGATTGTTTGATGAACAATAGTATTTTTGTGAACGAGAACAACTTGGGCCCAAAGGCTGCTGTATTTGTCAATATATATACGAATAAAAGACGTTAAAACTGCTTGATATGTTGTATTGAACATCTCCATGGCAACGACGTCATTGTAAGGTAACAGATGGCTGTGAAAGGCAGACAAATACACATCATTCATGTAATGCAAAGTACGGATTTAAAATGTCATTTTCTCGAAAACTTTCTTTGGTTCAGAGGCCACACATTTGTGCCATGGCAAAAAGGAGGATTTCTCGTATTGTCTTAATTACAATTATTACAAAGAACTCTGTTTTGTGTTTTTAATGAATTGATAAATGAAGGACCAATTAGTGATTAGTGAAATAAAGATAGTTATGGGACTTATCTTTACAATTTTTTTTTTTATTCCTTTACCTTATGCTAATAAATATTATTGGAGATTGACTCCAAAATACTCGTTTCAGGTCTTTCAGATTTGAGTCTGCGGTTTAGGTACCACTACAACCGTTGTTAAATATGAACTCTTTGTTATTACGTAAAAATCATTAATTAGTTCAATCAGAAAGTCATGATTAGGTAGGAGTCCTCCTAGAACATCCACACTGTTTGTAGATGTCTGCATATGCAAGCAACTACACTTACTAGCTCAGCCTCCATTCGTATACTTGGATCTTGCACTTCTACTACTAGATAGAATTTGGAGATTACCGGAATGCTACTGAAGTCATAAGAAATAAGCAATGGATGATATTCAAAAAGTTAAACATTCCAAATCAACTGTCCTCAAGTATCACTAACCTATCGAAACAAATTTACAATGAACAAGTTGCCAAATAATCATAGCAAGAAGATGAATCCAAAAGATCAATATTTTCATTAAATACAACTACTAGAAAATTTGGAATGGAAATATCAACAGATGAAAACCAAATTCATGCTTTTTTATAGGATTATCTACAGTCCAAAGTAAAATCATGATTGAAATTAAAATATTAGAACAAATTAACTACATGAGATACTTGGGCTGCTTTGTATCATATATAAAAGTAGTTAACATTGACAACAAAATTTCAAACTTCCTAAAAATAACAGGCGTAATCATTTTCAAACCTAACCAAGTTCAGAAACATAGATGAAGAGTTTATAAAGTTCCTGAAAGACCTGGTGCATGGGAGTGAGATATGGACCTCAGAATAAAGAGAAAAAAAAAAAAGAAGAAGAACAGAAAGTAGAGAAATGAAATTCATATTTAGGACAGAAGGCTATACGCTCTAGAGAAAAAAGAGAAGCATAGAATTATGCACAGAAGTAAAAATAGACTCAAAGAAAATATACAAATACAACAGAAAGAAATAGGTCGAACGTATTATGAGTCGACAATTCAAGACTGCTCAAAAAGCTATTTCGATGCCATCCAGCTGGAAAACATAGAGGTCAAGGATGACCAAGGAACAGACGGAATGAGGCCGAAACACTTTGGACAACATAGCACATTCTTACAAAGACACAACTGGAGCGCCTGCGTCTAGAATATACATGAACTAAGTGAATATAAATAGGACTCCTCTATCCAGGTGAAGTCCTAATATGCAATTAAGGAGTAAAAAATAACTCACGAAAAATCATGAATCATTAATGTTTGGCAGATGAGGTTTAAATAATCCGAGAACCCTGATCTAAACACCAAATGCAGAATTTTTCAACCCACCACATTTTATTTTTATGATAACTAATATTTAATAAAATTTTAAATTCCTTGGCTATATTTTAACCATCTCTCGGGAGTATCAAGATTTATAATACCAGAATGAATATATAAGGAAGAACCCAATAATACTTCCAAATGGAATCATTTTTCTCTTCAACACCAATATTACAATAGCACTTGGTGTTAGATTGCACGCAACCACATAATTCTACTTCCAGACAACATTACAGGGAAGGTCAGCCAAAAGTTCATTAAACACACATTTAATTTAAATTGAATTTTAACTAATTTAAGTAAAATCTGCAATATAAATTTTACTTACAAATGGTAGACGAAATGTTAAATCCAGTTTAAAGCCTATCAGTAAATTTCATCAAAAAAAAAAAGAGATAAATTTCTCTGAGTAGGTCTATAGGTAATGGTATGATATTCAATATCTGAATACTGTTTTACTTACAACTTTTGCTTGCTGGTGTCTCATAAGGAGGTAGCAGAATTTCTTTCCATGAAAGCAGGTAAACAACCAACTAATTGACACATAATATACTAGCACCGTATGCTTGGTTGCTACGCTAGTAAACTGCAACAAACTAAACCCGCTACAGTAAAACATCTTCGTTTTTGACTATTGTCTTTGGATTGTTTTTCGAACTTCATGTCCTGATATTATTTATCTAGGTAAGTGAATAGTAAAAAAAATACAAATAAAAAAAGTCTCTATTTCACTTTAATTCTATAAAACTTATTGGAATGCACTTCATATGTGGAAATCATGGGGAACACACGGAGTGAAAGAAGAAAGAGAATAAGGTTTAATTACTTATTGTTCATCAAACTCGATTTTTAACATGAATTATCAAGTATTTTAAGATTTTATCAATAAATCTGAAAAGCAATTCTTAAAAGCATATTATGTAATCGAAACTATTTCAAGCCTCTCTTAATAATGGTGAACATTCTTTTTAGAATGTTTTTAATTCACAAAACTATTTGGTACCAGTTAAAGTACTAAACTAAAAATTATCAGAAATCATTAAAGTACCAATGTTTTATTTATTTTTATTTTATTTTATTTTTATGTAGCTCCAACGCACGAAAGGTTTTGTGAAAAAAAATCCGTAGTCCACCCATAGTACATTCCTACCATGAGTGGGCTAATGATTTTTTTTTTTTTTTGCAATTTTTGTTGATTTTATATTTATTTTTACCATAACTGGTAACGCTACGCTAGAGACCAAACATGGAACTTTTTCAGGCCACTTCAGGCCTCTAGTAAGCGCCCCCCCCCCCCGGTTACTGGAGGACTTCCGGTTGAATGACTTGAGTTCGGATCTCCTCGAAGACGTCAGCAAGCTTTCATTTTTATCAAGACTTTTCAACTTCAGATGTCTTAGCTGATTTCACTCGGAAATGGCAGGGTTTATCACCGGCAAAAAAAGGTTGAAGGTTTTGGGAATTTAAGGGCATGTTAGAACCACAGATAATGATGAGCATCTGTAATAATATTTTCCCAATTAATTTTTTAAAAAAAATCAGTTTTCAATTTTAAAAGTATTCTAAAATGTGTCTTTATGGACATTTTAAAATACAGGAGAAATCGAAATGATAATTTTATATTCGATTAATCCTAAATTCGTAAAGGAAGTCAAAGAAAAAATAATCCATTTATAAGCCTTATCTGTATCTTTGTTTAAAAAAAAAAAAAAAAAAAAATTCAAGACCGCCTTTGAAACAAATTCAAACAGTTTTAGTAAATTTCAGTGCCAAAGTTTTTTCTGCAGTTCAACAGACGTTTACATTGGCCGACTGGTTAGCGTGTCTGCTTTCCAGCCAAGAGGCTGCGTGGGCATGGATGTTATTGATTGTCCTACAAACTCTGTGTGGAAAGGGAATCCGCAACCCTACTACTTATTCTAGCAGAAGACATCATTGCCAAAACCATGCGTGGTACGGCAATGACCATACGGCTTCTACGAACGTGAAATATTTATTCTTAATATTGAGGACATTTATTTCAATGATTTTGTTTTTAGCCCTCTGGTGGTGTTAATAAATTCTGGAAAGAAAGAGAAATAATAATAATAATTATTATTATAATTAATAAATAAAAAGTAAATTAATAATAATAATAATAAAGGAGAAATATGTTGGAGAAATGTTCTAAGGAGGTTATTAATCATACCTTGACCAAGCATAATAAAAAAATCAGTTAATGCCTTTTATTCCCTTATTAGGAGTAGGGAAGGCCTTTTAACCCTGTCTAGCATTTGGAGACGGAGTGGGCAGTTCAATCTCCACTGGTAGCCAATCAGAGATAGCTTGCCCAAGACTATCACTAATTTTAAGTGACAACCGATGAAGAGACTAGCAAACACCTGCTGCCATCTCTTGGTACCTATCCCTAAAAGAATATGTTTTGTCTGAAATAATGTGCGTTCCACGATCGATTTTCTTGAGTTTACAGGAGGAATAACCCGCTGTGCCGTAGATCGACTAACTCGGGAACCGGTAGAAGAATAGCTTAAAATGGGTTCCTCCAGTCAGTGACTAGAATTGAACTTAAGTCTGTCTTCGGGTGGCCCAGTGCAGAGGATGCAAGCATCACTTCCACTAAGGCACACAGACCAAACATAATCAAAAAGGAAAAATTCTAGACTAGAACACTTCCCGATATGGAATATGAGGGGAAAGTATTCAAAGAAAAACATATATTTGTGCAAAGTAAGGAAGGCAGTGATTTTAATTTTTTTTTTCTCTTCTTTTTTCTGTTATGGTGTGGGTTAAGAAGAGTAGTGTGTTTTGGAAGATCACAGATAAAAACAGAAATCATCAAATATAGAATTGAGATCACATATTTGGGAAATTGATTTGCAAGGTTTGAAGAGGATTGCAATTTTACTACATGTAATACATTTCTTTTTGCCTGACCTTTAATGGAGGTCACTTGAAATTAGGATGTCATGGAATCTACGATACTAAATTTTTTTAAAAAAAATATACAACGCCTCTAACACGTTTATATATTTTATAAAGTATGGGCGGTTCTGTTTTAGAAGGTTTCAAAATCGGCAAGTAGCCGTTCTTCACCTTTGCGCATCGCCGTAGATGTGAAATTTATTCTACACACACACACACACACACACACACACACACACACACACACACACACACACACACACACACACACACACACACACACACACGCATGCACGCACACGAAGGGTTGCAGACTAGGAAGAGAAAATGAGGAAGCACGCACGCACGCACGCACGCACACGAAGGGTTGCAGACTAGGAAGAGAAAATGAGGAAGCGAATAGTAAGAACGTAACAGTTGAAGTTCATGATTATCATTATATTATTGTTATATTCCTTTATTAAAATAATTATATGTTTCAAGAGTACGGTATACTTGTATTACTTTCGTTCACCCGATTGTCTAAACAGGCATATCACTAAGCAACTGCAGACAGGAGAGCTTTGATGAAGGAAGCTGTCGAGTCTTTACAGTTGAGTTCAAATGGATCGATTTAAACCGGAGTTATCTCCCTACTCATTTTGCAGTCGGAGGATTATTTCCTACATTTGCACGAGCTCATGTATTAGAAGCGTGATAACAGAGATAAACAATCTCCATTACAATCGTGAGCTAGTTAAATATATTTACAGACCTTAACGTTTACAGAGGTATAAATATGGACAAATATTTATATTTATCACATTCTGTGAGAAAGCTAACGATGGATAAATTAGACATTAGATAAAAGGATATGAGAAAGGTTAAAAAAAAAAAAAAAAAAAGAAATAGCATTCACATTTAACGTATATAACAATCAATAGTTTGGTTTCTGTTGTAACCAGACAGGCTCTAAAGGCACGCGCTAAAACGGTTCAGACAGTTCTTTATGGCACATCTTAATCGAATAAATAACCCGTAGTTGCTGTCTTTCTTAGTTCGATGTCTTGCTCTCATCCAATTACGCAGCCCGTGAAACTCCTGACTGCGATTTACTTCTAAGGGGATTTATCTTGAACATGCTTTCTGCATTTGAATGTTGACGATAATGAAGTCGGAACTGCATACAGAACAATTGTCTAAGTAGGCGTGCAACTAAAGAAAGTGTTCCATTAATACTAAGGACCTTTTGTCCTACATAAATTAGCGTGACTACGAATTTTCTGAAAGTTATGGCAGGCTCCATCACAAAGCCACAAGTTTTGATTTCACTGCTATTACTAATAATAGCATATCTAGATGTCTCTTAGGTTTTTGTCTACAACAGCAATCTGCGAACGGTAGCGCCTTTCAAGTTTCATCACACTGAGACAAACATCATTGTCTTTATAAGTGTCTATTGATTTCGTTACTTCTGGATGAATGATACATTCTAAGACCAGTTGAATTGATTTTGTTCAAGCTTAATATTTAAGATTGAAGAAAAACTGCAGAGAACACCTTTAATTTTTGTTAAAATCTAACAATAATAGCCACAACTTTAATCGAAGAGCAATAGAATATATTTTTCACTGCATCGCATGATTAATTTCTGTGTGCGAGCAATGAAGATAATGATGATGAATGTAGTGAAGATACCCTTGGATATCGGTGATTTTAATCTCATCCAAGGGATGCAATCTCGCACTAAGTTCCTTCCGTTAACTTAAAAGATAATAATAATTATCTTAATATCAACAATAAATGCTCCTGGAATGTTATTATTATTATTATTATTATTATTATTATTATTATTATTATTATTATTATTATTATTATTATTATTATTATTATTACGTAATATCTCCAAGGAGTTCTTTAAATATACTTAAAGATACTTTCATGTATATTAAAAGGCGAAATATTTAGTTTTGGTTAAAATAAAATAGTTAAAAATAGTTATAAAATTACATAGTTTCAAATAGTTCTGTAAATATTACGGAAATAACTACTAAAACTGTGATGCCCATAAGTTTTGTTCATACGTATGAAAATCTCTATAAGGGATAAGCAAGCTTTTGATTCTATGAAGCACCTTACCATTTTTGGGTGCGATTGATTTATGATTATAACGTGAAATATGATTGAAACAAGATTAGCGAAAAGGAGAGACAGTATTAAAGATCTAGGTTAGTAGCCTGAACTTCTTCAAAGTATAGAAGCATAATGAAAGCTTCTTCACGCACACAAGCAGTATGGAAACCAGATTAATAATGTAATATAAATTATTTAAAATTTATATTTAAATTTTAAATAACTTACATGAATCTAAGGTCAAAATACCATTTAATAATCTCTGTAAGGAATTTCTTGTGAACAGTTAGGATCGCTATGATAATACTCCCACCGGAAGATTGCATTCATGTACAAAATCCATTTCAGTCAGATTTCTTAGAGAATAATGGATCAATGAAGAAATCTTGTTATCTCAGGAATTCCTCGAGCTCCTACATAGATGACCAAAATAAATCGTCTGCTATCATACTGGAACCTTAGCACTGTCGTTTTTCGACAATTCATCAAATTGTCGAAAAACGACAGGAGGTAGTTTTCTGATGTTTTTCGAAAAAGCATCAGAAAACTACTAAATAACTTAGACACTAAAATGTCTTCTGGTCCTAATGGCATCTCTCCAACTGTCTCAAAGATTGTGCTCGAGAGCTAACAACCGTCCTGCATTGTCTCTACAATCTATTATACATAGCTCATAATCCCAATGCATGGAAGTAATATCAATCCATCCTATTCTAAAACAGGCGATAGAAGTTTACCATCAAACTAACGACTAATTGTCACCAACCTCAGTCCTCTCCAAAATAATCCAGAAGATCATCAATAGCCAACCCCTCCGATTAGAGACCCATCAATTAATCAGCAATCGCCAGTAAAGATTCCGCCATTCAAGATTCACAGCTGACTTCTTAGCTTACAACACCCACCACTAGACACGTGCCATGGAATGGTTCGAAGACATCTACGTTGTTGCCCTTGACATTTCCAAAACTTTCAACCGTGTGTAGCATCTAGGCCTGCTTAACAAATTGCCATCCTTTGGTTTCTCTGTCACCCTCTGTAATTGGGTTGCCAGCTTTATCTCTAGCAGTTTTCTGCGAATGATGGTAGATGGCTCCCTCTCTTCAAGCTTCACCACCAATGCTGGAGTGCTTCAAGGCTCTGTCCTATCATCTACTCTCTTTCTCCTGTACATCAATGACCTATTCACAATATTACCACTAATCCTATCCACAGCTTTGCCAAGGACAGTGCTCCCCCACTCATCCTACGCAATGACCAACCATGCAGTACTATGATATCCCAGGCTACACAATCATTTAAAAGTAACATTGAATAGCATACTATCCTCCAATGGAGCGAGGATAACCTTGCCATATCCAATGCCACTTAAACACAATCTTGCCTTTTTCCTTTCAAAGCAAACCTCAGCTTATTATCCTTACCCTTAGAATACACAAATCACCAAACAAGATCAGATCTCTTTGCTTGGACTAACTTTCACCTGCAGTCTCTCCTGCATAAACAGCATCAATAGCCTCCTCAGCATTCAAAAAACTAGGCATTTTTTCAAGATCTACTATTTTACACCCAACTCTTATAACTATATACAAATGCCAAATCCGTCCATGCTTAGACTAAACTAAAACTTTCATTAAAAATCCTTGATGCTGTCCAGAGGCGAGCAATTAGGCTCATAGATGATCCCTTTTTTTACAGATTCACTTCAGCCTCTATATCACAGACGCAGTGTTTCAACACTGTATGTATTCTAGAAGTACTTTTATGTTCACTGCTGCAGTGAATTGGGAACCATCATTCTACAACTTTCTGTTGTGCCTGTTACTACAAGAGCAGCAGCTACTAAGCACACTTTTACTGTGCAACTGCTAACACAATGAACCGGCTTCTCCTCTTTATCTTTTATTTCATCTACTTCGGTCCTCTGGAACAGCCTTCCTCATGAAGTATTCCCAAACAACTACAACCTGCAGCTCTTCAAAAAAAAAAAAAAAGTGGAAGAAAATCAATAAACTTCGACTCATTCCTCATCTGCATCCCACGTACTGCACTGATATGCTCTCAACCTATATAAAAACAAAATATATATAAAAAATATTATCTAACACCTTTTATTCTCAAAGAGAGGACAGCCAGCTACACTCTTTAGCCAACATTGAAACTGAGTTTGTGGTTAGCAATGAATTGAAACTTTCAGAGAGAGAGAATACAGCAGACAGGTTGCGCCATCTCGCGGTCCTAAACCTTAACAGGTATATATTATGCCTAAAAGAGTGAGAGTTCGGTGTATATTTTTAACTAGCTACGGGGGGAGGGGTGAAAATTTGTGCCAAAGATCAACTAACCAGCCATAGAAAATCCTACATGAAGTTTCTCTAGACAGCTACTACATCCAAAACTGTAAAGGGCTTTCTTTGGGTGGTCCAGTATTATAGAAACAAACACCATTTTCACAAGTCTACACAGACATCTCTCAATGAGGAAATGTGTAGTCATATTCATTGGTGTATTGTATAAAACACTTACTGAAACACATTATTAAAAACAGAATTCAATATAATACTCATGCAGACATTTCATTTAACGTAGACAGACTAACACGCCATCTACAACAATACAGAGAACTCGATTTTGTTTATTTCATTCCATCACATTGATTTACACTGACTCTTGTAGTAATGCCACTAGGAAATTACGTCACAACATATATCTTCATGTGGCCAAATCCTAGTGGGAGACTGGTTGTCTGTGTAGTTTTTATGCGTTGTAAAAGTAAGTTATCAAATAAGGCATTTTATTTGAGGGGTGAGATTACCACTTTTAAAGCTGTGGTAAGTCTTTATATTTCGGTTGGAAAATGATGTGTGTGGTAGGAAGGTTTATGTTTATGTCGGCCCATGTAGTACGTAAATTTGTTGTATCAACGTCATTGAACAATAACGACAACAAAAAAGGCAAATACAAAACTTTAAATAAACAAGTTGATATTTACTTACTACTTTATTCTTACATCTTTCGAAATTTAATTAACAGGTCAGGAAAAGAATAATAATAACTGAAATAGTTTTATTTTACTATTAAAAAAAAAAAAAAACGATTGTTCTTTTGTAAGCGTTTTTTTTTTGTTTGTTTTTTTGTAATATATATATATATATATGCAAAATATATATATATGTTTGTTTATATATATATGCAAAACCACTCAGGGGACCCTGTAACCCCTAGAGAGCGCGTCCCCTGGGTGGCGGATAGGGGAGCCCACCATGTGTGTGTGTGTGTGTGTACATGCGCGTGTGTGTGTGTGTGTGTGTGTGTGTGTGTGTGTGTGTGTGTGTGTGTGTGTGTGTGTGTGTGTGTGTGTGTGTGTGTGTGTGTGTGTGTGTGTGTGTGTGTGTGTGTAATATACTGAATAAGGACTCGTGGACCAACAGGGCAATCATCTTAATTGTAAGGGAAGCGGCACTCCCATGGACCCCTAGCTGGATCTATCCTCTCCTACTTTGAGGAAGATCCACTTACTTTAATCTTTCCTATAAGTCCTTATCAGCCAACTCTTCTTACTTTATGACCCTTGTGCTATTAGAGTACTCGAGGGCCATGGGGTCATTTCTGGCCTTACAACTATGTCCTCTCTATAAACCTTACTATATTTTTTCTATAATCTCCCCTTTCCCCTTCAATATACCCTATTCCTCCTATGGGTTTAAATTCGGAAGAAGGCGAGTTCAGAAGCCTTAAGGTAGCAGCCTTACCACTGAACTATTCCATCGTCAGGCTAGTCCCCAGACATGGAGAACATAACCATACTTGTAAGCTGACAGAAAAAGATAATCGGATTGAATCTATGGGAAACGACCCTGGAATGGAAAAGGGAAAACGAAAATGGAAACGACAAAATATAATACACATAGCAAACTGGAATGTAAGAGGAATAGCATATAAAGAAATAGAATTAGACCAGTTATTAAATGAAACAAATTTTAAAATAGCAGTAATCACTGAAACAAAAAAGAAATTAAAAGGAACTATGAGAACTGAAAATTTTAATGTGATATACAGTGGAGTCGACAGAGACCAAAGAGCACAAGCAGGAGTCATGATTTGGATTCATAACTCCCTTTCAACACAGTTAAAACATTATAAATTATGGAACGAAAGAATAATAGAAGCTAGAATAAAAATAGATAGAGGCTATTTAACAATAATTGGTTTATATGCCCCAGAAGAAGGAAGAGAACAGGATAATATTGATTTTTATAATCAGCTACAAAACATATATAATAAAATAAATAAAAATGATTACATAATTTTAGCAGGAGACTTAAATGCAAGAATTGGAAACACGAAAATTAATAATAATATAGGAATACATGGAGAACACACTCTAAACAGAAATGGTAAAAAATTGATTGACTTTGTAGTTTATAATAACCTAAAAATAATGAATTCCTTCTATAAACATAAAGACATACATAAATATACTTGGGCAGCAAGAGGATGGAAATCAATATTAGATTACTTTGTATTAAATGAAAAGACATCAAAATTTTCACTAGATGTTAGAGTTCACAGAGGATATGAAATAAGCAGTGACCACTTCCTTGTTAAAATAAAATTAAGATTACCACCTAAATGGCTACAAGTAACAAGAACAGAAAGAAAAATTGAAACATTTGTTTATAAAACTAGACTATTGAATGACACAAATGTACAATGGCTATATGAACAAAGAATTAACCAGTATCTAGATAAAATAAAACAAAATGAAGAAATAGAAATAGAATGGCTTAATATAAAAACGATACTAAATGCAGCAGCAAATGAAAGCTTAGGAAAGACCAAAAAATTCAATAAAAGAAAAAAACTGAAGATCTGGGATGATACAATCAAAGAAATAATCAAAAAGAAAAAAGAAGCCTATCACAAATGGTTAAGCAGTAAAAGATTAGAAGATGAAATAGAATATAAAAGAATAAGAGCCATAGCTAAAAGAGAAGTCAGAAAAAGACATAGAGAATCATGGAATAAATTTGTTTCTAATTTAGAACATGATTTATATAAAATAAGACCCAACGTATATAAGATTTTGAAACACCTAAATGCAGATACCAAAGAAAACATAAAATTAAACACTGAATTGAAATTATAAGAATTTCTAAATTACTACACAGAACTGAGGACAGACAAATATTTTAAAAAAGACAACTGGCAAACAATTAACGAAAATGAAAAGGAAATAACTGAAGAAGAATTAGAAATCAGCCTGAAAGAAACAAGAAACGGAAAATCACCTGGAGAAGATAAGCTAGGTTCAGAACTATATATATACGCCGCAACAAGATTCAAAGGAAGACTCTTATTATTTTTAAATAAAATTTACTCAACTGGTATCCCCCCAATAGAATGGAAAAAAGCAATTGTGATTCCTATCTTTAAGAAAGGTAATAGAGATGACCCTAAAAACTATAGAGGTATCAGTATACTAAATTCATGTTACAAAATATACAGCAGAATCTTAAATAACAAACTAATGAAATATTCCGAAAACTTTATTCTAGAGGTACAAAATGGATTTAGAAAAGGACGATCATGTATAGACCCAGCCTTCTGCGTAAAATTAATAATAGAGAAAAGAAGTGAATATAATTTAGAAACACATATTGCATTTATTGACTTTGAAAAAGCATTTGACAAAGTTAAAAGAAACATATTATTTAACATATTAAAAGAAAGACAAATACCAAATAATATCCTAAAAGCTGTCACAAGTATATATGAAAATAATCAAATACAAATAAGATTAAATCATGAGCTATCATATACAAGAGAGATAAACCAAGGAGTCCGACAGGGATGTCCCCTCTCAGCAACGCTTTTTAATATCTACTTAAATGAAATAATAATAAAATGGAGTAAAAACTTACATCAAGGAATTAAACTTTCACCTACAGTTAACTTAAACACTCTCCTCTTTGCAGACGACCAAATAATAATTACAAATTCTGAAGATAACTTACAGAAAGCTATTTTAAATCTAAATGAGATATCCAAAGATTATGGTATGATAATATCAACGGAAAAATCAAAAACTATGGCCTTTAAAGGACAAGATCCAGCAAGAACTAAAATAGTATTAGATAACAAGATCTTAGAACAGGTGAATTCATTTAACTACCTAGGATGTATGATCACTTATGAAAATGAAAAAGATATAAACATAAAAATTGCAAAATATTTAAAAATAACAGGAGTAATTAACTCTATATTTAAACCAAACCTAGTTCAAAAACAAACCAGGCTAAAAGTATACAATACATTAGCCCTACCGGTCTTAATGTATGGAAGCGAAATCTAAACAATAAAACAAAAAGACAAACAAAGACTAACAACAGCAGAAATGAAGTTTATGAGAAAAACTGCAAAGTATACCCTATTTGATCACAAAAGAAACGAAGATATTATGAAAGAACTAAACCAAGAACCAGTGATTGAAAAAATTAAAAAATATAAACATAGATGGATGGAACACGTTCAAAGAATGAAAACAGAAAGATTACCAAAACAAGCCTTAAAGTACAAGCCATTAGGAAAAAGAAAACCAGGACGTCCTCTTAAACGATTCAACGATGACTTCTAAGGCCGGAACAGGCCATACTAGGCCTAAATCCTTGATACGTATGATGATGATGATGATGATGATGATGATATATGCAAAATATAACTCTGCAGTTCTCGACTTCATTTCCAAAATAGCAAAAAAAAAAAAAAGGGAATATTTCGTCTGCAATACGTCATCACAATCTCATATGCAATATCTATCAGCTATTTTTTCCCAACATTCCTACCGTCTATCGTCTGCAACAAACATAAACTGTGTTGTTGACATTGATTGAAGATTCACACGTAACAATTTCACGTAGCTATTCTCGCAAAATAAAACAATCTTTCTTGAGATTGTGAAATTGCACTGCAGTTCTAAAAGCGTTCATACTGTTCAAGAATTTCGAAAATTCTTTTCAATTCAGAAAATGAGAAATTGTTATCGTTGTTATTGTCATGTAATGCGCAGGCAAACTTGGAAAAAATGATTCGCAGGCTGCTTTATTTATTTATTTTAGAACAACCTAACCAACATTCCGATCTCCTTAAAAGTTGTTATTAACGAGTACAAAAATGTGTGTGTATTATTATTATTATTATTATTATTATTATTATTATTATTACCACCTAACTAGTAGTGTGCTTGACTTCTTTTTTTTTCCCCAAAAAACCTCAAGAAAATCGACCCTATATCTCACACTATTTCAGACATATACAGGGCCGCTCCCTGAGGGTGTGCAGGTTGCGCCCCGCACAAAGGCGCCTGATCAGGAGAGGCGCCATTTCAAGCCGATAAATAATAGTACATTTTTATACAATGCTCTTATTCATGAAGTAAAACTTTACTACATAGATTGCGCGAATTAAAATAAACAATAAAGCGATTAAAAAAAAAATGAACAGTAAAACTCAACAACCGATTAGTCGCTTTGCTTTGACGTACCGCTCCATGAATGGAGTGGTGCGGCAAAGGTTTGAATTGTGTTGTGATAATTGAAAAAAAATTCATTTGAAATGCTCTATTTTTATGTACACATACGTATATCTTGTATTTATTTACTAAATAAATAAAAATTTATTGAAATTAATTTCGTTTTAATTTGCAAATTCTATTTTATGGGGGCATAAAATAAGCCTAAGATGTATAGCGCTGAAATATAACTTTGAACAAAGGCGCCTCTTATCCACGGGGCGACACTGTTGTATTCTGTTGTATACATCACCATAGTTGCATTTCCTTTTTCTGATTTGGTTCTAGTAATATTGTTATTATTGTGTAGCTCTTTTAGAGCCATGATTTCTTTATGTGGGATATTATTTTTGGGAGGCTTAGAATGGACTAGGTTAGAAGTGGCCAACTGATGTTGGCCACTTCTAACCGAATATTGCTGGCTATTGCTGGAGGCAGGTCGTATATCTCGCGTTCAACGGAAGCCATTATTTTGGCTTTTGGATCTTCTTTAGGAGTAACTGCAAAATAACCAAATCAGACAAAGGAAACGCAACTGTGGTGATGGTACAACAGAATATACAAACAAAATGCAAGCACTTCTCCAAGACCAGTCAACATACCAAATTATAGATCGGGATCCCACCAACTCACATAAAAATAAGGTGTGCAAATTATTGAATAAAGTCACTTCCTGGTCTAAAGAAACAGTCAACAAACTCCCTTCCACGTTAAAACACCCAAGATATATGGAGCTCCAAAAATTTACAAACAAGGTACACCTTTACTCCCTATTGTAGATAGTATAAACAGTCCCACATATAAACTTGCTAAACATTTAGCCAAACTACTAGCCACTTTCACGAACAATTCTCCCTCTTTTGTTAAAAATTCTACCCACCTAAAAGTATTTTATAAAACCACACCTTAAAAAGTTCAGACTTAATGCTGAGTTTTGATATCATTTCATTATTTATGAATGTACCATTAACTGAAACTCTTAATTTACTAAATTCACGATTCCCCCTGATATATTTCAGCTATTTAAATTCACAGTACAGGTAGGTTATTTTACATGGAAAGGGAAAATATACAAACAATTAGATGGGACAGCTATGGGAACCCTCCTTTCTTTCCCCTTAGCCAACTTCTATACAGAACATCTGGAAAAGCTGGCTATCAATACAGTCATTCTCAAACCTAGTCTATGGCTACGTTATGTTGATGATGTGTTTGCTATTTGGCCACATGGGCCAGACACATTGATTGCATTTTTAGTGCATCTAAATAGCTAACACCCTAAAATCCACTTTACAATGGAACTAGAAGTTCTATTGTAAATGACTGTCTGCCCTTCCTGGGCACACTAATCAACGTCTTCCAGAAAGTTCCTTATCATTCTCGGTTAATAGAAAACCCACACATTCAGGGAGATATTTACACAAACCATCACCCTTCTCAACAATATGGTATCTTAAAAACACTAACCCTTAGAGCTAGAGCAATTTGTTCCCATGACATTGCTCTCACTGCTGAACTTTCTCACCTACGTCACACCTTCCTGACCAATGGCTATAATCCCCATAAGATAGATAAAATACTAAATGCTCCCCCAAAAATTCTCCCACCCACCCACTGTCTACCACAGAAGACTACAACGAAACCATCACCATCCCATACATTAAAGGCACATCTGAAAAGATATCTAGGGTGATTAACAAACACCAACTATGCACCGTATTTAAACCTTATGTGAAATTGGCAACTCTCATCCGTTCACCTAAGGACAGATTCTCTCCTTTATCACATCAAGGAGTCTATGAAGTGTCCTGTTCATGTCATCGAGCCTACTATGGACAGACAGGAAGAACTGTGTGACATCTGCCTCAGTTAACACAATATATATATATCCGGCACTTTCACTATGACAAGTCGGGTCTAGCAAACCATGCTTTGGATACCCCCCCCTCACACAGGATCAATTGGAAAGAAACAAAAGTAATGCACAGAAGCATCTACAAGTCAGAGAGGTTGTTCCTGAAATCAACAGAAACCTTGAAACATACTCCAAACCTCAACAAGTATGGCTGTCTTAGGATGACTGTCTCCCAAAGATTGGGAGACAGTCATCCTAAGACCAAATTAATACCTTCTTTCTCTTTCGTTTTTTTTTTTCAACTTAGATGGCGCCTAATTCGGACTTTAGTCTTTGTGTTGCACGTTACAATTACTCATACTAGTCCCACTGTTACACCGGATTGCGGTTGCTCGCTACTGTAACAAACTTTGTTTGTGTGCTCTGAAGATGCTGGATATAATACCAGCGAAATATTAGCTTTTAAGGCAATAAATAGTTATTTTCTTATCAATCTGTGTTCGCGTCTATACCACTAAAATCCAATGAACATGCCTTCACTTTATTGGTTTTTTTCAGATTACTTATTATTTTTTTTAGTTGGCCCGCCGTTCTAACAAATTTAAATTTATGTAAATTTCATTTTGACAAAAAGAAATTGTGCGTTATATTTTTAAATAAAATAAGTCCATCGTCGAACACTAGGTGGCAGCAGACGCTTGCAAAATTCAAAAATATGCATGCGATTTTTTTTTTTTTCCCCCAAGAAGTATAAATAAAGGAACAAGTTTTAATGACCCACGTGGTGAAGTTGCCGTCCGGATGATGTAACTTGCTCCCAACCTTGCCTCACGGATAACAAATAAAACGCCAACAAATTGACAAACTTGGTCTTTGAATCAAGTATAAATATTGCAAGCTATCAGTGATGAAATACCACGAAGCTGCAGACGATTTTGCCCCCCCCCCTGCTTTTTGGAAATACACATCCTATAATCAAAAAACAGCTTTGGCCTAAGATGTATAATATTTAAACACTTTGTATTTATTTTATATTTATGATTTTATATTTTGCATTGGTATAATAATAATCATAGTTATTATTAGTATATAATCGCATATTCATGTTTTTAATTTATATTATATGTTTTGAATTATTTTATATTGTATTTTGTTATTTGTACTCGAAGAAATTACTACATAATTATAATGTAGTAATTTCATATAATTTTATAATTTTATTTTGATTTTATTCAAATTTATTTAAATAAATATAATTTATTTAAATTTTATATTTATAATTTTATATTTAAATAATATATATATATATATATATATGGAGCCTGTGTAGCTCAGTGGATGTGGCGTTTGCACACCACAGCGCTTAACCGCAGGAAGGAAGACTTCATTTCGATTCTAGTCGGCGACTAGAAGAAATTTTTCTAAGCCTTATTTCGACCGGTTCCCGAGTTAGTCGATCTCCGGAAACTCGGGTTTTTCGTCCCGTAAACTCAAGAAAATCGACCGTAGAACCCACATTATTTCAGAAATTAAATATATTGTGTTAAGGTTAGGGACCACGAGATCGCGACACTTGTGCCGTCTCTCTTCACTGCGTGCCGCTTAATTAGTGATAGCCTTGGGCCAGCTATCTCTGATTGGCTGCCAGTGGAGATTGAACTGCCCACTCAGTCTCCAAAAGTTAGATAGGGTAAAACGGCCTCGCCTACTCCCTGTACATTAGCTGATTTATATATATATATATATATATATATATATATTAGCAGATATGTCCACTTCTGCTGCTCAAATTACCCTCTCTCTCTCTCTCTCTCACACACACACACTCACACACTACTTCAACTGCTCACAAACAGTGTGTATTAGTTTTATGTCATAATAATGTTCCAATAAGCCTGTTGAAACACAAGGAGTGGCTTACCAACATCCTTTTAGAGTCTAAATGCAAACCTACAGATGCTTATACAAGGCTGTACAAAACAAGTTGAAAATGAAAAGAAAGAAACCCAAATGCTATCACATAAAATCTTCTATAATGGAATGATACCAAAATTATATTACAGATTCAGTAAAACTGAAACTGATACCTTCACTATCAAAGAAAAGGCATTTTTTTGCCTTTTCTAATCTTTAAAGTACTTTAAAGAAACTAATCTTTAAAGGTACCTGTGGCAAGACTATAAACAACAAATTACACAATAACGACAGTAATTAACTTTAATAAAATGAAAGTACAAATATTTCGTACTAAAAATAACAGCACATCATCAGCGCGTAGAAACAAGCAAATCAAAGAAACGGGAATATAAACTACATACAGCAATCGGTTTATCAATTAAAAACGGTTGTCTCGTGCTAGAAATTAATATATTAATAATATTAAAACTTTTTTTGATGGTTACATAAAATGATAATCTCCCAAACTCTTGGGAGAGAGAGAGAGAGAGACAATCATTTCGATTCAGATTTGGTCGACGTAAAAGGGCTTCGCACCATTCTTTGTAGAGACTTTCATATTTAAAACTGCTTCTATGGAGAAGATGAGCTTCATCCCACCGGATACTGTGTTTAGTGTCAATACTATGTCATGCCAAACCACACTTTTAAGGTTTCATGTATTCAATATAATATTGATGTTCATTAATTCTTCTTCTTTTTTTCCCCCACAGAATGGCCTATCTGTGCAAAGTATGTCAGATTACATTTATAAGGTAAACGCTAGCTAATGACAGAGGTGACAGTTTATCTTTAGTAGATGGTGAGAGATGAGAAATTATGTTGATAGGAAAATATGTGGGAATAAGGTGATACTTCTTCAAAATTCGACCGATTGGTTCAGATACTAGAAATATAAGGGATTGGAACCCTGCGGTCTGTTGAAGAATCCTGGGGTGTTCGAACACAGGGGTCAGTTATCTGCTGGATTTGATGAGTGATGTGACCATTAAATTCGATTAAAGTTTTGATAGTGAGAA
This sequence comes from Typopeltis vanoorti, assembly GCF_054136105.1. Classification (NCBI taxonomy): domain Eukaryota; kingdom Metazoa; phylum Arthropoda; class Arachnida; order Uropygi; family Thelyphonidae; genus Typopeltis; species Typopeltis vanoorti. The sequence continues at coordinate 32,950,074 of NC_143572.1, read as the reverse complement.
GTTCTTGTTGTAAGCTTGAGGGAGATGAGCACAATTATGTGCTCTATTCATTAGAGACTTGATAATCTAATTTTTTGAGAGGAGTGATGAGCAGACTTTTGATGAATGTATCTGCCAGTAAAGGTAGGTTTTCGAGAAACACTGGTTGATAAATTACCGGTGGCTGTGCGCGTAACAAGGATGCCCAATAATAGTAAACTAGAAGTATTTTCTTTTTTCATGGTGAATGGAATGCGCAGATGAAGGCTATTGATCCGTTGTAGGAAAGTGGTAAGTTAATTTTCAGATTGAGGCCAACCAATAAAAACATAATCAACATAACGAAATCAATGAGAGGGTTGGGGATGAATGGATGAGAACAAGGTATCCTCCAGAAGATTAAAAAAAAATGTTTGCCAAAGGTGGAGACAGCGGGGATAACCATGGCAGTGCCTTCAACCTGTCTGTAGATCTTGTTTTTCCAGCTGAAATATCCTGATTGTATAACATATTCAAACATCTTCGCAATATCAGGAGGGCAATCATCATATTGTAAATTAACAATGTCGGATAATGGAATGTTGGTAAAGAGGGAAACAATGTCAAAGCTGACTAACATGCCACTCTTGTATTTAAATATCTTTGATTTTTCAATAAAATATGTGGAATTCTGGATGAATGATGTGGATTGTCCAATTTAGCCAAATTGGACAATCCAAACTGCAAAAATTTAGCAGTTCTATAGGTGAGAGAGTCAATACGATGGGTGTTATTGGATAACCTTCTTTATGAATTTTTGGGAGGCCATATAAACGAGTTCTTCGAAAATGAATGAACAGCTTGTTCAAAGTATTTTGATCCCAAGTAACAACTTCATCAAGCATCTTATTTAATTTTTTTGCGTTTTTGTAGAGTTATAAGTCATTTATTGATACGTGGAGGTATCCTGTAAAAGGCAGTCTATCTTCCTCTCATAGTCGGCCTTATCCATTAAGCTTTTCTTTATCCGCTTTCGAAATACTGTTCTTTTATCTTAATGAAAACAGCGCACGGATTTCAGCACTAGATAAATTATATGGAGTTAATTTACTTTTCAAATGTAAAGCAGCAACTTCAAAGCGTAGTTTATTAGCCTCCTCGCTTGAAAGTCCCGACAGGTTGCGTTCGATGTTATGCAAAAAATCAAGATACGGGATGCATTTAGATAACAAAGTAAAATCATGGCCTTTAGCCAATACATCAGACAATTTATTGGTAAACCGATTTTTGTAATGTACCTTGTATTCCCATTTCTTTGATTTGCTAAATAATAATAATAACTAAATAAGTCATACTAGCACTAAAGCATTTAATGTAAGACTCCATGGTTTTAAATCTAGCTACTGATCTGTTTTGATATACATTCAATAAAAGGGGTGGAGGGTGAAGGGTGGAAGGTCTATTGTTTGGCAAGTACATGTTCCACGGAAGATGATAATACCAACTATAGATTACGATAGACTTCAGATATACCATTGTAAGAGGAACTGGTAAGATTTAAAAATGTATAATGACTGAATTTCTGTGATTTAAGAGAATACACAAAATGGGTGAATAATGGAAATAGTTTTCATTTGACTTTGAATTAGAAGAAGCAACTTCTGCTAATTCTGTTTAACTCATTTGTTAATGATATCCATGTGGATTGACTGGAGATCTTCAGCAGTTTGCTGATGATGCAAAGTTGGGAAGAATTATAAGGTGCACTGCTGATGTAAATTCCTTTCAGGAAGATTTGAATAGCCTTTTAGCTTGAAAAAATGAATAAGGTTGTCGTTTTAACAAGAACGAGGTGTTACATTTTGAAGTGAAGAGATATAAGGCTGTGTAAAATACAGAGCCTTATATCTCTGCACTAGATCCCACCAATGAAAAGGTTTGTAAACCTATATTACATTCATACTGTAGATAGACTAAGGATTTTTTATATATTTTTTTATTAATTTTTTTATTATTATTTTTTACATAGTCCAGAAACTTTGCTACAGAGACCAAACATGGTACTTTTTCAAGTCTCCAATAAGTAGGGACGTGATCTCATACGGGGGTGATGAAATTCATGCCTTCTACTATATTTATGGAACTGCGCTGCAGGAAATGGATACGCTTTGAGGTGGGTGAGGGGATAGCTGACAGCAGACTGAAGTTTAAAGGGCATAACCCTGTCAGCCTGGTTGGCCGAGTGGTAAGCGTATTCGCTCTACAGCCAAAAGGCTGCGGGTTCGAATCCCGCAGTGGGCATGGATATTTGTGATTGTATGTGAAAACAGTAGTGGTGGTGGGCAGTAGATGGCATTGGTGTAGATGATGCGGTTCGCTGTAGTTGGTGGATTGAGTGGTGAAGACGGAGAGTTGTAGAATAGTTGCCCTCCCTCAATGAGTCTTTGGACTCCCTGGAGGTGTCACATAATAATAATAATAATAATTTCCATATGAATTCAGAGCTAACTCATCTTCAGTTGAAATACCCTTATAATGATTCCTAAACAGGATCTAAAGTAACGGAAACAAACTACAGAGAAAAAAACATAATGAAAATAGTATGAGTGGGAGAATATTCTGAAATATGTAAGGAAATAAGGAACACACTGTTTTCCCAATTGCTAACAGGAAAGGAGAAATCGGGATATAAAATGTGATTGGCAGGATAAATCAAGAAACTCCTATGGACTTTATGTGAAAGCAAGTGTAATCCATGGGAGTTTTCTTGATTTATTGAAGAAAGACTTTAGTTGCTAGAAACAGAAAACCGAAGAGTAAAAAATGGTGTTCAAAATATGAGTGCTTTGCTTAGCTAGTGGCATACTATTCACTGAAGGTGGAAATAAAATGGCATTGTGGGAAGAATAAAAATACAAGACAAAGGATGCAAAATGTGTGAAATTTTAGGCATGAGTACCTGATGGAATATACTGTTCCATTCCTAGACCAAACAACAGTGAAAAAACATCTCAGCATCTCATCTCATTTTTTGTTTTACCTCCTTCAAACTTTGTTACAACAGAAGGATTCCATATGAGTGAAAAGAGGTAAAGGGTGCAGTGCGCAACTGCATAAAGATAGTATTAAAATAGAAGTGCGTAATTGTACGGTATGGTTAGAATAGTCAGAATGACAAAAAGAAAAGTCTGTCTGCCATACAAATTCTTTACTGCTGATAATCGATAAAACAAAATATTTGCTGCTATTTAGTTTGTGCAAGATCGGTAGTAATAAGTTTCACTACCCATACTTATCTGCTCAACAGAACCGAATGTCAGTGTTTAATAGCATATTTTTTAAAGATATTTCAAATCTTTACTGACAACGATACTACAAATGGCAAAGTAACGTCTTTATGAAATCTCATAACGTTCGTATATACTACTTAGAACAAACATGAAATTAAATGCTTGTGTTAAAAATTAAATGAGAGTTTAAAAGATCAATGTCTCCGAAAAGAAGTACCACTAAATAACATATGATGGGACAAGATCATCTCTGACTAATCTCACAAACTGCAGCAGACCTAAAAGCCTGCCGAATGCTTATGATATACTAAATAAAATGAAATGAAACCAATTTTTTGACAAATCATCGACAGTCGTCACTCCGAACTATTGCAGTTCCTCAAAAAGTTCTTTCTCCAAAACAACAGAATTCATGTTCAAATAGTTTAACGCAAAATAGAATAAAATAAGTAAATAAGCAAGTTAAAACGTAAACACGAAAGCCTTCCCAAACCCAAAGAAACTTAGATTTGAAGCATAAACCCTAAACATCATCTACATATCATGTACAAATCGTCTGGGTAACTTTTATATCACGCTACATAGATTGGCAGAAATGGATCACCATAGCATCGACTTCAATTCTAGTTTCGACCTAATGAAACTTTTTCTAGGCGTTTTTCTGTCCTGCTGATAATTAAACACAGGAAAGTCTTTTCAAAACAAACTGTGTGTGTTTACGAATGCCAGAAGTATTCAAAATAGAAAAACAAAAAATGTTACCTTCAGAAAGTTCATTCGCCCCAAAATTATCTGATTAAGTGAGACGTGGTTGGATGAATGAAAATTCTGAAAGGAATAGAAAGACAGGCAGGAATATATAGTTTTTTCGTGAAGACAAACAGAACAGAAAGGGAGGAGGAAGAGTGTTGGAAATGTCACATAATAATATTAATAATAATATAATGTCAGAATAGTTGTGTCCATATAAGGTGGAGATGCAAGAAACAAATAGTGACGGTGGTTTTAAGCAATATAATGTTAAGTGGACATGAATGGATGGTATGACATGTTTAGTAGTGTTCCTATAGACCTGATAATTTGGAGGTCAGTGAAAAGGAAATATATAGGCAAATTGGCCTGGCTTATAACAAAAAGGTATCGTTGTGGACGATTTCAATTCTGGTTATATATAGATTGGAACGAAGAGACAGCATTCTAGAACCAAATACATTGAATTTCTTGCTCTGAGTGGCATGTCAAGCTGAAATTCAGGAAAAGTTAAGCGAACCCTAAACGCCCTCTGTATATTAAGGTGGAAGCAGATGAGTTTGTATAAAGGCACACCCATGAGGAGAGGGAGTGTGAGAATGACCAAGTGCAGAATCTAGTCTCTCAAGCAAAAGTATTGAACACGGTGGTCGATTCAGGAAGTAAGGGTGATTTGAGTCCTAGAGGAATACTTCAGTTTCTGTATACTCATTTTGAGAAGTATCAGCAACAAGAGGGAAGAGTTTTTGGAATTAGTTAGTGCAACTCACCAAACGTTATAGGCATTAGGGAGATTGGCTAGCAGCAGATTATATATTTAGCGGGAAAGAATGCAAAGCGTTTAGTAATTTCAGGGAAGATAGAGAAAGTAGGATGGGAGGAGAGGTACTGCTTATGATAGGAAATTAATTGCAGTCAAAAAGAATAGCAGATAGGTGGGAGAGTGGTTGTTCGTTTAAAGCGGTCAGTGAGATCAAGGTCAGTAAGACAAAATATTCAGTTGGTTATTGCTATGGGTCAGGGTGTTCCACAGGTGATCTGGAAGCATGAATCGTCAAATTAGCAATGAATAGAGGTCGAGTTATTATTATGATTGACTTCAAATATACACTAAAAGGAGAAACATCACATGGCAGAAAGCAAATGGACTTTATATACTTACTGAAAGATAATTACTTGAAGCAGCATGTGATAGAAGGCACTAAGAGTGGTAGAGTATTGGACCTGATCATAGGAATAGAAGGCTTTTCCATAACCAAAGTGGCCACATTACCTCCGATTGGCAAACATGACCATGCCATCTTGATAAGAAATATTGTAAAACGAGAAATATTCTGTCAAAAAGCATATATGTGAAACTACAAGACAGGTGATTATGACAAGCTTAGGAAGAAGCTTAAATCTGTGCAGTGAAACACTGTAAGGGAAGGATGTTAGTAGTGCATGGGAAATAGCTAAGGGAAATCTAGTGGAAGAAATATGAAATTGTATACCTGAGATAAGGTGGGATAATCAGATGGGAGTATATGAAAATTTTGGCAACTCGTATATGAAAATATGACTTCTGCATTACTTCAACCTTGGTATCACCTCTGGGTCTGACTGCCACTGATGCGCTTACGTGCGGAAGTGGTTGTGGCAAGGCTGTATCTGTGGCATGGTTGTTTCTGGGTCTGGCTTATTTGCTTTTGAGAGAAGGTGCGGTCTTTTCCCTGAGATATGAGCGGCTCTGTTTGGAGGTAGGGTTTTTGCCTTCTCTGAGTGGGGCCACCGCTGATATTATGGCTCTACTCGGTGGTGGGGTGAGCCTGCCACTGGGGGGGGGGGACAACGCTGAGTTAATGATCACTCAGGTTGCTCAATGTTGGTTGATCTGACTGATTGCACGAGTTTTTGGAGAGGTAATCCCGCACTTAAAACAGGGAAACCGATCTGGGTAGTGATCTTCCCCATAAAGCATAGCATTATACATGCCCACAAGGAGATGTGCTTTGCATTATGGGATACTAAGGCAAGTGATGTGAAGTCATAGCACCTTTACCACGAGTTGTCCCAGTCCTGAAAATACTTCAGGTGCAAACTTTGTTTGCTTACACTTGGATAAAAGATTAAACCATGTGTATAATTTCTTGATATCTTTAATTTATAGTATAACGAAGTGGAAAAACGTTCAACAAGATTACAAGCTGTTTATCACATTGATGACTGTATTCCAGGAAATAGATGAAGCCAAACATTTAGGAGTGGTGGTGATAAACAGACAGTTAAAGATTAGTTAAAGTGATAAACAGACAGTTAAAGTAGCTCATAAGATAATTTGGCCGTTGATCAACACACTTACAAGCAGAGATAAGGAAGTTGTTATTCCTCTTCATAAGGACTTGATGTATACTGATACATACACATCTGAATTACTGCAACTAGTGAAAGTGATCGCAAAGCCATTAGTTGGATGGCGGCTAGCTTCATCAGGACTTCTGTATTTGGAAGTCTAAGGTGAGTGATTTTGAAAAACTTAGAAGACGGTTAGAATTATGGAAGTATTAACCACCGTACCGGCCATTATGAATCAAATACGCATCCTCATCCGCTTCGTATCCATCATATATTTCAATGTAATATCAATGGTATTACAAGTTTTAATATGCACTTCGCATCCATGATAACCTTGACGTCTATAGACGTCTTGACCAGTAGCATGGTTAAAGGTGTTATTATTTTAACACATCTCCATGGACTCCAGAGACTCATCGTGGGAGACTCATCTACTTGAATCTATTCACTGTCACGGAACTCTAAACCGATTCTGGAAATCCATTCCACTCACCACTCTACACGCAAAAAATCTGGTCTCCACATCCCTTTTGTGTAAGAGTGTAGTCAGTAGGGATGTGGAGACCACACTATTTTCAGATATTTAAATATTGTGTTAGGGTCAGGGACAACGAGATGGCGGCACTTGTGAGCCTTCTCTTCACTGCATGCCGATTAAATTAGTGATAGCTTTGGGCCAGCTAACGCCTTTTATTCCAGTATAGGGAGTAGGCGAGGCCGTTTTAGCCCTATGTAACTTTTAGAGATTGAGTGGGCACTTCAATCTCCACTGGTAGCTAATTATAGATAGCTGGCCCAAGGCTATCACTAATTTAATCGGCATGCAGTGAAGAGAAGGCTCACAAGTGCCGCCATCTCGTTGTCCCTGACCCTAACACAATATTTAAATGTCTGAAAATAGTGTGTGTTCGACAGTCGATTTTCTTGACCGTCGAACACACAAAACCCGAGTTTCCGGAGAAAAAACCAGCTTGCTCGTGCCAGAGATCGAATAACTCGGGAAGTAGTCGAAAAAAGGCTTAGAAAAACGTTCCTCTAGTCGGCGACTAGATTTGAACCCAAGGTGGTCAAGCAAAGTAGAGTGCAACCGCCACTTCCACTGAGCTACACAGGTTCAAAGTGAGTCTTGAGGCCTGCTATCTCCGACTGGTTACTGGTGAAGAATGAACTGCCTACTCAATGTCCAAAAAGGTAGAAACGACTAACATGGCCTCACCTACTCCTTATAAGAGAATAAAAGTCATTAGTATATTTTTTAAATAATAATGTTTCTCTCAACTATAACCCAATGTGTAAATTATATACACAGTATTGTATAAGAGACAGTAAGTACTTGTTCTGTATTCCTGCTAGCAAGAGTTCACCTGCTAAACCATGGAAAGTAGGTTCTGGTAATGAGTTATTTTTTTCAGTTATTTATTTATTTATTTATTTTATACTCATCAAACTACGAGGGTGGCTAAAAAGTTCTGATAACACCTAGAACAAAAATGATATTAAAGCAACTGATATAGCCACTTTTATCTCAGAGGAATGCAAATGATGCAGCAGCGTTGTAACACCCCTGCATGATTTGCAATCCTCTGAAATAAAAGTGGTAATATCAATTGCTTCAATGTCATTTTTCTTCTAAGTGCTTATCGGAATTTTTCAGTTACCTCCCCCTCGTATAAAGGTTGTAAACCTATAGCTACACTTATAGTGTAGTCTATATCACCTTTAATCCTGTACATTGACAATAGAGAGGACCAAGGATTACATAATCGATGAACCTGGTTCTAGAAATAAACATGGCAGCTGTCGTACAATTGATGACAAGAAATCATATAACCTAGGCATTCAAAAACATCCAAATTACAATGAAATTTTCAATTCATAGCCTGTCAAAAAATCTCCACTTAGCTAATACGATAAACTTGTTTATGAGGCAAAATTTATAGTGCTGAAATCTGCTAATCTTCACGATTCTCTTACAGCTGCTTTAAACACTGATCTGAACCCTAGTCTCTAATAAGACCTGGTCAACTTGAAGATTCTAGTTTGTCTTTCTTACCTCTGATAATACACGGATTTAAAATAATCCAGATATCTCTTTTCATCAGTTAATTTTTTAAGGTGAATTTCACTCATGAAAGGTTTTAAACCTAAAAATCGGCTAACGTTTTTATTCCCATAGGTAGCAATTTCTTCTGCCAGCCAGAGATAGCTGGTCCAAGGCTATTATTAATTATGCATGCCATCTAGTGGACTTACAGCTGAAATGTGCAGAAAGGAAATGGACTTGTGGTCCATTTCCTTTCACTATCTTGTGGTCCTTAATCCTTACACTATGTTTACTTGTCTGAAAAAAAGAGGAATTTACGGTCGATTTTCTTGCGTTTACTGAACGAAAAACACACTTGCCAGTGTCAGAGATCGACTAACGGGAACCATTCGAAAAAACGCTTAGTAAAAGTTCCTCTATTCGGCGACTAGAGTTGAACTTACGACGATCTTTCTTTGGACGATCTAGCGAAACTTACTGTACATTAATACTGTGAGCGGGCAAAAATTGCACAATCTGGAAACAGTCCTATAAACTAAACACAACTTTTTCAAGATATTTCAAATCACCAAATAGGAAGGGTAATATTGTAGTCTCACACCACCACCATCATCACATTCCTGATATTTACCCTCAAAGTGTCTACCGGATAATATGATAGTGCTGTATGATTAAACTATTACTAACTCCATACGAGCAACTTTCCTCCAAAGTAGTCTGTTATTTGTCAGGACTCCAAATTATCAGATCTTATATTTTGGTTTTCTCAGATACCATTAAATGCATCAATCCACTTATCTGAATCTTTCTCTAGGAATTTTATTTTTCCCCATCTTGGCAACAATGACTTATTTTGCTAACACAGTCTTCCATTCTGTTTGTGACCATACCATCTCACATGGTATGGGAACATTGTTCTGCTCATACCAAAAATAAAATAACAGTACGTGATGAAACAATCTCACACACACACAGAATGATGAGATTCATTTATCATCTATTCATTCACTAACATCCAGTGCCCATCATTTAGTGATTGGTGAGATATCCACTTAGGCAACCAGGCCAATCAATTACTTCTAACCTTTCTTAGCCCAAACACATTGCATACATATAAAGTTATCCTCCAAAGCCTGTTCTTCTTCACTCAAGATGTTATTTCTCGCCTGCTGACCCCATGCATATCCAAAACCATCACACCTTAAAATGCTGTTGTATTGGTAAGTACAGAGCTTGGAAAGAAGTCAGTGGACACCAGTGTAAGGAACAAACAGCATTGGCACCCACCTTAATAAGATGTTGGACCTCCTTTCTGCAATGACTGCAGCAATCCTATGGGACATACTTTCCACAATCATACAATAACAATCAACAGGAATTTTAGATATTCTTTTTGTAGGCATGTATGAAGTCCTGGACTGTTGTGGGGTGGCTGTCCCTTGACCTCACCCAATGCTCCCTTTCATTACACAGATCTTCAATAGAGTTGAAATCAGGGCTGTGGTGGCTCGTCGATAAGGGCTGCAGCCCCTCCAGTATAAAATGAGAGTTCGTATTTTATTATCGCCGTTCTTAAATTTTTATATATTTATGTAAAAACTGTTATTTTCTTGTTTGTAATACAATACCTCTCGATAGTATTTTATATAGTTCACTTTGTAGCAATAGTTGTATTTTGCAATAGCTAGTGTGCTGTGCAGGCTAGGGCTATTATCAGCACTGACTAGTATGCTCAATGCTGGAGCTGCATTCAATGCAGACCGCACCAAACCGCTACCTAGTGGGGATAATAACATGTAATTTACGTGGTTTGGGCTGGTAGCATTGCAGCCCAAGATACGTTGCTACTACACGAGCACAAACGCAAATTAACTTCGTTGTGATTATCGCAGAAAAATATTTTGTGGTTTTCTTTTTACTATTTAACTCTAGCATTTAATTTGAGCTTGTGTACTTTACACGAAAAAGGTTTCTCTCCGGTTGGATGGTGACATTTTTGGTGCCTTTTGGCCTGAATACAGCTTGCTCTTCTCCCAGCTTCTTTTCCAGTTTTCTCTTTTTAAGTATGTTTGCACTAATCTTACCTGAAACACTTAGTAGAGAAATTCCTCCGTAATTCTCACATTCAGCTTTCTTCCCTTTTTTACAGATGGATATAATGAGTGCTCTGCTCCAATCATCTGAAATTTGACTTTGTGAATTATACAGTATAGCCACTGCAAAACTTTTATACTTATATATTTGAACATTTCTGTTCGAATATCATCTACTCTGCCTTTCCACGATTGAGTTTTCGGTGGATTTTTCTACCCGAAGTATTGTCTGTACTCCTGTTTGCATTCAGAATAGTAGTAGAAATTTTTCAGTAAAAGTTTTCAAGATACGATGAGGTGCTCAGGGGAAAAGTAGTAGAAACATTTCAGGAAGCATCTTGAAAATTTTTTACTACTCTTCTGTCACTGTTAGTTTCATTTAACATGTTCATTGCCAATCATGCGATATCGCGGGATGCGAGTTCTCACCAAACGGCCGATCACGCATTATCGCGTGGACGTCGCTAACTAAATAAAAAAATAAAAAAAATTTGGCCACCACACGAAATTCCAATTTTCAGCTTGGCAATGAAAGTGTTAACAGAATTCAAATTAATTACTCTAGACATCCAGAATATCGGTTATTATGCAATCTTTATAATCTTTTTTCATTCCTTTTACAGTACTCCTTCCTCCATTTCTAAATTTTTTCAATAGCCTCCAGAACATTTTACCACCTTTCTGATATTTATATTCTTATTAAGTCTATTTATCAGTCTCTTCTTATTAAAGATTATTTATATTCTTATCAAGTCTCTGTCTTTTCTTTAGCTACTTTTACACAGAGCTCTCTTGCATATTTCTCTTCTTCTTTTAGTGCATGTGCTTCTAATTTGCTACGAACTTTCGGTATGCTTTCTTCTTGTCGTGGACTGCTTCTTTAACATCTTGTGTCTAGCATGGTGTTCTCATTTTTCTATCTTTGCAGATAACTTCACCACATACCTCCTTAGCTGAATCAATCAATGTTTTCTTCGGTTTGCCACTGACTCCAATGTTTCTTGTTTTGTTTAATTTCTTCAATACTGTTTGTATAGTTGAGTCTACAGTTTACATGTAAAAGCTGTTCAACTTTCTTACATATTGTTCTTTTCAATGTGATATTCATTTTACCCTACTTAAAACTAAGTGATGGTCGCTACCAAGTTCAAATCCTTTGTACTCTTGTATCCTAAACCAGTATGAAGATATCAACAATGACATAGTCTAAGACCTTTCTTGTTTCTTGCATCTTCTTTCCACATGAACTTGTGCACATCTTTATGTTCGAACTTAGTATTAGTACTGATTAGTTGATATCCTGAGCAGAAATCCAGCAGATACTTATTAGCCTTGCCTTTTGTCCAAAGTTTCCCAAAATGTTTCTGCTTGCTGGAATTCATTTCTTCTGACACTAGATTTATAGTTCTTCTATATGTTGAGCTGGAGTTTGTTCCAGTAGCTGAATTTTTACTGTTCACCTGGGTCCCCTGACAAAAACAGCACAGGTCTTGTTTAACTAGGCAATTGGCTTAAACCACAAAGTACTATTATTATTACATGACACTTCCAAGGAGTCCAAAGACTCATCAAGGGAGGGCACCTACTCCACAGCTCTCCATCTCCACCACTCAGTCCACCAACTACAGCGAACTGCATCGTCTCAACCACCATCTGTTGCACACCACCACCACTAGTATGTATTTGTGGTTTAAGCCAACAGAGAGTATAATTTGATCAGCTAAATTCCAAATTGCCAGGCCATTCTCATTTGTTCAGTACTAAGTGGATACTTATTAACGTTGCACACTGCATGAAAGTGAGGATTGGATATTAGCTCCTAGGCTCCAGTCAGTTCTCCACATTACTTTTTTTTTTTTCCAGTATTATGCCCTGACCCTCAGTTAGTTCAGTCTGACAGAGAATTAAAGGTATGGTCAATGAGAAGAATTAAATTGAGCCACAGAACAAGGGAGGAAGATTTTGATAAACAATTTGGGAATGAGAAAATTTTCTTATTCAAAAATTTAAGATTTAAAATTCCCAAATTTGTAAAGTCGGAAATATTTCTGACCTCGTAAATGGTTGTTTTTAATAGTTATTACTGGTGATGAAACTGGTGCTTTAAGCATGTCTATGAAACAAAACTTGGGTAATCCGGCTGGCAATTTAATACATGGATTATTTCAGCATTTTATCTATGGAAGTGAGACTTGAAAGATTAAATAAAAACAGGAAGACAAACTGTGTGCGGCCCAAGGATCCTTGGAAAGAAGAATTTTCCACATAACAGAAATGATAGAAATAATTAAATTCAGAGAGAGGTGAAGGATGTTGTTAAGAAGTATCGTAAAGCATGTAAATGAAGATAGGCTGACCATATTAGCAGATTAATAGATGAAAGATGAACAAAACTATGAACTGAGTGAATACTAAGAAAAGAAAATATCCCCAAAGAACGAAATGAAGGGACAATGTACAAATGTTTAAAATAATTTGGTGGACATCAGCTAAGAACAAAAACTACTGGAAATTCATGGAGAGGTTTATATATCTAGTAGTAGTAGTGGATGGAAAGAAGATGAAGAAAAAAGAATTACATGTAAAAGTTGCATAACAAAGAGAAACCATTATTATTATTATTCCAATGGAGTCAAAGACTCATCTAGGAGGTCCTTTTGTCATACATACAGCTCATCATACCATGCCTTAAACACACTAAAATTCTCTGCAGACACCACCCTTTCAGGCAAGGCATTCCAATCATTCACAACTCTGCATGCAAAAAACCTGCTTCTTACTCCCCTGCTCAAACCCTCCTTATACAGCTTCCAGAGATGATCTCTGACTCTCCCTTGATCTCCCAGTTTTTGTAAAATCTCTCCAACATTGATTCTATAACAACCGCTTCCTCCTCCTCTCAGTAAATTGCATCTTCTCAACCTTTCCTCATATTCAACGTTCCAGAGATCAGAAACTACTTTAGTCAATTGCCTCTAGACCTTTTCCAACATCTCTTCCTCTTTTTGAAAACCAGGTGACAAAATATGCACAAGTAGTCCATGTGTGGCCTAATCAGAACCATATACAAGAATCTTCTTACTTCTACAAATTAATGTCCCAGAATTCATTATTCCCAGAATTCTGTGTGTTGTCTAACAATTTTGGCAATTGTAACCTAAATTTCAGATCCTTATCCATCATCTCTTACTTCATCCATCTCCAACAATATATCCCCACCAAGCATAAATTCTACATCCCACCTTTGTTTCCCAAATTTTACAACCTTACATTTTGCAACATTGAACTGTTATCCCTATACCCATTCACTCAATCTATTCAAGTCTTCTTGTCAGGCCACAACTTCTCTACTCACAGTTCATCCCAACTTTGCATCATCTGCAAACAACTAAATATCTCCATCCAAGTCTTTGTCAATATCATTAACATACAGGTTAAACAGCAATGCGCCTAAAACAGACCCCTAGGGCACACTAGTAGTGACTTTCCTCTTCTGGGATGATATTGCTTCCCCATACACAACTTGCTGTACCTATCAGATAGCCATTCTCTGATCCAATACACTTATCTAATATCCAACCCCATTTCGCTCTAGTTTGACTATCAACTTATCATGCAGTAATCTATCAAAAGTCTTTGCAAAATCTAAGTATACTACTGTGAATCCCTTTCCTGTCCAATGAAGTCAGCACCTTATTGTAATAAGTAAGTAAATTACTAAAACATGACCTCCCTTTAGCAAATCCATGCTGTCCACAAAGATAATACCATTGTTGACAACCCAATTCTAGATTCTAGTTCTCACCAGCTTCTCCAATACCTTAACCACAACATCTGACACACATATGGCCTATAATTTGATGCTCGAGTTTTATCACCTCCCTTATGAAGTGGCACAATCTTGCCCTCCTTCCACTCCTTTGGAACTTGAACCGGTACAAGACTCATATTAAAAAAATATGTCAAGGCAGATACCAACTCCCTGGCACATTCCTTCAAAATATGTGTTGATATATTATCAAGTCCCACAGCCTTATTAACATGAAGTTTGCTTGATTCCCCCATGTATCTCTTGCTCACCTATTGTATCTCTTGTTCTCCTCCTCATCATCAAAACTCTCAAATGCTCTCAAACTCTCCATGATGTTACAATCACAAGAAAGAAAGATCTTTATGAATTGCTCATTAAGTACTATATCTTCAGCAGCAGTTGTTCCTATACCATTTTCTCCAATCAATGTCATCCTTCCATAATCATTCTTTTTTTTTGCTGGCTATATATCTACAGTAAAGAACTCCCTAGGTTTCTTTTTGGCTTCATTAGATAACTGCTGCTCATGCTTCACTTTTGCTATCCTTAACATCATCCTCCTTGCCCGTTCTTTGTAATTTTCACGGAATTGATTATTACCACTTCTCTTATGCTGCCTCCATAATGCCTCCATATTTCTTGAATTGACATATTCAGTGTCATCCTTCCATAATCATTCTTGGCATAGGCAAATGTATAATCAACAAACAAGGAAGTTAAGAAAAAAATAACTGTTGTAGCAAAGAATATGTGCTGACATTAATAACAACCAATATGACACTTTAGAGAAATTATAATTAAAAGGTGAGTTCAATTAAGTGGAATTTTTAAAATCTAGAAATTACTGAAATTATATCCAACCTAATACTAATCCAAACTAACAATCTATCCAAAACAACTTAACTGAGCCTTACGCAAGCAACAATTATTTCATTGCATGGAAGAAAATACATATCCATTCAACATACTCATATATAAATACAAAGACAATTCACAAAATACAAAATACAAGTTTTCAATATTTCTTTCAAACCAATACATGCTGCTAGTTTAGCAGTGTCATGGCCATGAGTATCAGAACAGGAACAGTACAAAGAAATCAAATGCATGGAGAATAAATAACATTAAATACAAAAGATTTAAAACTGAGTTTATTTAAAATTTCAACTTGAAGCATCAGGTTGAAAGTATATCTACATTTTATGCATACCAGATTGATTAAGTATCAGCCAGAATAAATATTCTGTCTCTCACAGTTAAGGTAAAAACAAATTACAACAGAAAATTTTGATCCTAGATAAGGGGAAAAAAAATGTTTAACAGATATAAAGCAATCATACAACAGATCACTTAACTGAAAAAGTCAGCCGGCCGTTGGCTGAGTGGTTAGCGTATCTCCAGCCAAAAGGTTGCAGGTTCGAATCCCGCTGTGGGCATGGATGTCTGTGATTGTCCTACTAATGGTCTACTACATGCACTGCTGTAACTTGTGTTATGGCATAGTATGACCTTTGATGTCTTTGTGCCATAAAAATCAATAACAAACAAACAAACAAAACTGAAAAAGTCAGGGGCATAGGCAAATGTATAATCAAAAAACAAGGAAGTTAAAAAAGTTAAGAAAAAAATAACTATTGTTAGCAAAGAATATGTGCTGATATTAATAGCAAGATTTTTTCAATAAATCAGCTACAGTATAAAAAGGCTGGGAAAATGCAAGACATATAAGAAAAACAGTGAAAAAGGGAAGTGGTAGCTCAGAACATATTAAAACATGGCATTTATTTGGCAGGCTAAAACAAAATGAAAAAATTCAAATATACAAGGTGTGTTAAAAATAAAGACCAAACTTTTGCTATAAAGACTTTATTGCTCATTTTACAATATTTTAAGCACTGTCCCCTTCAAAGTAGTCTTCTCTACTGACAATATACCATTCCCAATGTTTCTTTAATGTTGGAATGCTTCCTGGAATGCATTTCCTGTGATGGAGTGCAGTTCTCTTATCGCATTTTCTTGTATCTTCGCTATGGTTCAGAAACAACATCCCAAACTTTCCCAAACTTAAAACAACAAAGTGGTTTTAAGTTTGGGAAACAATGATGTTCTTAAAAAAGTTTTCATTAACATTTGCATATGCAAGCAGTTCCTGACTGATTTCAACACAGTTCTCTTTCTGATCATAAGTCAGTCAAAAAACACAGCAGGAATTTTGCACTGATGCAATGCATCTGAAGTTTTTCAGTCAAAAATTGATGGCAAGATCCTATGCTGATGCCCACTTCATCAGCAACTTCTCAGACAGTTAAATGATGATTTCCATGAATCACAGTACGAACTCTCTTGACATGGTTGTCGTCCTGCCTTGCCTGAGAGTGTGGTGTCTGCAGAGAATTTGAGTGTGTTTAAAGCACAATATGAAGAGCTGTGCGTATGATAAAAGGACCTCCTATCTTTGACTCCATGGGGTCTTGGGTAAAAATAATAATAATAATCTTTTGATATGAAAGGTTATCCAGGTCTGGAATCTACACAGACCGAGTTCTGCCCTTTTTAAAGTGCTTAAACCACTCATAGCACTGCATTCGGCTCATACAGTCCTCCCCATATGCTTGGTTAAGCAATTAAAATGTCTCTGTAAAATTTTTACCAAGTTTGCAGCAAAATTTCATGTTGTTCTTCAAACTCTTTCATTGTCACTTTTTACTAATTTGATGAACAGCTTGTGCGTGCTCACTTCAGCAAATGTAACTCGACGACAAATGTAACTCGACTCATAGCAGAACGGGATTTAGAATCCTACTAGGCTTGATCTGATGGTGTGTGAAAGTGTATTATTATGAAACAGGTCAACCCTTATTTTTAATGTTTAGGCACCAACTTCAAGCTTCACAGAGAAGGGACACACCTCACTGTCTAAAAAATGCCATAATAGTGAGAATGAAAAACGAATAAAATGTGAGAAAGTAAATAAGTACGGAAATCTTCAATGTCATAAAGTGGATTTTATTTTAAAAAAAATTTTCAAAAATTATCTACAGATAGGCAAAATAAAGATATATTTTATTTATATGAATACCTTAAATTTTTAAATTTAAATACTTATCTTTATTTACATTTCACTTTACAGTTCTCCAGGTATAAACTTGCACACAGATGTATTCATTATTTCAAGTGAACATATTTATTAGCTTTTTTTCCCTTTCTATTTTTATCACAATATAAATACTGTACATAAATAACAAAATATGTAAAGATAAATTAAGCAATCATTATTTTCAAATGAAAATGACAAAAATAATTCCTGGAATAAATAATTTTTATTTATTCAAGGAATTATTATAGTCAGTGGAGTGAAAATCCTTCCCTCCTTGACTGCTACATAATATATAAGTTATAAAATACATTAGTGCATTAATTCTGTGTAATGAAAACTATATAGAAATTAAGCTTTTGATCTCATTTTAAAATAAATTATAGAAGTGAAAAAAGGCATTGGCCCCTAGTTCTTACAGAATGCCTTTTAAAAACATAGAAGACAAACTTTGCCACTCAGTGTGAGATCACCACTCTGTTTATAGGGGACCCAATGTGGCTTGTAAAGGCTTCCTGTTTTGTCACTAGAGCAACCTTTTATAGGTGGGATTCACATTAAAACAAATATTTTATATATATAAAATAACAACACTTTTATTCTAAATAACACATTGAGGATCATTTTTAGATAATTATGCAACAACCAAACAGAGTGAAAGTGTTGGAGGTGAATTTTGAAGGTTAGAGGAGAGGAGAGGAAGTGAAGTAAATTTCACATACATTTACATCACTTTTCAATATTTAGATTTTTTTTTTTTCAAGTGTTCATGGAATTTTTCATCCTCCTGTTTCAGCTTCCCCCCCACTTATTTTACAATCTATATTTTAAAATTAATTCCAAGAAAATCAGAGCATAATTCTGGATGTTACATTTCTGAATAACAAGATTACAATGCAAAAAACAAACTAGCAAACCTGATCAGGTCACCAATGGCCAAGCTCCATCCTCCCTCATATCCTGGAGTGTAAGAAGCACCTTGTTTGTCCATAGTGGCCAGCCATATAGAAAGATCTGTTAACAACTGCCTTGGAGAGCAGAAGAAATGCATTCACTCCAATCATTACAGTAAGTCAGGAGGCAGACCATGATTTGGCCATTTTCACACAAGATCAGATGGAAGAAAAACTAATGTGCTATATAGAAGTCGTTATAAGTTGGAAAGACCATTTTTAGATTTGGCAATAACTATGATGTATTCTAACAGCATCAATTTATCTGCCATAAATTTGAGCAACAGTCATCTTAAGATCAACTTTAATGGAACAACTGTAAAAACTTCTACACAACATTAGAGGATGCCAAATTAGAACTTTTGTCAGAAACAGTTCAAATTACAATTTGAACTGTTTCATTTACTGCTTGTTGAATTTGTACTGCAACTAGAAGTTGTGCTCTGTTTGAAACCCACCAGAATATAAGTCAGTTTTATAAATACTTTTATATGATTTGTTGTTGTTTTTTTGTAATAGTATGAAAGAGATGAATTTTTATTCTTTTGTTTACCACAGCCAATGAACAAAATAAGGAATTAGCAAGGAATATCAGTTATGTGATGTCCTGATGATACCGGCTTTTTATTCAAATCTGAATAGAAAAATTAGCTGTAATGCATTTATTTTACCTTGCTCAAAATCAGAAAAGTCTGCAACTACATATGGTGCTATTATTAGTCATCTCTCACTATAAAATACACTACTATAACAGACCTGCTCGATACAACGCTGAAAAGTCCCAACCAAAGAATCACGAGCACAAAGCTATACTAAAAGAAATGCACTATAACAAATTATCTACTATAATGAACTGTTCCTCTGATTCCTTAAGTTTGCTATAATGAGAGATGACTGTACTTGGCAATGACTGAGATGTGGTATGTTACAGATCTACTCAAAGTCTTTTAATCATTAAATTTAATAAATCTGAGGTTTTGTATTAAAAGAAGGTAACAAAATATTAATTACACACAATAAGACAGGTTCCTAGTTTATATTATTGTAATTAAAATAAATCATCATCATGCGTATCAAGGATTTAGGCCTAGCATGGCCTGTTCCAGCCTTAGAAGTCATCATTGAATCGTTTAAGAGGACGTCTTGGTTTTCTTTTTCCTAATGGCTTGTATTTTAAGGCTTGTTTTGGTAATCTTTCTGTTTTCATTCTTTGAACGTGTTCCATCCATTTATGTATATTTTTTAATTTTTTCTATTACTGGTTCTTGGTTTAATTCTTTCATAATGTCTTCATTTCTTTTGTGACCAAATAGGGTATACTTCGCAGTTTTTCTCATAAACTTCATTTCTGCTGTTGTTAATCTTTGTTTGTCTTTTTGTTTTATTGTCCAGATTTTGCTTCCATACATTAAGACTGGTAGGGCTAATGTATTGTATACTTTTAGTCTGGTTTGTTTTTGAACTAGGTTTTTGGTTTAAATATAGAGTTAATTTCACCTGTTATTTTTAAATATTTTGCAATTTTTACGTTTATATCTTTTTCATTTTCATATGTGATCATACATCCTAGGTAGTTAAATGAATTCACCTGTTCTAAGATCTTGTTATCTAATACTATTTTAGTTCTTGCTGGATCTTGTCCTTTAAAGGCCATAGTTTTTGATTTTTCCGTTGATATTATCATACCATAATCTTTGGATATCTCATTTAGATCTAAAATGGCTTTCTGTAAGTTATCTTCAGAATTTGTAATTATTATTTGGTCGTCGGCAAAGAGGAGGGTGTTTAAGTTTACTATAGGAGAAAGTTTAATTCCTTGATGTAAATTTTTATTCCATTTTATTATTATTTCATTTAAGTAGATATTAAAAAGAGTTGCTGAGAGGGGACACCCCTGTTGAACCCCTTGGTTTATCTCTCTCATATATGATAGCTCGCGATTTAATCTTATTTGTATTTGATTATTTTCATATATATTAAAATATTAATAAAATAAAATATTAATAAAAATAAAATATTAAAATTTCATATATTAAAATAAGTATAAAAGCTTAATATTTACTTTAATAATGTAAAATACTATTTAAATTAAGGGGATATTAAATCCTACATTGTTTTAAAACCGAACAAGAAACTCAAAGATTGGAATCAGAGAGTTTCATGCCGAATATAGTATAGTAAACTATAAAAGTATCGGCGACTACTAGCATGAGCTAATGCACGTAGTCCAAGTACGTAGTACAAACAAATATCATTGAAACTCGCAGCAAAGGTGGTAAAGTTCTGATTGCTATTCTTGGTATTTTCCATAATGTAAAAACACATTTCCTAGGAAATGTATAGTGTTATTACATTATGGTGGGAGGTCACTACCCAGACCGGTTTCAGCCTTTATTGAAGCTTCATCATATATCCCCTTGATTTAAATAATGTTTATATCGCCAAAATGAAGCCTATTGGCTCTTTATATTTAAGTAAAATGTAAAATACTTTTCAAATAAATCATATTTTGCACTTTATTTGTTTAGAAACCTATTCTTTTTTGTTTTCTCTTAAAATTTCTTGCGATCTGAAATTGTATATTTTTCATAATTTTTAGTAGGATCATATGGTTCCCAGCGAGATGCAGGAAAAATGTGCTTGTTGCGCTCATACCAACTACGCAATAATACTTTACCAGCATGAGACTCATCTTTCTCGACTGTTGCATCACTGACTAATCTTATATCATCATGCACATCAAAGCTAAACAGTGGACCACTTTTTCCTCTTGCCTTGGTAACAATAAAATCATAGAAAGTATAGTGATGGGGTATAATGAGATCCTCTTTAACATACATCAGTTGATCAGCAGTTACTGCTCGCAGTTCATAAAACTCTTTCCGCAAAATTTCTAAGCATTTCTGTTAATAAAAAATAAAAATTTAAATTAAAATTAAAGAAAAAAATCATCCCAATTCATATTAACTACAAATATCATTGAAACTTTTACAGTCATAAATATCATGTGAAAAACATAAATAAATAAATCAAAAGTAAGACTTTTTATTTAATAAATTATAAAATAAAAATACTCAGGCTTTATTCAACGAGAAATCACTTATTTCAATTAGCTTAGTCAAAGAGAAGAAACATAAGAATTCAGCATATATAATTTTTTTTCTTTGTAAAGTACTGAAAAATACTATGTATTATGACTAAAGGTATGCCTTTAGTCATAATACACTGAGTTAGCTGTGCATTAGGAACACTACCTAATAATGCATTGGTCTACCTCTCTGTGCAATCGTGGTTTGTGGATGCCTAGGAACAGATTCTACAAAGTGTCGAACATCTTCCATGAGTACCTTGACCCATGTCTACTGCAACAGCAACTCCATCAGTTCATGTTCATTCCATGGAGGAGGATCAGCAGTTCTCACACTCTGTTCTAGCATACATATTCCACACATGCTCAATTGGGTGATAGTCAGGGGAGTTTGGAGGCCAAGGCAATGTGGCAAATTTGTTACTATGTTCCTTGAACCACTTAGTAGTCGTACAAGCTCAATGACAAGGTGTGTTATCCTGTTGAAAGATGGCACTGTGGTCAGGGTAGACCTCCTGCAGATGAGAATGGAGATGGTTGGCTAAAAGATCCCTGTAGTATTCACCATTCAGTATTTATGGGATCATAACCAAGGGACCTAATGCATGCCAGGAAAAAACTCCCCAGACCATAACACCACCTCCACCGGCCTGTTGAACCCTAACCATGTAACCAGGGGGATAGGGCTTCATGCTGTTTACACCAAATGTCAACCTGGTCATCAGCATGGTGCAGCAAGAAACAGGATTCTAGACAATCTTCTTCTTCTTCTATCTATCGAGGGTCCATTGGTGATGTTTCTTGGCCCATGCGAAGGATTGTTTGTGATGCCTGGCCGTCATCATAGGTACCCTTGTTGGTCTCAGGCGAAGCAAGGTATGGTGCATGGTGTACGTAGAAATGGATTGAACTGCTCTGCTGTTGTACTAGTGGTTAAATTTTTTGGCTATTGTAAGTTATTGCTGAGATACCAGTTGTGACACCTGATGCTCCCCTCTAGGATCAACCATGCTTGGCTGACCAATGTAAGCTCTTCTGCTGGATGTCTGTTCATGGTTAATCCAGTTCTAGTAAACCCTTGATACAGTAGTATAGGAGCTACCAACAAGTGCAGCTGTTTCTGAAATACTAGCACCTGCCCTCTGGGCCCCCAACTATCTACCTGTAGTCAAACTGGCTTACATCATCACGTTTTACAATTTCTGGTAAACATTTATTGATTATGTACAGAGGATAGGTGTGCTCATTTATAGCAGCCAATGTTGATATCATGGGATGCTTCATTATCATGCCGAATATGTAAATTGCAGGGGGGGGTCCTAATACAAAGCTAACTCAGTGTAATGCTGCTGTGCATGTTTTAATCACATTTTAATTGTTAAACTATTTGTTAATTCCAAACACTTCTCTCTCTCTTTTTTATTTCTTTCTTTTCTTTTTTTGTTTGTTTGTTTGCCATTCTAAAAATTAATTTATCGCAGTTCTAAAGAATTGTACCACAAAGTACAAAATGGAAAAAAAATAATCTTTTTTCTGTTTTTTTTAAATAATAAATCAATTTCTAAAGGCAAAAGTCTCAATGCGGTACCCATGTTGGAATTCACCGAAATTATAGTTATTATGAAGAGAGTATAAATATGAGAGCTCTGAGTAAAATTTGAGAAATGAAGAGATGAAATCAATTGTGGAATCATACTAAAAATAAAGATATGCAAAATAATCTTGAAAACATTACCAATCATGAATATGAAAGTAAAACTAATCTAATGAATAGGTAAGGAAACAATAGCACAGGCATTAACAGAAGGACGAGAGAGAGAAAAATCCCAGAAGAGTAACAAAATCTATGTGGATTGATGCTCAGTAGTGATGACACAGATTACTCAAATGCAAATGTTGACAATATTGGAAACCTCACAAATTAAGATTAATTTGGGAAAAAAAAAATATTAATTGGAAGCTAATAACTAAATACTTAAAGAATTGACAGTGTACACTAGAAATATAAATTAAATCAACTTTAATATATACTTTCCAATATTTCAGCAATGTCACGTTGCCATCTTCTTGAGAACTTAAGATAAAGACACGTGCACGCAAATACTACATAACAGCAAATGAGAAACGAAGCGAGGAAGTACCATTTTCCTAAAGTCCTGATGGTGTCCCCTAGCAGGCTATATTGGGGTTCTTGGCCTTTGGGCTGAAGTTCTTCTGATATATGTTTCCCAAATTTGGGCAGTCTCATGCATCCAAATTTGTTGAGGTTTGGCATGTTCCTAAGGGCTGAGGCTGATTCCATGAATAGTCTTTCATATTTGAACTTGCTGCGGTGTATTACTGTGGCTTTCTTCCACCTTATTCTGTGGCGAGTATTCAAAGCATGGATGAAATCGGATGTAGTCCTTATGTTCTGAGATTCTGATATTTGCTGTCCTGTCTGTTTGGCCAAAGTAGGACAATTTACAGCTGCAAGGGACCTGGTATACACCAAGTAGGTCTAGGGGAAGTGGTTGGTCTTTAGTGGAGCAGATAAGGGATGCCAATTTTCTATATGGTCTGAAACAAGAGGTCAAGTCATGTTTTTTTAGGATTTTGTTGATTTTTTCCGAGGTGCCTCGGATGTAGAGAATGGTGATGGATTTAGAGTAATATTTTCTGTGAAGGGGGGGGGGGGGAGGTGGGTTGTGGATAACTGGTTTTAGTATTTTTTGGATTTTTTTTTGGGGGGGGGGGAGGTAACCACTGGCTGAGAAAGTGTTAAGGATGTGATTTAGTTTAGTAGTTAGGGCTTGGTCATTTGAACAGATTATTTTTGCCCTGTTGAATAGTGTCTTAATAACTCCATATTGTTGTGGGGGGGGGGGTGATGGGATTGTTGGTGAATGTATCTGCCTGTATGGGTGGGTTTTCTATAAACTGAGAAAACCAAGGTTCCATCAGATTGGCATTGACTAATGTGTCTAGGAAGGGGAGGCTATTGTTTTTCTCTTTTTCCAGGGTGAACTTGATTCTAGGGTGTTGGTTGTTTAAGTGTGTTAAGAAGGAGAGGAGTGTATCTGGGCCATGTGGCCAAATAGTGAACACATCATCAATGTAGCAAAGCCATATGGTAGGTTTTTGTGGGGTAGAATTCAAATATGAAAGACTATTCATGGAATCAGCCTCAGTTTTTAGGAACATGCCAAACCTCAACAAATTTGGATGTATGAGACTGCCCCAAATTTGGGAAACATATATCAGAAGAACTTCAGCCCAAAGGCCAAGAACCCTAATATAGCTTGCCAGGGGGCACCATCAGGACTTTAGGAAAATGGTAGCTTCCTCGCTTCATTTCTCATTTGCTGTTATGTAGTACTTGCATGCACGTGTCTTTATCTTAAGTTCCCATGAAGATGGCAATGTGACATTGCTGAAATATCGAAAGGTATATATATTAAAGTTGATTTAATTTATATTTCTAGTGTACGCTGTCAATTCCTTAAGTATTTAGTTATCATGTTTAACCAGCGTATAAGCATTTCTACAAGAAGGAATAATTGGAAGCTAATAAAAATGTTAGTAAATAAACAAAATGCTGACAAAATTATAAGAGTACACATTATGGAGATGTAAAAGTTTTACAGTGTTACATTGAATAATTCCAAAGGCCTAGTCAGAAGGAAGGTTGAATTCTGGATGATTAGAGTAGAGTTCTCATAGTAGATATCTATTAAAATGAATCAAACAATGCGAGAATTATAAAGGAATTTGCCCACTGAGTAATATTTACAGCAGTATAAATCTTACTCTACTGAATAAAATTTATACAAGTATACATGAGAAGAGGATAAGAAAAATTGTTAACAGAAGCCGGAGTAAAACACTGATTCACGTCAAATAGTGGTTGTCAACATCCCATTTCACTTCAAGACAAGCAATTAAGAAATTACAGGAATATAACATCTGTCTTTAAGTGAAGGTGTGAAGGGAAAAGCTGTTCAAAAAAAATATGATAGGTTCAAAACAGGCATTATGTAATTTATATATATATATATATACAGGGTGGTTCAAAATTCCACATACAAACTTTGAGGGGAGGTAGAGAACATCAAAATCAACCATATTCACATAGGAAAGCATGACGAAACGGCATCCGAAAGTGATAGGTGGTGCTGTTCAGCAGCGCTCCAGGTGAGCAATTGGGGCTTCCTCATTCAAGCTTTCAACGTCGTACGAAGAACATACGTCATTTTATGAACGCTGAGATGGCAGACATGCACCTCGTTTACCATATTATGTATCCAGCTACTATTGAACTGTTCAGTTATGCCTAATAAAGTTTTTTACACTACTGACTGCCTTGTATTATATCTGTATCTTTGTGTCCCTGCTAGTACCCTTCAGTGGCGTTTCCGGTCATGCTTTCCTATGTGAATATGGTTGATTTTGATATTCTCTACCTCCCCTCAAAGTTTGTACATGAAATTCTGAACCACCCTGTGTGTATATATATATATATATATATATATATATTGTTCTGGACTAAAATATTGTCAGATCTATTTCTGTTTTCTAATGCACTGTAGGAGCCTCCAGGTTCAAATCCTGTCTATGACATGAGAAACCTTTATCAGGTGTCTTCAATGAAATGGTGTATGAGTTGGATGTAGAGGAAAAATCCTCCACCTCATGCAGAGGTGGAGGATTTTTTTCTTGAAAAACTCAGGTTTCTCATCCCTCAAAACAAACAAACCAGCCCAATAAACATACAAATCTGCAAGCATAAATACTTGCCCTTCATTGACACAGAGAGGAATGGCAAGCTGGGTGCATTAATTGCCTAAAACTCCTAAATAGGACACTTGAAGTGAATGGATGGATGGAACACATTACCTACAATCTAGATCTTGATTTTCATCTGGATCGTTTTTCCTGCCATTCTGGCATTATATACTTGTTTTGCTAGCCTTTCTTCTCCTGTTCTGTTTAAGTGATCATACCATAGATCAGCTCTGCTCACACATGCTTGAATGCTAACAATGTCAGGTTCCTTTCTAATATGATGTTTTGTTTTGTTATTAATAATTTTCATTCTGATTAGTCTACTGGACTCCAATACTGTAGGATGTTATATTTCAGCCTTTTAACACACTTTTAACTGCACCAGTCTCCACTAAATCTTGGTCTTCCACTGGGTCTCATCCCTGACATAAAACTTGTTTTGTCTTTCCTTTCCCATTCCATTTAAGTGAATAGAAGAGGAAAGCACAGCCATACTATCTTAGATCAGTGCTGCTCACACATTCTTGAATGCCAAAAATGCAAGTTTCATCCTATTATTTTCATTCTTAATATGATGCCATCTGTCTCTGTATTTTTTCTCAAAACTCTCATATCTATGCTCAAATGTTTTATTTCTAATCCAAATCTCAGAACCATAAATTAAAATCAGTTTGAATAATGTCTTCTATACTTTAAAATTAGTATTTTGGCTAATTTTTTCTTTCTCTCTCTCTCTTTCATTCCATATAAATTTATTCAAGTGTAATTTCTATCTTCATTAAAATTTCGATCCAATTTGATGTATTCCATACTGATAGATACTGATAGTCAGTAGCGCACTCAGGGTTTAATCTTGGAGGGGGCCGAGCACTCATGATTTAATCTTGGGGGAGGCGAGTTGAGATGATTTGAGAATGCACACTACATTGCATACGACCTATGACTGAGCATCTGCAGTGATTGCCAATAGTGTACATGATACTCGTGATCGGCTCGGCAAACGAAGTAGCGCTTGGTCTGCAAAGGCACTACTTTGTTCGCTTTGCATTCACAGCGACCGGGATTCCCGAGAGCTATAGGGTATTCCCACCTTATGTGGTTGCTAATTCATAAGTAGTATAGAAATAGAAGACACAACATAAATTTTAAAAAAATTCATTTTAATTAGGAAAATATTTTTGGAAAATTTTCTAGGGTTTTTTTTCCCTTTTTCTTTTGGGGAGGCCAGGGCCCCTTGGCCCTTCCCTGGGTGCGGCACTGCAGATAGTGAATAACAGTAGAGATAGTGTTTGCTATTGTCTTTCTCCTGATTTTATGTCAAACCATTTGTCTATACCTCCTTCTAATTGTAACAGCTGACTTACAACTTAAATGTAACTATGTATTGTTCTGTTGTTGGAAGTTTTTTCCCACTTGGTTAGACTATAATAAATTTAGTTTAATCCTTTATCCAAGTGTAAGCAAACAAAGTTTGCGCCTGAAGTATCTTCAGGACTGAGGCAACTCGTGGTAAAGGTGGACCAAGCTCTCATCACTTGTCTTAGTATCTCCCATAATGCAAAGCACATCTCCTTGCAGACATGTATAATGCTATGCATTAAGGGAAGGGCCACTACCCAGACCGGTTTCGACCTTTACTGAGGTCTCCTCAGTGGGAGCCAGACCCAGAGGTGGTGATACTAAGGTGGAAGTGACTTGTCCATTACTTCCACCTTAGTATCACCACCTCTAGGTCTGGCTCCCCCTGACAAGACCTCAATAAAGGTCAAAACCGGTATGGGTAGTGGCCCTTTCCTTAATGCATAGCATTATATGTGTCTGCAAGGAGATGTGCTTTGCATTATGGGAGATACTAAGACAAGTGATGAGAGCTTAGTCCACCTTTACCATGAGTTGCCTCAGTCCTACTTCAAGCACAAACTTTGTTTGCTTACACTTGGATAAAGGATTAAACTAAATTTATTATATGTATTGTTCTGTTATTATGTTTCATTCTGAATAGCTTTTTTTTTCTTGGCACCTTATTGTATGCTTTTTCATGATCTACAAAAATTAAATAAATACAGATTCATGTTATTTTCCCACGTTTTCTTGATTATTTGTCTTAAAGTGAAAATTTTGAACTGACAACCCTTATTTGGTATGAAAGAAACTTTTTTCCTTCTTGAAGTTTCTCTACTAAATAATAACACATTAGTTATTATTTATCATTATGAAAATAGGCATAAACATTCCAACATTAACTGCATTCTAAATGGTAAATGTAGAACAAGTAAATTTTCAGCTATTTAAAATGATAAATTATCATTTAAGCTACTTCATCTGAAAATAATAGCCAAAACAGTAAAATTTTCAAACCAGTTTTAAGCATAACATCAAACTAGCAACCATCAATTTTTCTTCACAGTCCATCCTTGAACTTATCCAAGAAGTATATAAAGTACTGTAGGTTTGCACCTTAGCCTACTATGGATTTACAAGATCTATTAACATCTGCATTGAAGAATACATAGAATATATATACTGTTAATCATTATGGCAAGGTAAGTCAGGCACATCATCCCCTCCTCTTTCTCCACAAAGGAAGAAAAAATAATAATAATACAATACTACAATCAATACATTATACATCTGAGAGATTAATGGTGGAATCTCCATCTAAAATTGGAGGATGTCATTTTGGACCATCTTAAACCCAACAACATTATCACAGGATGTGAATTCTTTAAGTAAGTATGGGAGCAATTTTGAAATTTTCAAAAATACTTGACTGCTAGAGTCTTGTGATATATTTTTAATATTTATTTATTTAATTTTTTTTTATGCTCTGGGCATGCTGGTTTGAAACTTAGTGAAATATTATGAGCAATTTAATAAATTATATTGTTTGTCTGTATGCGTGATGTTGTTCTTGTGGTACTGTGTGCAAGTTAATATTATTAAATAATTAAAATCAATAATTGCTATCATCAAAGGAGACTTTGTACATGATGGAATCTAAACAAACTTAGTGAAAATATCAAATTAGCAGTATACATGACAGTGTTCAAACCAGTTTGAATTTATGAATATAAAAGTATAGAAATAAAACAGTGGACTGAGCTTAGAGACTACTGATAATGAAAGTTCTAAGAAAAATTAGGAAAGTAAACAGATGGCAGAATCATATTAAAAATGAAGATATTAAAAGTAACTGAATATTATAAGCATTTAAGAATGTGTGGGCAGAACTAAATTTGTGGGACATAGAATAAAGGAAATGATGGGAAATCATATGCTGACAACAAAACATGAAACAACAAAATGAAAAAGTACACGTGCAAACAATAATGGGAGACAAATAAAAAGAACTAAAAGAGTATTAAATTTATAAAAATGAAAATGCAGAATTAATGTTTAAATTTTGAAATGTTACATTAGCCATACAATAATGTCACTTACCTGAAATCTTAATAATGAACTTAAACAGGTGCAGACTATACCATTAAAATAAAAAATTTAGCTCAAAAATTCTAAATTAGAATAGCATTTTATCATATGAATAATATGATAAAATGCTATTCATATATGATAAAATATATGAATAATATGATAAAATGAATTACCTACACTTCGAATAGAAGTATATTGTGCTATATTTAGCATAATTTATAGTTCTAAGAGATTAATTATTATTACGTGACACCTCCAGGGAGTCCAAAGACTCATCAAGGGAGCACACCTACTCTACAACTCTCTGTCTCCACCAACTACCACTAACATTTCCACAGACAATCACAAACATCCATGCCCATGACGGGATTCGAATCCACAGCCTTTTTGGCTGGAAAACAGATACACTAATCAGTTTAGTGGTATTAATTTATGCCAACTGTCCAGCTGTGCCAATCATCCCAGCTCCCCTCCCTAGCTGATAAAGGCAAGCTTCCTTCTCAGCGTCCTTCTCATTATTGCAGCAATCCTCTGCTTTACCTTCACCACCTTTGCAATATGTCCCCTGAATTTCAGATTTTATATCAATCATCAACCCTCTGTCTCAATCATCTCAATGAATCATCAACTCAGGTTCATCACTTGTGTCCTCTCCCTCAGTGCAATTATAAAGTGGACTGACTGACTGAAGTTTTTAGGCTATTTTTTATTTTAATAGTACAGACTGCACATATTTCAGGTAAGTGACATTAAGCTAATTTAAAATTTAACATTTTGAAATTTAAACATCAATTCAACATTTTCAGAATTTTATAGCCTTCTAATTCTTTCTTATATGTTTCCCATCATTATTTGTATTTGTACTTTTTCATGTTGTTGTTTTGTATTCTTCATGTTTGTATGATTCCTGCCTATCCTTTGTGTTCTTTCATCATGGTGGGAATGGGAAATTGCCTTTGTTCTGTTTCAATTTTCAATGTTATTTGCTTTGATTTCCACTGTTCCATTTCCCACCATTTCTTTTATTTTATGGGAATGGAATTAATCCTTTTCCATAAAGTCTGCTTGAAGGCTGTGCAGAATACTGCCTTCAAACACAATGGAAGATCAGCCACCAACTGCAGAAGAACATAACAAATACATCTGTCATCATGAATATGGTCAGTTAGGTCTAGACATGCACTAGATACCACACACACACACACACACACACACACACACAGAATAAATAAGAAAAAAAAAACCACCATTCTCCACTGCTCAAAATTCAAAAGAAAGTTCAAAATATGCAAATTTTGGGAAACAATAATTCTCAGAGATGCTACAATACAAATGAGGTCTCCAGTGTACACAGAAGGCACCCTACCTAGTTAGGATTGGTATTCTGTCCATCAAGTTTCACTTATCTTTATGTCGCCTTTGTATGTGTGTTGCAATTTCATATCATTCATAGAGACACCCTAAAGGTGTCTCTGTGAATGAGATGAAATATTAGAAGAATTTAACACCAATTTTAATCCTTTCCTAGTGCTGTTTTACTCTATTAAGCTTTCAACATGAGTGATAATATGACTCTTGAGGGAAGAAGGATGCACTGCTTCAAAAATAAAAACAATATAATTTTATAATTTGTTAAGTAAAATATACTTTGTAACCCAAAAGTAGCAAAACATTTTTACAAAAAGTTTCTGCCTGCCAGTCCAAAACATTCATTTCATATTAGATTTAAATATGCCTTTTCTTGATACTTTGATCTCATGGAGGAGGGGGATGGCTTTTGTTGGAATATTTACTGAAAGTTTGCCCATACTGGATGCTATCTTTGTGCTTCATCTCTTCACCATTGCTCCCAAAAATTAGGTATAACTCACTCTGAAAAAACAAGCAGTCTCTGTTTTTAAAAGATGTAGACAGACTAAAAGAAGAATGCTAGTCTGTTCTTCACCAGTTCATCCTTAACAATCATTCTAGGAACTACATACAGAGTATATTATTTTCTGATACTCCTTCCAGCCAAAATACTAACATTCAGCACAGAGATGTTTCTGCTCTATACAATGTGAATCTTTCCATCAACATTACCTGCTGTTCTACTCAAGCATCATAATAACAATCATGTTGGAGGCTTAATGCCAGATAATCAAGGGCATATTTGAAGAAAGCAATAAATATCAGACTATATCCAAGGTAAGGAGAATAAATTAGTAGGAATTAATTGGATGAGTAATACCATTAAGCCAGGGCTGCAAAAAAGAGAAAATGTGTAAGGTATATAAAGAAGCAATCAGCAAGCTCATAATCAGTACAAGCTTTATGCAAGAAAGGTGACTTGCATGGTATGGAAAGTAAAATCAGATTATGAGAAGAAATTAGTCAAGCAGGCCAAGTGGAAATCCCAAAGAGTTTTTTTCCCTACACGGCAAATAAAAGGAAGAATGAATATGGAAGGACAGCTTTAATGAGTGCTGATATAACAAGATGACAGAAGCAGGTAAAATAGTTGAGTTATCAAGTTGCACTTTGCAAGTGAAGATATTGCTGTAACAGATGTGGAAGGAATTGCATATGTGGCTGCGGGATTAAATGGAATATCAGGGTTTGGGGGATGAGAAAGTGATGGAGAGGATACAGAGGCAGATTATCTGTGGAATGCTCCCTATGACAATAGTTTCAGGGGTTTGTGGGTTGCAAAAGTTGGTTGATAGGCAGAAAAGAGAGGGTAAAAACATTTAAGTTACTACAAGAGATTGGTGCAGAGGAAATATTTCACCACCTGGCTAGAAGGAAGAAACAAGGGATCATTCTTGGAAATTGAGTAAGTGAGTGCTTAGCAAGAATGTGAGGACTAGATTTTTCACTTGGAGTGTAGTGAATGAGTGGAATGGATTTCCAGCAGTCGTGAATGCTTTGTCAGTCATAAGTCCAAGAAGAAGTATAACAGATACTGTGTGGACAGTTTGGGTCTCCTACAATGAATTGTTGGATTCTTTGGCAGTAACCATGCATTAATAGCAATAAAAGTTTTACCACTAGGTTACAAAGTATATCATACTTAAAAACTATATTCTTGTTTTAATCTTTTACTCAAGCATAAGCAAACAAAGTTTGCACATGAAGTATCTTTGCAACTAGTCTACTTGTATACAAGCTGTTGAATTCATATCAATTACCTCAGTATCTTATAATGCAAAAACATTATGGAAGGGCTACTATCCAAACTGGTTTACTTTTGCTGAGGTCTTATTAGCTGAAGCAAGACCGAGGAAGATACCAGTTACCTGTCAGCAGTTCTGTTGCAATGGACTGATTGATTGGACCTGTGGTTCTTTATCCCTTTGCGTTTCTGCAAAAGAAACTATTGGATTAAGGTCATTAATGAGCATTTAGCTTGGTCACTTTGGGCTATTAGCAGTAAGGTTTTCTTATATTAATAAAAACAAATAATAATAATAATGTTGTTGTCCAGTCCACTGAAGAGCTTCTAGATATAACCATGGATCTGTAGAACTGCTTTGGCAATCTGTTGAACTTTGATGGAGTAGAGCTTTACTCTAGGGTTACTGTCAATTTTCTGTAGAGCAGCAGCAATTGCTGGACAAGAATAAACATGGACAGGTGTTAGTTCAACTTCTGGAACAGTTTTTGTATGTTTCATAGCTCCTACTACTGTCTGGCTGAATATTCATGCCTTTAAAATTTTCCATCCTTAGTCTAGTGATGACTATGGTTATTTATCTATTTTCATTAATTTCACTGATTTGATTCTTCTTCTTGATAGTTTGTTTTACCAGTCTTATTTTGGCGACAGGGTTAGCATCAGTTAGTGATAGTGGGGGGTGTAGTTTTTGATGTACGTATCTTGCTTCTTTGGCTAGTCTGTCTGCTCTTTCGTTGCCTTCAATATTTACATGGGCTGGTATCCATTGCAGTGTGCATTCTTATTTTTCAAATTTAAGGAAGTTAGTAGTTCATGAATTTCCTGTGTGAGATTTGTTTTTCCATTTTTTAATGCCTCAAGTGCAGATTTTGAGTCACTGTAGATGGTTATACCTTCTGTAATGTTTATTACTAGATTTAAGAGATAGAATTTGAGAGCTGATTATATGTTGAAGAGCATCTGTTCTGAATAATAATAAACACCTTTACCTGTTCAGTATGTTTGTACAGATGATATTTATTCACATCAGTATACCAATATGTGTTGCACTAATTGGAATGTTATGGAGCCTTTGGTTCTACCACTGTGATCTTCTAGTAGTAAGTTTAAAACTTTCCTGATCAGTACAATTTTGAAAGTTTTGTGTTATAGTCATGTTCGCTGTAGTCTACTGCTTGGCCAATCAATGGGTTAGGGTGGGTGGCAGCAATTACGAAGAATTTTGCAGCTCTTTTGTATAGATACCAAAGTTAAATCAATGCAAAAGTCATATATTTTCTATATATATATATATATATAAAATATATATAGTTGCAGAAAATTTTACCATTAGGTTTCAAAGTATATTAGACTTGACAAGAAATTATATTCCTGTTTTATTCCTTTACCTTCTAAGTGTAAGCAAACAAAGTTTGCAAGCAGTGTATCTTCATAAAAGTTCTTCATGAAGAGATCTGCAGAAGAGATGATAAGGAGCTTTACATGATAAGGCCAAAAATTTGCTTATGAAAATTCCATTTAAAGAAGTTAGGCTAAGGTGCTTATGACATCTGGTGAGAAAAGCCCTTTGATAAGACTAATCATCTACAGTGGTGTAAAGACAGACCATATCTGAAGTTACAAGGATGGCAAGATAATGAAAATATTCAAGGACTCCTGAAAAAGAGGCCGAAAAAACTAGAATGTCTGATGCAGTTTGATAAAAGTCAAGGAAGATATCTGGATAATAAACAAGTAAGTGAGCTTATTCCATCAACTATGATCTCAGAGGAGTTTAGAGGGCGAAGAGACTTAAGTGTTTATTTCAATTCTACTGACCAGTTTGACATGTTATGAAGCCATTCAATGGTTTCTTCATGAGTTGCCCAAGTACAATCATTGTACCTGGAAGAATTCACAAGCAAAAGATATTTTTGAATCACAGTCTGTAGTATTCATTACAACTGTTGCATGGATTTTGCCTTTGATATTATGATGTTTTGTTCCTTTTTAGAAGAAGAAAAAAAGAGGAACCACAACTTTGAATTCAATATCATTTGTAGAACTCTGCTGAAAACAACAGCCTTTTTTCTTTTTTTAGCCAGTATATAGTCACCTGTGGAACATAACGAGGAATGATAGCAAAACTTAAGCATTTTTTTAATATTATTTTCAATACAGGTTAAAGGATAATTTGAGAAATCAATGACTACCTTTTCAATAGGGATACAGTTTTCTTTCTTTTTCTTTTTTTTAACTTCATGTATAGATAGTGAAACTTTTCCTTTAAACAGTTTTTACATGAGATTAGTAATGTTGAACAAGCAGATGATAATGCTGTCAATAGTGTCTCAAAGATAAGCTGGCTAGAGAGACGTGTAGATCAAAGCATAAAGAATCCTGCTTGTCAGTAGCAACTCTAGTAAAATAAATTCTTCCCAAAGAGAAGTAGCAATGGAAGTCTTATAGTAGATGAATTTATCTTCTGGTTTATTTTCATTAAGGTGTGAGGTAAAGGTGGGCAAGACAGGATATTTAGTGGGGTGTTGCTACAAACGAAGGAGCACAGAGGGGTGAGGACCAGGAGATGTTTAGACAGTTGAGCTTGGCAAGTGCAAGAAGAATGATTGTCATGGGAGATTTTAACTACAGCAGTATAAATTGGAAAGAGGAAGATGCATGTAGCAATAAGGGAATGGAATTTCTAGAATTCTTGAGGGACAAATGCCTTAAGCAACATGTAATGGAGGGAACAAGAGGTTCAAGAGTTTTGGATTTGGTCATAGCATCAGAAGAGTTGATAATGCCTGAGATGACATCTCTCCCACCAGTTGGAGAGAGTGACCATGTGGTTTTGAATTGGAAGATGAATAGACATGCAGGAGTATCAAAGAGACAGGAACGTATGTGGAATTATAAGGCAGGTGATTATAATAGTCTTAGATATAAACTTGGGGAAGTTTCATGGAGGAAGGAATTGGAAGGCCGAGATATCATTAGTGTGTGGGAAATTGTGAAAGAATATTTGTTAGCAGCAATGGTAATTTGTATACTACGAAGAGTAATTTGTAATTTGTATGGTAATTTGTATACTACGAAGATATTTGTATAAAGTGAAAAGAAGAGGACACAATTTGGTGTAAAGTGGATGACAAACAATATTAAACAGGAACTGCATGTGAAAAAGGATCTCTGGAAGGGATATCAGGAGACAGGTGAAGAGCAGATGCATGAAGAATATAAGACACAGGCCAGAAGAGTGACTAGTATGGTAAGGAATATGAAACTGGAATATGAAAAGATTGGCCCTAAGATCAAAAGAAAATCCTAGGGAATTTTTTAGCTATGTGGCCAGTAGGAGGAGAAATGATTGTGGAAGAATGACATTGTGGGATAAAGATGGGAATAGAGTGACTGATGCAGAGGACATAGTAGAATTGTTCAATGAACACTTTATTGGAGTATTTCATCCTGGAGGAGTATATTTTAATACAAGTAGGATAGGGCAGGTTCGAGGTTTAGAGGTGCAGGAGGAGAGTGTGTTCCAAATACAAAGTACTCTGGATGTCAGTAAAGCTGTGGGACTAGATGGTATTTCATCACGAGTTTTGAGAGAATGTGCTAGGGAACTGACAGTGCCTTTGACCTGGCTTTTCAATGAAAGTCTGGCTGCAGGAAAGGTGCCCATGGAATGGAAGGAAGGTAAGATAGTGCCATTGCATAAGGGTAAAGCAGACTGGAAGTGTCTAATTAAAGGCCAGTTTGTGTGTCATCAGTAGTTGTTAAGATCTTGGAGAAATTAGTGAAGGATCATATACAGCATTGGGCAGATGAGGGTAATGATATCTGTGAGAGTCAACATGGATTTGTTAAGGGGCACTCTTGTTTTTGTAAAATGCTAGCCTTTTATAATGAAGTTACAAGAGCAGTAGATGAGGGAAAAGCATATACTGCCATTTTCTTGGATTTAGCGAAGCCATTTGACAGGGTGCAACATGATAAGCTGATATTTAAGTTGCAGTACATTGTTTTGGATATCACATTAGTCAACTGGATTCAGGATTAGCTGTCTGATAGGTATCAGAGAGTTGTGTATGGTGAGGCAGTTTCAAGGAGGCAGAAGGTTACAAGTGGAATACCACAGGACTCAGTACTGGGACCTATATTGTTTAACCTTTATATCAATGACATTGTCAGTGGATTGCAGGGGGATATTCAGTTGTTTGCAGATGATGCGAAGCTGGGAATAGTTATTAGTAATAGTGCAGATGTGGTAGCCCTGCAAGAGGATTTGAATAAGCTAGACAGATGGGCAAATGAATGGGGTTATCGGTTTAATGCAGCAAAATGTAAGGTCTTGAGGTTTGGGAAACATTGATGGGACGCTGCATACTCTATGGGAGGAGCTATACTGGAGGAAGTAGGAGAGACAAGAGATCTGAGGTTGATGATTGAGAGAAACCTAAAATTTAGGGCACATATTGCAAAGGTGGTGAAGGTAACACGGAGGATTGCTGCAATAATGAGAAGGACATTATCATTCCGTTGTATAAGATCCTGATCAGACCACACTTAGACTATTGTTCTCAGATTTGGTCCCCAGGATTTGAAGGGAATAAATTAACTGTGGAAAGGGTACAGAGGTGGATAACAAAGACAGTTTCAGGACTGCACAATGTTAGTTATGAGGATCAGCTGAGGAAATGTGGACTGCAGAGTTTGGTGGATAGAAGAAGGAGAGGTGATATGATTGAGACTTTAAACTGTTAAGAGGTGGTTACAGGGTTAACACTTGGGAATTCTTTCATTTGGTTGAGCAGGAAGGAGTGATGAAAAGGGGCCATCCCTGGACGTTACGAAAGGAAGCTGTGAGCAAAAGGGTGAAGAGTGGTTTCTTTGCATGGAGGGTGGTTGAACCGTGGAATGCATTGCTATGCATTGATAGAGTGGTGAGAGCGAGAATGGTCAATGACTTTAAGGAGTGGTATGATAGACTTTGTGTTTCCTAGGAGGGACCTCACACAATGAGTCTTGATAGACTTTGTGTTTTCTAGGAAGGACCTCCCATGATGAGTCTTTTGACTCCATGGAGGCCTGAATAATAATAATAATAATAATAATAATAAAATTAATAAACATAAGTACTAGATCAAAAGAAAAATAATCGTTCACTTCTACACATTAAACCAATTCAAATATACCTGAAGAAACTGGTAGATGCTGTTTCCCTTCTTCATTTTTACACTGCGTCTATGGCCAGAACCATCCCAATAACTAAAAGTTATTTCTATTTCTTCATTCTTTAATTTTTCTTGTTTCTGAACCCATTCCTACAAAAGAAACTCGTTGTAAATCAATCCTTTCATTCAGAATAATTGAGTAATCTGTATTCCAATCTGTACTTCAGGTGGATGTGTCTAACTTAACGTTTTTTTTGAAGTACAGAATCCCCATAAGGTAAATAATTTGTATACAGTTCTTTCAGAGTTTAATCTTAAGATATAATAGTGATTTAATGATGTAACTGCTAAAATAAGAAAATAAAACATAGTTTGAGTCATGTGAATTTTCTAATCTCTTGAAAAGTTAAAGAAACTATCAGTTATCAGTTCTGCAAAGCTCACATTTCAACTAAATTATTTAATGTATGCATCTCGGGAACTGGATATGTGGCTTGTGAGAGGGGGGGGGTGCGTGTGTGCATAAAGTGCAGCCGGCGGGTTGAAATAAATGCATTAGATATATCAATATCCGACCTTGTTGCTCCAGGAATGGGAAATGAATATAGGAAGACGAGCAGTGTGATAGGAGAGAATGAAGAAAAAAATATGAATAAGAAAATAATAGTTGATAGTGTGGAAGGCATGAGTGACTGTGAAAGTTTAGGAGATGGTTTTGTTTGGGAGAGTGAATTTCAATTAAGAGTGACTGACCTGCAGAGGGAGATAGATGAGCTGAAAGAGAAGATGGAATGTCTTGTGAATGAGAGGAAAAGTATGAAAGATGAGATTAGGAGAATGGGAGATAAATGCAAGGCGAATCAGAGTAGGGGAGAGAGAGAAATTTGGGAATGATAGGAGAGGAGAGAATTTTGGGATTTATAGAAGAGGAGAGAATGGAAACAGTAGGAGACAGAGGTATGGGAGTGCTAGAAGAGGAGAGAATGGAAACAGTAGGAGAGAGGGATATGGGAGTGCTAGAAGAGGAGAGAATGGAAACAGTAGAAGAGAGGGAATGAGAGAGAGGTATGAGAATGCTAGAAGAGGAGAGAATGGAAACAGTAGGAGAGACGGAATGAGAGAGAGGTATGGGAATGCTAGAAGAGGAGAGAATGGAAACAGTAGCAGAGATGGAATGAGAGAGAGGCATGGGAGTGCTAGAAGAGGAGAGAATGGAAACAGTAGGAGAGACGGAATGAGAGAGAGGCATGGGAGTGCTAGAAGAGGAGAGAATGGAAACAGTAGGAGAGACAGAACGAGAGATAGAGGCATGGGAGTGCTAGAAGAAGAGAGAATGGAAACAGTAGGAGAGAGGGAATGAGAGAGGTATGGGAATGCTAGAAGAGGAGAGAATGGAAAAGTAGGA
Organism: Typopeltis vanoorti; assembly: GCF_054136105.1. Classification (NCBI taxonomy): domain Eukaryota; kingdom Metazoa; phylum Arthropoda; class Arachnida; order Uropygi; family Thelyphonidae; genus Typopeltis; species Typopeltis vanoorti. The sequence continues at coordinate 32,910,742 of NC_143572.1, read as the reverse complement.
GAGAGGGAATGGTAAGAGGTATAATGTATGGGGACTCAAATGATCAATGGTGTTCAAGATAGGATGCGTGAAGAGTGCTTGCAAGGAGGAACGATAGAAAGAGTGGCTATAGCAATTAAGAGAGGTGAAAGGATGGACGAGATGATTGTGATGGTAGGAACAAATGACTTGAGTGGTAATAAGTCAGGCAGGCGAGAGATATGAGATTTTTGCTTGAGGCTGTACAGAAGAAGACAGAGAGAGGAAAGAGAGCGTGTGTGTTGCCTAGGTATGATAATGACGAGCTGAGCAGAAGAGCGGTAATATTGAATGACATAATAGCTAGAATGTGTGACAAGAGAGGACTGGAATATGTGGATGCTTGGGGTGCATCTGAGGACAGAGAGGAATTGTATGCAAGAGACTGCTTACATTTGAATGAGGAAGGACGTAGGCATCTGGAGGGATTGCTGTTCTGAATGAGTCAGTGTGTCCCAGGGAGGATGGTAGCAGGGGTAGCCTCTTGTGGGAATGGGTACTTGGGAGAAGGGGGACGACATCAGGTAACACTGAGCCCAGTGGAGTCTAGAGGGGATAATGCTGGGTATAGAAACAGCAGCATTTATATGCTTTATACTAATGCCAGGAATATCCGGAATAAGGGAGATGAATTGGCGGTGCAAATAGCATCAGCCTGGCCAAAAATTGTTGGGATCACTGAGACATAATTGACAGAAGAAGATATAATAACAGGAATAGAAGTCGCTGGGTACAGCATTTTTCAAGGCCGGGATATCATTAGTGCATGGGAAATTGTGAAAGAAATGTCTTAGGCAACATGTAATAGAGGGAACAAGAGGTTCAAGAGTTTTGGATTTGGTTATAGCATCAGAAGAGTTGATAATAACTGAGATGACATCTCTCCCACCAGTTGGAGAGAGTGATAGGAAGGGAAAGCGTGGTGGTGGAGTACTGCTTATGATAAGTGACTGAGGACAGAGAGGAATTGTATGCAAGAGACCGCTTACGTTTGAATAAGGAAGGACGTAGGCATCTGGAGAGATTGCTGTTCTGAACCTATGTCCTCTAAGAGTGGAGGCTTTGGAAGGCAGTAACACTAATGATTCTGAAAGCATATGGTGTGAGGTAGAGGTGGGCAAGACAGGATATTTAGTGGGGTGTTGCTACAAACGAAGGAGCACAGAGGGGTGGGGACCAGGAGATGTTTAGACAGTTGATCTTGGCAAGTGCAAGAAGAATGATTGTTATGGAAGATTTTAACTACAGTAGTATAAATTGGGGAGAGGAAGATGCATGTAGCAATAAGGGAATGGAATTTCTAGAATTCTTGAGGGACAAATGTCTTAGACAACGTGTAATAGAGAGAACAAGAGGTTAAAGAGCTTTGGATTTGGTTATAGCATCAGAAGAGTTGATAATAACTGAGATGACATCTCTCCAACCAGTTGGAGAGAGTGACCATATGGTTTTGACTTGGAAAATGAATAAACATGCAGGAGTATCAAAGAGACGGGAACGTATATGGAATTATAAGGCAGGTGATTATAATAGTCTAAGACGTCAACTTGGGGAAGTTTCATGGAGGGAGGAATTGGAAGGCCGAGATATCATTAGTGCATGGGAAATTGTGAAAGAATATTTGTTATCAGCAATGGTAATTTGTATACTACAAGTGAAGAAGAGGACACAATTTGGAGTAAAGTGGATGACAAATAATATTAAGCAGGAATTGCAAAAAAGAGGCTATGGAAGAGATATAAGGAGACAGGTGAAGAGAAGATGCAAGAAGAGAAGAATATAAGACACAGGCCAGAAGAGTGACTAGTATGGTAAAGAAGGTGAAACTGGAATATGAGAGGAGATTGGCCTTAAGATCCAAAGAAAATCCTAGGGAATTTTTTTAGCTATGTGGCCAGTAGGAGGAGAAATGACTGTGGAAGAATGATATTACGGGATGAGTACTTTATTGGAGTATTTCATTCTGGAGGAGTCAGTTGTAATACTAGAGGGATAGGGCTGGTTCGAGGTTTAGAGGTACAGGAGGAGAGTGTGTTTCAAATACTAAGTACTCTGGATGTCAGAAAAGCTGTAGGACTGGATGGTATTTCATCACGAGTTTTGAGAGAATGTGCTAGGGAACTGACAGTGCCTTTGACCAGGCTTTTCAATGAAAGTCTGGCTGTGGGAAAGGTGCCCATGGAATGGAAGGAAGGTAAGATAGTGCCATTGCATAAGGGTGGTAGCAGACTGGAAGTGTGTGTCATCAGTAGTTGTTAAGATCTTGGAGAAAGTAATGAGGGACCGTATACAGCAGATGGGCAGACAAGGGTGGTGTTATCCATGAGAGTCAACATTAATTTGTGAAGGGGCGCTCTTGTTTTAGCAATATGCTAGCCTTTTATAATAAAGTTACAAGAGCATTAGATGAGGGAAAGGCATATACTGCCATTTTCTTAGACTTAGCGAAAGCATTTGACAGGGTGCCATATGATAAGCTGATATTTAAGTTGCAGCACATGGATCTGGATGTCAGATTGGTCAACTGGATTCAGGATTGGCTGTCCGATAGGTATCAGAGAGTTATGTATGGTGGGACAGTTTCAAGGAGACAGAGGGTTACAAGTGGGGTCCCACAGGGCTCAGTACTGGAACCTATATTGTTTAACCTTTATATCAATGACATTGTCAGTGGATTGCAAGAAAATTATGAACTAGTTAAAAACATCTCATTTTTAACCAGCGATCCATATTAAAAAGTTTAAGAAATACAAGATATTATTATTAATTAAAATTTTAATATTAATTATTATTACACTGCATAATAACTCCTTCACCAAATGCTGCTCGCCTACTCCCTATAGGTGAATAAAGCGCATTAGCAGATTTATTTTATTTATTCATGCATAATAATAACCAGCAACGTAACTGCCAAAAAAAGTAAGAGTATTATCCATATGTGTGTGTAACCTGTACAACCGTTGTAACTTGTAATACAAACACAAATAAACATTTACAGATGCAGGCAAAGGTGGTGAAACAATCACCACGGACAGTTACAACTTAAGATATAAATTATTTGAAATTTAGCAGTTTTATTCAAAAATTAATTATAGAATAGACCTCACTTATCTGCAGCAATTTTTTTCTTCTTTAACCTGTTTCAATCCACTGCTGAACATAGCCCCCCCCCCCCTCCTTAACTTTCCAGTTCTTTCTGTCTTTAGTCAATGTCCACCATCTCATGTCAAATCTTTGTAGATTGTCCTTCCATCTCATTATTTGGCAGTCTTTCCTTTTCTTGGTATCCATTCTTATATGTCCTTGTCAACAAAAACAATGCTGGAGGGATTAACATTAGAAGTTTATAGGAAACAAACCCATAAAGCAGGTATCTACAAGCAAGCTCTTTCCATCATCCTCAACAACAGTTAGGCATTATCAAACCTTAAAAAATAGAGCTACAAATATACTCAAAAATGATGGCTACTCAAAGAAGCTTCTATTTTCTGATGGATGATCTCGTGCTAACCCAGAAATTAATTACAAAGACACAATCTCCTTACCACATATTGGTAATTCATCAAGAAAATTACCTCAATTATTAAAAATAGTAGAGCCTCCAATCCATAGTCTCTACTCAGTCACAGTCAGTATAGACAAAGCCCCTTTGGTCGGAAAGACCTGGGTTTTGATACCCATCCATGATATGAGAAATCTTTATCTGGTCTCTTTCAACTAGCTGGTCTCATATGGAAGTAGAGGGTTTTTTGAACTGGTGAACACACACACACACAGATTTACAGTCATAAAATGCATATTTAATCCCTCATTAGGAAAGATCAACCCATCCTAAGGAAGGCGAGAAAGGGGAGGGAACCCTATATGAATAAATAAATTAATTAAAAACAGTCGACATCAGAATAGCCTTCAAACCAGTTAACACCTTACAAAGTTCCTACATTCCCTTAAACACATTTTATTCTTCTACAAACATCCAAGGTAGACAAGATTCCTTGTTCTTGCATAAAGGTATACAAAGGTCAAACTAGGAGAAGTTTCAAAATTTGTAAAAAGAACATGTAGGTGATGTTGAAAACAAGAGAGAAGAGAAAAAAGCAGACTTGCAACACACATCCACACAGAACTTCATACAGTAGATTGGCAAGCTTCCTCCATGCCTTACTTAAAGAGAATACTTTGTCAGATCGTTCAAGGAGTATTCCAAAGTCATCTACTCACATGGCACACTAAATAGAAACCAAAGACTTATACTCAGCACCATCGACAGGGTGTAGCATAGAAGCAGCCTGCCTCACAGCGCTGGTTAATTAAGCGTGCTCGTTCAGCCATATTTGGTCTAGGCACCGTATTAGGGCAATAAGATATTTTACAACATCTAATGTAGATGCAATAGATTTATTTGAAGAATTAAAAATTCTCTCAAAAATAATACAAGAAAAAAGTGGTCCTCACCAAATGTTATCATATACAACCAAAATCTTCTAGAAATGTATCCCAATGTAACCATGCCCTAAGAATTAAAATCTAAGGATATTATTAACAATTCCTGTTAGCGTAGCAATTGCGGAAAGAAGAAAACTGATTTAAACTGATTAAAAATTATTTGCAAACAGCAATAACCCAAGAAAGATTGGTTGGTCTAGCAACTATATCGATAGAGGCAGACATAGCTTATAATTAAATTTAGAAGAGCTTATAAAGTTTTATTGTGCGATATCCCCATTGAGCAAACATTTAATTAATATTATTATGTAATTGTTTTGCATTAATGTTTCTCTTGTAATAAAAACAAAATAGTAATTGGAGATTTTCTTATATTTTTGTCTTATAATCCATCAGGGACAATATTTAATTGTTTGCCTCAGGGTGCGATCTAATCTGGCGATGGCCCTGCTTATACTTCATAACATCTGGAAGTCGTTAATTAGTGTATGTAACATTCACGACTTCTCCTATGTCAGCACTCACATACAGAGTTCACACAACAATGTACAGACTGATGATGTGCCAAATGATACGCATAATTAAACTATCAATCCAGTTTGTTTGTTTGTTTGTTTTCAATTATAGAAATAATAGCTGTTGGAAATTTTGATTTTTTTGTATGTGTTAAATATCTTCCTGAAGATGATGTCAGTCATATAGAGAAAAATATGCCAGAGAAACATTCAGTTTTAAAGAACAAAAAATTTTTTTAATCAAACCTGGTTAATCATTCAAAAATGCTTAATTTTGCCCATCTCCATTTACATGCTTTATAATATTTCAGAATATCATCTACTTCCAATCATCTCTCTAATTCTATTCCTTTTTGTTATGTGAAGCATTCTTCTCTCCAAGGATCTTTGGGCCACTCATAATCTGTCTTCATGTTTTTTATTTGTTGTCTACTCACTTCCATAGGTAAAGACTGGAACAATGCATTTTTATATATTTTTGTAGCCATATAGATATTGTTGCAGATAATGTACATAATATGTGCATTATCTTCAAGAATAAGGCAAAAAATATAAAAGTATGAAAAAAAAAAGTTATCAAAATTTAAAATAAAAGTGTCTTATATTTCCAAAAGACCTTTTCCATATTCCTGGGGTGGATGCATACTGCACTTTGGGAAGCACTGTTCTAAGGTAACCATTCCTCAGTAACTTGATTATTCAAACACACGTATTTTTCATGTATAAGATGTTATTTTTTTCTAAAATTTTTAGACCAAAAATTGGGAGTCATCTTATACACGGGGGGGTAACCAGTTGAGAGACCCATGGTTGCTGTGGTGAAATTGCTGGTACCTTGTCTTCACGAACAGGCTTCCGCCAATCACTAGCCTTTGTTAACTCTGTCGATTGACGTCATTAACGGCTGATTCTGAATAAACCAATCAAAACTCTGAAAGCATTCATATATTTACAACTTGTTGGCAGGGTAAGTTAATGCACTAACAATAGTTTAAGCAACTAGCCTATAAAAACGTCCGAAAACAAAAAACTATTGTCATATTCTTCAAAATTCAAGTTAAAAGTCATAAAAGTAAAAATATTACCTAATTACTAAATATACTTGGAATATTTAAAAAAATATCAAATGTGTTCTGTTTTATGTTTAAAATATTGATTTCTTAAATCTTATCTTATCTTAAATTAAAGATAAGAAAGAGTTGCCAGTGCATGCCACCAAAAAGAGTGAAAAAGTAAAAGTTATGAGCCTGTTGCACAGTATGACAGAGGCAAACTGAGATGGGCAGCTATGATCGTAAATAAGTCAGTGCGCAGATTGTGCAGGAGGAATAGTGTGAAGTGAGTTCAATGGAAGGATTTATATAAGGTGGATGACTTGCATATGAATGGATTTGAAGTCAGGAGTCTTCAGAAAGTTTTGTTCAGAGAGTTGGGAAGTGCAGAGTCAGGAAAACTAGACTGTTGGGGGGGGGGGGGGGAATGCAGGTGAGTGTTAGTTCAGGCAACCTAGAGGTTAGTAAATGGGAGGGTGATCACATGATGCTGAGTGTAGCACTTCAGGTTCTTAATGTTAGTAAGCTAAGCAACATAAGATGCAAGGGAGATTGTGGAATGAAGTGGATATTGCAGCTCTGTATACTAATGCCAGAAGTATTTGAAATAAGGACAAAAAGTTATTCACATTGTTTAGCCCAACTTGGCCCAAAGTTATAGGCATTAATGAGACTTGGTTAACTGAGGATGATACCATCATAGGAACAGAATGCAAAGGATACAGAATCTTCAGAGAGGAACAGGGAGGGATGGAAAGGTTTTACTAATGATAGCATGCACCTGCACACTCAAGTGCACAAAAGAATTGAAGACAAAAAGAGTAGAAGCATATCAGAAGGACATGGATGCAAAAGGAAGTTCATTTGAGGCTATCTGGTGTAAGATAGAAGCCTACAGAATGAAATATTATGGGAGATTTCAACTGTGGAGACATACACTGTTTGGGAAGAAGTCAACGTACACCACAGTGTGAGGAACAAACAGCTATGGCTCCAACCTTAATAAGATGTAGGACCTCCTTTCATTGCAGCAATCCTAGGGCATACTTGTGATTGCCAATTTATTTTCCATTCATTCACTATATGTCAAGGTGGACAGTTTCTGAAGAAAGGAAGCCACATCATACTTTTCTCCTATTCATAAATGACCTCCTCTCATGAACCTCAACTCCCATTCAGGTTTTGCTGATGACACTATACTTTGATCAATTTCTTCATATGACAAACTCTGCAGTATACAAATATCCCAAATTTCAAGATCTTCAACAATTGGTGCCTTGAACACTGATCTCCATGCCATATATTTCAGTGAGATAATAAATCTCCAGACTTCTATGAGTACCATAAAACATATTCTAATTCTTTTGTGTAATTATTTTATTAATCTTATTCAAATTTTCTTATTTTATTTAGGAGCTGTGTATAGTATAAAATTTTTCTCAAAAAATATAGAAAAAAAAAAAGTATGGTCCATAATAACAGTAGGTATCTACTGGATTTGTGTTTGAGATGTGGACTATTTATTCATTACTCATACCATGATCTGACAAAAATATGTGTATAAGTTCACATGGAGAAAAATATACAAGAAATAAGACATGTTTTATAGTCACTGCTGATAGTGACATTTTCAGATTCAAGATACAAGAGTATAAAGGGAATATGAAAGTTGAAGTGCTGACTATCTAATTTTGAGCAAGATGAAAATGAATATCACATTAAAAGGAAAACTGTTTACAAAAGTTTTAAAGTTGATTGGCTTTCAAATGCAAACTGCACACTCAGATGCACAAATATTACAGGGAAAAAAAGTGAGTCTGAAAGTAGGAACCAAACCTCAGAAATTGAATGGCAAAATATGAAAACATTGAATGACTCAGCCAAAGAGATACATGCTAAAGTTGTCAGTAAAAATGAAAACTCTATATAATGAGTGAAAAAATCTGAAAAGAAGTTTGTTTCTGCTTTGATTTTCTCTAGGTATTTTGATGAGCACTGTTCCATCGACCTGTGCACTATCATTCCCTCACTTTCCTTTAATTACTTTATTGATCATGGCAAATTTTCCTATCATGCAAAATATGGATGTGAAGTGTACCACTGAAATTGAAATACCATTGAGATATCATTAAAATACAAAGTTTAAGGTTGATGTATTTCATTCACCATTGCTAGATGGATGGTAAAGTCTGTTAAAAGATAAACAACTAATTTCTCAACCTCCTTTTTCATTTCATCAATTCCTATTCTTTGGAACAACCTTCCTCACACTGTTTCTACAAGAACTACAGAGACAGAGGTTGTCAATATAACTGTGCTCTTCCACTCTTTCCTCAACTACATGCTTAGACATAATGATGATGTAAATTAAAAATGCCAAGAAATTATATTCTTGGTTTCATCCTTTATCCAAGTGTAAGCAAACAAAGTTTGCACTTGAAGTCACTTCATGACTGGGCTACCTGTATATAGAGGCTAATGACTTCACATCACTTGCCTTAGTATCCCATAATGCAATGCACATATCCCTATGGACATGTATAATGAAATGGCCTTCCCATAATGCAGAGCATTATACATGTCCATAAGGATATGTGCGTTACATTATGGGATACTAAAGCAATTGATGTGAAGTCATTAGCCTCTATATACTAGTAGCCCAGTCGTGAAGTGACTTCACACATAAAATTTGGTTGCTTACACTTGGATAAAGGATGAAACCAAGAATATAATTTCTTGGCATCTTTAATTTATAGTATAACCAAGTGAAACAACTTTCAACAATGATGATGTGCTATAGGATTTTGTATCCTTGTCAGCAGATTTTTTTTTTTTTTTTGGAAGAAGGTGGTGGAGAGAAAGAGAGAGATGTTTCGTAACCTCGTGCAAGATTGCCACCCTACTAATTAGAGGCCTGAGGAGAGTGACTTTAAAAAGTACCTTGATTACTGGAGAAGCACTTCCAGATCATCTAATCCTTACTCAATCATGCTTATTTGTTATAAGTAACTAACCTGTCATGGGTGGGATTGTCATAAAATATATGTATACATTAGGTATGTTTCTGGAAAAATATATTATTTTAAATGTAAATTCTTTTCCAAACTAAAATTCAGTCTAAAAAATAATTATAACAAACCTGGCGCAATTCTTCTCTTAACCTCCTTTCATCCTCTTCCCTTTCTATATCAGGTAAGAAACTTGTATCAACATCTGGATTCTTGCCAATTTTTTTTTTCTTTTTTCTTGGTCTTTCAAGATCCAGAAAATCACTAGATGAATCAGAGTAAAAGTCACTGTTTTCAATGTTATGAGAGTTTTTAGCATTAATAGGAGAATCCCCATGATTTTCACTACCATCATCACCATCGCTATCTACTTCATTTTCAACTTTGATTTCCACTTTATCTTCACGCCTTTCTTCCATTTCCTTTTCCTCTTTTTCTACTTCCTCTTCCTTCTTCTTCTTCTCTTCATCAACCTTATCTTCTTCTTCTTCATCATCATCCATTCTAAATGACAGAGCAGCAATCTAAATAATTAATGAATTCACATATTAATGAGAATTATAAAAATTTATAGTGATCATCTAAATGTTTGTTATTAATAATCATCCACTTCCTCTACTAAATAAAGAAATAAAAAAAAATACAGATAAACTAAATAACTGCTATAACAAATTTGGTATGAAAATCAGCAATAAAAAAAAAGACTAAAAATATAAACATACACAGGAAGAAATCATAAGTAAGTGGAATTCTCAACAGTAAACCTATAAAACAGGCAATACATTATAGCCATTTTAGGCAACCCTTTAATGCTGATGATAAATTACATATGAATATCATCATCATCAAATTTCTGATATGTACCCTATGGAGTGAGCAAGATATTGATACAGGTAATGGAATAAGTAAAGATAAAAAAGGTAGAGAGTTGGATTAATAAAATACATGGAACAAGAAAGAAAAGCCAAAAAATATCAATCTCATAGTACAGTTTGACAGTATTCAATAAATTTGAATTTATGAATCTGACAGTTGATTTGAGATTTTAAAAAGAAAAAAAAACTTGTGGAAAACTAAGGGAGTGAACAAATGGCATAATATTGGTGGCAGAACAATATTAAAAATTAAGTGATTAGAAAAGAACTTGACATTACTGATATTCAACAACGTATGTAAGAAGAGCTATGTTGCCTGAACAAAATGACAGATGAAAAATTAAAGAAAAAACAGATGTCTGAAAAATGGCAGAAAAGAGATCCAGAGATATGCAGTTAGAAAGGCACAGATGACCAAATCAGAGGACAGACAAATGAGACTAATCTGAAAGAAAACTAATGACTAAAAACTAGTAATGAAATAGAAATTGCAACAGATTATCAGAACATCTCATACCTTCTTTGAGGGGAACAATCAGAAAAGATGATGATGTTCTCTATGACAATTAATAGCATAGTTACAACTTCACTACTTATCTCAGGACAAATAGGTTCCCACAAAGAAAACCCATAACAAAATGTGAATAATTATTAGATGGGCAAGATTAAGCAGCACTATGAAAAATACTTCCAGGTGAAAACAATGTTTAACCATCATTAGCCATTTTAAAATATAAATTACAGTTTCCTTTTGCTTGGAAGAGTAAAAAAAATTTTAATTTCTAAATTTATTTCCAATTTTTATCACTCACTAGGCTCGAAGCCATTTTAGCCTGACATCTAAAATTGTAATTCTCAAGAAATACATAAACATAAATATTACGAGGGTGGTCTGAAAAGTTCTCAGCCTAACAACGAAAAAACGAATTTATAATTTCAAAATTATTTTTCAACATAATCTCCCTTAAGACTAATACATTTATTCCAATGATGCTCCAGCCCCATTATTTTGTCCCTGTAGTGGTTCTCAGTAAGATTTGCAAAATACCCCTCTACAGCTGCAATCACCTCTTGATTCAACAAAGAAAAACGCTGACCAGCGAGATAGAGTTTCAGTTTTGGAAGAAGTCAGAGGGAGCCAAATCTGGGGAATAGAGTGGATGTTCCAACAATTCATAGTGCAGATACCTTAATTTTCCCATTGCCAAAACACCTTTGTGGGCAGGTGCATTATCCTGATGAAAGATGATTTTTTCTTCTGCAAACCAGCTCTTTTCTCCTAAATTTTTTCGTCTAGTCTGGTTAAAAGATCGGAATAATATTCCCTGGTTATTGTTTTACCCTTTTCAAGATGATTAATAAACAAAATGCCTTTAGCATCCCAAAACACTGATGCCATGACCTTTCCTACTGATGGAACCGACTTTGTCTTCTTTGGAGCTGAACAACTTCTGTCCACTGGTGTGTAATGGTGAATCCAAGTCTCATCCATAGTAATAAATCGATATACAAAATCAGTTTCATTCTTTTTAAAACGGTCCAAGCACTGTTCAGAGATTTTCATGCGAGTGAGTTTTTGATCTGCTGTGAGAAAGCACAGGACCCATCTTGTGCAAAGCTTTTTCATTTGCAATTCTTCATGCAAAATATAACCTACAAGTTCTTTTGAAATGCCTATAGTCTCAGCAATTTCACACACTTTGACTTGCCGGTCATCCAATACCATAGCATGCACTTGATCAATGATTTCTGGTGTTGTTACACTTTTTGGACATCCTTCACATGGATCATCTTCAAGGCTGGTACAGCCACATTTAAACTCGGCAGCCCATTTCTTAATTGTCGAAACCAAAAGAGAAGAGTGCCTATAAACTTTTATGAACTTCGAATGAATTTCTTTTGCCATTTAACCATCTTTTACAAACAATTACATAACAGCACAATACTCAATTTTATCCATTCCAAGGGATACAGACAACACTTTTGCTTCAGACAGCTGTATAAAACAAACTACTTGATATTGTTGGAAGTTTCTTCACTTGGTTATACTATAAATTAAAGATACCAAGAAATTATATACTTGGTTAAATCCTTTATCCAAGTTAAGCAAACAAACTTTGCACCTGAAGTATTTTCAGGACTGAGGCAACTCATGGTAAAGGTGTTATGACTTCACATCACTTGCCTTAGTGTCCCATAACATAAAGTACATCTCCTTGCGGACATGTATAATGCTATGCATTATGGGAAGGGTCACTACCCAGACTGGTTTTGACCTTTATTGAGGTCTCTTCAGTGGGAGCCAGACCCAGAGGTGATACCAAGGTTGCCACAGTCCTCAAAATACTTCAGGCACAAACTTTGTTTGCTTACACTTGGATAAAGGATTAAACCAAGTATATAGTTTCTTGGTATTTTTAATTTATAGTATAACCAAGTGAAAAAACTTCCAACAACCTTTCTCTAATCCAGATTAATTTAGTAATAAGGTGCGATACCTTTTGGCAACTGGTATAGGAAAATATGAGTTATGCATTACTTCAACTTTGGTATCACATCTGGGTCTGGTTCCCACTGATGTGCTTTTGTGCAGAAGTGGTTGTGGCAATGCTGTAGCCAATGAAGTTTTAACTGAGACTCGGCTATTGCTGTTTCCAGTTCTGGCTCTCATGGATGTGCTTTTGCAAAGTACTGCAGAAAGGGCAGTGCTTTCCCTGAGATATGAGTGGCTGTGCACTGGGGGGGGGGGGGGGGGGTACCTGTCTCTGAGTGGAGCTACTGCTGAGAGTATGGCTCTGCTTAGTGGTGGGGAGCCAACACTGAGTTAAATGATCACTCAGGTCGCTCATTGTTGGGTGATCTGAGTGATCATAGGAGTTTTTGGAGTGGTAAGTAACTCTGCACTTAAACAGGGAAACCGGTCTGGGTAGTGACCCTTCCCATAATGTATAGCATTATACATGTGCGGAAGGACATGTGCTTTGCATTATGGGATACTAAGGCAAGCGATGTAAAGTCATACCACCTTTACCACGAGTTGCCCCAGTCCTGAAAATACTTCAGGCGCAAACTTTGTTTGCTTACACTTGGATAAATGATTAAACCAAGTATATAATTTCTTGGTATCTTTAATTTAAACTACTTGATAGAATGACTTGCAATTTCACATGGATGCGTATGACAGATGTACCAAATCAGAAAAAAAAAAAAAAACTTGTCGATAGTGTTGCCATCTATGGTCGAGGCCGAGAACTTTTCAGACCACCTTCGTATACTTGAAAATAACATATAGGAGGAACAAATGAAGAGTGAAAAACTAGATCAGTGTCTGAAGTAAAACTGTAAACAGGGTGGTGGATGCACAAATTCTAATAAGAAGAAAGTAACAATTACAGCAGTTCAGATGAATAATGCTCATGGTAAAGTCAGCAAAAAGATATATGACAGAATCTGAACACTTGTGCTCAAATTCTATTCCATATATATATATATATACAGGGTGTTCGGGATAAATTTGACAGTTTCGTAAGGAAAAAGAAAATCTTCTTTGTATCTATTAAATTTAATGAATTGACAAAAAAACATTACAGGCAGAGTTAATTATAATACTATCAACAAGATTTACTCAAAATAACCACCATTAGCATCGATCACAGCTTCAATTCTGCTTCGGAACCTCGAACAAGCTGATGCTACAGTCTCCCTGGGAAGGGCTGCAAAAACTGTTTTAATTTTATCCATTAACTGGGCTTTTGTATTACTGGAAGTGTGATTGGTGTCTTTTTCAACTGCGCCCCATACAAAATAATCCATGGGGTTAAGGTCTGGGGAGTTTGGAGGCCAAACATTTGGACTGGTGAAGTCGTAGAAATTTTCAGACAACCATTTTTGACTTTTCCCAGAGGTGTGGCAAGGGGCCGAATCCTGCTGCCATACATACGGCCTACCATTGGCTACCCTTGTTATCCAGGGCTTGACTACAGTTAGCAACTCCACGAACAAAGCCCGAATTCCAATGCCAGGGTTCTTCAACACCTGTTCCTGCAGATTTGCGAGGAATTCTGCTGTACGAACGCAATCAGATCGTCTGCTAGGGATCTTTCTTCTTGCTACATCCTCGTAGTCACCATTGCAAGTCTCTAGTTCATGCCTGATTGTTTTTACTGTATTCAGGGAGCATTGGGCAGCAGTCGTAATATCCTTATTTTGATGGCGGGCACGAATCATCATGATACAAGTTATTCTCTTCCATGATTCAGGTGGGTTCCAGCTATCCATCCTTTCTGACATCTTGTATATGAATGAAGAAGGGTCCAAACTTTTAAATGAAGAGAAGTGTGTGTTAATACATGTAACTTACGGAAAAATATAATTAATTATAAATATGTCAAATTTATCCCGAACACCCTGTATATATATATATATATATGAATCTAATGATAATTGGATTATCGTTATTATTAGTATTTTGTGACAGCTCCAAGGAGTCCAAAGACTCATCAAGGGAGGGCACCTACTCTACAACTCTCCATCTCCACCACTTCCATCCACCATCATCTACACTAATGCCATCTACTGCCCACAACCACCACCACTAGTATTTTTTGTCTGTAAATTGCATGTGTCCTGAAGGTTGATTTGTCTGTATGCAGGATGAAAAACCTGAGTTTCTGGGAGAAAAACCCTGCTACCTCATACTCAGGTAGCAGGGTTTTCTTCTTTCCCACACCTGCACCCATTGTCATTAACATGATCTTCTCCATAATGTCCCACCACCTAATGATTATCACTCTACCCAACTCAACTATAAGAGTCTTCTAACACGAATAATTCCTAATTTAGTGCAAGATGTGAGAGTGTTCCATGAAGCTGAAGGTGGAACAGATCAGCGCACGCATGTGTGTGTGCGTGTGCTGTTTTATCTAGGATGCTAAATACTTCACATTATGATGGTAGGGTTATTAAGACCCCCAGATGCAAAATAGGATGTTACAAGATGATAGTATACAGGATTTATTTACATATATGATGTCTTGAACAGAAATTGGACTTAACCAGAGAGGGATCTGCATTTGAGTTGTATGACCATTTAAAGAAATGCATACATGAGGCTGCTAAAGAAGTCCTTGGAAAAGAAGGTAAGAAACAAGGAAATATAGAATGGATGAGTCAACAAATGAAGGAAAAAATAGGAGAAAAGAAGAGAGCACATAAGAAATGGTTAAGCAGCAACACCTTTCTGGACAGATAGGAGTACAATAATATTAAGAGACAAGTGAAAAGAATGGTAATTAAGGCTAAAGAAGAGTGTGGAAAGAAAGTGAATCGAACACCTGGTGGGATATAATATTCTTCTGAGGCTTGGCAATTTGGGCAACAGATACAAGCCCCTTATACATGTTGAGCAGGACTTAATATCATTTCCCTCCAAGATTATAAGAGATAATATGAAGGTTTATTATATAGGATAGGGTGGAATTTCAAGGAGACAAGAAGCTATTGTCAGGAGAAAGAACATTTGAAGTGTTATTGGAGGTGGTGAGGTAGGCTGTTCAAGCATGAAAAAATGGAAAGGTAGCTGATCCTGGCAGAATGGTAATACATAGAGATGTTCAAGTAGGTGGTAGTAAAGTATTACAGGTCCTGACAATGATAATCAACAAAGTGACTGCAGGTTAGAACATGTTTAATTTTTATAGATGTGGAGAAAGCTTATGATACTATCCCAAGGAAGACAATGTGGCAGATATTGAAGAGAGCAGAAATAGATGAAAGAACAGTGGAAATAGTGCCAAGGATGTATCAGGGATCTAGGTCTGTAAAAATTGGTAACAAACTTTCAGAGAAATTTACTACTAGCAAGGAGCTCAAGCAAGGATGTTGCATGTCATCAACATTGTTTAAAATCTACTTTGATGTGACCTTGGGGAATTGGAATAAACAATGCTGTTAGAATGGATGCATTAATAGGAGAATAAGTCCTACAAGCTCTTCTTTTTGCTGATACGGTGATTCTCACAAAAGACAAGGATGATGCAGAATATCAGATGAGAAAATTGATGGATACATATAAACATTGAGGCCTGAGAGTTAATTTATTTTAAAAAAAAGTACCTAATAGTTGGAGGTGATAGTGCAACAGATCTTGAGTTAGAGGTGGGAACTATAAGGGAGAGAAAGAATAGGTGTGAACAGAAATAGTTTCATTATAGACAAATGGATTACATATAACTTACAGTTGTGGTATTATATGTGTGTGTGTGTTCAATAAGTTGCTAGGATGGAACAAATTACATATGATCTTATATCTTCTAGACATGCATGTTAACATTTATGAAGAGCATAATTTTAAAAAAAAAAAGTTCTAAACTAATACTGTTCATCAGGTTATTCATCTAAGCATGGCAAAAATATATATGTGGACTGATGGAGCAGCAAATCATGTTTGTTGTGCTTGTTATATGTATTTATTTCTATTTCACTCTGTTTTCTAAGAATTTTCTTTTATTCACTAATGATCAGAATACACTTTTTGTCCGCGCGGTTAGCCTAGTGGCTTTGCGCTTCGCAACCATATGCCTGGGGAAGGAGTGTCCCAGGTTCGATTCCCGTCGAAGACGTGAGGAATTTGAGGATCTTCCTCAGCCATAGCCAAGTTAGCCGGTCTTGGGCGTGGACAGCAGGGTTTTTTCCCCCAGTTTATCTGGCGTTTTTCATCCTGCAAGCAAGCAAACCAGCCCCGTGAACATACGCTTCTACAGCCAAAAATATATCCCCCCCCCCCAGCGGCAGACCAGGCGACAGGTCAGTTGGGAGTGGTACTAACAAGAAGTCGCATCTAAGTAACACGCGGACCCTGCATAGGAAGCGGGAATAAGGCGTGGTGAAAGAAGAAAGATCAGAATACACTTTTTACACAGTAATATATATATAAATAATTTTTTTTTTTTTTGTAAGCTGCTTATCTGTCTTAATCAATCATTATCCTACATACACTAGTATTTTGTTGGAGATCCAGATGTAGTCCTCTTCTTACAATACACAATACTCATTTTTATTCAGGATGGATTTTTACTAACTGCACTAATTTTCCAGAAGATTAGAATGAAAACATCCCTCCTTAACAGATATCATACTGCAGATGCAAGGAAAACAAGCAATTGTATTATATTATTAAATACAGTACAAAGACATTTTCAGTCTATGTACTATATTTAGCAACAATTAGCATAATCAGAGACAAAAAGGAATGAACGTGACCTAGTTAATAAAAATGTTTCCCCTCCCAAATACGCTATACTGCATATATGCAAGCAAAACAATTCCATTGTAGCACCAAATACAGTAACTAAATACATTTTCTTAACACCCTCTTTCAAATTTCCAGTTGCAGCACTTACGTGGCAACACCTGTCTATAATGTCATCACTGGGTGCAGAAAGCAAACAATTTATGTAAAAAAAATAAATATGTATATGTATGCATATACACACACATATATATAACTCAAAATCATTCATTTGAATTGCATATGAGATTTTCTGTATCATTAAGACAGTTCACAAATATTAATTTTACAAATAAAATTCTACTGAAAAAATTGCAACTAACATCCCATATATATGGAAATATTGAAAACCTTGTAAAAATGTGCCCACCTGCCTGGCACGAAAAGGATATAATATACAGTAAAGTGACTTCCTGTGTGAAGTGAAACACTGCTTGGTGTGAGCATGTTAATATCAGCATGTCCCCCATATCAGTGTGTCATTTGTTAGGACTCAAATATTGTTATATTTCCGTCTGCTAAGGCACCTTTATCAATCCAAATGGGATTTGGATTGATAAAGCTTCCTCTAGCTTCCTCTGGGTCTTTTACCCTACCATCCTGGCACCAAACACCTGTTTAAGTGGCATACTATTCAACATCAATTCTACTCACCTATTTCTGAATGTTAAAATGTCAAATTATTGTACCATCAAGTGTACCATATTGGTTGTGATATTGCAGTGCCGAATGTGTCATTGACTGATGAGAGTCTAGTAACAGAAGAATTTGAAGTGCTTAGTATATTACAGAACCTTAATGCTAACACTGCCATTGGATTAGATGGCATATCGGCTCATGTGTTACTAGAATGTGCAAGAAAATTAGCACCTCCTCTAACTTGGCTGTTTAATTTAAGCCTCAGTTCTGGTAAAGTCCCAATTGAATGGAAAGAGGGGGAAATTATTCTGCTACATAAGGGGTGGCTCCAGGACTGAGGTAGCAAATTATAGACCAATCAGTATATTGGGAGTGGTGGTTAGGGTTCTGGAGAAATTGATAAAAATTAGAATTCAGGACTGGGTGGACAGTAATATGATACTTTATAAGGGGCAACATGGTTTTGGAAAGGGTAGATCTTGCCTTAGCAATTTGCTCACTTTCTATAATGAAGTAACAATGCAGTTGGATAAGGAAATCCTTATCAGGATCACTGAATAAGGAAATCCTTATTCAGTGATCCTGCTGGACTTTGCAAAGTCATTTCACAAGATTCCGCAAGGAACTCTATTGCATAAATTGGAGCAAATGGGTATGGATCCGAGGCTAGTGATTTGGATTAGAGGGTGGGTAGTGGACATATATCAAAGGGTGGTTTATGGTGGAGCACAGTCCAGTAGAAGGCAAGTGACTAGTGGTGTGCCTCAGGGCTCAGTGCTTGGTCCTCTATTATTTAATTTGTACATCAATGATATTGGGAATACATTGAAAGGATATCCACTTATTTGCTGATGATGCAAAACTGGGAAGAGCGATAGTTAATTCAGATGATGTGGATATCTTGCAGGATGACTTAAATAGGCAGACGGTTTGGGCTAAACTAAATGGCTGCCAGTTTAATGTGGCCAAGTGTAAGGTGATGCACTTCAGAAGGATGAGATCACATGCTGTTTACTATATTAATGGAACTGAACTGCAAGAAGTTGATGAGGCTAGGAACTTGAGAGTTATTGTGGATAGAGAACTTAAGTTTCGAGGGCATATTGCAAAGGTTGCCAAAACTTCACATCAGATTACATGGTTACTGAAGAACACACTGACAAGCAGGGATAAGGAAGTGATTGTCCCACTTTATAAGGCATTAATAAGACCTCATTTGGATTGTGCACAGATCTGGTCACCTGGATTTCTTGGTGATGTGGAAATAGTGGAGAGGATTCAGAGGCACGTTACGAAAATTGTTGCAGGCCTGTGGGATGTCTCCTACGAGGATAGATTGAAGGTCTGTGGGCTTCAAAAACTAGTTGATAGATGTAGGAGAGGAGTATGATAAAGGCATATAAATTATTAAAAGGGTTTTATAGGATTGATACTGATAACTTTTTTAAGACCAGTGCAGGAAGGGAGAGAATGAGGGGTCATCTCTCATTCTCTGAATATTGTGTAAGAGTGTGGTTAACAAGGGTGTTAGGACTAGATTTTTTGCTTGGAGGGTTGTAAATGGGTGGAATGCATTGCCATAGGTGGTTGTGAATGCTTCATCTGTGAATGAATTTAATGGGAAGTATGATGAGTATTGTATGAATAATGGTTAGTATGTCAATGTTGGGTCTCCCACGATGAGTCTTTTGACTCTGTGAAGGCACCTTATATATAATAATAATAAGTGCCTAATACTTTAATTTTTAATCTAATTCTGCCATTGATGCTATCTGTTTCATTCCCCGCCCCCTTTTTTTTTCAAACTCTCAGATCTGAGGTCTTTATTTTATGATCAACAGTTTTATTTTTAATACAGCTCTCAAATTCATACTAGTTTAGAGCTTGACTAATTTCTATCTTATTCCATATAAATTTATTCAGCTGACTCCTTATGATACCAGCTTTGCTTATTCTGTTGTCTATTTCCATATTTATCATGAAATTATTACCAGAATCACATTTAATTTTAATGTTATTTGTAAAATATTCAGCTAAGTTCAGCAAACTTAAAACCTACTGGGAAAAAAAAAAGAAGTTCTTCTGCTTTGGAAAATGCAGGAGAATGGAGCCATTCTCCTGCAGCCAATAGTGCACATATCACAGGCTTTCAATTGAAATGTTCTTTTTAGGTTCCCTTATATATTGACAATTGCTATGAAATTTAGCCCAAAATTTTATAAAGCCATTAAAATTAAATGTGATTTTGGTATTAATTTCATGATGAATTCTTCCTCCTACGTCTGGATTTTTTGACAAATTTCCATGTTTAATTTGCTATCTTCACTAAAAATTGTACCTAGCATCATGCTCTATATGTTTCTCATTCAAGATGCAGTTGATATTTTTAATGTTCTTTTTATTTCTAATTTTCATGTCAAATTTGTTAAGAGCAGTTACTCAATTTAGTTGAGGAATCCTGTAGAATATACTGGATTTATTTAAGAGTATGACATCATCTACATAAAGTAAATAGATGAGATTAAATCTCCAATTTTGACATTAAATTTAATGCCACTTTCTTTCATAATGTGATTCATGCTGATGATGAATAACAGTGGAGATAATGTGCATCCTTGTCTCATACCTGATTTAAAACATCAAACCATCTTCCTGTACCTTTGAATGCTGACTTCTATATGATCAACCACAGAACTGCACTGCAGGTAATGATTTAGTGGCAATGGTAGATAGATAGTTGAAGTTGGATAGACATATCACAAATGTGGGCAAAACAATGTAATTTACTGTTTCTTCATTCCAAAGAATTCCTCTTTGGAATGGTCAGCAAGGGCAAGACATAATTTTAGCTTGGAATGTGGTAAATGAATGAAAAGGTTGCCTTTTTTCTATCATATTCCTTATTAAGGAGTATGATAGACATTATATAAATGTTTATTAGTGTGTGTGAATCCCACAATGAGTCTAGATTTCATAAGATGCGATGTATAATAAAAAAGAAGACAATAATATAAGAAATGAAAGTATATTTCTTGAAGAACTTTCAAGGGATGTAATTACTGTGGCTATAATGACAACAAAACAGTGAAGTGGCACCAAAAATTATTGGATTCTGTATCGTTGGAACATATTTAGTAGTGTTGGAAATAATTTACATGCTAAAACACTTCCAATTTAAACTAAAATTAAAATGACTTAAGAAATTTTAGAGGAAGATCTCAAATTACTAAATTTCATTACAATCCAGTGAATTAGAGTAGCACTGTAATATAGAATGGTGAAGTGACCTAATTTCATTTATGCAGTGCTACAACACACATGCCTAATAACATAGATATATACTTCAAACAATAAATTATATGATAAACACAGTAATTAACTTTAATGAAATGAAAGTACAGATATTTTGTACTGAAAATAACAGTACATCATCAGTGCGTAGAAACAAGCAAATCAAAGAAACAAAAATACAAGGTACACACAGCAGTCGGTGGTTTACCAATTAAAAACTGTTGCTGCATGCTAGAAATTAATATTAATAAATAACATTATTAAAAATTATTTTTGATGGTTACATAAAATAAGAATCTCCCAAACTTTTGGGAGAGAGAGAGACAATCATTCCGATTTAGATTTGGCTGATGTAATCTGTGGTTATCATGTAATTTATTGTTTATAGTCATGCCACAGGTACCTTTAAAGAATAGATATATACTTCATGAATTCTTCCAGATCGCAACTTTTTTTTTTTTTTCCTCCTGAGGTTAGTTACAGTATGAAGTGCATAAAGGATATATACATAGAAATTATCAGAAAAAGACATAAACCACAACAAAACAAGACAAATAAATAAATAAACAAATTATAAAATTAAAAAATAAATTTAAACATCACCTGTCTTTGTTGTCTTTCTTTGGCTTCTCGCTTTTCTTGAATTTCTCTCTGCCTTTGAAGCTCTTTTTCATGTTGTTTCTGTGCTAGCTGTCGCTCTCTTTCTTTTATAACATCTTCTTGTTTGGCCTAATATGCATAAAGATAGAATAGCAGTAAAAATACATATAAACTGATGAGAATTTATGGAGTCATTTACTTGCATTCAACTAAATATTTTTAATCTACTGAAATAGAAATCCCAAAACAAAACAATCACAAGTTGCTGTACTTTTCATACTTTTCAAAACATTCTTTCATGGAAGAACAGTCACATAAGAGAGCCTTCAGTAACTATAATGAAAAAAAATATATATATATATAATCCTGAAGGGGAATTGCATTATTGTTTCCCATTATATAGTGCGCCTGATCTCCTAATATCTGACTTTTTCAAACTCTGACTTAACACATAAAAATCAAAGGTTCTGATTTGCAATACTTGTAGCTTTATTAGTAATCTGAACTCCCCCCCCCCCACACACACACACCTGACATCTAAAAGTATGTGGTTTTATCGATTATGTGAATGGTGAACAACTATCTAACATTGGAAAAATCTACTTCTAGTATCAATTGTTTCAGTTTAACCGATTAATTGAACATTAAATTATTATTTAACAATGAAAGAGTTCAAAAATTGATCACTCTGATGTTTGTTATTTACAGTTATTTTAACTACAAATAATGGACACCAGAGAATAGTTAAATGTCTTTAGGCAGCAGAAGACTGGAAGAGACGAGACCACAATTCACATTTCAATGTTATTCACAGTTTTGCTGATTATTTTAACATCAGAAGAGTCCAAAAGTCAATGTTTTGATGGTAAAAAATATTTATTCAGGATTTTATTCAGTTGAAATATTGCTGTTTTCTAGTTCAAACAGAAATGGTTTCAGTAAGGTTTTATTTTAGTGAGCAATAAAATAGGATGGCTCTAATATTTATGATTTTCTGTGTAACAAAAATCAGTCATTAAAAAGCTTCTCGGTCTGAAAATGATTTGAAACAGTTGCTATGATTCTAATTGTTTCTTCAATGAAGTCTGCTGAGACTTCACATAGAAAGTGAATTCAGTTACTAAAGTGCCTTGAATGATGAAAACAAAATGTCCTGTGTTCTGTGAATAAGGACCTGGGGAAGTTTATTTAATCTTCTTCTTTCTCATTCGTCAGATGACAGATTGAGTCCCCCTATGAAATCTTTGCCATCTGGCTCTATCTCTGGCCATTTCTGTCATCTCTCTCTCTCTCTGAAGCTCAATATTGTGACATTTCCTTCAAAGACTGTAGCCAAGTTCTCTTTGGTCTACCTCTTGATCATCTTCTGTCAATGATTCCATTTAAGACTATATTTGGTAATCTCTGATAAAACATTCTCTGGAGGTGTCCAAACTATCTTAACTGCTGTTTAGGAATTACAGCAATGATATCTTCTCTATAGTTTATTCATGTTTGACTTGTCCATTTGTTTTGTGTTCTAACCAGTGAATCTTATTTATTTTTCTCGAGTATTTTATTTTGAATGCTCTGATTTTCTTTGTTTCTTTCTGATTGAGTCTCCATGTCTCGGCTCCATATTGTGCCATAGGTATAATAATGGTTTTAAGTTGAGACTTTTGGTGGCTGAATTAATTAACATTCTATTCAGATTTTGCCACTAAGTCACTAAGGCTTGGCTCTCCTTTTCAGCTCTTTCACCCCCCCCCCCCCGTGCAAATATTATTTATATACTTGGTTACAGTGCACCTCTGAAAGCAGCCAACTGATTCTTATTAAAATCAGTTTCTGATTTTAATAAGAATCAAGAGACTTTCTCTTTTTTTTTTTTTTTTTTTGAATCAGCAGCAGATCTTAAAAACTAACGCAATTCTAATCTCAATTCTCAATACATATGATGGTATGAAACTCTCTAAGATATGGAAAACTAATTCTTAGATGTCTTGCCCAACAACCTATCTTAGAACATACAATGATAGCACTCTCATAGGACTTTAGACTTACAGGCTACATGTGTGAGTGCACTTTATAATTCTTATATTGTATCCCCAAAGTTATTCCTGTGATAGAGAGAAATACTTGAGTCATTAGACTCATGTTTAATTCATTCCTTACTAAACCTAAAATCTTTTGTAACCATTAATCTGGGGAGTACAAAACAAGAATGTTGAAACCAAATATTTGCAAGAAACAAAATGAAGCATGAATGTTCCTGTGAAAAGAGTCAATCATAATATTTACTTATTTACCTGAGAGAGAGAGATTTAAAAAACTCAGCTGCATTTCCAGACATGTATGGCATATCCAACACATTCAATTAAGCTGGCATGTAATTATGACTTTAATGATTATCAAATGCTAATGAAATTAATATTAATTAACACAAATGAAACAATTATCAAAAACAGTGTCATGTCATATCAAAAAAAACTATATTTTGCAATGCCAATGTTGTCAGCAACTTGGGCCTAGTATACCATCATGAAAGATAATATATGGTGCTTCCTTGGAATTGGATCTTATTATTATTATTATTATTATGGAAACCTCCAGGGAGTCCAAAGACTCACTGAGGGAGGGTCCCTACTTTAAAACTCTGCGTCTCCACCACTTAATCCACCAACTACAGCAAACCACATCATCTACACCAATGCCATCTATTGCCCACCACCACCACTAGTATTTTCACAGACAATCACAAACATCCATGCCCATGGCGGAATTCAAACCTGCAGCCTTTTGGCTGGAGAGCAGATACACTAACCACTCAGCAAATCAGGTCGGCTATAATTATAGTAGTGCAATGAGCAGACTGTTGAGATTTATTCACCCACAATTTGCTGAGTGGTTAGTGTATCTTGGCTTGTGCACAGTCAACACTCACAGCTTGACTTCTTTCTGTATTTTTTTCTCATTATTCACTTTTATTTACAGTTGACTTGATTCTCATTACAGAGAACTCATATAGACCTTGGGAGTAGTTGTCTTAGTAGATAGTTCCTATAATGAATTTTTTTTTGTGCCTACAGAGCTTACAAACTACTAAAAATTCAACAGAATTTTTAGTAGTTTGTTATGATGAGTGAATTTGATGTAATGGTATTAGCTATGATGAGAGTCAGCTGTACTTTTTTTTTGTTGTTTTACTTAAGTTTTTAGGCTATGCACTATCATTCCAATGAAAGTGAAAAATAAAGCCCTGTAATTATGAACAACTGATTAATATATTGTCAAAAGAACAATACTTCATGATGAACTGGTTCATCGTTGTAACTATCTTAAAAGAGCTGTGTGGTACAAAGTGAAGAACTTTTCTGTAGCATACTTGATAGAGTGATGAAAGCCATTTGAAGTTCCATGTTTTAATCTCATCTCAGAGCCTCAGTAGCTTAGTTGGTATAGACGAAGTCCTTTGGTCAGAAAGATCTGGATTCGATTCCTGTCCAGGATGTGAGGAACCTTTATCTGGTCTCTTTCAATTAAAGATGTATTAGCTGGTCTCATATAGAGGTAGGGGATTTTTTCACCTCCCCAGAACAGGCAAACCAGGCCCCATGGACATACACATCTACAGATATAAAAACTGTTCCCTCTCCACAATGCCAGACTCTGCAAAAAGTCAGTTGGGGTTTCCCACTGTCGCATAATCATAGCAGACCCTGCACTAAGCATGATAAAAGGCTATAAAGAGAAAGAATATGTCTGAATCTCATCTCAGATGCAAGAAATATTAAGTGGCTGAAGAAAATCTGCAACTTACCATGTAGCCTCAACAGAACTCTAAACAACTCAAAAGGTGTGTGTGTGTGGGTGGAAGAAACAACAACCAAAAGTAGTGCAGTGCAGCATATTACTCTCCTTTGTTTTGGTAGATATGCTTCATCATTAACTGATGTTTTTCAGAGCATCTTTGCAAGTTTATTTTTCACAACAGGTAGCACTTTTTTCTCAGGTTAAAGCATGAATGCCATGTAGTAATGAAATTATTTAAGGATTCAACTGTCTGAAGTTTAATCTAAGATTCAGAACAATTTCTAGAGATTTTTAGAAATAACAATGAAAAAAAAAAAAAAATTAGAAATAAAGGTTATAAACCTGAATGGTGTTTGGTTACAATAACTACATAAATATTTTTACATTCAAAATTCATACTTCACAATGTATGCAAGATACAGTGAGCAGCACCAGCAGCATTGCTATAGCTTTTGCCACCCCTCTCAATACACACCAAAAATACTATAAAAAGTCAAACCGATGTATAGGGTAAGGTTCAAAGTGCTACCCAAAGCGGACCGCCCCCCCCCCCTAGCTACGCAACTGAGAAACACTTTTAATATCTGAGCATAAAAGAGCTATATGTTCCAACATTGAACATAAATTAACTTGAGGAAACATAAGAGAAATAAGAAGTCTTATTATGTTATTCTTGATAATGATGTTTTCAGAATGGTCAAGACACAACAGCATACAAGGAATATGAAACAGGAATTAACTATCACCACATGTTGAGCATGAGATGGTAGTTATTTCCTATTTCATAAAAACAAGTATCCTTCCCCCCCCCCAAAAAAAAAAAAAATTGATTGGAATACTCAAAACGTTCAGCAGAAAGGAACTGAAACTTAGTCTACCATGATATACAAATATTATTAAAAAAAAAAAAAAAGAGAGAGAGTAAAAGAGTTTGAAAATAAAAACAAACCTTAGAAACCGAAAAGCAAAATCTGAAAGAAAATGTGAAGTACAGAGCCAGGATATATATATATATATATATCCTGTAGAAAGTTTTTTTAACTTGGGTATATTATGCATTAAAGATACCGAGTAATTTTATATAAACTTGGTTTTAATCCTATTTCCCAAGTAAGCAAACAGACAAGTAAGTCAAGTTTGCACCTGCACGTAGTGCAAGTCTGAGGCAACTGGGACACAAAGCCTATCACACCACTCCTTAAACTAATTGATCATTCTCACTCTCACCACTCTATCAGGCAATGCATTCCACAGTTCAACCACCCTTCATGCAAAGAAACCACTCCTCATCCTCTTGCTCACAGTTTCCTTTCGTAACTTCTAGGGATGGCCCCTTGTCATCACTCCTTCCTGCTGTTCAACCAAGCGAAAGAACTCCCCAGTGTCAACCCTCATACCAGATGCTGTTAAGAGGCAGTTACAAAGTCTCAATCATATCACCTCTCCTTCTTCTATCCACCAAACTCTGCAGTCCACATTTCCTCAGCCGATCCTCATAACTAACATTGTACAGCCCTGAAAGGCCAGTTTGCGTGTCATCAGTAGTTGTTAAGATATTGGAGAAATTAGTTAGGGATCGTATACAACATTGGGCAGATGAGGATAATGTTATCTGTTAGAGTCAGCATGGATTTGTGAAGGGGTGCTCTTCTTTTAGTAAAAATAGAATATTTTAGTACAAATATACTAGCCTTTTACAATAAAGTTACAAGAGCAGTAGATAAGGGAAAGGCATACACTGCCATTTTCTTGGATTTAGCGAAGGCATCTGACAGGGTGCCACATGATAAGCTGATATTTAAGTTGCAGCACATGGGTTTGGATGTCAGGTTGGTCAACTGGATTCAGGATTGGCTGTCCAATAAGTATCAGAGAGTTGTGTATGGTGGGGCAGTTTCAAGGAGGTAGAGGATTACAAGTGGGGTCCACAGGGCTCAGTACTGGGACCTATATTGTTTAATCTTCATATCAATGACATTGTCAGTGGATTGCAGGGGAATATTAAGTGGCTGGAGAAAATCTGCAACCTTGTAGCCTCAAAAGAACTCTAAACAACTGAAAAGGTTGTTTGCAGATGATGCGAAGCTGGGAATAGTTATTAGTAATAGTGCAGATGTGGTAGCCCTGCAAGGGGATTTGAATAAGCTAGACAATGGGCAAATGAATCGGGTTATCGGTTTAATGTAGTAAAATGTAAGGTCTTGAGGTTTGGGACACATCGATGGGGTGCTGCATACTCTATTGGAGGAGCTATAGTGGAGGAAGTAGGGGAGACAAGAGATCTGGGGTTTGATGATTGATAGAAACCTGAAATTCAGGGAACATATTGCAAAAATGGTGAAGGTAACACAGAGGATTGGTGCAATAATGAGAAGAACGCTGACCTGCAGAGATAAAAGAGTTATCATTCTGTTGTATCAGACCACACTTAGACTATTATTCTCAGATTTGGTCCCCAGGATTGGAAGGGGGAAAATTATGGAAAGGGTACAAAGGTGGATAACAAAGATGGTTTCAGGACTGTACAATGTTAGTTATGAGGATCAGCTGAGGGAATGTGGACTGCAGAGTTTGGTGGATAGAAGAAGGAGAGGTGATATGATTGAGACTTTGTAACTGCCTCTTAACAGCATCTGGTATGGGGGTTGACACTGGGGAGTTCTTTCGCTTGGTTGAACAACAGGAAGGAGTGATGAAAAGGGACCATCCCTGGAAGTTACGAAAGGAAACTGTGAGCAAGAGGGTGAGGAGTGGTTTCTTTGCATGGAGGGTGGTTGAACCGTGGAATGCATTGCCTGATAGAGTGGTGAGAGCGAGAATGGTCAATGAGTTTAAGGAGTGATATAATAGGCTTTGTGTTTCCTAGGAGGGATCTCCCATGATGAGTCTTGATAGACTTGTGTTTCCTAGGAAGGAACTTCTGTGATGAGTCTTTTGACTCCTTGGAGGCCTAAATAATAATAATAATAATAATAATAATAATAATAATTTCACTGAACTCAACTTTTGAATGAAAATAAGATCGTCATATTTTAACTTAGGCCCATACAGCCACCTGGGGAAAAAAAAAGTCTCTAGGGTCTGACCTTTGATTTAAAAATGATAACAGTCATATCCCAGTCAATTCTATGTTCCACAGAATGTAAAAAGACCAGGGATCCTGTATAACCTAGCAAATGGCAGCAATCATGGTAATCCTTTAAAGCCTATATATGAAATAACATAATTTAAGTGAATTCATCTTGAAATACACTTTATTATCTCTCAATTGCTATCTACATATTTTAATTAATTTTTTGTACATACAATCAATTTTTGGAACCATTAATAATGAAAGAATTTGTCTGATACATAATTCTTTTTTGAAAGTTATAAAGAGACACTAATTTGGTAAGTGGTTCGTATGATCCTGTATTTTTATGCAGTATGATGATGGGTGCTCATGCAGGCATTTGGTATGAGTGGGCATCAATGAAAGATCACATATTCATTATCTCATTTTATCTTGACCCAAGAGCTGAGAGATTTTTAAAAAATGACTACATATAACATATAAGAGGGTTGTTTGAAAAGTTTGGAAAATTTCCAATAGATGGCAACACAGTTCGTTCATTCATACCAGTGTTGACACATATCATCTTTTTCATGACTCCGAGCAAAATTTTAGCCACATGCGATGCATGGTTCTCGTTTGGCAAACATTTAAAATGACTGTGTTTTGCATTTTTCATAAAAATGGAGAAAAACAAGTTTCATGCAGTGATAAAATACTTTTATTTGAAGAAGTTAACGGCCATGCAGATCAAAGCTGAGTTAGATGCAGTTCATGGGAACTCTGCACCAGCATTAAAGACTATTTATTTTTGCATAAATGAGTTTGAACATGGTTGTAAGTCGATCGAAGATGAAGCACACTCTGGATGCCTACCTGAGATCACTACGAAGGATATGATTGACAACATCCAGAGTATCATTATGGAAGACCGCCGAGTGAAAGTGCATGAAATTGCTGAGATTGTAGGCATCTCAAATGAATGGGTGTATAATATCCTGCATGAAAAATTGCACATGAAAAAGCTGTGTGCCATGATTGTTGACTGTCGATCAAAAACGCATACGAAAAGACATTTCAACACAGTGTTTGGCAATGTTTAATCGCAATTCGCAGGATTTTTTTGCATCGATTAGTGACTGTAGACAAAACATGGATCCAGCACTACACACCTGAGTCCAAGCAGCAGTCAAAACATTTGACAATGCCTGGTGAAAGAGTACTGGAAAAAAAAACAAAGACCATTTTGTCAGCTGGGAGTGGGATGGCCACTGTTTTTTGGGATTCCCAAGGAATTATCATGATAGACTATTTGGAAAAGGATAAGACAATAACAGGAGACTATTATGCATCATTGTTGGACTGTTTAAAAGAAGAACTAAAGAAAAAATGGCCAAGATTGGCGCACAAAAAAGTGCTCTTTCATCAAGACAATGCACCGTCTCACACATCAGCCATCACAATGGCAAAATCACGAATTGAGGTTCGAATTGGTTTCACATCTGTCGTATTCTCTGGACTTGACCCGGTGTGACTTTTTTCTTGTTCCCAAACTTAAAAATTTGGCTCAGTGGGAAAAAATTTTCTTCGAACGAGGATGTCATCAAGGCTGTCAATGACTATTTTGCACAATTTGACAAATCCTACTTTTTAGATGCGATGAAAAAATTGGAAACTCATCGGACCAAATGTGTAGACCTTGGAGACTATGTTAAGAAATAAAGGTGATTTTTTCCAAAAAAAATGTGTTTAACTTATTTTTTTACCAAACTTTTCAAAAAACCCTCATAACTTTGTGTTTATGAGGGTTGTTTGAAAAGTTAAATCTCTTATACATTCTTTTTCTATTTTAAGATACTAGACCGTACTTAAATATCTGCATATTTAGAAGTTTCTATGCAAATATATATGCTAGGTGTTTTGCATAACTTGTGAGGTTCATGGTGGTGTCTCCAAATTAACTGCTCCAGGTCAAAATATGTTGAACATGCTTGAGATGGCTCCAAATAGATGAAAATGTCCATTTTGCAGAAATATTTCTGTCAGATAATCAATGACTAGGTATATGTGAGGGGGGTCACTTCTGTGTCACTGTTACTTGCATGCAAAAAGTAGAATCCCCTCTCAGATAATAAAACAGATTACACTTTATCTAGCAATGCAACTTTTTTTAAGTCTTCCAACAAATGGAATAAAGTTATGGACTTCTGTCCAACTTTTATTAACAGGGTAGACAGAAAATCATTATCTGGCAAAGTGCTATAACAATAATCTATCATAGTGCAATAAATATTCTAAATATTAATTCTTACCTTCATTTCATCAAGAGTAACTAAACCTATTGTGCTAGACTTTAACTGCTGCTCTACAGCATCATAATGAGTGGCAAATTTATTTTCGATGTTAGATAATTTCATTTCTTCTTCAATTTTCCGTTTCCGGTGTTCCAATTCTTCAAGGGCCTTTTCACGCTTCTTTTTTAATTGCAAGGCTCTTCCAGCCTCACTTGCTGCACCTTTATAGAGTGCCATTTTCCTGTAAAGAAAGAAAAAAAAAATATTATTAAAAATAATAGAATGTGTATTATCACCACTGTTGTTTGAGAGCTTCCTGGAAAAGATCAAACAAGAAAACAAAACACAAAGAAGTATCTAATTGGTGGAAGAAACATAAGTAACATAAGATATACAGATGATACAGCATTAATCAGTGAGAATGAAGAGGACATGCAAAGTATAATTAATAAATAAACAGAGAACTGTGATAAATTTGGACTAGAGATAAACACACAGAAACATAATCCTAGATAAAGTGATGAATGAAAATCTAAACATAATCTTAGAAGGCTATCCCATAAAATAAGTACAGATTTGTATATCTGGAAAGTCTCCTTATGATGAAAAATATGAATAAGAAATAAAAAAAGAATGCAAAGAGCCAACCAGCATTTCTTAACATAATACAAGAATACAACTGGTGACTTTCTAAGTATATTCCACATTAATGTATACCTCAGAAACATGGACTATTGGAAAAGAAATGGGAAAAAAAAAGAAAAAAAGAAAGAGACTGATGGATGTGGAGATATGATTACTAAGAAGAGTAATGCAGATTAGCTGGACAGAAAAGGCTATAAACCAACAAGTATTTGAAAGAGCAAACCAAAAACGAAACTTACTAAAAGACTGAGAAGAGAAAAATGAATTTCTTAAGTCATGCTCTAAGAGAAGGATTGACCAATACGATCATCACAAGAAATCTACACGGAAAACAGGTTAGGGGATATCGAGAAGCTGAAATTTTCACCTCTTCAAGACTTGTCCACTAAGTCTGACATCATTACTTTGTACATTTTCTCTGACTCTTCTTATTATTAATATAAAACCGTCACTGTTCCATTTGTCCATTTCATCTGTGACTCCTTCTAATGAATGTGACTGAATCACCACATCATTTGCGTATACAGCTCTTTTTGCTTTTCGAACAGTATCTATGGCTATTCATCACAACAATGGACAGTAATGGAGATACTTCATTGTCACAATCCATGATTATGTGTAAACCTCTCCAGATTATCAAATCTAGTTATCACACAACTCTTACATTTCAGCTAATTTCATACAGTGTAATATTATTATTATTATTAATCAAGGGAGGGCACCTAGTCTACAACTCACTGTCTTCACCACTCAATTCACCAACTACAATGAACCGCAACTACACCAATGCCATCTACCGCCCACCAGCACCACCACTAGTACTTTCACAGAAAATTACAAACATCCATGCCCACAGCGGGATTCGACCCCCCATAGCCTTTTGGCTGGAGAGCAGATACGTGAACCACTCAGCCAACTCAGCCAAATATGCCTCTTAAGCCTCTACAGAGCAATTGGAAGAATGACAGGACATGCAACAGAACAATCAGAAAAGTCTTTTGATTCTCATCATGATGGGAGGAATCTTTATATAGGCTTTCTCAATTTAGGGTAGCTAGCTGATCTCATATGCATGTAGTAGGGTATTTCCTCCTGGAAATTTGGGATTTTCATCTGCATACAGGCAAATTTACAGACAAAAAATAATACTGGTGGAGATGGATGGTAGATGGCATTGTGTATTGATAGTAGTAGTGCAACTGAGTAGTTGGAGGATTAAATAGAGGAGATCGTGAGTTGTATAATGGAGTAGTGTGCCCTTCTTTCCACTCCCCTCCCTGCCCATGATGAATCTTTGTACTCGTTAGAGGTGTCACATGATGATGATAATAATAATTAAGTGCTTCCATTCTGTTGACCAAATAAATTTTGTGAGATGGGGAAAAAAAATAGCTATTATTATTTCCTGACCTTCATAGAGTCACAAGACTCATCATGGGAGGTCAACACAAAGTCTATCATACCACTCCTTAAACTCATCCACTGTCTGTGTGTTCACCACCCTCTCAGGCTCAGTGGTAGAAGCATGTATTCCATGCTCCTACCACTCTCCATGCAAAAAAATTACTTCTTACTCTTTTATTCACCACTCCCTTTTGCAACTTCAAGGAATGGCCCCTTGTCCCTGCTCCTTCCCCCTCATTCTACCATATGAAAAATCTCCTTATTTTTAACACAATAATAACCCTTCAATAGCTTAAATGTCTCAGTCATATCCCTCCCCCCTTTGTCTTCTATCCCAGTGCTTCCCAAACTTATGTAAAGGTCCCCTTTGGAAAAATTAAAATATTTCACGGGCCCCCAACAAAAAAAAATGTAATACAGACACATATTATTATAATATTTATTGTATTTATATTCAATACAATTTATATTCAAGATTTTGTGTTTGTAAGCTTTTTTGTGCTTCTTATCAATACCTTTGAAATGAAACTTATATGAATAAGCATATATTTACTAATATTCATTAAGCGCCGAAATATGCAGGAAGCAAAATTTGTGAACCAACACCAATATGTGATTTTTTCCATTACAATATAAAAAATAACAAAAAAGAAATAATAAATAAAAATTAAATACGTTTCTTTTAAGATTAAAAAAAAAAAGAACTAGTCTTAAAACATTT
The DNA here is from genome assembly GCF_054136105.1 of Typopeltis vanoorti. Taxonomy (NCBI): domain Eukaryota; kingdom Metazoa; phylum Arthropoda; class Arachnida; order Uropygi; family Thelyphonidae; genus Typopeltis; species Typopeltis vanoorti. The sequence goes on along the minus strand of NC_143572.1, from coordinate 32,877,102 downwards.
TAAATTTGTTTTCATTATTTCACAGTCCCCCGCCCCTCAACAAAAGTTGCGGCTCCAAGGGGGCCAGGGCCCACAGTTTGGGAAGCACTGTTCTATCCAACAAACTCAGCAGTCTGCATGCCCTCAGTCTGTCCTCATAATCAACATTGTAGAGCCCTGATATTATTTTTGTTATCTGTCTCTGCACCCTCTCCTAGGTTACTTCATCTACTTCAAATCCCAGTGACAAGATCTGAGCACAGAAATCCAGATGTGGTCTGATCAGAACTTTATACAATGGGACCATTACACTTATCTTTTGTGGTCAATGTCCTCCTCAACACTGCAGCAATTCCCTGGGACGTCTTCACAACCATTGCAATATGTCCTCAGAACTTCAAATCTCTATCAACAATCACCCTGAGATCACTTGCCACCTTCATTTCTTCCAGTATAACCCAACCATGTGAGTAATAAATATCCTATCTGTGGATCCCAAATTTTAAAATCTTACATTTAATTTCATTAAACTGACATCCACAATTTGTTTATCCACCTTTCCAGCCTATTCAAATCTTCTTGAAGAGCCAAAACATCAGTACTTTACTAATAACCCTCCCAAGCTTCACATTATCTACAAACAACTGAATATCTTCCTGTAGTCCTCTGACAATATCATTGACATAAAGATTGAAAAGCAATGATCCCTATATCCTTAAGGAAATCTTTTGACTACTTGTATATGGAAATATGACTTCTGCATTATTTCAACCTTGGTATCAGTTCTGGATCTGACTCCCACTGATGAGACCTCGATAAAGGTCGAAACCGGTCTGGGTAGTAGCCGTTTCCACAATGCATAGCATTATACTTGTCCGTAAGAATATGTGCTTTATATTATGGGATACTAAGGTATTTGATGTGAAGTCATTAGCCTCTATATGCAAGTAGCCCAGTCATGAAGTTACTTCACATGCAAACTTTGTTTGCTTACACTTAGATAAAGGATGAACCAATAATATAATTTCTTGGCATCTTTAATTTATAGTATAACCAAGTGAAAAATCTTTCAACAAATTACTCCCCTCATACTTCACCTGGAGCTGTAATATAGTGTACACCCTCTCATTTCCCAAGCCACTATCTCTGTGAGGCCATCCCTGTTACATTCCATCTGTGCAGCTCTAGTTTCCCTACCCCGATAAACTCACTTCCCCAGAAAACAAGTCTCTCCAAATGCCTGTGCCCTCACCCACTCTGCATTCAAATATAATCCATCTCTTATAACTCTCTTCTGTCCTGAAACATACTCCACACATCTGCATATTCCAGACCTCTTTTCCTACACATTCTCACTATCATCTCATTCATTATTACAGCTCTTCTCCTCCACTCCACATTATCATACTGGGGCAACACTCACTATCTTTCCTCAGACACATTTCTACTGCATTATCTCTAACATCAACCTCGTCTTGCACTACATGATTCCTGCCTTCTCAGGTCACTTGTCCCAAACACTACTATTATCTCCTCCACATTTTCACCCCTCCTCACCGATAGCCACATTCTATCATTCCACCAGGCAAGCACTCTTCTAGCACTTCTACTCTGCACACCCCCAAATCACTGAATCTCCATACATGATACTCTGAATAGATTCATTCATCCTTCTCTACTGGGATCACCAACTCTTGCAGCTTCCAATCTCTCTCTCTCTCTCTCCCACTTTCCCTCTCATCCCTCTATTCCTTGCTTTCACACTCTCTTGACTTTTTGCAATTTCCTCTCTTCCACTGTCTCTCCCATTCTCTCACCTTACTCTCTGATGCCTTGCTTCTACACTCTCTCAACTTTTTTTTGCGATTTCAATGTTCCCATTTCTCCCAATCTCTCTCTCCTCTCTCTCCCTTGCTCTCTGAGGCCATTCTCTTACATTCTCATTCTTTTCATACTAGCCAACCTCTCCATCATCTTAACATCTTCATTTATCCTCCTCAACTTAGTGTTCATTCCTTCAATGTCTAATGAAGGAGTTCTCTCACTCTTTTTCCACACATCCTCCTTTCAATTTACATTCACACACACACACAATCATGGCCATTAGACAACCATGTTCCATCTGCTATACTGCCCAAGTTTATAGGAAAGAAAAAAAAGACTCTTGCAACTCTTTACAGGACTACAACTCACCTTTAGCTGGAAAAACCTTATACAGATTCATCACATCCCAGATATGATTCAAATCTTGTCTTTCCAATTAAAGGATAACTATCCCTGCAACCATGTAGCAGTATTTTGTAAAGGTGCCAGATAGCTGTTTAGATAGCAGCTCAGCTGTCTAATAGACAACACACAATAATCCATTGTTGTTTAATGCAATGATTTTCAAACTTTTCTGACCATGACCCACAATAAAAAATACATTTTAGATTTTATAGCTGTTTTGTTAACATCAAACATGAATTTTGTTAACATTTAAATACAACATTAAAAAAGAAAAACTGAAATGACAAAAACAGGAATTAGGAAATGTTTTATTCATTTTTATTACCCTAGGACTCATCTAGGACGTCCTTTTGTTATACACACAGCTCATCATACCACACCTTAAACTTACTCAAATTCTCTGTAGACACTACCTTCTCAGGCAAGGCATTCCAATCATTCACAACTCTACCTGCAAAAAACCTCCTTCTCACTCACCTGTTCACATCCTCCTTATACAGCTTCCAGGGATGACTTCTGGTTCTCCCCCACTGTTTTCTTTAAAACCTCTTCAACGTTGATCCTATAACAACCCCTTATTCATCATTCTCAACATATTCAACATTCCAGAGATCAGAAACTACCTTAGTCAGTTGCCTCTGGACCCTTTCAACATCTCTTCATCCTTTTGAAAACCAGGTGACCAAATCTGTGCACAGTAGCCCATGTGTGGCCTAATCAGAGCCTTATACAATGAAACAGGAATATCTTTACTTCTACAAGTCAGTGTCCTCTGCATCGTTCCCAGAATTCATTGTGTTGTCCTCAAAAGTTTGGCAACGTGTCCTCTAAATTTTAGATCCTTATCCACCATCACCCCAAAATCTCTTATTTCCTCCGCCACCAAGAGTAAATTCTATATCCCATCTTTGCTTTCTAAATTTTAAAACCTTACATTTCACAACGTTGAACTATCATCCCCACTCTCGTGCCCATTCACTCAGTTTATTTAAGTCTTCTTGTAAGGCCACAACATCAGCTCTACTCCTCATAATTTGTCCCAACTTTGCATCATCTGAAAACAGCTATATATCCCCATTCAAATCTTCCCCAATATTATTAACATACTGGTTAAACATCAATGGCCCTAAAAGAGAACCCTGAGGCACCACTAGTGACTTTTCTCTTCTGGGATATTGCTCTCCCCCATACACAACTTGTTGATACCTATCAGACAGCTAATCTTCAATCCAGTCCTAGTCTAATATCCAACCTCATTAACTCTAGTTTGACTATCAACTTATCATGCAATATTTAATGCACAAGTGGGCTTACCATAAAACATGGATTCCATTTTATTCGTAGGAATAAACAATTTTGCTCACTACAACTATTCTTTTGGAAGACAAATGAAAATGTCCTTGTATAGTAATAAATACATCTTCCCCAACAGACACACCATACTTCACATACAAGAAAAACAAGTAGCTTATCATACCACTAAATAATATGCACACAGCATCTACACTGCTCAAAACAATTAGGGGATATTTTAGTTTCTGTTGGATAATTATAATGATAATTATAATAATTATAATATGATAATTATAACTATTGGGTACATTATACATGAATAAATATTTCTTACTTATGGATAGGGTGTAATTGATGAGATATTGTTCAAATAATCAATATTTATTACAAATTTAACAAATTATACATTTTAGTGTGAAATAATTTTAACAAGAATAACAACAAGAATAGACAAAAATGCTTTGGTTAATTTTTAATAGGGCGTGTGGTCTCCATTAACAGCCAAAACAGCAGTACATCTTGATTGCATGGACCAGATAAGATGATCAAACAGTTCTTGGGGGATATTTCCCCACTCTTCTGTGAGAGCAATTTTGACCTTTTGAAGCAATCATTTCGACAAGTCTTAACATGATTTTGTAGTTGAGTGTTCTACACTGTTGTATATTAAGAATATTTTAAAATAAATTTCTTATTTGTAAATTATTTTTATAACTTTATAATTTACAAGAAAACCTAAATATCTTCTAATTGTTTTGAGCAGTGTATGTACTATACATAGTGATAATTAGTGCAAACTGGAGATATCTGGAATGAAAATAACCCAGGTCTGCATAATGATAAAGAACTCCCTACTACAGACAATATACATTATCAATAAGACAATTTTCCAATTAAAATTTAATTGAAAACATTAAAACTAGCATGCTGTATATATTATTAAAAAAAAAACTCTGTATGTGCCTGTTAAATGCAGAAGTGATACAATATACTATAAGTGAGTTCCCTCTTGAAGAGAAATGTGGGATGTGACACCACTAGCGTGAACTGAATGTGTTAAATCGGCAAAATGTACGAAATACATTCTGATATTTTCTATTTCATTGAAAAAAAAAAAGAAAGTTGGACCCACTGAACTGATTTCACAGCCCACTAATGAGTCATGACCCACAGTTTGAAAAACTGCTGGTTTAATTTATATATATATTAATGATATCAGCAATCACAAGATAATGTCATTGTCTTGTAACTGCTGGAAGAGAAAATAAGATGATGTGGTAATGTTATTTTAGAAATCTGTTAAATAAAGATGAAAGCCATAGTGAAATGAATTCAGTGATGACAGAGAGAGAGAGATAATAAATAAGTCTAGAAGAGGTTGAAGAAACATTAAGGAAGTTAAAGAATGGAAAATCTCCTGGAATAGATGGTTCGCCGATTGAACTGATCACAGCTTCTGGTTGTACGGAACTGAAATGGTTATGTGACATCTATATAGACCGATATGGAGAAAGAAGGTGATACCTGATGACTGGACAAAGGAGATTAGTGTTTCAATATATAAAGCAGGTTCAAGAAGAGGGTGCAGTAACTATAGAGGAATACTATTATCGTGTCACTGTGCAAAAATTTATGAAAGATAGCAGTAACAAGAATAAAATAAAATAGAGGAAAAGCAGTTTGGCTTTAGAAAGGGTGATCAACTGTTGATCTGTTTTTTGCTGTAAAAGAAATGATGGACAGACTGAGAATTTGGATTGTTTATGGCATTTTTGATTTGGAAAAAGCCTTTGATTGGGCTTAACAGGAAAAAGTCTGGAAAGGTGTTTGGAAAAAATAAGCATAGAAAAAAAAAGAAATAGTTATGATAAAGAATAGATATATTAAATTAAAATATGTATAAATAAATTCAAAGTGGTGTACACTTAAAAATGGACTGTAACAAAGAAGTGTCATATCTCCATTGCTGTTCATTATGGTGATGAACAGTGTCCTGGATATGGTTAATGACAAGAAAGGAGAAACAGCTGTGCTTGAAGATGATGTGGTGATTTGGGCACATTCAGTAGAATTACAGAAAAAACTGGACAGATGGAACAGCGTGACCCAGAATTATGGGTTAGATATTAATAGCAGGAAGAGTGAGAGCATGGTTTTAAATCACAGTAGAAGAGTAAAAGTTAATGGTGTTAGACAATGAGCAAGATTTGAAGAGTAGTGAAAATTTCAATTATCTGAGAAGTATACTTTCTAGTGATGGAAGTTTGGCCTAGAAGATAATGAATAGGATTTTGCTGGGGCAAACTTTTTTTTACCAATGTAAGCAGTCTACTTGAGGAGAGTGAAGTCACACCAAAGTGCAAACTTTTGATTAACAAAAGTTATAAGCAATTGGAATGAAAGTTTAAGGACAATGTTGAAAACAAGGAAAGATAGCATAAGAAATGTGGACTAAAAAGTGTTGAAGAAATTATTATGAACTCTTGCTTGAAATGTTTTGGATATCTAATGAGAAAGAATTTAGAAAAAATATCAAGAAGAATGTATGAAATGAAATTTGATGGGAAGAGACCAAGAAGATGATCACAGAAAAGATGGAGAGACCAGATAATTAAAGATCTAGAAAAAAGAAACCTGAACTGGTACAGTATTAATTAAGGAAAAATTTGTTCGACTGGCCAGATAGTTAAAGCAAAGCATTAATGATATTAGGAGTGCCTTAAATAAGGATATATACATTTATTTGCAGATAAGAAAAACTATCAGGAGTGAAAGTACAGCACTCTAGGAGGATTTGAATAAATCATTTATGTGAGTGGTGCTACCAATTCAATGTTACAAGATTTTTAAAATTAGGAAGACAAGGATGCTGTGTATCCATCTGAGGTGGTTGTTGTTTGAAATTAACGATGAAGCAACTAAGGCTATGAGGGCAGTATATTTATGTCTGTAAAGTGCATGTGTTCTGCTGGCCAGTTTGCCCATTATGCAGGATGAAAAACCCAAGGAGGGGAAAAAAAACCTTCCACCTCCATATGAGACACTAACTCACATTCAGAAGAAAAATGTTCTTATAAAAGCTCTTTGAATTCTAGAATATTGAAATACAGGTCTCTCCAAATTAGTGGAAAAGTACAGAAGGAAGCAGAAAGCGCAAAGGACCTGATATGATGATGGATAAGAATCTTAAATTAGGAGACACATCACAGGTATTACGAGAGCAAATGCAACAGATTATGGCAATGAAGAGGAGTACACACACTAAAATAAACAGGTCACAGTTCCACTAAAAAAAATAAATAAATAAAAATAAAAGAGGACTGTGTAGATCGGGGCTTGCATCCGCTGTGCTAGGCTGCCCGAAGATAGACTTAAGTTAAAGTGTAGTTGTTGACTGGAGAAACTTTTTCTAAGCCTATCTTTGACTGGATTGTTGGTATCTCTGGTATGAGCAAGTAGATTTTTTTCTTCCAGAAACTCAGGGGGGTTTCCGTAAACTGAAGAAAATTGACCATAGAACTCACATTATTTCAGGCAGTATCATATCCTATTAGGATTAGGTACCAAGAGATGGAAGCCCTTGTTTGCTCGTCTCTTCATCGGCTGTCACTTATAATTAGTGATAGTTTTTGGCCAGCTATCTCTGACTGGCTACCAGTGGAGATTGAATTGCCCACTCAGTCTTCTCCAAAAGTTAGATAAGGTTAAAAAAAAGGCCTTGATACTCCCTATAAGGGGGAATAAAAGGCATTAGTTGATATTTTTTGATTTATAAAAATAAAAATAAATCAAAGTGCTTTTTATTCCTCATAGGGAGTAGGCAAGCTTTTGGAACCTAAGGGGAGTCAAACTTCACTACAGCCAATCAAAGATAGCTGGCTCAAGATTATTATTATTATGGGCAACTCCAAGGAGTCCTTAGACTCACTGAGGGAGGCCCTAAACATGACGTCAAGAACTATTTGGCATTTGCACAGTATCTATCATACTTTGCTTTGAACTCATTCACAGTCATGGCACCCACAACAGACTCTGGCAGCTTATTCCACTCTCCAAGTAAAAAACATAGTTCTAACACCTTACTAACTACACTCTTGCTCAGTTTCCATAGATGGCCTCTAGTTCTCCCACCACTACACCTGTTCTGAAAAATTTCTTCTGAATTAATCTTGTAAAAACCCCTCAGTAATTTGAATGTCTCAATCATATCACCCATTTTCCACCTATCAACCAGTTTCAGTAACCCAAAAATCTTCAACTTGTTTTTGTAAAGTTCATTTCATAGACATGCTAAGCCTTGGTCACTTACCTTTGGATCCTCTCTACCTCCTCTGCATCACCAAGAAACCCTGGTGCCCAGTAGTCAAGATGGGCTCTTATCAAGGCTCGATGAAGAAGAACAATAACCTGCTTGTCTCTGCATTCTTCAGTAACCAAGTGATCTGATGAACTGCTTTAGCCACTTTGCTATGTGCCCACCTAAACCTTAACTCCCTATCCACTAACACTCCCAAGTCTCTTGCTTTGTCAATTTCCTGGAGTACGGTTCCACCAATGTGGTATACTGCTGATAATCTTTTCACCCCAAAATGCATAACCTTACACTTTGCCACATTAAACTGACATCCATTCTCATTAGCCCAGTCTGCCAATCTATCCAAATCATTCTGCAAAATTTTGACATTATGTGTATTAACTGTTGATCTACCCAACTTTGAATCATTGGCAAATAACTGAACTCTTCCTCTCAGATCCTTTCCTATATATGATATGATTAACAAACAAATTAAATAGCAGTGGTCCAAGAACAGAACCCTGTGGCACACCACTCATCACAGGCCTTCTTTTGGACTCTACCCCTGAATAAACTACTCTCTATCAACCACCCTCCTATCCATCTCACCAACCCTATACATCCATCCTCATGTGCTACAGTTTACTGATGATGATTCCATGTGGTATCCTGTCAAAGGCCTTTGCAAAGTCCAGCAGTATCACTGCAAATCCATTACCCTTATCCAATTCAGCCATCACTGTATTATAAAACACGAGCAATTTACTGAGATGTGATCTACCCTTCACAAAACCATTATTACTAATTTCAAATGGAATTTTACGAAGAGAGGCAGACAAGTGCCACTGCCACATAGTCCCTAATGCAATATATTATAGTCTGAAATAATGTGGGTTCTATAGTCGATTTTCTTGAGTTTATGGGGAAAAAAACTCAAGTTTTTCCTGGAGAAAAAAGAAAGCTTACCCACGCCAGTGACTAACTTGGGAACTGGTCAAAGAAAGGTTTAGAAAAAAGTTCCTCTAGTTGATATCAAATCGAACTCAGAGTCTTTCTTTGGGCAGTCTAACGCTATAGATGAAAATGCAATTTCCATAGCAATATGCTATACAGTGCTTGCATACAATTGCATAAAGGACTCAACAAGAATATACTTCTTGGTGTCTTTAATTTAATATAATGCCTTAGGAAGACTTAGGGTTAAATAATACAGAAAACTATGCACTAAAGACCAAAATGGAACTTTATTTCAAGCTACTTCAGGCTTAAAATAAGAAAAGAAGTGACAAGCAACAAAAATTACCTAAGGACTTTCAGAAATGTCCATGCCCTAGTTTCATTTGAACACAATGGTTATTGGTTGAAAATGTCTCCAGTTTCCTTCAAACAGATTGGATAATGATTATCGGTGCTGATATTTTTGTAATTAATTTTATAAAGCCACTGGGAGGGAATAGGCAGGAGTAATAATAATAATAATAATAATTAAAAAAAAAAAGAAAGAAATCGTTAAAAAAATCTTAGCCAAGATTGCAATATAAAAGTTATGGAATGCAGTTTTCCTTAGTTTTCATGGCAGTACCGAACGTGAGTCGATCATTTGACTGTAGTATGCGCAACCAAACTACTACCAGTTCACTTTCTGTAATAAAGCACATAGATATCTTCAGCACTATAGTTCCAATTTTGCACCCATACTGTTTGATGATATGTCTAAAGAACTTCAATAGGACAGTGCTGAAAACAGAGAATTAGCGATGAATGGCATACATCTGCTTCCTCTCTTGTTTTCACAGATAAGGAGACGTCACTACCTGACTGTTACCGCTTAGAATTTGGGGATAAACATTACATTAGTCATGCAGAGGCCAGCATTTGTGAGACACAAGGAAAGAAGACGATTTCTACAAATCAGCCAAAATCAAACTTCACTGGTACTTTACTAAAAAAAAAAAAAAAAAAGTGTACTTAACCATAATAATAACGAATTTACTTTCTACATTTAATAACGGGAGACCATCTGTAACCAAATAAAAGAGACTGAACTATTTCACACTGCATTATACTGTAAGATTGATACATCTCTATAATTGAATCGACTTAATTTCCCAGTGTTATCAGATTTTAGGGTATCCAAATCAAGCATTTTTCCAAATGACAAGATGTTAATGTTAGAATATTTTCAATTAACATTATCATACCAAACGCCCAGAACATTTTTATCGTAAAACAATAGTACATACTTTTCTAATAATATGAACTTCGTAATCGATACCTAGTTTGTGTTTAGATTTACTTCAAGGAAAATCTTAATCAATCATTATGAAAAATTTACATTCATCGAAAATTATCAATTCCAACGCTTCCTAAACAAGCAATCATCACAAGCCAACGCGACACCTGTCTTACAAGAATAACTTTCGAACGTATAAGATCTTCGAAAAATAAGTGAAAAATTAATGAGAAAAAGGAAACAAAAATGTTTCAAAAGAAATCATCAAGAACTTTATTACAGTATTATTATTATTACATGACACTTCCAGGAGTCTAAGGACTCATTGCGGGAGAACACGCTACTCTAACTTGCTAACTACATTTCAGTTTCTCGACTAACCCTTAATACTCCTACCATGACATTACTACCATCACCGCCATCTACCGCCCATTATGACCAACAAAGCTATTTTTTTGTCTGTAAATTGCTGGTGTTCTGAAGGTCGATTTGTCTGTACGCGGGATGAAAAACCATAGTTTCCAGGAGTGCAACCTTCGTATGAGATCGACTAATTCACCTTCAGTAACAGTATTGGTATTATTATTTTCATATAGACGAAAGAAGTTGCAAGGCCTACAAAAATAAATGCCTTGCAGGATGCGAATAATAATAACAATAATAATAATAATATTAAAAAAAATTAAGGGCCTGGGTACCTCACTAATAAGGCCGCACGAAGATAGACTTAGGCTCAAGTTTAGTAGCCGACTGGATGAATTTTTCTAAGCCTTTCTTCGACCGGTTCCCGAGTTAGTCGATCTATGGCCGGGCAAGCGGGTCCCCAGAAACTTAGAAAACTCAAGAAAATCGACCATAGAACCCACATTGTTTCAGACAGTAATATATCCTGTTAGGATTAGGTAGAAACAGATGCCAGGACTTGTTTTCCCGAGTTTTCTTCAGTTGTCGCTTATAATTAGTGATGGTCATGGGCCAGCTATATCTGATTTGCTACCGGTGGAGTTTGAAAAGGCCTTGCCTACTCCCTATAAGAGAATAAAAGGTTATTTTATTTTATTTATTTATTATTAATGGGTATCTCTATGGAGTCAAAAGACTCATCACAGGAGGGCCACAGCATAGTTCACAATATACCTATCATACTATCCACAATCCAATCAGAATTTCAGTCAAAGGCATGGGAGGAGAAGCTAACCAGTATTTACACTGAACCTATCATTGCTCTCCTTAATCTGATTCACTGATGAAGAACTAACAACACTCACAGCCAACCCGGCGACTCATTTACCACCCTGGTAGCAAAAAATCTAGGTTTCGATGCTATCTAAAAGGCTTATTCAACTTTCAATAACGACATCTTGTTCTCTCCCAACCTGTCACATAGTGAATAATTTCTTTTACTTGCGTAAAACCTTTCCAGTAACTTGAATGTTTCTATCATGTCACCTCTCTTCCTTCTATCTTCCGATTTGAAGATAGGAAGAGATATTTATATACTTGTAAGTTACTATTATTTATTTATCTAATTTATTTACTTTTTTTTCCAAATTAGTTTTGTTCTTTTATACCCTTCTTGTATGTTCATTGTTTTTTATACATTTTTTTGTAATTTCTGCTTTTCGTTCAATAAATTTGTAATTAATATATTTCGTATTTCATTTTAACTCACTGATACGTTTTTATAAAATGATTTTTATTGGGGGGAGGGAGGGTATAGGGGTGCCAACTAAAGTTTTGCACACAGGCGCCGGACACTACTGGCGCGCCCCTGCTGACAACCATCCACATATCCATCTCACCAATCCAGCATCCATTCCCATTTGCTTTAGCCAGTGGTGTGTTGGTAAATTTTTAACGACCGGCTCGCTTTATGAAAAATTTGATTCTTCACCAAGCTCTATGTATCTTCAGATGTCTTTGTTTCTACTTCTTCAAATTTTTCCTTTTAATGTTTAAGAAGTTTCGTTCTATTTCATTTTTTGAACTAACTGCTATCCACTTTTTCGACTGCAAAACTCTAACCCTGATTAAAATTATAAAAAAAAAAAAAAAAAATCGTCTAACGCCTTTTTATTCCCGTATACGGGGAGTAGGCGAGGCCATTTAGCCCTATCTAACTTTTGGAGACTGAGTGGGCAGTTCAATCTCCACTGGTACCAATCAGAGATAGATGGCCCAAGGCTATCACTAATTAAGCGGTACGTAGTGAAGAGAGACGGCTCAAATGTGCCGCCATCTCGTGGTACCTAACCCTAACACAATATATTTAATGTCTGAAATAATGTGGGTTCTACGGTCGATTTTCTTGAGTTTCCGGGACGAAAAACCCGCTTGCCCGTGCCAGAGATCGACTAACTCGGGAACCGGTCGAAAAAAGGCTTAGAAAAATTTCCTCTAGTCGCCGACTAGACTCGAAACCAAGCCTTCCTTCGTGCGGCCAAGCGCGGTGCGGTGGTGTGTAAACGCCACATCCACTGAGCTACACAGGCTCTTCTAATCTAAGATTAAAATTATTTGAATTATTAAAAAAAAAGGAAAAACCGAAATAAAAACATATATTAAAGAAAATTTTCTTATATTACCTACAACTTACCTATTACACAGTCCAACACAATTTTTGCTGACTTTTATATGAGACTTGTTTTTTACTAATTTGGGTGCGCTGATTTCAAATATCAAACCCATTTTTCTCTATCGCGTCAGGTTTTTCCTTTATGGCATTTTCTTTTTGCTAATTTGCAAGTTTTTGATAGTTTTAAGGAGGCAGTACTATTTAGAGGATCAAAAAAATCGATTTTTTAATATTATTTTCTGAAAGTATGTACTTTTAAAAATCTGTTCCTAACTATTTATCAAGAAATTCGAAAAATTCCCGAAGATATAGCCTATTATTCAAAGCGGTGCGCAGATCAGAATCGGAGCGCTCACCGCTCTCGCTTGTTAGTAAACTAATAAATGCGTAAGAACCTGCCACGGCACGTACTGGCGCTTTGAATGCGAGAGAGGCCGATAATTAGATACGTAACTACTTAACAATATTCATCAAAAATTACAAGAATATTTATAAAAAAAATAACAATTTTACTTACACATGAGTTTCAGGTAATAAATTTTTGTTTGTAGCAATTTCTGCTGTGTGTTCTGTTTTGGCAATCCCTTTGAATACTCCAACAGTAGTCGGCCATCATGTGAGAATCCCATCTTCCTTGGTACCGATCTTCCATAGTTTTTAAGTCTTGATGAAATCTTTCGCCTTGTTCATCGCTTACAGCACCTAAATTCTCGGGAAATCTATCAAGATGACTGTATAGGAAATGAAGCTTTATGCTCATGTTGCAACCTAGGCGCTAGAAATTTTCAAGCATTGTTTCCACTAGATCTTTGTAATTGCACGCTTTTTTGTTTCCAAGAAAATTATTCGCAACCATCGTAAATGAAGTCCAGGCCTCTTTCTCAATTTCGTTCATAGAGTTCATGAAATTTGGGTCTCTCATTAAAGTTCTAATTTTCGGTCCATCAAATACACCGGCTTTAATTTTTTCATAACTAAGTCGTGGAAAATTTTCACATATGTATTGGAAACAGTCACCTTGTAAATCTAAAGCTTTAACATACTGCTTCATAAGACCTAGTTTGATGTGTAGAGGTGGAAAAGTGATTTTTTCTCTGTCGATTAAAGGTTGATTTATAACATTCTGTTCTCTAACATTTAAGGATATTCTAAGAGGTCAATGTTTCTGATTCCAGTGTGGTTTCTAGCTCGACTATCCCAGAAGCATAGAAAACACGGAAACTTTGTATATCCTCTTTGAAAGTCAAGTAAAAAATTCACCATTTTAAGATCCACACAGATGATCCAGTTATGGTCTGTATATTTTAATAACTTCAGAACCTTTTTAATGTCCTCATATGTTTCCTTTAAGTGGACTGAACAGCCAATAGGAATTGAGGTATATACATTCCCATTGTGCAGTAAGAAACACTTGAAACTTCTGCTTGAACTGTCGATATATAAACGCCACTTATTTGGATGATATTGTACAACACTCATTTCAGTTAGTAAACCTGACACATTGTTACAGTAAACAAACCCACACTCGTGTTTAAAATATTGTACAAGATTACTTTCCCTGCTACGATAAAAAGTTATCTTCGTATCTTGCTCCAGTAAGTTTTTTTTCATTTAATCTTCAAGCTAACAATTCCGATGATTCCTTTGATAGGCCCAAATCCCTTACTAAGTTATTCAATTCCGCTTGAGTAAAACGTTGCGGTCCAGAACTAGAAATTAAATTTTCATTGTCTAAATCAACATCCGGGTCTTGCTCCTCAAGAACATCTGGCATATCCCGATCATGCTCGTTCTCACGTAAAGGAAGTCCTTTATAAATTGGCACGGCTATTTCCTTGGAATGAGCAACTGGCCGAATTGCTGAGTCGAGATTTGGATACACAATTTTTTTCTTATTCTTCTTATTATAACCAGAAGTCTGAACTAAACAAAAATAGCAATCATCTACGTGATTTTTCGGTTCACGCCAAATCATTGGAATGCCAAAAGCTAATTTTTGGCGTTTTCCCTTGCTCCACTGTCGTAAATTTTCTACACATGACTTACACACTTTATTTGGAGCCCATGACTTGTCCTTATCTGCAATTTTTACGTCAAAGTATGCAAAGTACACTTTCTTAACGAAATCAGTGCTATTTGTCCTTTGACTGGGAACAGAAAAAGCTGCCACAAATGTGTAGCAGAAGGAATCTACATTATTGACACAATTTCGGGTAGTAGACATGATGTATTTTCTTCACTGCCGACTAACATGCAATTAACAAGACAAAAAACCAGAGACTTTGTTGAAACGTTATAAGTTGTCGGCTTGTCGAGAGCTCCTGAAAAGATCAGTATTATTTTGTGTTAACATTAGATATTTTACCAGAATTTTAAGTAGTATTGTTTGCTTTTTGTTTCTTGGTGTGTCTGTGCAATTTTTGCGTGTTTTCTGTTATTTTAATTATTATTTTTAAGAAAAGATAGCGTACACATGGCACCGATAAAGAAAAAAATGGCGGCCAGGTCGCCATGCTTGCTTAAGAGTTTTGATGTAAAAAAATTTATGCAATGTGCTGTCTGTGAGATGTATGCCTTGCGAAGAGCGGTAGGAGTCTAGTTAGAAAGTGATAGTGGAGTTAATATGTGTAGAAAGTGTAAAGAGAATGAGGACTTCAAGCGTGTTTCGTGTATCGAGACTGATATCGTTAACGGAGGTCAGAATGTAGAAAATGGCGGTGTACTAGAGAATTGCGTGGTAGTGCCAGATATGTGTGAGAGCGTCGCTGAAAGTGTAAATGAAGGTAGAAACACCGAAGGAATGGATGATTTGATCGATAATGAAAATGGTGAGATAATTGCGAGTAGCGAAATTGCCCGTTTAAATGGCGCGATACATAGAGCCAAACGACAACTGGAGCGTATGCAAAAATGTGTGTTCAACGTACCGACAAATAACCGGCGGAAGTCTGTGACGGCAAATAATAGAATGTACGTAAACGTCAATAAAATGAAGGAGCGAGTGCTGTATGGGGATTCGCTATTAAGAGGGTTAATAATTGAGAGTTTAACGAAGTCGTACCAGCCGGGTGCGAACATAAAGGACGTCAGCGAATCTATTCGACTGCAAAAACAGAGGGTGAAAGAGATGATAATAGTGGCAGGAACGAATGATTTGAAAGAGGACAAAATGGAAATGATAGAGGATGTGAGGGAGTTGTTTGAGGTAGCAAAAGAGAAGAGTGAGAGAGTTAGGATGGTGAGTATCTTACCGCGGTATGACAGCGAAGTGTTTAGAAGGAGGGCCATAATTGCCAATGACTTTATGCGTGGGTTATGCATGGAGAGTGGTGTGGAATTTGTGGAATGAGTTCGATGGGCGAAAGGACTTATATAAGATGGATGGGTTACATTTGAATGGAGTTGGTGTACGGAGACTTGAAAGAGTGTTGATGAATGATGGGGAAGTGGATGTACAGACTCAGGGAAACTAGATTTATTAAGAGGGGGGGAGTAGATATGCAGACTTTAGGGGGGGCAGTTAAGTGTATGAATGAGTATATTATGCCCGGGCGAGTACGACGGACAACAAATCAGAATGGGATAATTAGTATAAGGAATCAAAGTAGGGATGGGACAAATGGGCTTCTGCAATTCATGTACACTAATGCCAGGAGTATTAGGAACAAGAAGGAAGAGTTTTTGGCCATGGTTGGCACTTCCAGGCCACAGGTTGTTGGTATTAGTGAAACATGGCAGACAGAATATGATAAAGCTAGTGGGATTGAATGCGATGGGTATAGCGTGTTCAGGAGTGACAGGGTGAATAAAAAGGGGGGAGGAGTGTTATTGATGATAGCTGATGAGCTTCAGCCAAGGAGTATAGAAGTTGAACTGCAGGATGGGGAAAAAAGCACATTTGAGGCTGTTTGGTGTGAGATACAATCTAGCAGAACAAAATATACAATTGGGTGCTGCTATAGACCGGGTGATGGAGTGGATGGTGGGAATAGTATGCATAAGCAAATAGAAGAAATGAATGGAAGGCGGGTAATTATTATGGGTGATTTCAATTATGGTAACATTGACTGGAAAGAGGAGAGGGCACATGGGAGGAAGGAATTGGATTTTATGCAGTTATTAAGAGACAGCTATCTACGGCAACATGTATTGGAAAATACCAGGGGGCAGAGAGTGCTGGACTTAGTAATTGCAACTGAGAATGTAGCTGTAACGAAAATGACCATGTTGCCACCAATTGGTGAGAGTGACCATAAGGTCATGACTTGGGAGGTGGCTAAAGGAGTCGAATTTACAATTAAGACAGGGTATATGTGGAATTACCAGGCTGGTAAGTATGACAAGCTTAGGTGTGTGCTTGGCTCAATGCCATGGCATGTAAAACTGCAAGGGCTAGATGTTGATGGTGCATGGGAGGTGGTTAAGAACTGTTTGCAGGAGGCAATGGTTGACTGTATACCAAGAGTCCGAATAATAAATCAGGTAGGGGTTAAATGGATGAATAACACTATTAAGCTTGAGCTGCAAAAAAAGAAACAATTGTGGAGGGAATTTAAGGAGAAGGGTGACCATCAGGTGCATGAACAGTATAAAGCTCAGGCCAGGATGATAACAAGGGTGGTAAGAAAAGCAAAACCAGATTACGAAAGGAAATTGGCCATGCAGGCTAAAGAGAATCCCAAACATTTTTTTCAATATGTTGCAAGTAAAAGGAAAAATGCTCATGGTAGAATGATCTTAAAAAATGCTGAGGGTAGGGAGGTAACTGAATCAGCCGATGTTGTGGAATTACTGAGCGAGCACTTTGCAAGAGTATATCATCCAGGTGGTGGCTTTGCGGAAATGGAGGAACCAACAGCTTATACTGGAATTGTGATGAATGAGGTAGAGGTAACTAGTCTATTACAGAACCTCAATGTCAATACATCTGTGGGATTGGATGGTATACCGGCTCGTTTCGTACGTGAAGCGGCCAAAGAATTATCAGAGCCCTTGACCATTTTTTTTAATTTGAGCCTTAGGACTGGGTCAGTCCCAAGGGGGTGGAAAGAGGGGAAAATAGTTCCACTGCACAAAGGTGGTTCCAAGGCTGCTGTTGAAAATTACCGGCCAATCAGCATAACAGGAATCGTTATCAAGGTCTTGGAGAAAATAGTCAAGAGGAAAATACAAGATTAGATAGAAGAAAATGGGATACTGTATCGGGGACAGCATGGTTTTGTGAAGGGTAGGTCATGCCTCAGTAACTTGCTCACATATTATAACACAGTGACGGCTGAACTGGATAAGGGTAATGGGTTTGCAGTGATTCTGCTGGACCTTGCTAAGGCCTTTGACAGGATACCACATGGAATTCTAATCAGTAAATTGCAGCATATGGGAATGGACATAGGGTTGGTGAGATGGATAGGAGGGTGGTTGACGGAGAGATATCAGAGAGTGGTTTACTCAGGAGTAGAGTCCACAAGACGGCCTGTGACTAGTGGTGTACCACAAGGATCTGTTCTTGGACCACTGCTGTTTAATTTGTTCATAAATGATATAGGAAAGGATCTGAGAGGAACAGTTCATTTGTTTGCGGATGATGCGAAGTTGGGTAGGGCAATAGTGAATGCAGATGACGTCAAAATTTTGCAGGATGATTTGGATAGATTGGAGGTCTGGGCTAGGGAGAAGGATGTCAATTTAATGTGGCAAAATGTAAGGTTATACATTTTGGGGTGAAATGATGGGAGGCAGTTTACTGCATTGGTGGAACCGTGCTCCAGGAAATTGATGAGGCACGAGATTTAGGAGTGTTGGTGGATAAGGAATTGAAATTTAGGGGACATATTGCAAAAGTGGCCAAATCAGCTCATCAAATCACTTGGTTGCTGAAGAATACGTTGACAAGCAGAGACAAGCAGGTTATTGTTCCTCTGTATCGAGCCTTGATAAGACCTCATCTCGACTACTGTGCTCAGATTTGGTCACCTAGGTTTCTTCTTGATGGGGAGGAGGTGGAGAGGATCCAGAGGCGAGTGACCAAGATGATAGCAGGTCTGTGGAATGAACCGTATGAGAACAGGTTGAGGATTTGTGGGTTGCAAAAATTGGTTGATAGGCGGAGGAGGGGAGATATGATTGAGACATTCAAATTACTGAAGGGTTTCTATAAAATTAATTCAGAAGATATTTTTGAGAACAGGGCTGGTTGTGGGAGGACTAGGGGACATCATGGAAACTGGGCAAAAGTGTGGTTAGTAAAGGTGTTAGAGCTGGGTTCTTTACTTTTAGAGTGGTGAATGAGTGGAATGCGCTCCCTGAGTCTGTGGTGGATGCTGTGACAGTGAATGAGTTTAAGGCGAGGTATGATAGATACTGTATGAATGTCGAATAGTTGTGATGAAAATGATTTGGGGCCTCCCTCGATGAGTCTAATGACTCCCTGGAGTTGCCCGTAATAATAATAATAATAATAATAATAATAATAATACTTTCACGATCGATTAACGATTGACTGATTTCGATCGTTCTTTGTCCGCTATGACGCATATAGCATTCATTTGTTTTAGGCAGTTGTCATCGCCTACTTTTCATCACCTAAATGTATTAGGTCGGCTATCGGCCTCTCTCGCATTCAAAGCGCCAGTACGTGCCGTGGCAGGTTCTTATGCATTTATTCGTTTACTAACAAGCGAGAGCGGTGAGCGCTCCGATTCTGATCTGCGCACCGCTTTGAATAATAGGCTATATCTTCGGGAATTTTTCGAATTTCTTGATAAAAAGTTAGGAACAGATTTTTAAAAGTACATACTTTCAGAAAATAATATTAAAAAATCGATTTTTTTTGATCCTCTAAATAGTACTGCCTCCTTAAAACTATCAAAAACTTACAAATTAGCAAAAAGAATATGCCATAAAGGAAAAACCTGACGTGATAGAGAAAAATGGGTTTGATATTTGAAATCAGCGCACCCAAATTAGTAAAAAACAAGTGTCAGATCATAATCACCAGAAAATTGTTTTTTGTTGTTGGCCAGTGTTATCAAATGAAATCCTGAACAAAAAAAAATGTAACACTAAAATTACCACTCGTAGTCAATCAAATGACCAGAGACTGTAGCTGTCGCGACGAATTTTTGTATTGCATTTCCAAGAACTTAATGTTGCAAGTTCTTGGAAATTCGCCGAAAAATAAGGCATTATTGTTTATTCAAATACCCAGTTCAGGAGTTTTGATAACGTGTTTGTGTTTTAATGAATACATTGTTCAGTAAATAAAATCGTTTCCAAATTCCCGTTAGTAAATTGAGTTTGTGGTTTGTGAATTCTCCTTTATGCATTTATTTTTGATGATGATGATGATGATAATAATAATAATAATAATAATAATAATAATAATAATAATAATAATAATAAATGTAAGTGTTTATTATATAATTTCAAAATATTTACGAGAAAAAGTATATACCACCATTCATCATCTAGCCGGCAACGGTTGGTCGATTGGTAGAGCCTCTGCTACTAATCCAACTCTAGCCTTACTTTATTATAGAAATAAAGTAAACTGCTAAAGCAAGACCTTCCTCTTAATAAAGACATAATGACCCCAAAGAGAATCGAATTATTATTCACACATTCTTAATTCTGGCTTTCACCAACTGTTAAAAAACTTAAACTATCTCTCCTGAGACAATAACTAATCTGTAATTTTCAACATCTGTTTTAAACCACCTATATGCAGTTCCACTGCATAATGTGGATCATATCATACCTTCTATCATACCTTCCTGCCATTCTCCAGGGACTCTATCTGATCTGAGACTTAAATTAAAAAGCCAATTATTTAAAGGAAGGACAATAAATATTGATTATTTTATACTAAACAGATAAACAATGTTTGCGATTATGAACTTCAAAATTATGAAAAGTAATTACAAACTTACGAGTAGGCTTATAAAAAAAGGAAATAAAAATCCACCAGCTTCCTTGTTATTGAGAAAACCTAAAGGCTATGAATTCTGTGGAGCCCTTATATTCGGATTTCATCAGTGTTTTTGATGACGGAAAATCACCTGGAGAAGATAAGCTAGGTTCAGAACTATATAAATACGCAGGAACAAGATTCAAAGGAAGACTCTTATTATTTTAAATAAAATTTACTCAACTGGTATCCCCCCAATAGAATGGAGAAAAGCAATTGTGATTCCTATCTTTAAGAAAGGTAATAGAGATGACCCTAAAAACTATAGAGGTATCAGTATACTAAATTCATGTTACAAAATATACAGCAGAATCTTAAATAACAAACAAATGAAATATTCCGAAAACTTTATTCTAGAGGTACAAAATGGATTTAGAAAAGGACGATCATGTATAGACCCAGCCTTCTGCCTAAAATTAATAATAGAGAAAAGAAGAGGATATAATTTAGAAACACATATTGCATTTATTGACTTTGAAAAAGCATTTGACAAAGTTAAAAGAAACATATTATTTAACATATTAAAAGAAAGACAAATACCAAATAATATCCTAAAAGCTGTCACAAGTATATATGAAAATAATCAAATACAAATAAGATTAAATCATGAGCTATCATATACAAGAGAGATAAACCAAGGGGTCCGACAGGGATGTCCCCTCTCAGCAACTCTTTTTAATATCTACTTAAAGGAAATAATAATAAAATGGAGTAAAAATTTACATCAAGGAATTAAACTTTCTCCTACAGTTAACTTAAACACTCTTCTCTTTGCAGACGACCAAATAATAATTACAAATTCTGAAGATAACTTACAGAAAGCTATTTTAAATCTAAATGAGATATCCAGAGATTATGGTATGATAATATCAACGGAAAAATCAAAAACTATGGCCTTTAAAGGACAAGATCCAGCAAGAACTAAAATAGTATTGGATAACAAGATCTTAGAACAGGTGAATTCATTTAACTACCTAGGATGTATGATCACTTATGAAAATGAAAAAGATATAAAGATAAAAATTGAAAAATATTTAAAAATAACAGGAGTAATTAACTCTATATTTAAACCAAACCTAGTTCAAAAACAAACCAGGCTAATAGTATACAATACATTAGCCCTACCGGTCTTAATGTATGGAAGCGAAATCTGGACAATAAAACAAAAAGACAAACAAAGATTAACAACAGCAGAAATGAAGTTTATCAGAAAAACTGCAACGTATACCCTATTTGATCACAAAAGAAACGAAGATATTATGAAAGAACTAAACCAAGAACCAGTGATTGAAAAAATTAAAAAATATAAACATAGATTGATGGAACACGTTCAAAGAATGAAAACAGAAAGATTACCAAAACAAGCCTTAAAGTACAAGCCATTAGGAAAAAGAAAACCAGGACGTCCTCTTAAACGATTCAACGATGACTTCTAAGGCCGGAAGAGGCCATACTAGGCCTAAATCCCTGATACGTATGATGGTGATGATGATGATCAGTGTTTTTGATTAAATGTTTTATTAGGCTTACAGATATTGAGCTAAGCGACCTGAAGAAACACTGTTGTAAGTGTGATTCACTTCTCCTCCTCACTTCCTAGTCAAACCATTAGCATAATTCCAATAAGATAAAGTGGCTGGCAAAGAATGTCAGGACAAATCATTCAAGAATTGGATTTTTATTGATTATGAAAGGAAAATGATATCGAAAAATTCTGTAATGCAACCTCTGTTCCTTTTTTTCTAAAGCGAAGTTATGAAGCCTGTTAGTAAAAGCCTTCGAGGTTGCTCACAAGGTAAAGCAGGAAAAGGTAGGCACTCTAAATAAATTCTGGAGAAACTCACTCAATATACCCACTTACAATGTGCACATTCTCTTGAAATATGGAAACGTTCAGGAACATCAAAGCTTGCAGTCTCCTCAGTAGTCAGCAAGTCTTGATGCAGTCTGCATCCAAGAATAAAGCAGAGAACATATTTGAATGGAATGAAGTCACATCAAACTGCAAAAAATGGATTTCTATCTATATATCAGCAGACAAATCAGGTAATAGCGAAATCAGAATTCTAGTCAATAAAAGGACATACAGTTACACTCTCTCCAAAGTTCTCAATAAAAGAACTGTCATAACTTTAAACTCAACCCAAAACCAACTATAGCCAGTACCTACATACCCAGTGAGACTTCAGATGAAAACTGCCAAGAATGCTTTTTATAATGAACTCTCACTATCACGGCACTATTCCAACACACAAGCTCCACACCACATGTAGGTGGAGATTTTAACAAATAGTGTCAAATATTTCAGGAATTGGAAGAAAAAAAAAAGAAAAAAAACCAGACCTTTCAGATATCACAATACAGCAAATGAAAATGGGCACCTTATAGATGAATTATGCAACATTAATAACTTATCAATTTATAGAGCAAATTTCCAAGTCTGAAAGAAAATGGATCACGGGACAACCAAATGGTACAAAATCACAAATAAATCATATTTTAATCAATGGAAAGTTGAGAAACTCAGCTGAAGATTGCAGAGTTTACAATAGCATAAGAATTATATTCAATCATCAGTAAGTGCACATATAAATCTCGATCTCAGTATTTTTTAAACCTTAAACAAAAATAGCAAATAAATATCACTGGAATGATCTTATTCATCTTATCATACAAACCTTTTATAAAGAAGCACTGCGAAACTAATTCCATAATGGGAGAAGGCGAATTCTCTTAGTCCTAACTTTCAGAAACATATAGGAAGTCACTTTTTAACTTCATATAATTCCTCACTCTCAGGAAATCAGTTCATTTCTATCAAATGACAGAATAAAAATTCCACAGGTTGCATTCTGGTCACCTACTATAGAAACTTTTTTCCTGTCCATTCCAAAGCTAGTCGATCTTTGCACTTCGTTTCCTTCACTATTAAACGTTAATTCTTGTATTGACTTGATTTTCGAGACCATACCACTGTTTTTTTTCTTGATATTCTACATTCCATTTTTGAATCCAATCATTTATTGGCTATATCTGATTTTTGAGTTCTGGATAGCGTTTAATACTTTTTACACCTTCAATTTTTCAAGTTTTAATCTTAGTGGTTTCAATGATTTGTAGTTAGCAGTTGCTACCCCGTATCAACTCAGGTCTGCTCCTTAAATTTTCATAGATAGATAGTTATGTTTTCTTTATGCACACTTTAATCCTTCCACATCATGATTTTCTTATGAATCTCCTGTCTAATAAGATTATACATCCATTTCACTGCTACCCCACTTGTTCTACAAACTCATTCTGATATTGCATCATTTGAGAATTTTTAAGCATTTCCCATTCAACAACTGATATCACAACGCAGAACCAGCATACTCCTCACATGGTCATAATTTCCTGCTTTGTCCTTCAGCATGTAACATTCATATACTTCCCTGATGCAGAATAGTTACATCTTTAACTAAAACCCCTCTCACTCTATAATCAGATCTAACACTCTTTGACCTCAAGTTCCTCTATCACATTCTGCTTTGTCACTTGTGTCCACAGAGGGTATCCCACCTAGTCTTTCATCCACGTGTTTTAGTTTTGTTCAGCCTTTGTATGTGTGTGTGTTACATCTTATTTTGTAGTCCCTGATGATGCTTCTGTAACTGTGACGAAATACTGGAAGCATTAAATACCACTTTTAATCATTTCTTAGTGCTGTTTCGCTCCATTAAACTTTTATCATGAATGATCAGATTTCCCTTCTTGGATTGATCTATATCATCAACATTTCATGGTGCTCACACACTTAACCACATTGAAAGTTTTCAGTTGATTATACT
The DNA here is from genome assembly GCF_054136105.1 of Typopeltis vanoorti. NCBI lineage: Eukaryota > Metazoa > Arthropoda > Arachnida > Uropygi > Thelyphonidae > Typopeltis > Typopeltis vanoorti. The sequence continues at coordinate 32,852,706 of NC_143572.1, read as the reverse complement.
ATAAATTAAAGATGCCAATAAATTATATTCTTGGTTTAGTCCTTTATCCAAGTGTAAGTAAACAAGGTTTGCACGTGAAGTATCTTGATGACTGAGCTATGCATTATGGGAAGAGTCATGACCCAGCCCACTTTGGACTTTTATTGAGATCTCATCAGCAAGAGCCAGAATCAGAAGAGATACAATGCTGAAGTAATGCAGAAGTCATATTTCTCATAGAAAAGTACTCAAAATGTGTCTGGTTACCAACATCTCAACCACAGCTTTGTACTTTTCAATTAGGACACTACTGCTCACTTTGCAGCTGTTAACTCTACACAAATCTATCTGTCCTTGGAATGCTGTTCACATATTTGGGGTGGTGTACCAAAATTCTCACTAAGATTACTCAATGCTATCCAGAATAGGATCCAGTTAACTAATGATCCTACTTACAGATTCATTTCAGTCCCTCTCCTATAGGCATTGTTTCTGCCTGTTCTACAAATACTGTCATGGACAGGTCTACTGAAAATTGGCCACTATTTTCTCCTCCATAAAGAACAAGATATGCAGCTAATCAACACCCATTTGCAATCCAGCTTGAAACTTGTTGAACCAACTTTTCTGATTCCTCTTTCATTACATCTAATTCCATTCTTTGGATCAGTCTTCCACAGAGTATATTATTATTATTATTACGGGCAACTCCAGGGAATCATTCGACTCATCGAGGGAGGCCCCAAATCATATTCATCACAACTATTCGACATTCATACAGTGTCTATCACACCTCGCCTTAAACTCATTCATTGTCACAGCATCCACCACAGACAGACTCTGGGAGCGCATTCCACTCATTCACCACTCTAAAATTAAAGAACCCAGCTCTAACACCCTTACTAACCACACTTTTGCCCAGCTTCCATGGATGTCCCCTAGTCCTCCCACAACCAGCCCTGTTCTCAAAAATATCTTCTGAATTAATTTTATAGAAACCCTTCAGTAATTTGAATGTCTGAATCATATCTCCCCTCCTCCACCTATCAACCAATTTTTGCAACCCACAAATCCTCAACCTGTTCTCATAAGGTTCATTCCACAGACCTGCTATCATCTTGGTCACTCGCCTCTGGATCCTCTCCACCTCCTCCCCATCAAGAAGAAACCTAGGTGACCAAATATGGGCACAGTAGTCGAGATGGAGTCTTATCAGGGCTTGATACAGAGGAATAATAACCTGCTTGTCAACGTATTCTTCAGCAGCCAAGTGATTTGATGAGCTGATTTGGCCACTTTTGCAATGTGCCCCCTAAACTTCAACTCCTTATCCACCAACACTCCTAAATCTCGTGCCTCATCAATTTCATGCAGTACAGTTCCACCAATGTAGTAAACTGCTGCTAATCTTTTCACCCCAAAATGTATAACCTTATATTTGGCCACATTAAATTGGCATCCATTCTCCTTAGCCCAGACCTCCAATCTAACCAAATCATCTTGCAAAATTTTAACGTCATCTGCATTCACTATTGCTCTACCCAACTTTGCACATCTGCAAACAAATGAACTGTTCCTCTCGGATCCTTTCCTATATCATTAACGAACAAATTAAACAGCAGTGGTCCAAGAACAGATCCTTGTGGCACACCACTAGTCACAGGCCATCTTGTGGACTCTACTCCTGAGTAAACCACTCTCTGATATCTCTCCGTCAACCACCCTCCTATCCATCTCACCAACCCTATGTCCTTCCCCATATGCTGCAATTTACTGATTAGAATTACATGTGGTATCCTGTTAAAGGCCTTAGCAAGGTCCAGTAGAATCACTGTAAACCCATTACCCTTATCCAGTTCAGCCGTCACTGTGTTATAATACGTGAGCAAGTTACTGAGGCATGACCTACCCTTCACAAAACCATGCTGTCCCCGATACAGTATCCCATTTTCTTCTATCCAATCTTGTATTTTCCTCTTGACTATTTTCTCCAAGACCTTGATAACGATTCCTGTTATGCTGATTGGCCGGTAATTTTCAACAGCAGCCTTGGAACCACCTTTATGCAGCGGAACTATTTTCCTCTCTTTCCACCCCCTTGGGACTGACCCAGATCCGAGGCTCAAATTAAACATAATGGTCAAGGGCACTGACAATTCTTTAGCCACTTCACGTACGACACGAGCTGGTATACCATCCAATCCCATAGATGTATTGACATTGAGGTTCTGTAATAGACTAGTTACCTCTACTTCATTCATCACAATTTCTGTATAAGCTGTTGATTCTTCCAGCAATGTCACCACCTGGATGATATACTCTTGCAAAGTGCTCGCTCAGTAATTCCACTATATCGACTGATTCGGTTACCTCCTTACCCTCAGCATTTTTTAAGATCGTTCTACCATGAACATTTTTCCTTTTACTTGCAACATATTGAAAAAACTGTTTGGGATTCTCTTTAGCCTGCATGGCTAATTTTCGTTCGTAATCCGCTTTTGCTTTTCTTACCACCCTTGTTACCATCCTGGCCTGAGCTTTATACTGTTCCTGCTGGTCACTTTTTTCCTTAAATTCCCTCCACAATTGTTTATTTTTTTTGCAGCTCAAGCTTAATAGTGTTATTCATCCATTTAACCCCTACTTGATTTATTATTCGGACTCTTGGTATGCAGTCAACCATTGCCTCCTGCAAACACTTCTTATCCACCTCCCATGCACTATCAACATCTAGCCCTTGCAGTTTTACATGCCATGGCACTGAGCCAAGCACACACCTAAGCTTGTCATACTTACCAGCCTGGTAATTCCACATGTACCCTGTCTTAATTGTAAATTCCACTCCTTTAGCCACTTCCCAAGTCATGACCTTATGGTCACTCTCACCAATTGGTGGCAACATGGTCATGTTCGTTACAGCCACATTCTCAGTTGCAATTACTAGGTCCAGCACTCTCTTCCCCCTGGTATTTTCCACTACATGCTGCCACAGATAGTTGTCCCTTAATAACCACATAAAATCCAATTCCTTCCTCCCATGTGCCCTCTCCTCTTTCCAGTCAGTGTTACTATAATTGAAATTACCCATAATAATTACCCTCCTTCCACTCATTTCTTCTATTTGCCTATGCATACTATCCTCACCATCTATTCCATCACCTGGTCTATAGCAGCACCAAATTGTATATTTTGTTCTGCTAGATTCTATCTCACACCAAACAGCCTCAAATGTGCTCTTTTCTCTATCCTGCAGTTCAATTTCTATACTCCTTGGCTGCAACTCTTCAGCTATCATCAATAACACTCCCCCCCCCTTTTTTTTTCACCCTGTCACTCCTGAACATGCTATACCCGTCGCATTCAATCCCACTAGCTTAATCATCTTCTGTCAGCCATGTTTCACTAATACCAACAACCTGTGGCCTGTGAATTGCAGAAGCCCATTTGTCCCATCCCTACTTTGATTCCTTATACTAACTATCCCATTCTGATTTGTTGTCCTTCGTACTCGCTCGGGCATAATATACTCATTCATACACTCAACTGCCTCCCTAAAGTCTGCATATCTACTCCCCCCCCCCCCCTTAATAAATCTAGTTTCCGTGAGTCTGTACATCCACTTCCACATCATTCATCAACACTTTTTCAAGCATCCGTACACCAACTCCATTCAAATGTAACCCATCCATCTTATATAAGTTCTTTCTCCCATCGAACTCATTCCACACCACTCTCCATGCATAACTCACGCATAAAGTCATTGGCAATTATGGCCCTCCTTCTAAACACTTCACTGTCATACCGCGGTAAAATACTGACCATCCTATCTCTCTCTTCTCTTTTGCTACCTCAAGTAATTCCCTCACATCCTCCATCTTTTCCATTTTGTCCTCTTTCAAATCATTTGTTCCTGCCACGATTATCATCTCTTTCACCCGCTGTTTTTGCACTCGAATAGATTCGCTGACGTCCTTTATGTTCGCACCTGGCTGGTACGACTTCGTCAAACTCTCATATAACCTTTAGCTGTTCAAAATGCACAGATTTTTTCTTTCCCTCACATGGCACTAATATTAGCTATAGGTCATGCAACTTATGTTTCGGTTGATATGAAAAATTCTGGCTGTAGTTTTTTTTTGGAATGTGTTCCGTAATGTAATACAGCAATACCTTGCATAGTGCAGTTTTTGCTACAGCATGGTTTTATAATTTATTAACAATTTAAATATGAGCATTATGTTTGCATCAGCTTATGACACCATATGGAAGAAAGGGTTTTGTATAGAGCAGCCAAAATAATTAACTACTAAAAATTTAATAAAAATTCCTGCAGAATATTTAATTCTGCAGGAAGGATTGCCACAAGGATCTGTCCTTACCTCAGCTTTATTCAACCTGTACATAACCCGCATACTTACACCAACCAGTCGAAAATTTATCTATGCTGTGACATAGCTATCACCACTCAAGATAGTCCTTTCAGGGCCTTGAGGAAACACTGAGCTCTCTACAAAATTACTTTGAAAGCTGGGGACTATCTATTAATCTCAGCAAAACTATTGTTTCTGCTTTACACTTAAATAACCATGAAGCTCTTAAAAATAATAAAAATTAAATCCTCTTGTAAAAATAATCATAATTAAAATTCTGAATATTTTTACGAATTGTTTATGTTAAAATGTTTATTAGTTTTGTTTTCATAACACGCATTGTCGGCACTTGCGATGTGCCCGTTATGGAAATTGTTTTGTAAAAGTGATAAGTAAAGAAGTCAAAAAATTGATGTACTTACCAGATTTGATATTTGTATTACTTAAAAGAATTTTATTGTAATTTAAAATGATCAAAGGTTGTGTTTTATGAAGACATTCTCTTGTCGCTAACGGAGCCAACGTATCAGCCATTATTTATACCTAACTTTTTGCTTACCACTTCGTGGAGTGCGCATGCTCGCCGAGAAGTTTGATGAGTGATTGACAGCTGACAAGAAAGCGTTCGGTAGCTGAGTAACGGCTGTAAACAAGAGAGCGGTCGGGAGGAAATTAGAACACAGGCCGGCAGATATTTAGGTTCGGAGGAACTTGAGTTTTTTTTTATGTGACAGTCGGAAGAAAATTAATAGTATATTCCGAAAAAGGAATCGTGGAACTATTAAGTTTTAATGTGGAATAAGTATGTGGATAAATAAAAGAAAATATTGCTATAAGCGTTTTAAACGGAGTACTGGAGGAAACACTAATTGAAAGATTTATAGTAGATTCCGAAAAAGGGAATCGTAGAACTGTATGTTTTGTTTTTTAATTGGAAGAGTTAAGACTGTCAATAAGCATTTAGTGAATAAAAGAAGAATTTGCTATTTACGTTCTAAAGGAATGTTCGAGAAAACTGATTAGGAAGTTTCATCTGTATTAAGGACGCCGGATCTGATTATTATTTCTACTGAAGAAAAGAGACAGAATTAAGTTCGGAAGAATTAATGTGTACTACATAAGTGATGAGAAAGGATCATGTAAAAAATGAAGAACAGTCATATATCTTCTGAAAAGGGCCTTGACAGAGAAAGAAACTGGCTATGAACATTTTGTGATTGTGCAAACAAAGTGTTTGGTCTAGTCTTAAGTGTAAGTTTATTTTTAAAAGGCCTTGGATCCAATTAATTTGTAGTTAGTTATGCAATAGTTGTTTGAAGTGTATATATTGTTTGTTATATAAAATATATTTATTTTGTATTTTGGTCTTGAGTCAGTGATTTATTTGGATTCTGAAAGAAATAGTAAAAAAGAGCTCATTGCACCAATCGGAGTGAACCCTTGTGCATATAATAACATAGGTACACTCGGAATTAAAAAAAAAAAAATAACTGTTAGAAACAGAGATCATCGCTATGGTAGGATTAATATTAAGATAATATCTATGAATATCCTCTATATAAAAATCCACTAATTATTAACACTCTAATCCATGAAAGCAACCCTTGTTACCTTGGTGTCACACTTGACCATAGTCTAACTCAGGGGTCGGCAACCGGCGACCAATAAAAGTTTGACCATACTTACAGGGCACATGGTCCGTATGTTGAATTATTTAAATAATACATTTTATAACATGAATAATAAATTAAAAATAATTTTATACCTATACTTCTTGATATAGCCGTGCAATTTGGTGAGAGTTAACCTTGTGATCATCATGAGTGGGGATAACAAAGGCGACTTCATCCTATGACAACCGAGATTTCGGCGCACATTAAAGAACGCATTTTCGTTAGAAAATATATCCAAAAATTTTATCGATGCTTGTCAAAAAAACAGGGAGACACACATATTGTGATGCATAATCTATATTACTTTGTTTTTAGGTGATAATTTTTCATTGAGTTTCATTTTCATGCTTGTTTCATATCTTGTACTTTAAATATTTCTGTGTTTTTTAAGACTGATATAATAAAAATTGATATCTCAAATTTTTTTTCGCTTGCTATTTTCGCTTAAATAAACGCTTGCGGCCAGATTATTAAAAATAAAAGTTGAATGTGGCCTGTGAGTCTGAAAAGGTTGCCGACCGCTGGTCTAACTTATCAATAGCATCTGAAAAGAACTAAGTTAAAGATATCTGCCAGGAATCATAAACAAGCTAACAGGTACAACTTGGGATTGTAATACCTTGACTCTTAGAACAGCAGCTCTGGCTTTAGTTTTCCATGTTACAGAGTATTGTTCACCAGTTTGGAGCTGAAATCACAACTGTGTGTGTGTGTGTGTGTGTCCATGTGAATTGCACAATTCACATGGACGGACACACACACACACACACACACACACACACACACACACACACACACACACACACACACACACACACACACACACACACAGCTCAACATAACAATGAAAACCATCTTTGGTAACTTAGATCTATTCCTCTCCCATGGTTACCTGTTCTTTCCCACATCACTCCTCCTTCAGAGTCTTTTCCACCAGTCTTGGGACTATACATCAAGTTATTTCTCCACCTCCAGATCTCACATATGGCTAGTGGAAGTACAACATGATGACTGGTGGAGAAGATTCTGGAATGAACTACAACCTTCAACCTAGAAACAAATACCTGATTACAGATCCAACTATCAAACCTCCAGGATTCAATCTACCTTGATGCCTCTGGAGCCAGCTAAACAGATTTAGGACTGGACAAGGCTGCTGTGCCCACTTATTACATCTGTCGAGAATTTCAGTCACCTCTTTTGTGTGTGTCAGCAGACTATGCATCATATCACTGATGACTATCCCACACTCTCCTTTCCTGGAGGCCTAAGGAACTTGCATTTACTCCCAGATAGTGCCGCTGATTGGTTAACTGAACTTGCAGTCTATATATAGTTTTGCTTATTAATTTTTTGTATTTTTCTCCATACTCTAAATAAATAAAATAAACAGTCAAAATGTTTTTTAAACAGTTAACATGGTACAGTATTGCATTACCAACATTCCTATTACTAAAACAGCATCGGAGTGATTTAGCACACCGCAGCAACAGATGTATCTATGCATGCTTTATTATTTCATCTTTGGTATGCAGCAAAATCCACACTACACATTTTTTTTTTTTTTTAATTATAAATGAGTAATCATTTATATGGAATTATGAGTGGGAAGCAGAAATACAATGAAGTTTGAGAACCTAACAAACATAAATGGTTAACAATAGAACAAAAGCTTGAAATTATAAAGCATCATGAAGAAGGGGCACTAATATGCCTAAAATAGCACATGACAAAGGAATGAAAGATGACCAGTACAGTACAAATGCTCATTAAGAAGACAGATCAAATAAAAAAATAAAATAAAAAATAACATGGAATAGCCACAGCATCTTATATGACAAAAGTGATGGCTAAACATAGTTCTGCAACAGTTAATATGGATTCTTTTAATGATATGAAGACTACAATCAGGAAAAAATTCCATTAAGTCAGATATAATTCAAGCTAAAGCAACAAGTCTCTATAAGGCAGTAAAAGAAGGAGATGCAGAAGAAACTTTTTCAGCAGGCCAAGCCTATGGAGCTCCATAACAGTGAAGTGTAGGTAAAAGTGCTAGTACTAATAATGATGATACTGCTGCTGCAAAAACTTTCAGTAAGTTAAAAAGTGATTGAAAAAAGGAGACTTACAAGAATGAACAAATTTTTAATGTGGATGAAACAGGTTTGTTTGGAAAGAAGATGCCTTTGCACAATTATTTATTAAAGGAAAAGATGCAACCAGGATATAAAATTTCAAAAGACCCCTTGACACTTATTTGATGGAAATGCATCTGGTGACTTTAAATTAAAGGCTTTGCTTGTTTACCGAGCTGTAATTCCACAGGCTCATGTTAAAAGTGTTTTTCCTGTAATATGGCAATCAAATGAAAAAGCATGGGTGATATAACAAATGTCTGAAGAATGGTATAAAACTTATTTTTGTTCTCTCAGCCTAGCATTGCTGCAAAGATGACAGATTTAAAAAAATTTGTTAATAAACAATGCACCACGTTATCTTACTGCTATTTCTGAGTTGCATACAAATGATAAAATCCTTTTTCTGCCACCCAACATGACATTACTGCATTTAATGGATCAAGGTTCATAGTACTATGTTTAAGGCATATTATTTGAGATGAACTTTTGCTCAAGCCATAAAAAGCAACAATGGGAGATAAGATCATAATTTAGATAGATTTTAGGAAATGTTTTGACATCAGAACTGCTGCTGAAAACATTGGGGAATCATGGCTCAAAGTAACTACTGGCGATACATAAGTTATGTGGTAATATTACTGCGCTGTGGGAATGATTTCACTAGTTTTGAATTGCACCTTACAATTCTTTCTGAAGACACTGTGCCAATTGAGAAAGAGCTTAGATTTGAAACTTTGGGTTCTGACAATGTCCATGGCATTAAATCACATTCAAATGACCAAGGTGATGAACTCTGGTGGAGATGGATCAACATTTATATGAAGAAAAGAAAGAAATTAGATGAACTGCCACTGAATTACCTAAAAAAGAATTCTTATTAAATGAGCTTTTGACTATTATTGGAAAAACAGATGATGCCTCTTATTTTCTAATGGAAACTGATTCTAACATTGAACAAAGCATTAAAGATGAACAAGCATATTGCAATATGCTATTCAATGTTACAAAGATATGCATGCAGCAAAATGAGGGAAAAAATCAGTGCAAACTACATGGTTTAAATGCAATGTTTCCAAATAAAAACTTTACTATTTTTCATTTTATTTTAATCATTTTTAATTTTTGTTTGCATTAATTAGTATTTCTGGTGAGCATGCAGAAAACAAAAGATGCTCTTTTTTTTTTGCATAGCACAGAACTTTTTCAGCACCACACTATGCAAGGTATTATTGTATGTACTTTATGCAGTTTTCAGATAATCTAATAATTGTTTGTAACATACTGAATATACAATATTTCAAGAACTCAAAGGAAACACCAAAAATACATATTTTTTTATTTTATAGCTATATACAAATTTTGCATATTGTTCTAAAGTGAGAAATTTTAATTCCCACAGCATATTAATAATCTATATAAATAATTATCTTACAAACATATGATGCTAATATCTTTTACTTTATGTTTCTACTAAAGTTTTAATTATATTTTAAGAGTACAAATGTTTATCTGCAAGCCTGCAAAATGCTGAAGAACTTTCCATATATATATATATATATATATATATATATATATATATATATATATATATATATATATATATATATATATATATATATATAAATTACTAAACTCATGAGATATACAGTCGTAGAATAGAGGTAATTTTTATTTATAATACAAAAAGGTAAACCTCTAACAATTGTAAATCCTCTACACTCCAATAATAAATTAATAAATTTCCTAACAGCTTTTATTCCCAAAGCAACTGGATTGCTAAGAGGTCCAAATTTTGGAAGGAAAAGGACTTCTAAATTTTTGTACTGCCAAAGAAAATATAGCTGTGTTGGTGTCAGTAAAAGAAAATACAGCTGTTGGTGTCAGTAAAGGCTAGTGATGTCATGTCAGCACAAAAAGAAATATGATTCTGTTTGGATATCTGTAGGAGGATGTGAAGTGAGATTTTTCTTTTAGGAAATAAGACAGGATTGTGTTTTAGTAGCACTGAAGTTCATACAAGATTACTCTCAACCAAATGAAGAATATCTGTATGTTTCTGATATTTGAGAGGGGGGGGGGGGTTATGTATATGTTATGTAAACAGCAACAGTTTTTGTTTTTTGTGAATTGAATTTTTCTGAATCAAAGATATTTGTCATTCACTATGCATCAAACCTGGAAGTGTGAAGTGACAGTTTGTTAAAAATGCCAGCATGGCACTTTAACATGACCATGTCGCAATTTTTCAACTTGCCACTTATAAGAGATGCCTGAAAGTAAAGGATAACCACTTTCAACACTATGTAAACAGATTAATTTAGAAAGTTGCACACTTCCAACAAATACATTATTTTTAAATGACACGAGTTTATAGTATTCGCTGTGCAGAAAACATTTATCAAATGGAAAAGCAGAAGCTAAGGCTAATACATAAAGAATAAGTCATTTTCCTATGGAAGAACTTTTTCCTCAGACAAATATATTTCATCACATGAAACCAAAGGTTTGCCTAAACCTTTGGGTTTAGGAAACGGCTTATTCTTTATGTATTAGCAAACCTAAAGATTTGCTAATACATAAAGAATAAGCCGTTTTCCCATGGAAGAACTTTTTCCTCAGACAAATATATTTCATCACATGAAACCAAAGGTTTGCCTAAACCCAAGGTCTCCAAAAAGAATAACATACTAATAGAAGTTTTATTACATGTAAGTAATTACAAAAAAACAGCACAATAAATTAAAAGCTAAAGATATAATTATAAAATAGTTTCTGGATTTATATAATATTTTATTTATTTAATTTTTATAATAATACTTCTTTATAAAATTTAATTTTATTGGTAAATAAAGTGCATCCTATTCTACTAAAATTATTCAGATAACATTACATTGGGAGTAAGGTATTCTATACCAAAAATAAGCTTTATGCATCATTATTGACATGAATCATCATTGCACATCCCCAAAGATCTCTTGGTTAGGTTAGATGCCTAAATCTCTTGGTGTGTGTCAATATACAAACAAATTCAAATTGTATCCAATGAAACCAACGTCCAGTGAGCAGTTTTGGATCTTCCCATAGCCAGGAAATGCAACAGACATGGAGATTTAATTGATGGCAAGGATAATATTATTATTTTGGTTTGCTATAAATATGTCACCAAACAATGGCAATGATTAATTCTAATATGGCAGTAGAGGATATACAAAAATTAAGAATTAATACCTGATATTAATAATGAAAATTTTATGAGGTGTCTTGATCTTTAAAATAATCACCTTTTGAACCCCCAGTCTTGGATAAAAGATAAGCATCCTTGATAACGATGCTTCGACTAACTGCTTTACACATATCATATACTGTGAGGGCAGCTATTAATACAGCTGTCATTGCTTCCATCTCAGCTCCTGTCTTTGCTGTTGTTTTAGCAAATGACTGTATCAAAACTTCATGAGTATTTGGTTCTAATTTTAAATGTACATCTATCTTTTCAAGTGGAATTGCATGACAAAGTGGAACCAGTGCTGATGTCTGCTTGGCAGCCATTATGCCAGATATCTTAGCTGTGGCAAGAACATCGCCTTTCTGAATTTTATTTTCTTTCACCAAATTGTATGCTTTGGGTCCTAAGTATACACGACCTTCCACTGAAGCTGTTCTCAGTACGCAACTTTTATGGCTAATATCCACCATGTTTGCTTTACCACCAGAATCAACATGAGTTAATCCATTTGAACAGTTAGAGTGAATCAAACTGATATTCATGACTGGAAAACTAATAATTTGCCTCTGTGATAATGGTGTACTCTTTGTTGATAATATGGGATAACCCAAGAAAACTGAAGAACCAAAGAAATTACATGGAATCTTACACACAGAAAAGTGAACTGAATCAGCAGTAAGGAGAGATCTTGGTACTGATGAATCCCAGGGAGCAAACAGTAAGTCAGTCACTCTTCTATGTAATTTATGTTTGCAAGTTCTTGAGCATGAAAAGCATAAATCTGAAAAGTAAAATGAAAGCATATACATCTCCAGCAAAATATATTGGATACTATTTCAAAAACATTGTTAATAATGCTAAAAACTGAATGCAGCTACAGCAAAAGAAAGATTTTGTTTTGTGTGATTTGAATTTGTAGGTGGCATGTAATAATAACAATAATTTAATATACAAATTAAGTGGATATTGAATCCAACATTATTTCAAAGCCAAATATATAGAAACTCTTAGTAGTTTCTATATATTCGGCTTCGAAATAATGTTGGATTCATTATCCACTTAATTTGTATAATTTTGCATCACTGAAGTGAAGCCTTTTGGCTCTTTATTTCAGTAATTCTTGGTACCTTTTAAGATGTGACACCTTTTGGCAACTTGTATGGGAAAAGTTCTGCATCACTTTAACCTGGTATTTTATTTACATCTGGGTCTGGCTCTCACTGACAAGACCTCAACAAAAGTTGAAACCGGTCTGGGTAGTGATCCTCTTCCATAATGCATAGCACCATACATGTCCTCAAGGAGATGTGCTTTACATTATGGAGAATACCAAGGAAAGTGATCAGAACTTACTCCACCTTTACCACGAGTTGCCCCTCTCCTAAAAGGTTGCTTACGCTTGTATCCACTGAAACTTTATAGTTTCTATATTCAGCATGAAACTCTTGTAGTTTCTATATATTCGGCTTTGAAATAATGTTGGATTCAATATCCACTTAATTTGTATAATTTTGCATCGCCGAAGTGAAGCCTTTTGGCTCTTTATTTCAGTAATAATTTAATAAATGTGTGTATAGATCCAGTATGTAGAGTACAGCATTCTTTTAGGATTTTGTTCTATTAGCTTAATTTTATTTTGATGTCAATTCCATCCATGAAAGCTCTTGAAGATTTACATGGCCTTTGATTTATCCACAGTCATATGGTTAGACTATAAGTCTAATAAATCAAAAGTCTTTTGACCTTTTAAGACAAAGGTAACTTAAGGATCAAAACTAGATAAATGGGATGAGACCCCATATTGTCTTTTAAGGAATATGGAAAACTTACTGGGATCCCCACCTTTTCATGGTTCAACCTGTCAGTAGGTTAAGTTTTGAGTCTTTCCCACATCCAGGAATTTTTATGTTGGGCCCATATACGAGAGGTTGGCTGGTCAACCTAATAGTATATTAGTACCGTATATGGGTAGTGGGTTGGGAAAGGAGAAACTTGTTTACATTTGATTTAAAAGCCTGTATGTTGTATTCCTTGGGAAATATGTCAGGGGGAAGACTGTTCCAAGTACTGCAGTAGCAGGGATGATGGAGGAGGAAAAGAAACTTGTTCTGTGGGTTTCAAGGTGTACTGTGAAAGGATGTTAGGCAGCAGCTGTATATGTTCCAATGGGCTTAGTATAGAGTGGGTGAATTATTGATGCTGTTTCAGATGAACATTTCCCATGTGGAAATATTTATAGAATATGCAAATTGTAGTGACGAAACATCTATGTGAAAGTGAGGGGAGCAAGTTGGTGAGAGATGGGTCATTTATCAGTCTAATTGCTCTCCTCTGTATTGAGTCAAGCATTTTTAGGGAGCTTTTAGGAGCCCCACTCCAAATGTGAGAACAGTATTCGATGCAAAAGATATGCAAAGAAATGCCAAAGATATGGAGACTTAATTGCTACAAAGGATAATAGAAAATAATCTGAATACTAAATGAACAAGAATAGGCTTGCAATTTGGGGTTTAGCCAAGTTTAAGCAATTTGGGATGAGTCACTGTATTCTGTATTGGCTAAACCAAAACACAAGGATGGATAAAGAGTCATGACGGCTGGTTGCCTTGTCAGGGAATCATGATGAAAGTGAAAAGTCAACTATTGGAACAAACTCAACATCAGCAGAAATAATGATAGGTATCAAAGAGGAAATCATTTACCAAAAGTTTTTAGTAAGTGAGCACTTGATGACGTCCTAAAACCTTTATCAAAAGTTTTTAGTAAGTCAGCATGTGCTCTGATAAAATACAGAAAAAATAAAAAATAAGTAAGCAAAGCAATATGTAAATGTAGTTAAGCAAAAGCTTAGAAATGAAGGAAAGAGGAATGTAAAAGGAATCAGTGATGATGAAGGTGATATGAAATGAGAAGATAAAGAAATCCCAGATGATTGAAGTAATTATTTTGAAACACTGTTAAATGAATCAGAAAGTGACAAAATGGTGGTAGAAAAAGCCATCAAAAACTTGAAATGTGAGAGGGCAACAGCAGAAGTAGATGATATTTGATCAGAAGGTGGAATTCCAGATGACTGAAGTTTTACAGATGGTTATATGATCAGTCAACAGTAATCATCCATAAAATAACAGAAATAACATGGAAAGTAAGAATTATGAAAGAATTTCACTACTGAGTACTCTTAAGTAAGATTTACAGGGCGTACTTGAGAAGAGACTAAGAAAAACCGATAAAGAGAAACCTGGAGAAGAACAAGCTGGGTTCCCAATAGGGATTGCCAGGATCAGATATTCATTTTATGACAGACAGTTGAGAATTCATGAGAATATAGCAAGGATATGTATTTAAATTTTGTAGATCTGGAAAGGGTACAAGATGACAAGAGAAAAGCTATTCAAAATACTACAATTATATGGGATAAATGAGATGCTGTTTCAAGTAATATATAATCTATATATGAATAGTAAGTTAGCAGTTAGAATTGAATTAGAAACAAGAGGTATAGGGAGATTGGTCTAATTGTAAAATATGGTTTGAGAAAAGGATGTAGACTATTGCTGTTGTTATTCCTCCTAAGTATGAATCATATTATGAAAAAAAAAAGTTAGAGCCACTTACCAGCACTTTATGATGGTATTTATACTCCTAAATAAATGCAGTACAAGTTTGCAAGATTTCTTAACTGAATAACTGCTGTATCAAATATGACATGAAAATCAGTAAAAAGATTAACTATAAAAGTAGGCAGAAACACTGAGAACTGCATTATAAAAATAGTAAAACATTTGAGCTATTTGGGCACAATTTTAGTGAAGATGGAAAATGAAATATGGAAATAGATTACAGAATAAACAAAGCTGGTACTGTTTGGAGTCAGCTGCATAAATGTTTATAGAATAAGAGAGAAAAAGAGAGAGAGAGAGAGAGAGAGAGAGATTAATTCAAAACACTCAACTAGTAATATACAAGACAGTTCAAACTAATTCTAACTTTTGGATCTAAGAGCTGGGTTAGAAGTAAAGCAGTTAAAGAAAGGCTGGAGACCGTAGATAGGAAAATTCTGAGAAAATGTATCAAATATTGAATTAGTGGGTGGGAAGAATGAATAAATCAAGGCCACAATCATTAAAAATTGACATTAGGAAGGAAGTTGACATTATTACCATTCAGTAATGTGTAAGAAGAGCTAATCTCAGGTGGTATGATCACTTGAACTGAATGGCAGAGGAAGGATCAGCAAAACAAGTTTTTGCTAGGAGAATCTAGGTGGATCAGCACAGTAAGAAGAGCCTTGGAAGACAAAAATACAAAATCTGATAATATTGGAACCTTGATAGATTACAAATTAATTTGGGGGAAAATTGTTGACAGAAGTTAATAATGATGTAAACTTTTCATGTAGTAATATTACAGTATCCTGTACCTTGAGGGGGTACATATCAGAAATTTATGATGATGGTATGTTGCATTACCTGAATACAATGAGAATGTGAAACCAGAAGGTTGTTATTACTCTTATTATTCTCGACTGTCAATATCCAATTAAACTGTCTTTTTTTTCTGATAAAATTAAATTTTCAACAAAAATTAACATTCACATTGAGCAAATGATTCTTGTTGCCCAGGGTGAGTTCACCCCAACCTGAAATGGATAGAGACCATGCTCAATCTCTACAATATGATTTCCAGATTATGTAACCAATTCCATCTCATTAATTAGAGTACTAATTATGCACTCTGAGTTTTAAACATTTCATGGGGGAAACAGCTATAAAAATAATCTGGCTCTTCTCACAATACCTAAACATATCTGATGCAAGTGAACCAATAAAACTGACTTGTAAAAGAAGAAACTATGTCCATAGAACACAAAAAAGATCATGAATCATTTGTCGAGCCTAGACAATTTGAAAGAAGATTTGTGACTACACCAATAGTGTCTAATATTTTAGACCTGTGCAAGGACAGCTAAAACCATGATGCATTTTGTATGTTCTAAAGGCCAGATGATCTGTTTCAGAGTTGCTTTTCAATAATCATCAGCAGAAAATTTTAAAAAACATTCATCTGAGACTGAATTCAGCCATGTGAAAAAAATCAGAAAACATTCTTTTAACTGGTAAGAGAATTCAAATCAAGACCTTTTCACTCAGCATCCAGTTGTTATAATAAACACATAAAAGCCACTGAAGTAATATTCTTATAGGAATAGATAACATTACATAAGTGTCACTTGTATGATGCTGCTTGACAGAAAAAATATTCCATTACAGTATAATAGATTAAAAATAATAAGACATCAGTGATTCCTGATATACAGGATATCCCAAAAAATGTATGCACACTTTATCAGGCCATAACTCTGTAATTTTCTTTTTTTTTTTTTTTTTTTGCTTTAGAAATAGACATTGACAGACTTGCATTACTGGAGTAGTACAGGAAATGTGAAATCGTAAATGAAGTCTAGTGATACTGGAGAAATTAATTTTAAACAGACCTCCAATGTGAATTACAATTTTGTGTAGCTATGATAAAGTTGAAACAGATGGTACTGTGCAAAATGCACACAAGCAATGATCTGGAATACCTTTAACATATAGTTGTTTCAGAAAAATCAGAAGAGGCACTGCAACAATCCCTTCAGTCACCAAAGTCAAGCTCCTTGTGAAACAGAAATCACAAAATCTAGTATCCATTACATTTTATAGCATGCAATATTCAAAAGCAACATTCTAAGATTAGTGCATGTCCTGAAGGAACATGATCCTGATCGTAGGGTTGAATTTTGTGAGTAGTTTCTATCAATCAAAATTAACAGAGGACCCACTGTTAGTCAATAAGATCGTTTGGAGTGATGAAGCAACATACAAGCTGAATGATACAGATGACCATCACAATTGTGCATACTAGTCAGCAGAGAATCTACACATTGCTGTGGAAAGGCATGTAAATTTACTCGGTCTGGTCTTACAGTGTGATGTGGTGTTGTGTGGATTATTATCAAAGAGATTGGATCATTCTTTTTAAATCATTCTTTTAATAATCTTTCAATAATAATGTCTCTTGTACCTCAACGTGCTTCAGAAATCGATCTGTCCCACAAATTCTTCAGCTATTTCAGGATGAGGAAGATTATTATTTCCAACAAGATAGGGCACCTCCCCATTTTTATCATCATGATGTCATGACTTATCTTGATGAAACTTTTTCAAACAGATATTGAATGAAGAGAAAGTGTTGAATACCCTGCACATTCACATGATCTAACACCATTCAGTTATTACTTATGTTGGTACCTCAAAGATAAAGTTTATGCCACAAAACCCAGAACACAAACAGTTACAGTTAAATATCAAAGAGAATTGCCACACAATTATGAGAGATATTTTAATTGATGATTGCATATCAGTTTTTCACCGAGATCAGCAATGCCTTGATGAAAAGAATGGAGGACATTTTGAACACTTAAGATAATGCATCATTTAGACATGATGAAATATAATTTAATCAAATCTTTATTGGAATATTTAATTATAAAATTATTAAATTAAATTTAAGAAAATAAACATAGAAGTTATCACCAAAGTGTGCATACATTTTTTTTTGGGACACCCTGCATACAGATAAGGTTACTCAGTGACCACTCTGCAAAGATCTATCATCCAAATGAGGATACTGCTGTGACACTAACTGATTGAGAATAGAGGGTGATGAACTAGAATCTAGGAGAAAGCAGGTGAGGAGTGGTGTGTTGCCAGGCTATGTGCTTGGAATACTACTGTTTCATTTGTACATAAATGATTTGAAGGGAAATATTTTGCTGATTGGATAGTGAAATAATTAATCAAGGCAATGTAGAGGGCAACCATATGGGTAAAAGAAAATGGATACCAGTTTAATGTGAGAAAGTGTAAAATTATACATTTTGTGATGAAAAGATTACTATCTGTGCATCACATGGATGGAACAGTACTCCAGCAAATTGTTGAAGCTAGCGATTCGGAGGTGGTGTAAGGCCATGATATGTCCACACCTGAATTAACGTGCTCAGTTCTGGTCCTGAGTTTCTTGGGGATGAGGAAGTGGTGGAGAGGATCCAGAGGTGAGTTATCTAGATGGTGAATGATCTATGACAACAGATTGATGGTTTGTGCATTGCAAACATTGGTTAATAGAAACATTTAAGTTTTGGTGCAGAGGAAATATTTCAGCATTTTGCTAGAAGGAGAAGAATCTTTGCAAGAGTCTTAATAAGTCATTGCAAAAGACTTATTAAGACTCTTGGATAGTGATCATAAAGTGCTTTGCTTATCATGAGTTCAAGGAGAGGCACAATTACTGTGGGGATAGTTCGGGTCTCCAGCAATGAGTCTTTGGACTCCATGGAGGTACCATGCAATAATAATGTTGGGTGATGAGAGAGAGAGAGAGATTTCAGCAATGGCAGATGTTTATCCTGTTCTGAGAGTGAACATCCTTGCTTAATCTACTAGTTGATGATAGATTAACATACAACTTGTAATACAAGGCCAACATATTTCATTTATAAAATTGCATTCTCTTGAATTTCTGTATGCTATATGCAAGGATTATTCTTATGGAACCATATGTTCCTTTAATATTTTAAGGAACATATGGTTCCTTAAAAAGGATTAAAATGTTATTTTAACATTTTACTCATTTATTTATACATATATCAACTCCACACACACACACACACACACAATAGGGTGCAATCCCTATAGCACATCAGTGTTATGTTTGGACAAGAGTTATCTCTGTTGATGGGTTTCTTGAACATCTGAAGGTTGTATTAATTGGTGAAGAAAGCATAATTTTAAAGAACAGAGGCAGGCAGACTGGAACAGGAGAAAAGAAGTTCGTTTATTATGTTTGTTGAAGCAAGAGAGTAAATGGATGTTGACCAGCAGCTGTTCATGTTTTTAGAGACCTACAAGAAAATGGTGCTGGTCAATTCAGGAAAACATCGCTTATGAAAATACGTATACAAAATGCATAAAGTAGAAGCAACACCGATAAGAAAGTGACTGGAGTGTATTTGTATGAGAAAGAAACAGAGAAAGAGAATCATCAATTAACCAAATTATCTTTGTCTGGATAGCATCAAGCATTTTTAGGGAGATTGTTATTATTCTATGAGTGCGAGCAGTATTCCGATGTTGGGAAAATGTGGGATTTATATAGTGTAAACAGTAATATAGGTGAGAAATAGTGTACTGAATAAAAAAGGACACTACACAGTTTTTTTGGAGGTTGAAGAGGTATCTGATGTAATATGCGTATGCAGGAAAAGAGAGAGAGAGAGAATTGTAAAACAGCCCAAGGAAAGAAATCAGATCTTGTTTAGAGATGAGAATATTATCAAAGGTAAATGGAAATTAAGAGTTTGTGTGTGTGGGAAAAAAAAGGGCTGTGATGAGGCAATGAGAGTCTAAAGCATTGGTTATGGAAGATTTTGAGTTTAGAACAACTGTGCATTATGAGGCTTATCAATTGAAGAAAAGGAATGGCATGTACTGGCATCATCAAAACCATGAATAGGATTTGAGGCAGGTGGAAGGTCATTTAGTACAAGAGGAAGAGAGCAGGTGAAAGTGCAGAGTCCTGAAATATTCTAGCACTAGTGGGGAAATTGAGGAGATGAAGTTGGTGACCCAATTTCAGAGAATGGAAGATGGGTAGGTTGGTGAGCAGGTCTCTTTATCACACCTGATTAAATGCAATGGAAATGTTGAGAGCAGCCATTTAAGTATCTCCAAACCTTTTCATAGCTTATATCTAAAGGTGGATAGTGATCATTAGGAAATCTGCTATGGGTCACAAGTGGCAGAATCTATACTGCTGGTCACTAATCAGCTAGTGGACATCCAGATAGTGAAGAGGTTGGCTGTTGACAGCTCATCTCCATTACTGAGGGAACTGAAGTGACAACAACTGGACAATAGTTTGATGATTGAGTTGTTATTCTTTTTTTTTGGAATGCTTGTTTCCATGTTATAAAGTAGATACTGAACAAACAGGAAAGATTAAAAAGATAAGTTTTGAGCACAAAAGGAGGGATATCAGGAAAGACTTATTAGCTATTCAGGATTATTCTGACTTCTTTTATCAGAAAGAAGTCAAAAGAGTCCCAAAGAGCATAAACACTAGAGTATACGTGAACAGATATAAAATGTAGAAATTAAGGGGATAAAAATCCCTTGTTGTTTTATAGCCAGTAAGTGACACTTAAGATCGCAAACTACAATCTATGAGTTTCATGCCGAAAAACTATCGGCGTAGGCAATTCGAAGCAAAGGTGGAGCAAGCTCCCTCATTATTCTTGATATTTTCTCACAATGTAAAACACAGCTCTTAGGAGATGTAATACTGTCATTACATTATGAGGAGAGGTCACTACCCAGACCGGTTTCAACCTTTTTTGAGGTCTCATCAGTGAGTAGGTAGACCTGGAAGATATCAAAGCTTAGTGAAAAGAACTTGCATACCTTCACTATACGAATGCCATAAAGGTGTATTAATATTTATAGTTAAGATAAAAACCCAAACGGCTAGTTTTTTGGCAACCTTAATAGAAATTAAGGGGATAAAAATCCCTTGCTGTTTTATAGCCAGTAGGCGAAACTTAAGGTTTAATTGAATCGAATTGCCTACGCTGATAGTTTTTCGGCATGAAACTCATAGATCATAGTTCGCGATCTTAAGTTTCGCTTACTGGCTATAAAACAACAAGGGAATTTTATCCCCTTAATTTCTATTAACGTTGCCAGAAAACTAGCCGTTTGGCTTTTTATCTTAACTATAGATATAAAATGTGTTTTGTTTTCAAATTTGCCAATCATACAGACTATCAGTCTGGAAGAATGTTTATAATGGTTGATCCTGATTACCCAAACTTGATTCAAAATTATCATTCATTAATTTCTGTTGAGGTCAGAGGTGATATGGAATACCTCAGCAGATTCTTTGAACATTTTTTCAAAGATAATATGCATACAGGATATTCTCATGGTCTATCAGTCGACATTACAATTTACTTTCACGTAAAACTAAACTAATATAATCAAGGTGCATCGTGCCATGTAACGAGTTATATGTTTGTAGCCAGTATAAATTGGAGTAATATGATGTTCCCAAGTCAGTGCAATTGTATCAAAATGAAATGGCTGCGAGAAGGGAACTGATGGAGTTTGACAGAGGCATTGTGATAGGATGCCATGTTGCAGGGGCTATCTGTTTGGTAAAATGTTGATAAATAGGACAATCGCAGGTCAACAATCAATGATACCATACTGAAATGGAAGCGTAAGGAGTCAACTGCAAGTGATACCTGCAGTGGACAACCCACCACACTCTCCAAGCATAATATGTAAAAACCGCTATTCATCAGCCGAAATGCTGAATGCATTCAGGGCATGAACTGGAACATGAATCTGCACAAAAATATTCAGAACCAAGGCTCACAACATGGGATTCCATGGTAGGACTGCAATATGCAAGTCACCATTACCAGAACCAACATGCAGTGTTGTCTTCAATGATGCAAAGAGCATGGTACAGTGGGATGTGGAAGCTTAGAAAGCTGTGTTATGGAGTGACGAATCACACTACACCCTCTACTTAGCAGATGGATGGGTGTGAATATGGTGGATGAATGATGACCCCAAACTATGAAATTTGGAGATGGCAATGTGATGGTATGGTCCTGTTTTTCCTGGTTTGCCCTCAGACCTCTGTTTATGGTACCATGAACATTGAACTCTGAGTGGTATCTGGACAATGCAATGCTTCCTACTTTGTGGCATTTCTATGAAATTACCACTGTCTCTTTCAGCAAGACAATGCACCATGTCATAAGGTTGTGTAACTACGTGGTTTATGGACATGAACATCATCACACTTGACTGGCCTCCACAGAGCCCTAATATCAACCCTATTGCAAGGAACATCTGTCCCACAGCTGTCCAAGACCTCATTACATGCCTACAAGAACGGTCCATAATTCTCATTGATAGCTATCATACACCTGTGGAAAGTATTCCCCCATACGATTGCTGCAGTCATCACAGAGAAAGGATATCCTACATCTTATTAAGGCGGGTGCCATGGCTTGTTTGTTCCTCACACTATGGTTTCCATTGACTTCTTTCCAAGCAGTTATATTATGCATCTTTTCATATTCTCACTGATAAAAAAATATATTAATGATAACTTCTCTTGACCAGCCTATCTATATGAAGTAAATCATCCTTGCTAAACAACAGATTGTATATAGATCCCCCCCCCCCATGGTCAATGGAGTCATTCTAGAGATTGGAATTTCTGTCTAAAGATGTCTAAGAACATGTGTCTTCTCCCTTCATTCTTTCTAGTCCTAAACATATTATATAATACTTTTCAGCATCCAAGAAATTAAGCTTAATCTTTTGAAAAAAATGTTGCTTTAACTTTGAACAGCTATTAATTATATATAAACCCATCCAATAAATACTGGGGCAGTGCTTCTAAGAGCTCCTAAAAATACTTGACTTTTATGTTGATTAATGACCCATCTCTCACCAATCATTCCTCTCTTTCACATCCAGTTTCTGTTGCTTGCATTTTCTAAAAATATTTCCATGGGCACTGCTCATTCTCCAACTCTCCTTTGAATCTGTTAAAACACATGCAACAGTAGCTATTCAAATACTCCTTCAGATGAAGTTCAAACTCTTAGAACAAACTTTTTTGCCTTTTCATTCATGCCTTCTGCTGCT
Source organism: Typopeltis vanoorti (assembly GCF_054136105.1). Classification (NCBI taxonomy): domain Eukaryota; kingdom Metazoa; phylum Arthropoda; class Arachnida; order Uropygi; family Thelyphonidae; genus Typopeltis; species Typopeltis vanoorti. The sequence goes on along the minus strand of NC_143572.1, from coordinate 32,829,543 downwards.
GTCTTTTGGACCTGCTTCTAAAGAGTATAATGTAAAATCAGATCAAATCAGATATTCATATCCAGTCCTAGTAAATTTTTTTATTTATCTTTCAATTTTCTGTCCATCCATGACTAATATTCTATAGGTTAAAAGTCCTCTAAATGCAATTAAGAGAACCATACTATAGTCTTTGTCATATGCTGCAGATTTTCCAAGCTCATCTTTCATTTTATATCCTCAACTAATATAACTGAGAGAAATGATGAAAGAAACAAGCTGAGAGAAAGCATATAACTAACAAAGATGTTTTAAAAATAGCAAAACAGCTAATAATGAGTATACAAATTAAGATTAGACTAGACATTTTAAGAGTATATGTATTGTAGATAAATTACGGCATAAAGAGAAAAATCACAATAACTCAAAAACTGTATGATGAATTTTTATGCAATTCACTGAAAACAGTATGATATCAGATGTGAAAGAAACACCCACAAAAATTGTAAATAAATAGTTTAATTCAGTAGAGTAACAAACGGGTACAAGAAAACAATGGTTAAAACAAGATTGTCAAAGTGTCTCAATAAGGAATGCCATCACCCCTCACAGTAATGTTTCATACTGTTTATGATAGTGTCCAGGAACTCAGTTGGTAATAAGCAGTATTGCTCCTGCAAACCTCTCCTTAGTCCCTCAAGGTTTTGGGGAGGGAGGGAGTCAAGAGTAGCAACACACTATCTAGAGCATCCCAGACATGCTCGATAGGACTGAGGGCAGGAGACCTGGCTGGCCAGTCATTATGTATGGTAGTCTCTTCTTGAAGATATATTGGTCCATGAGCTTTTCTTGATGCAGATGAACATTTTTGTCTTGTGAGATAAATGTCTCCCCTATCATACTAACATACAAACAAACATAGGGGGGGGGGGTCCAGGACCTCCTCTCTATAAGTTGCAACATACAGGTTGATGCATCCACCCAACGAGATGCCTCCCCAAACCATCAACACTACCTCCACCATAAGTGTTCCCTTTCACAGATATTAGAGAGATAATAATGTGTCCCTGGTTCTGTCCAGGTCAGAGTGTGCCTCATATCACTTTGTAGGGCAAACCAGAACTCTTCTGTAAATAATACCGATCCCCATTGGTCTTGGGTCAACCAAACCCATTTCAAACATTCTCTCCTGTGGCATGAGGCACACAGATTACCAGTTGCCTAGTATACGGACCACCTTTTTAAACCCTTCTGTGCACTGTGGAAGCAGATACTAATGTTTCTGTAGCCAACATGAGGTCAGATTGCAACTGGTTCAGAGTAGCATTCCTGTTTTGGCGAGCAGATAATCAGAGATATCAGTCACCCACTGCAGTTGTAGCCAGTGGGCTTCTTTTACTGTATCTCTGGGATGCTGTTTGTGATTGCCAGAATTGGTTCTACAGTCTGAACCATGGAATGACTCACATACAGCCACCTCCACCTGAATTTTCAGTTAAATGATGTTGTGCAGCCATATCTAAGAATTTTGCTATTACGAAATGTCTTGTTCTCACTTCTGACATGAAATGGAAAAACCACTCAAAACACCAGCTTTTATTGTGTGGCTCACTTGCATATACCACTGATAGCACCACTCATTTGTATAAATGAGTGGTGCTATCAGTGGTATATGTAAACTCAGTATCACTTTTTACATAATGTAACTGACTTTCATGTGACCACCCCACCCCAGTTATCCCGATTTTCTCCTTATTCCTTAATTTATAGAAACTAGTGTATTATTATGAAATTAATTAATGGTTAGTATGTGTAAAACATATAGATTCAATTGCTTCTATATACTTCTTCCTTGCTACAAGGACATTGTCAGGGAGGGAATAAAAAAGATTAGCAAAATGACATTCAAAACTGGAGCATCATGTATCAAGGCTTTAGTATCAAATTACAATAACTAACCACTGTTTTTCTGTAAACTTAGTTGTAACCAGACACAGATAGTAAATGCATGCTGCGTAACATGCCAATTTTGGTTTGTTTCATCAATTTCTTTTTTTCTCTCTCTCTCTCTAACAATGTCCTTGTAATAAAGAAGAAATATATAGGAGGAATTAAATCTACATGTTTTGTATGTGTTAAGCATTATTCATATCATAATAATACAAATTCAGATAATGGGATGGTAATATAATGAACAGATTATGAAATCATTTTAAGGAAAACACAGATAATAATGTGTCCCTGGTTCTCTCCAGATCAGAGTATGCTTCATATTACTTGCTATTGCTACTGTCTCAATGCTGAATGTGAAAGAACAAAATAATTAAGGAAAATGAGCAAAGAAAATGCCTTCATGAAAAACATCTCATCTAATTTACATGTAGGACAATCAGAGGAAGAGAAGCAAATAGATTGATATGAGACATACTATTAAAAAAGGAGAAGAAAGCCAATTACATCCTAGAAAAGATAGATGTCATACAAAAAGTAACCCAATCTGAAAGGTCACTAAAATGAAAATAGAGACAGAAGAAATCCAGAGGAGTAATACACAAAGATGCACAGAAAATGGAATTAGGATTTAAGTGGATAAGAATCATCCTGTGCAAATTCCAAGGAAGAAAAAGTGCATTCTATCTTAGATTTTAATTTTAATATCTTCTGCACTAATTTATTTATACTTGACATTTTATAACAGTTTAAAAATGTGTAAATCAGCATTTTGCTGTTAGGAGGTATTTACATTTTTGACATTGTAATAAATATCAGAATTAATACATACTGTAATATGTTCACCCACCAATCAGTATCATAGGCCGATTCTTTGATTCTGCTATATTAAACATTCCTAGAGAAAAAAAAAAAAATGAAGAATATTTAAAATATTATTTGAAAATAAAGAAAAATACATTTTAATTACATTTTTAGTAATGGTAAGAATAAATACATCTACATAATCTAGTATACCAGTATATTTAAACCAACTAAATGCATACAAATATTCAAAATAATTTAATTGTATTTCAAATGTCTAAAACATAATTTGTTAATTATGTTTCTTTTGTTGATACTCACTGCTACTTTATATTAAAAAAAAAAATGTACATTGTATATATATCATGCTAACATATATTGTGATTTTGAAGTTTGACTATGAAAAGACAATTACATGAAAGGCTATTTGTTAAAAACAAATACTGTAATTTTAGATCATATAATTACTGATTGACATTTGTGAATTTTAATGTCTTTTGAACTGATAAAAGAAAAAAGTCATTTGTTTGGATCTAGATGTGCAAGTTCCCATTTCCAAGAAGAGCTTCGTTGATAAATGGCAACAGAATTACTGCTACTGCTTCATGACTTAAATGGAAACTACAAGTACAACGTGTAGTGGTTCATGTGTAAAGAACTAAATGATTAGGATATCAACTATTCTAAAGATGAATATGCAAAATTTTGGTTTTCAATTATTGTGTTTTTTCTTTTTCTTTCTTTCTTGAGCCTCTCACATAGAAATAAAAACGATAAAAGTTTTGATTTTAAACAGAATTTAAAAAGAAAAGAAAAACTTCAAGAATTTTTAGTCCAAGAATTTTAATGGACACCATAAAATTATTCAAATTTATTATTAACCCTGGAAACAACTCGAGAAGTGTTCTGTGTTCCTCATTATCCCATTGTTTAGCAAATTTTTATCTAAAACATCTGAAAGAAAAAAAATCTTAAATTTTAATCCAAAACTATAACTTTGCAGGTGACATATCTGCTGCTTGACAGACAGAAATTAGAAGTTGCTATCATTTTTGCTAAAATTAGTAATCTGCATCCTATAAGAAAATTTACTTTAAAAATTAATTGTCAGCGTAACATCACTTCTAGATCAATACATCTAGAAGTATTAAATGTGAAATTAATGGCTCATTGTCTACTTCCATCTGCAGCATAGCAGTGTTTACAAGCTATTATATACATTCATCTTCAGTATAACATTTTTCTCAAAAATGTGGAATTATTAAATCTTTGTTATCTAGACCACATAAAATTCAAGAAAGAAATTTTAAAATATAAAAACAATCAAGCAAATAGCACTTTTAAAAGATTACAAAAATCATCAAAAAAAAAAAATCACTGACTGTTTCTTGCCATATCCTTCAAGTGAAGAAGAATTCACAGAAATCTTATTACTTCTATAAAAGTAATAAAGTAATTTTTTTCTAAATGTGTAGCAAACATTTTAAGGAACTTCCAATTCACTGTCACTTTCAATAAACTGCAGGCACAAGGAACTTTATACACTTCAGGACGTGCAAGTAGGATGAAGTTCCTTTAGGAGAATGGATAGATGAAGGTAACTAGCTGAATAAGTGGCATCATCATCATCAAATTCCTGACATGTACCCTCAAGGGGTGTACAGGATATGATAGTACTACATGAAAAATTAACATCATTACTAACTTCCTATCTACAATTTTCCTCCAAATCAGTCTGTTACTTGTCAAGACCCCAATATTATCATTATCAGATCTTATATTTCTATCGTCTAAGGCACACTGTACCGTATCAATCCACCTATATCTTGGTCTTCCTCTGGGTCATTTTCCTGCCAACCTGGCGGAGAACACTTGTTTTGCTAATCTTTCCTCGCCCATTCTATTTAAGTGACCATACCACCTGAGATTAGCTCTGCTAATGCATTCCTGGATGCTGACAATGTCAAGTTCTTTCCTAATATCCTAGTTTTTAATATGATATTGCCATTGATGCCATCTATTCACGCCTCTAATCTTTCTGAGGACTCTCATATCTGCGGTCTCTAGTCTTTGGTCAAGTGTTTTACTTCTGACACAGCTCTCAGATCCATAAGTTAAAACTGGTTTGAACACTGTCTTGTATACAGCTAATTTAGTGTTCCGACTAATTTCTCTCTTATTCCATATGGATTTATTCAATTGATTTCCTATCATACCAGTTTTGTTGATTCTGTTGTCTATTTCTATATTTAATTTACCATCTTCAGTAAAAATCATGCCTATGTAGCTGAAATGTTTTACTTGTTCCACAGGTTCCCTGTTCACAACACAATTGACATTTTCAACAATTCTACCTATTTTCATTGTCTTTGTCTTTTTAATGCTGAACTTCATACCATATCTATTACAACAATTTAGTCAGGGACTCTTGCAAACTTGTAGCGGATTTATTTTAAAAGTATAACATCATCTGCATAAAGCAAAGAGCTGACATTAACATCTCCAATTCTGATATAATGTTTAATACCACTTTCCTTCATAATGTGATCCATATATCATCATGCATATCAAGGATTTAGGCCTAGCATGGCCTGTTCCGGCCTTAGAAGTGAACGTTGAATCGTTTAAGAGGACGTCTTGGGTTTTCTTTTTCCTAATGGCTTGTACTTTAAGGCTTGTTTTGGTAAGCTTTCTGTTTTCATTCTTTGAACGTATTTCATCCATTTATGTTCATATTTTTAAATTTTTTCTATTACTGGTTCTTGGTTTAATTCTTTCATGATTTCTTCGTTTCTTTTGTGATTGAATAGAGTATACTTTGCAGTTTTTCTCATAACTTCATTTCTGCTGTTATTAATCATTGTTTGACTTTTTGTTTTATTGTCCAGGTTTCACTTCCATACAATAAGACTGGTAGGGCTAAAGTATTGTATACTTTCAGTCTAGTATATTTTTGAACTAGGTTTGGTGTAAATTTAGAGTTAATTACACCTGTTATTTTTAAATATTTTGCAATTTTTAGGTTTATATCATTTTTATTTTCATATGTGATCATACATCCTAGGTAGCTGAATGAATTCACCTGTTCTAAGATCTTGTTATCTATTACTATTTTAGTTCTTACTGGATCTTGTCCTTTAAAGGCCATAGTTTTTGATTTTTCTGTTGATATTATAATACCATAATCTTTGGCTATCTCATTTAGATCTAAAATAGTTTTCTGTAAGTTATCTTCATAATCTTTAATCATTATTTGGTCATCAGCATAAAGGAGAGTGTTTAAGTTCACGGTAGAAGAAAGTTTAATACCTTGATGGAAATTTTTATTCCATTTTATTATTATTTCATTTAGGTAAATATTAAAAAGTGTTGCTGAGAGGGGACATCCCTATTAGACCCCTTGGTTTATCTCTCTCGTATATGAGAGCTCATGATTTAATCTTATTTGTATTTGATTATTTTCATATATACTTATGATAGCTTTTAGGATATTATTTGGTATTTGTCTTTCTTTTAATATGTTAAATAATATGTTTCTTTTAACTTTGTCAAATGCTTTTTCAAAGTCAATAAATGCAATGTATGTGTCTAAATTGTATTCTCTTCTTTTCTCTATTATTAATTTTCGGCAAAAGGCCGGGTCTATACATGATCGTCCTTTTCTAAATCCATTCTGTACTTCTAAAATAGAGTTTTTGGAATACTTCATTAGTTTGCCATTTAAAATTCTGCTATATATTTTGTGACAGGAATTTAGTATACTTATACCTCTATAGTTTTTTTGGTCATCTCTAATACCTTTTTTAAAGATAGGAATCACAATTGCTTTTTTCCATTCCATTGAGGGGTTACCAGTTGAATAAATTTTATTTAAAAATAATAGGAGTCTTTCTTTGAATCTTGTGCCTGCGTATTTATATAGTTCTGAACCTAGCTTATCTTCTCCAGGTGATTTTCCGTTTCTTGTTTCTTTCAGGCTGATTTCTAATTCTTCTTAAGTTATTTCCTTTTCATTTTCGTTAATTGTTTGCCACTTGTCTTTTTTAAAATATTTGTCTGTCCACAGTTCTGTGTAGTAATTTAGAAATTCTTCTAATTTCAATTCGATGTTTAATTTTATGTTCTCTTTGGTATCTGCAATTAAGTGTTTCAAAATCTTATATACATTGGATCTTATTTTATATAAATCATGTTCTAAATTAGAAACAAATTTGATCCATGATTCTCTATGTCTTTTTCTGACTTCTCTTTTAGCTATGGCTCTTATTCTTTTATATTCTATTTCATCTTCTAATCTTTTACTGCTTAACCATTTGTGATAGGTTTCTTTTTTCTTTTTGATTATTTCTTTGATTGTTTGCCACTTGTCTTTTTTAAATTGTATCATCCCAGATCTTCAGTTTTTTCCTTTTATTGAATTTTTTGGCCTTTTCTAAGCTTTCATTTGCTGCTGCATTTAGTATCGTTTTTATATTAAGCCATTCTATTTCTATTTCATCATTTTGTTTTATTTTATCTAGATATTGGTTAATTCTGTGTTCATATAGCTATTGTACATTTGTGTCATTGCACAGTCTAGTTTTATAAACAAATGTTTCAATTTTTTTTTCTGTTCTTATTACTTGTAGACATTTAGGTGGTAATCTTAATTTTATTTTAACAAGGAAGTGGTCACTGCTTATTTCATATCCTCTGTGAACTCTAACATCTAGTGAAAATTTTGATGTCTTTTCATTTAATATGAAGTAATCTAATATTGATTTCCATCCTCTTGCTGCCCAAGTATATTTATGTATGTCTTTATGTTTATAGAAGGAATTCATTATTTTTAGGTTATTATAAACTACAAAGTCAATCAATTTTTTACCACTTCTGTTTAGAGTGTGTTCTCCATGTATTCCTATATTATTATTAATTTTCGTGTTTCCAATTCTTGCATTTAAGTCTCCTGCTAAAATTATGTAATCATTTTTATTTATTTTATTATATATGTTTTGTAGCTGATTATAAAAATCAATATTATCCTGTTCTCTTCCTTCTTTTGGGGCATATAAACCAATTCTTGTTAAATAGCCTCTATCTATTTTTATTCTAGCTTCTATTATTCTTTCATTCCATAATTTATAATGTTTTAACTGTTTTGAATGTGATCCATATAGATAATGAATAACAAAGGGGATAATGTACATCCTTGTCTCACACCAGATTTAACATCTGTCACTACTGTTAAATCACTAGTGTGCTATCACTAAACCATCTTCCTGTACTTCCTTCAATTCTAACTGCCGACTTACAACTCAAAACAGACTAAGTATTGCTTGATATAATGCTGCATTGACACCATATAACTGTAACATATTGAATAGCTTCTCTCTTGGCACCTTGTCATATGCCTTTTCCAGATCAACAAAACTTAAATACAGATCTTTGTTATATTCCCATGCTTTCTCAACTATTTGTCATAAAGTGAAGATCTGATCCTGACAGCCTCTATTTGGCCTGAGTACAGCTTGTTCTTCACCAAGCTTTTCTTCCACAATTCTTCTCAACCGTTTCTCAATTATACTTGCATAGATCTTACCAGGAACACTCAGTAGGGAAATACCTCTGTAATTCTCACATTCAGTTTTATTTCCCTTTTTATATATGGGTAGTATTAGAGCTCTACTCCAATCTCGGAAATTCATCCCTCTGTCCAGGTTTTCTGAACTATGCAGTGCAGCACTGAAATACCACCATATTTCAGCATTTCAGGTAGAATATCATCTACTCCTGCTGCCTTTCCAGATTTCAAGCCTTTGATGGCTTTTTCTACTTCAAGTATGGTATGTATTCCTGCCTGTATGCCTGTTGAGTGTTTTTTAATACTGTGCTATCACTACTTGTTTCATTCAGCAATTTTTCAAAGTAATTACTCCATACTTCAAGGATATCTTTTTCTCCTGTTTTCATGTCACCTTTATCATCTCTAATTCCTTTTACAGCACTCTTTCCTCCATTTCTAAGCTTCTTCAACAACCTCCAGAATATCTTACCACCTTCTTGATATTTATTTTCTATGTTCTTGCCAAAGCCCTCTCATGACTTTTGTTTAGCTAGTTTTATACAGTGTTTAACTTTCTTACATTTGTCTCTGTATTCTCTAAGAGCACAAGCTGACTTATTTGCCAGGAACTTTTGATATGCTTTCTTCTTTTCCTTCACTTCCTCTTTAACTTCCTGTGTCCACCATGGAGTTCTGATTTTTCTATCCTTGCAGACAACCTCACCACATGTCTCTCTAGCTGAATCAATCAGGGTTTTCTTCAAGGCTTGCCACTGAATCTCCAAGATTTGGTTCCTGTTCTCAAACTCTTTCATTTTTTCTTCAATAATCTTTGTGTATTTTAGTCTACAGGTCACATCTGAGAGCTGCTCAACTTTTATTCGCTTTAAAACTTTCTTACATGTTATTCTTTTCAATACCAAATTCAATTTTATCCTACTCAAGACTAAATAGTGATCACTTCCAATTTCAAGTCCTCTGTACACTCTGGTGTCCTGCACCATGGAGAAAACATCACTATCAACAATAACATAGTCAATGAGACTTTTCTTATTCCTTGCCTCTTCTCTCCATGTGAATTTGTGCACATTTTTATGTTGGAACATGGTGTTAGTAATAACCAGTCAATGTCCTGAGCAGAAATCAAACAGGTATTTGCCATTATTATTAGCTTTGCTCTTTTCTCCAAATTTTCCCCAAACATTTTTGTATGTCTGACAATCACTTCCTACTCTACTATTTATATCCCCAACAAGGACCAACTTTTCCTTTTTCATTGTGTCAGTAGCTTTCTCTAGAGCCTGAAAAAATTCCTCCACTTCTACCTTAGTAGAACCTTCTGTGGGACCATAGGCATAAATAAGTCTCATTGTCCAGTTCCCCATTCTGATATTTGCCCACATCACTCTACTTGACACTGCCTGCCATTCAAGAAGATGAGCCTCATATTTTGTGTTGAATACTATGGCTACTCCTTCTTTTCCTTGAATGTCATTTCCTGAATATAACATTTTGTATTTATTGTTCAGAAAGATCTCACTAGTTTTTGTATTTTTTGTTTCAGTCACCCCTATTATGTCGATCTGGTACTTATCTAATTCCTCAGCTAGCTCCATTTCTTTGCCATTCAGGCTTCTTATGTTGATAGTACTGATCTTTAACTCTGGTGATGTTGAGTTGTGGTGTGCTTTCAGATTTGTTCCAGTAGCTGACTTTTTGCTGTTCACCGTGGTTCCCTGGCGTAAACAATGCGGGCCTTGTTTAACTGGATGACGCCCCAGTCGGCATGAAATTTTGTCATGTTGTACCATCATTTTCTATATTGGTTTAAGCCAATAAGAATACAATTTGGTTGGCTAAATCTCAAATTGCCAGCCCATCCTCGTTCGTCCAGGTAGATACTCAACAGGGTGCACCATGGTAAGTATTGGATATTAGGTCAGAAGCAGTGGTCGGTTCTCCACATTCCTTTGAAGGCTATGTGGTTTGAAATAAAAATTCTTTGCACTTGAATGAATAAAAAATTTAACCCTGATATAATTTATCATGGTAAGACTTGACATTATTTCACTGTTCAGGCATGTACCTTTGGGAGAGACCCTTGACTTCATTAAGCTGCATTTCCCATTTGATATGGCATGAAGATCATATCTGCAGGGAACTTTAGATATCTTTTCTGATGTAGTCTTATATACAAATGGAATAGTTTTGCTGTTAATCCAATGTTTGCAGGAATTGATAAACATGGTGGATGCATTCAGAATTTTATCGATTTTATATGGGTTTGCAGCCACTGGCTAAAGAGGTGCTGAGGTCTCCAACTAAGTTTCAGCATTGGGTATGAAACACTCCTCCAACCTCAACAAGTATGGTTGTACTAATTTGCCAAAGATCTGGGAGATAGTCATTCTGAGACCAAATAACCTGACTCTCCAAATTAACTTTATGGTTATCTGACCTGTAGAGAATGCCATGTCAGGACATTATTTCTGTTTCATTTACAACTTGAATAGTTTCTAATGATTTAATTGAGCCTGTGTGCTTGTCACAGTCATAATTTGTGCTCCAAAGATGCTAGGTAGAAAACAAGCAGAATGTTAGGAATAATCAACAACCGTGAAGCTTTTCTATACATGTACAAATTTTGCATGGAAAAGCAATTACATAGCACTTCAGAGGAGAAATGTGGCTTAATGAGGTTAAGTGTCCCTGACAAAGGCACATTAGTGAACAGTGAAGTAATATCAAGTCTGACCATAATGTCAGAATATGTCAGGGTTAAATTTTTTATTAATGTTTTAAAGTGATTAAATTCATCCTCTTCCACAGATTGAAGTGTATAAAGTTTCTTGTGCCTGTAATTTAGCATACTTTGTACATTTCTCAAGCTGATACAATTGGATGTCTAGAAAAGAATTTTCCTCATAATATTGTAAAATTTTCAATTTTGTCATTAATTAAGGATACTTCAGTTGTCAAAACAAATTGTACAAACAGATAGAGGGAAGAGCTATGGAATCTCCCATCTGCTTCTACTCTACTAATAATGTCATGGAACATTTTGAACAACATATTCTCGATGTTTTTTCACCAAAACCATCCATTTGGTACAGATATTTTTGCTATATGGAACTATTCTTTCTCCTATCTCCATGGATTTCTTGAAAAAAATTAATTCAGTAAACTCAAAAATCAAATTTACACTTGAAGTAAATTTGTCTTCTTTTTCTTGATGTTCTCATTCTGTGTCAACCTAATAGCAGTCTGCAGTTCTGTGTGTACGGAAAACCAACTCGTGTTAACAAATACATTAATGCTGCTTCACATTATCACCTATCAGAAATACAGTATAGTTAAATCTTTAGTTGACAGTGCTCATAAAATTTGTTCAACTGATTCTCTTTTAAACGATGAACTGTCTATTATCAGAACTACCTTCATTTCTAATGGTTATAATGCAAAAGCAATTGAAAAAATAATTATTCATTATGGCATTCATTTTATCCTCCTCAAGAAAAAGTTGAATTTCATTTCCATATGTTAGAGGACTCAGAAAAAATTGCAAGACTTCATCATATTGATCAACAAGTTTCTTTCCATCCAGTTCATAAACTAAATATCTAACTAACGATCTATCAGTATCTCTCATGTGATAGTGCAGATTTTAGAAAAGTTAGTAAGAAATTGCATACAGAAATGGGTAGACAAACAAGCTGTACTCTGCCAGGAGCAGCACAGGTTTACTAAAGGGAGGTCATGTTTTAGCAATTTGCTCATATTTTATAACAATATTACAGCCAAGTTGAATAAAGGAAATGGGTAAACTGTGATAATGTTAGATTGTGATAAGGCATTTGATAGGATACCACACAAAAGGCTGTTTCAAACTGGAGGATATGGGATTGGAATATAAACTCATGACTTGGATCAGTGGATGGTTGACAGACAAATATCAAAAAGTGGTATATATGGTGGGTGCGAATCTGCAAGATTTAAGGTGACCAGTGGTGTACCTCAGAGTTCAATCTACAGGGTAATTCAAAAAGATGGACTCAATTTCATACGGCTACATTTCCTGAACTATACATCGCATGTGAATGGCCTACATAACATTTGAAAGAGGCGGTCCTAAAGTTTGAAATACTACAGTTTGAGTGCTTGCCTAGCACAGCCATACAGCAGCATCAGTTGTGAGCAAAATGGCTACTATGCAGCACAAAATTTTTTGCGTTTTCGTGAGCTCATTAAAACTGAGTTGGCAACTGCAGTGCAGCATGTGTTTCATCGTTGTTTCAACATTAAATCTCCAATGAGGGAGAGCATTTGTCGTTGGAATTATCAATTTGAGCAAACAGGTTGTGTGTGTGTGTGTGTGTGTGTGTGTGTGTGTAAGGAAAAGCTAGACATCCTTCTTTGAGTATGGGATGAATTCAGCTACCATCCTGATGTTATCCTTGTGGCAGGAGGGAGGCACATTGAACATCTATAAACTTTATTGTGAGTATAATCAAATATACTTTACATCATATTTGTCACTAGTTCTATGTTTGATATACAGGGTGGTTCAAAATTCCACACACAAACTTTGAGGGGAGGTAGAGAACATCAAAATAAATCAACCATATCACATAGGAAAGCATGACCGGAAATTCCACCGGAAGGTACTAACAGGGACACAAAGATACAGAAATAACACAAGGCAGTAAGTAGTGTAAAAAACTTTATTAGGTGTAACTGAACAGTTCAATAGTAGTTGGATACATAATATGGTAAACGAGGTGCATGTCTGCCATCTCAGCGTTTGTAAAACGACGCACGTTCTTCGTATGATGTCAAAAGCTTGAATGAGGAAGCCCTAATTGCTCACCTGGAGTGCTGCCAAACAGCACCACCAATCACTTTCGGATGGCGTTTCCAGTCAGGCTTTTCTATGTGAATATGGTTGATTTTGATGTTCTCTACCTCCCCTCAAATTTGTATGTGGAATTTTGAACCACCCTGTATAGACTTACAAAATTGAGTTCATCTTTTTGAATCACCCTGTATACATTAATGACATCAGGAAGGGTCTAACATCATCATCATCATCATCATCAAATTCCTGCCATGTACCCTCAAGGGGTGTACAGGATATGACAGTACTACATGAAAAAATTACATCATTACTAACTTCCTATCTACAATTTTCCTCCAAATCAGTCTGTTACTTGTCAAGACTCCAACATTATCAGATCTTATATTTCTATCGTCTAAGGCACTTTGTACCGTATCAATCCACCTATATCTTGGTCTTCCTCTGGGTCGTTTTCCTGCCAACCTGGCAGAGAACACTTGTTCTCTGCCAGGGATGCCAGAACAATCAGGGATGCTACTGATATCCAGCACTTACAAAATGATTTGAATAGGTTGGAAATTTGGGCAAACGAAAATGGCTAACAGTTTAATGTTAATGTTTAAATTTATGCACTTTGGTGTGATGAGATTTTCGGCGGCAGATTATATTAGCAGGACTATGCTACAACAAGCTGATGAGGCTAGGGATCTTGATATAATGGTGGATAGGAATTTGAAGTTCAAAGGTCACATAGCAAACGTTGCAAATACAACTAAGAGGATAATTGCAATGCTGAAGCAAACCCTGACATGTAAGGATAAGGAAGTCATTTTGTCTCTTTATAAGGCCCTGATATAGGATATGGGATATGGCAAAGAAGAGTTACAAAGATCATATCCGGATTATGGGATTTAGATTATGAGGACTGATTGTGAGTGTGCGTGGATTACACACAATCAGAGAAAGAGGGGAGGGGGTGATAGAGGCCTATATGCTTCTGAATGGGTGTTATAGAATATTGTCTGATGAAATTTTTTGTTATATGGAAGGTGGGGAGAGAACATAGGGGCATCCATGGAAGTTTGTTCACAGGCAAGAAAGGAGTAAGAGCTAGGTTTTCTCTCACAGAGTAGTGAGTGAGTGAGTGGAATAGTTTGCCTTTAGGAATAGCGAATGTATCTAGTGTGAACGAATCTAAGAGAAGGTATGACAGCTGGTTTGGGTGATTTATAGCCTCCCGTGAGTCTTTGACTGCTTGGAGGTTTCAGATAATAATAACAATAATAAATACTTTCCTCGTCTCTCAAAGACAAATATCCTTCTTTCTCTTATCCTGACATTTACATCATCCCTTGTCCTTACAGCCTGTGTTATTAAGGACAGACTGGTTGTTAGTGCTTGTGTAGCTCAATGAAAGTGACATGTGCCATCTATGAGTGCTAGACAGCCTGAAGAAAGAGCATTGGTAGTTCTGTTCTATTCTAGTCACTGACTAGAACTTTTACTAAGCATGTTTTCAACTGGTTCCCAAGTTAGTTGATCTCTGGCAAGAGCTTTTGGTTTGTTTGTTTTTTTCTTTTTTTAAATCAGATAACTCATCCAGTAAACTCAAGAAAATCAACCAAAGAATCCACATTATTTTCAGACAGGAATATAGTGTTAGGATTAGGGATCATGAGATGGCGGCACTTGTCAGTTGCTTGTCTTCACCAGATGTTATGTATAATTGGTGATAGTCTTGGGCAGCTATTTCTGATTGGCTACCAGTGGAGATTGAACTGCTCTCTCAGTCTCTAAAAGTTACATAGGGCTAAAATGGCCTTGCATACTCCCTATACAGGAATAAGAGGCGTTCGCTGATTTTTTTTTTTTTTGGTTGTTCTATTGAAATGCCTGTTGAAGAACATCAAGAATATATTTTACTTCAAGAGCCCAATAAATCTGGTTTAGCTAAGCACACCTTGTCTACTGTTGTTGTTGTCTTGATCTTGATGTTCTTCAACACCTTGTCTACTAAGCATAGAATTAAGTGGAATAATACTAAAATTCTACACAAAAGTTATTTTCTTCTGTTGTAGAAGAAAATAAAAGGAAAGAATGGATAAAGAAAGCTGCAAAGCACACATTCACAACCCTAATCTCAACAAAAACAATTTGCATTAAACTTTCTCAAATTTGGGAAGTTACCTTAAAAATAAAAATTGCAATTAATTATTTAAATTTAAAATTATACATTTTATTTTTATTTTCATTGAAATCTATTAATGTAGATGAAGATACCTCCTGCAGTTGATAGTGCATATAATATCATGTGCTTTCAATTTAAAGGTTGGTAAAGTGGTAGAGCCTCTGCTACTAATGGCTCACAAAAAGTTAAGCAAGTTTGAGCACGGTTAGTAGTTGGAAGGGATTCAATCATTCGATGCTGTTGTCACACTCTCCCTTGATGAGTCTTTGGACTCCCTGGAGGCATCACATAATAATAATAATAATAATTGCTGTTCGTTTTTATGTTTATCTCTCTTCCTATTGTATCGAAAATGGCTATGAAACATAGTCAAAAATACATAAAGAAATAAATTTATGTACTTATTTAACTGTAGTTATAAATCCTTTTATCATGTAACTTAATATGTGCATTAATTGTTTTAAATGAATTCATCAATAATTTATTCAGTTAACTATCAAACCTGAATGCTGCTTCTTTTTCTTATGAACAGCAGCTTCAATCACATTTATCAATTCAGCATCAGTTGCTCCTGTTCTGAGCACATCTCTAAGAGATACTTCAGAACTTCCAAACAAGCATACCTGCAAAGGAGAGAAGAAAATTTCAGTTTATTATCCTATTTTATTCTAATAACCATGTAAATAAAAGTGCTAAATATTTCTAACAATCTAACATTTAAATTACTTGAATAACATGGAATAACCACAAATCACAGGTGAATATTGGTTAGGGTAAATAACTTCATATCCTGCATCCTAAAATCCAGAAGGCTGGTTTTATTTAAAACTAACATTTCATTCCAGATTCTTTGGCACACCCAGGCAGCTAATGCCAATATTGTTCAAGTATAATGGCTAATAAAACAATTGCATCTGTCATTAGTCAAAGACCACTGACTTGGACCAAGAGTTGTTAGTATGGACTGCACAGTGACAAAGCAAGTATTTTCCTTTGGACTGTTTAACTTCAATGATGCAAGTAAGGCTGTTTCACTAAGACAAGCCTTACAACTTTGTATGTACATTCATCTGAATTACACTTATAAGTACCCGAATAAAGCAATTTTTTTTTCTCTATAATTTGGTAAATAAAACACATTTTAATATACCTATTATTATTTTTATTATTTACGTTACATGTGTTGTATTTCCCTCTATACATACCCAAAATCCAGGAAAGCTTTAGATCTTAAGCTACTGGATAAGGCATCAAGTACTGTATTTATAATCTTTATTTTTTTCCAAATTTTGGAACAAAATTTTAAAGATATGAGCCATAGAAAATAACAAATACTAGATCAAGCAATACAGCAATATTGCTGACACTAAGTAAAAACAACAAGCAAGTAAGCGTGACTCATACTTTTTTTTTATTTATACAGTTCATTCAACTTTATGCTAAATCTTCTAATGTGCTCAACCTTAGAATGTTGTTCTCACAATTGGGATGATGAACAAAAAACTTTTCTAAAAATGCTTGATACTATCTAGAATAGGGGAAACTGGGTTAATAGATGTCTTCCTCTCTCTTATTCTCAACCTCACAAAGGCTCATTCAGATCACTTTCTTCCAGATGTTTTGTTTCTAACTTATTCCTTTTCTAGATATTTTCATAGATGCTGTTCTGCTGAAACAACTTCCATCAATCCAGAGGAATGATGGAAGTCATTTCCACAGTGTTTTCCACAAGAACAACCTTCAGTTGTCCAAGAAACATATTAATAGGGTCCTCCCTTACTTCATACAATAATGAGTGTTATAAGTTTTGCAACCTCTTGCACATGGAATCAACACACACAAACACATAAATTAGCAGGACTGCTGAAGCTCAGTTGGTATCTATAATGCCCTTTGGTTGAAAAAAACTGGATTTGAATCACATCTTGGACACAAAAAACCTTTATCGGGCTTTTCAAGTGAAGGGGACTTAGCCAGTTTCATATGGAAATGCAGGGTTTTCCCCACCAATAATTTTTGTGAATTGTGTTTTCATGTTTTATATGCAGCTCAGTTAAAATGCTCTACAGAATTTCTTATGGATCAAGTATTGGGAATCATCTCTCTCTCTCTCTCTCTCTATCCAATACCTGAAATGGCTTTGAATGAATTTTTAGAAATTTTTTATCTTCCTGAATTGAAGCTAAACTCGCTTCCAGTTCTTAAAAGTTCAAATGCCCTGCAGGACTTTCTATGGATCAGAAAGATTGAATTTGGATCAAACTATCCTCCACCGCCTCCAATTGCAGATAATGCAATTTTTTTTTAAGGAATTTTTAAAAAGTATTCAGAAAATGGATGACCAGAGACTTTTTTTTTGTTTGTATTAAAATATTCTATGAGATTTTTATGAGTTAAAACAACTTGAAATTTAAGAGCTACTATTAAATGATCAAAATTTAGAAGCAAATACAAAACATAAACAGAAAGCACAAGGGAAAAGATACAAGATAATCATAAATGGTGAATTTCATAAAAAGAATTCCTGCAGAGTGACATTCATCATCAAGGTAAATGAACTTTGAGACAATGCTTATATAGACAGTTTATTATCATTTATAACAAAGAATTCTATGTCATTTTGAATAGTTTTACCCAATTTTGCAATAAATATTATCCCAACTGAAATCAAAATTGAGATTATTCTACCAACTTAAATAGAAATTATCATCATCATCATCAAAATCCTGATATGTATCCTCAGAGGGTGTACAGGATAATTATGATAGTACTACATAAAAATGTTACGCCATTATTAACTCTGATCAACAATTTTCCTCCAAATTAATCTCTTAACTGTCAAGACTCCAACATTATCAGATCTTATATTTTTCTCTTTTAAGGCACTTTTTACTATATCAATCCATCTACATCTTGGTCTTCCTATGGGTCTTTTTTCTAACACCCTGGCAAAGAATCATTGTTTTGCTAATCTTTCATCTCCCATTCTATTTAAGTAACCATACCACCTGAAATAAGCTCTGCTAACACATTCCTGAATGCTAACAATAGTAAGTTCTTTACTAATAGCCTCATTTGTAATGTGATATTGCCAGTGATGTCATATGTTTGCTCCACTAACTGTTCTCAGAACTCTCATATCTGAGGTCTTCGATCATGTATTTTAAATTTAACCCAACTCTCAGATCCATAAGTTAAAACTGGTTTGAACACTGTCTTGAATACAGCTAATTTAGTGTTTGAATAACCTAGCTAACCGCACTGCAGAGGTCTAGTGAAGTGGTTAACCGTGTGCAATTATTATGTAAAATATTAGCTTTTAAGTTAATAAATAGTTATTTTCTTATCAATCTGTGTTTGCATCAATACTGTTAAAATCCAATTCAACATAGTGAAGTATTTCTCAACCTTTTATGCTTCACATATCTCCTGGAAATGTGCATGTAACTGGCATACCCCCTTGTATAGATAGATAAAACTATAGTTATAGTATAACAATAGGAATAAAATAAAACATATATATCTACCCTATATATATAAAATGATAAGCCTTTTTATGTAACGTTTTTCTGTCACGTTTTTTTCAAGTTATTTGAAACGTTTTGAAACTCAGGGGAGAACCGGCCTACCAGTCCGGAACTCGGGGGGCGGGGGGGGGGGGGGGGGGGAGCAGGTGGCAGAACCCCCTTTCGAGTCATCAGAATTCAAGGAGAACCAGCCTACCGTTCTGGAACTCATGGGGTTGGGCGCTGTAAGTGCAGGGGAGGAACTCCCCTTTCGAGTCATTAGAATTCAAGGAGAACTGGCCTACCAATCTGGAACTTGGGGGGGGGGGGTGCCATAGGTGCTGATACCCCCTTTCGAGTCTTTGAAATTCGAGTCATCAGAATTCAAGGATAACCGGCCTACCAGTCCGGAACTCGTGGGGTTGGGCGCCGTAGGTGCCAGGGGGGGAGGAATCCCCCCTTTCGAGTTTTCAAAATTTGAGTCATCAGAATTCAAGGAGAACTGGCCTACCAGTCTAAAACTCGGGGGGGGGGGCACCATAGGTGCCGGAACTCCCTTTTGAGTCATCAGAATTCAAGGAGAACTGGCCTACCGGTCCAGAACTTGGGGGGGTAGGCCGTAGGTGCCGGAACCCCCTTTCGAGTCTTCGAAATTCAAGTCATCAGAATTCAAGGAGAACCAGCCTACCTGTCCGGAACTCGGGGGGGGGGGGGGGGTAGGCGCCAGGGAGGGAGGTACCCCCTTTTGATTCATCAGAATTCAAGGAGAAATGGCCTACCAGTCCGGAACATGGGAGGCGCCGTAGGCACCAGGGGGAAGAGCCCCCTAGTATTTATATATATATACACACACATACACACACATTAAATTCTGTATTCATAAATTACATATATTGATGAACATAAAAAGTGACAAACAATTTAACAAATCTTATAAAATTATAAACATTTTAGGATAATCAGTGAGATGATTGCACTTGTTTATACTTGCACAGTTCATCAAACCTATATTTATTTTTTGAAGCAGTTAAAGATGAAAAACAACTTTCACATAAACATTGTCACAAGATATCTCAATCAACTCTCCTTTATTGGACATCTCCCATTGAACAATGGAAGATTACATTTTTCTAAGTCAAATGTGAAGGGGTCTCGAATCCATTCTTTCATTTCATCAGGGTGGATACTGCTTTACGAGTTTTAAGAGTGCTTAAGTAAACAATTATTTGTTGTCTGATGTCTTCAAAATCTGCAATCATTTGCTCATTTTCTTTAAGAAATGAATCTAGTCACTGAGATTGGTCACAGCTGTTTCTTTTTAATTCCGTTTCTCCCACAGATAAATTTTTTACCATGGCCTCTGTTTTCTCTCAACACAGAACACATCAACATTTCTCCTTGCAATGATAAGTTCCAAATATTCCAAATAGCTGCTAAATATGATAACTGTAGAAGCCATTGTAAGTCTTGTAGTCTCAAAGAAAGTCGAAACTTGTAGCCAATGAAAAAAAGGCATATTTCATTGTGGAGTTCAATAAATGGCAAAGAACATTTCCTCATGACAACTAACCTACTTCTGTGTGAAGCAGCAATCTCTTATGCAGGCTACCCATTTCTTCACAGATAACTGGAAAAAAGTCGAGACTTCAATGTTCAGGTTTTGATGAAATTAACCATTTGTATACTTTCATCCAGAACTCTTTTTAAATGGACAGGGAGAAATTTAGCTATCAGCACTTCTCGGTGAAGACAACAGAGTGAACTTACATTCTGGTTCAACTTGTTTTATACGACCTGCTAGTCCTGTGATATAATCACTCATTGCATTTGCTCTGTCATACAGAAATACAATTTTTTCATTCAAGGCTGTTTTCGGCAAAAGATGAATCAATCATATTAAAAATATCCTCACCCATAGTAGAAATTTTGAGTGGCTTACAAAATAAAATATCTTCAAATATTGCATTTTGGAATTTTCCACGCCCAAAAACAAGTAATTGAGCTATCCAAGCTACGTCTGTCGACTCATCCACTTGTATGGCAAACCATGGGCTACATTGAATAGAGTGAACCTTAATATCACAGACCACATCTTTAATTCTCCTGAAAACTGTGGCATTTGACAAAGGAATGGTTCTGATAAGGTTTGCCTCTTTTTGACCAAACATACAAAAAAGCTATTTCTTCCGTTGATGGAAGAATGAGTGACTCGCCTATTATGTGAGCCTTTCCGGCTTTGGTAATTTGAAGGCTTACTTTTTAAGATGCTTTAAGTGCACTTTCATTTTCTTCTACACCAGAAAAATGCTTAATTACAGTTTTTCTACTACTCAAGTCTTCCAAAAGACATTTAAAATAGCTTAAGGGCTTGTTTTTTAAATGCTCATGTTTTGTTTCAAAGTGGTGCCATAAAAGAGATGGTTTCATAGAATTTTGTGACAGGACTTCAGGGCAAACAATGCACTGTGGATTTGGTTCTACTAAATTTTCTGTCCATGTAAAGCCAAATTGTAAATATGATTCATGATATTTACGTTTTGTAATTTTTTTAGCACTTGATTGTTTAACATTTAAATGTTCTTTTAGTTACTGCTGAATCCACCTCTTTACTCATATTGGATAATGATGTAGTCGTAGATAATGATGTATTCAAGAATAGACTTGCAATATTTATTCAAGAATATAACATCATCTGTGTAAAGTAAAGAACAAAATTTAATATCTCTAATTTTGATATCAGGTTTTATGCATTTTCCTTCATAAAATGATCATGAATAAAAGTAGAAATAACACACACACACATTCTTGTCTCACACCCGATTTTACATCAACCTTCCTGTATTTCCTTCAATTGTAGCTGCTGACTTACCACTCAAATAGAGATTATTATTATTATTATTATTATTATTATTGTTACGGGAAACTCTAAGGAGTTGACAGACTCATCGAGGGAGGCCCTAACATCATGTCTGGAACAACTATTCAACATTCACACAGTATCTATCATATCTTGCCTTGAACTCATTCACGGTCGTAGCACCCACAACAGACTCTGGAAGCTTATTCCACTCATTCACCACTCTCCAAGTAAAAAACCTAGCTCTAACACCCTTGTCAACCATGCTCTTGCCCAGCTTCCATGCATGGCCCCTAGTCCTCCCACCACCAGTCATATTTTCAAAAATATCTTCTGGATCAATCTTATAAAAACCCTTCAGTAATTTGGATGTCTCAATCATATCACCCCTCCTTCGCCTATCGTCCAATTTCTGCAACCCACAAATCCTCAACCTATTCTCATAAGGTTCATTCCACAGACCTGCTATCATCTTGGTCACTCGTCTCTGGACCCTCTCCACTTCCTCCCCATCACGAAGAAACCCTGGTGCCCATAACTGGGCACAGAAGTCCAGATGGGGTCTTATCAAGGCTCGATACAGAGGAACAACAACTTGCTTCTCTCTGCATGTTAAAGTATTTTTCATAAGCCAAGTGATTTGGTGAGCTGTTTTAGTTACTTTTACAATGTGCCCCCTAAACTTCAACTCCCTATCCACCAGCACTCCCAAATCCCTGGCCTCATCAATCTCCTGGAGTATGGTTCCACCTATGCGATATACTGTTGCTATTCTTTTCACCCCAAAGTGCATAACCTTACACTTTGCCACATTAAACTGACATCCATTTTTCCTAGCCCAGTCCTCCAAACTATCTAAATCATCCTGTAAAATTTTGACATCCTGTGCACTCACAATTGCTCTACCCAACTTTGCATCATCAGCAAACAAGTGAACACTTCCTCTCAAATCCTTTCCAATATCATTGATGAACAAATTCAAAAGCAGTGGTCCAAGAACAGAGCCCTGCGGCACTCCACTAGTCACAAGACGTCTTTTTGACTCCACTCCTGAATAAACCACTCTCTGGTATCTCTCCTTCAACCACCATCCTATCCATCTTACCAACCCTATATCTATCCCCATCTGCTCCAGTTTACTGATTAGGGTTCCATGTGGTATCCTGTCAAAGGCCTTGGCAAGGTCCAGTAGTATCACTGTAAACCCATTACCCCTATCCAGTTCAGCTGTCACTGTGTTATAAAACGTGAGCAAGATACTGAGGCATGATCTACCCTTCACAAAACCATGTTGTCCCCCATACAATAACCCATTTTCATCTATCCAATCCTGTATTCTTTTCTTGACTAATTTCTCTAAGACCTTGACAATGATTCCTGATATGCTAATCGGTCGGTAATTTACAACACCGGTCTTGGAACCACCTTTATGCAGTGGAACTATTTTCCCCTCCTTCCATAATGTTTCATTTATACTATATAACTGTAGCATTCTGAACAGATTTTGTAACTAAATGTCCATATATTAATAATTTTTTTTGTCATAATTTAGATGGTAAATGACGGTGATAATTTAACAAGGCTGCTTAGATATGCAAGAATTCAATTTTTCTTAATTATCAGAAATCAATTATTAAAGAACTTAAATGATTTGATGAAAGATCTAAAATTATTAAAGAAATAGTCAGCTATCACTAAAGCTATCACCAGTATAAGAAACTCTTGATAAGTCCTACTAATAATCTACAGCAGGGCTGTCCAACCTTCGGTAATCCGAAGGCTGCATTAAAAAAAGAATTATACGAGGGTTGCATCACAATGCATATCTAGTAATTTGGTGAGCAGCAGCAAAAACTGAACCTCGAAAACTGAACAAACGAACAACACCAATTGCACGCTAATCGCGAGCTCACGTTCCCCGTGAGTACCTGGAGCATGCGCATAGGAACAAAACAGTGTAAGAATGCTTCTTTGACACATCTAATATTTGAAAAACATAGGGGTGTGTTTTTCAAATATTAGATGACTTTGTGGATATACAGTGATGTAAAAACACCAAATAAAATTACCAACATCAAGATTATCGATTAGTGATAGAATTAAAATATCTAACACGCATTCAATTCAAATTGTTATTTATTGCTTGTATTTTTGCTTGTAAAAATCAAAACCCACGGGCGGGCCGCACAAAATCATACTGTGGGCTGCATGTGGCCCGCAAGCAATGCTTTGGATAGCCCTGATTTATAACATTAATGCTATTCTAAAGGAAATTTACTACAGCAAACTTTCTACTACACCTATTCTTTTGGCCCCTATGAATTTGATGTAGTGAGAATTGATTGTAGTTCTTTCCACACCACAGTTAATTACCAGTTCCTTGAATCAAGTTTGTTAACCCTTTGACTGTTAGGTCCTAGTTTCAGGTACTTTACCACAAGGTTTTTTTGTTTTTTGAATTTCAATACTACTTGACTAACAAGTATAAAAAAGTATTTCTTTACAATGCATTTTTTTCTTTACAACTTTTATACAAAACATCTCAATGATTTACTAAAGAGAATATTAACTAATAAATGATTTTTATACATACAATAATGACTATAATAACCCACATTCAGTAATATTTCTTCAGAAGTTTCTAATTGTATGGTAGATTTTGAAGCACGGTGAAGCACACAACCCTACCTGGCAATCGGGGAACCACATATGCATTTTGTCGAGTAGGAGAAATCCATAAAAAAGCACAAAACAAGTCAAAGCCATTTTTGTTCACACCACCTGTGTCCTTGCTTTCGTTTCTAGCAGAGTACACAAATTTCTTTTCTCACAGTGAACAATCGTTCTCTATGTATAAGCAAGAAAATGCAACTAGCATGGTGATAACAACTGCAAAACAAAAAAGTTTACAGAAACTTGCTCAAAGCCTTAATAATGCTACCAAAAATAATTATGGACATGGTCTTGCCACATTAGTAACACTAAAGAAATGACACCAATGGATACGCACAGCACGTTTTTAACAGTCAAAGAACTAAGTAGAGTTGTATTTTGCTGAATAAGTTTCCTTTTGCAATACATAAGCTGAAAAGGGGAAAAAATTAGTTTAAGAATTTGTGAAATCAAAATATCTTGCAAACACTTGGATTCCATACAGCTGAAAAATGAAGTGTGCCATCCACTTAAGGATATTTTTTATATGAGTTTTTGTTAGTGATGGTTTTTTTCTGATGTATTGCCATCTTGTTAGATGAATGGCAAAGTATTTAAATCCAAGGTCATCTTTTTCTTTGGGGTAAAAGCTTACAGGCTAGTTACAAACCTTGGAAGTTACAATATTCAGAATAATACATTAGAATGATTTTTTTTCCCCCTTTATGATTTCTGTCTTAAAGTATGGTACCTATTCAAATGAAGGAATTTCTAAGTCCTCAAAATCTTTAAAGACTGCACTGCAGTGTTAACAGATTCAGTGGAATTTAGGCATGGTACAATAATCTACAGTTAATTCAATCTTCAAAACAATGCCTCTTCAATAATTAGACCCTTGCATGTCAACCAACTGCTGGTACTATGGTTCATACAAAAGCCAACTTTTGAAGAAACCAGTTTTCGAATTCCAGCATTTCCAAAAAACCAGTTAAACTGGTTTTCGAATTTTTACAAAAAATATATATATATAATTAAAACATTAAAAAATATATTTATACTTATTTTAAAATTTTTAAGTTTATTTAATATTTATGGAACCACAAAAATATAACAAAATAAAATATACTCCTATCTTCTAGTATCTAAAACTGGTTTTTTAAATTTAAAAACTGTTTTCGAATTTTAAAAATTTATCCAAAAAAAACAGTTTTTAAAAAAGAAACAACAATACCATACAGTTATACATCAATTATCTGACCCACATCTTCAATTATCAGAATGGCCAATCACCTTCCCAAAGTAGTCAGATACATGGTAAATTACTATAGCTTTTTTGATCAAGTATAGTTTGCAAATTATAATTAGTCGCACATTCTAATTTTCTATTAATTAATTAAACCAGTAGTTTTTCAAAGTTTTCATTTGACATAGCTATTAAAACTGATCTTGATATTTCCAATCTCCCTCATAAGAGATACTTACTTTAAGATTTCCATCAGCAGTAATACGCAACCGATTACAAGAACCACAAAAATTTTCACTCATGGAAGAAATAAAACCAATCTGTCCCATCCAGCCTGGTATTTTATAAGCCTGAAAGGAAATGCTTCTACATTGGCATTCATTATTAAATCAGTCACACAAAATTATATTACATAAAGTCAATTATGCCTAGCACAATTGCTTTCATTAAATCATGAGTGTAAATGTTACTTTTTGTTTAATATGAAAAGCAGCTGTCTCCTGACATTGATGCAAAAAGTATTATGTTATTCAAATATTATGTCTTTATGTCTATAAAGTTAGAAATATGCAACCAGAATTGATACAAAAGGAATATTTTCAAACTGGATTAGATAACCACCCCCAAAAAAAAAAACTGAATGATGTCCAGCTATGATCCAGTAGCGTGGCTTCTTATAAACCTAATTTTGGTTTTTAAATAACAATAAAGTAGTCAATCCTAAACAATCCTGATCTGCTTTATGTTAGTACATGTATTCTCAGGCAGGTTTGTCAATTTGGTAGGAATCAAGTAACCTATGACATCTATGATACCAGCTAACTCACCTTCAATTGAAAAGCCCTTATTCTTCATGTTCTAAATGTATCCAGAAAGACAACTTCAAATTTCAACATTCCAACCAAAGGGCACTGTTGTTAATGACTGTGCCATGGAGGTGCTATTATATGAATAAAATGGGAAAGTACTATTCATTGAATAAATAAAGTTGGAGGTGAAAAGTTTTGTTAGAAAAACAGACCAACCAGGTTTGCTTTTCTAACAAAAATTATTATTATTATTATCGCAAGACCTCATGGAGTCAAAGACTCATCAAAGGCTTTTATCACACACACACACACACAGCTCATCATACCATGCCTTGAACACATTCAAACTCCTTGCAGACACCACACTCTCAGGCAAGGCATTCCAATCATTCAGAACTCTGCATGAAAAAAACCTCCCCCCTTACTCCCCTATTCACACTCTCTTTATACAGTTTCCAGGTATGACCTCTAGTTCTCCCCCAATCTTCCACTATTTTCTATAGAACTTCTCCAGCATTGATCCTATAACAACCCCTTACCAACTTGTAGGTCTCTATCATATCTCCCCTCTTCCTCCTGTCCACCAGACTCTGCAAATTACATCTTCTCAATCTTTCCTCATACTCGACATTCCAGAGGTCAGAAATACCTTAGTCAATTGCCTTTGGACCCTTTCCAACATCTCTTCATCCTTCTGAAAACCAGGTGACCAAATCTGGACACAATAGTCCATGTGTGGCCTAATCAAAGCCTTATACAACAAAACAAGAATCTCCCTACTTCTACATGTCAGTGTCCTCTGCATCATTCCCAGAAGCCTTTGTGTTGTCTTCACAATTTTGGCTATGTGTCCCCTAAATTTCAGATCCTTATCCACTATCACCCCCAGATCTCTTATTTCCTCCACCTCCATCAATATATCCTCACCAAGCATAAATTCTGCATCCCATCTTTGTTTTCCAAATTTTAAAACCTTACATTCTGCAACATTGAACTCGCATCTCCATTTCCATGCCCAATCACTCAATTTACTGAAGTCTTCTTGTAAGGCCACAACATCTTCACTACTCTTCATGGTTCGTCCCAAGTTTGCATCATCTGCAAACAACTGAATATCTCCATCCAAATCTTCACCTATATCATTAATATACAAGTTAAACAGTAATGGCCCCAAAACAGACCCCTGAGGCATTCCATTAGTGACTTTCCTTTTCCTGGATATCACTCCCCCATACACAACTTGTTGATACCTATCAGATAGCCAGTCTCCAATCCAATGCACTAATCTAATATCCAACCGCATCTGCTCTAGTTTGACTATCAATTTATCTGAGGTACTCTATCAAAAGCCTTTGCGAAATCTAAGTATATTACTGTGTATCCTTCTCCTCCTATTGTCCAAGGAAGCAGTCACTTTATTGTAATAAATAAGTAGATTACTAAAACATGACCCCCCCCCCCCTTTAGCAAATCCATGCTGTCCATCAAAGATAATACCATTGTTGTCAAATAAAATAAGATAAAATAAAATACTGTCTGATATATGCAAATGATGATGATATGCAATATATCATCATTTCAGCATAGTACATAAAAGATCACAGGATACTAGTACATTCCAACACAAAATTTAATTATTAGTTTCTATTAACAATATTTTCTTCCAAATAGAAAACCTGTTCAAACCATAGTATTAGTAATGTGGATAGGCAATGTTGAGGAAAAAAAGAAGCTTGTTAACGTTGGATTTGAAAATCTATAAATTGTACTCTAGGAAATATGTGAGAAGGATAGAGAGAGAGAGAGAGAAAAAGAGAGAAAATGTCCTGTTAGTTTTTGATGCCAATTCTGATACTGTTTACACTGTTCATATTGCAATACGAACAGTGACCATGGAAATGGTTGCAAAAAATGCAGGCAGTGGAAGCTAAGTCTTTGTGAAAGAGAGTGAATTGATAACAGACCTGTCTTACTCTAATTATTCTCTTCTGAGATCAGTATTCAATGTTTGGACAGATTTATATATCTGACTTATTCGAAGACAGTTGATAATTGTTCAGAAGTAAAAACCTGAAGTTAAAGAGAAATCATTAATTTCTTTGAATGCTGAGGAGGAAATATTTGGGATACATTTTATGCTAAGAAAGACTGCAAGTGTTGCAATAAGTTTATGTCAAGAAAGAAGAAAGAACGTAGATTTCCCAGCCTAGTTGACTGAGTGGTTAGCATACCTGCTCTCCAACCAAAAAGGCTGCAGTAGTAGTATCCATATTGGTGATCACTAATTAATTAGTGGGCATCCACGTAGTGAAGAAGCTGGCTATTAATGACAATTAATAGCCAGCTTCTTCACTACCTGTTTTCGATACCTATTTTTAAGAGTATCGAAGAGAGGGCAATGGGATGGTAGCTTAACTTTAATCTTGCATTTTAGAAACAGGCTGAATAAAGGGGATGTCCCATGCTGTTTGGGTGATTCTAAATGAGTATAATAGCTTGTCAAGCACTACAAGATGGGTAGTGCTTGACAATTTTGATTAATTTTGAAGCACAAGTTTTTAGGACAACTGTAGAGATATTATTCCGATCAAGAGACTTATCAGTGTCTAGATTATTGAGATTTTTGGATTTTTCTGATGAAAGATCAGGAGAAAGATAGCATGCAATATATTGTTCATGGTGAAGTAGGAAGTAATTTTCCTTGGTCACATTTACATGAGTTGGGGGGGGGGGGGGGGGAAGCCTGTGCCAAGAGGTCAGACTTATATTTAAGAGATGTCGTCATGGTATTATGGAAGAGAGGTGGAAGCACAGAAAGATAGAATAATCCCTAGAGAGATTATTCTGGATAGAATAATTATAGAAACCAGAAAGCATTTTTTTTTTTTTTTTGCATTTAACCCTTTCAAAGTCTGATTTGGATTTGCTTTAACAGATGTTGCAGGCCAAGTGTAAAAAATAAGTTTCTGACTTGGGAGTTCTCTAAGATATGTTTTTTTATCTTGGACTACTTTGAAACATTTTGTTTAAGAATAAAGATTTAGACATCAAAGGGTTTTTGTATGAAGTGGGGAATGAAGGTCTCTATTCCAGCAAGGATTATTCCAGTTAAATGATTGGTGCAGGTGTTTGGATCTGGAGAATAAAAACAGTAATCAGACCCTGGAAAAGAAAAGAAAAGGAAATCACTAAAAGTACAGAGCCAGAAGACCTAAATTTGGCATAAGTAAGATAGTGAAATGGAGGATATTATGAATCTGGCCAAATTTAATAGCCAAATGAAAGTAACTTAAAAAAGTTTCAAAAATTTACTAGAGCTTATGAGAATACAAACTTTGTGACACAAGTGCTGCCCGTTTGCCTTTTTTTGATTCTTATTTTTTTTTAATTAGTGCTTACATTAAGTTTACTTACAAAAAAGCTGGCTTGAGGGCTTTTTTGAACTGTTGGTTCTTCTCAAAGACCAGGAAAAATTAAAATTTCAAATCATCCAAGTTCCAAAAACTTGTGACCTAAAAAGGAACACACTCAAGTAGCTGCAAACTTGTCAGTGTACCAAAAGGGGATAAAGGTCTGCAAACTGGATCTGATCTCCTATGAATCTGTAGGATCTACCACAAAACTATGCCAAACCTCAGTCGAGCAGAGTCACAGGCAAGTACTGCCCTCACACTAAGCCTGTTCTCAGTACAGTGGCTTTGTTTGCCTGCCAACAAGCTTACTTTGGCAGAAAAATGCTCTATTCAATACTATACCAATTCTATACCAGAAAGCTAAATTCATCATTAGTACACTCTTGGGTAGGTGCATAATCAATTACTAAATGTATAGAGCTAAAAGACTTCAATTTGGCATATGTAAGTTATTGAAATGAAAGATATGGATCCAGTCATTTTTATAGCCAAAGACAGAAAGAAACTTTTTTTAAAAGTTTTTATATCATAAAGTTGAAGAGAATATAACCTTTGGAAATGGAGATGCCTTGGTTTATCCAGAATACCCTCTATTTCAATACATTACTTATGCCAAAAGTTATATTCTCAGAAGCTCTCTGGTAAATTGAAGCCTTTTGTCTCTATACTTTCAGTAATTGATTATGCACCTAGTGAGAGTTCACTTATGATGAATTTAACTTTCTGACTTAGGATCGCAATGCACTGAACAGAGAATTTTTGTTCACTCTAAGTTTCTGCCTGGTCTCGGATGAGAACTAACAGTTAAACAGATGTTAGGCTAGTGAAACCTAATTTGAGCACTCATAAAAGGCAAATATACATACTCCAAGACAGAGATTGTGTCTTTTAAGTGGTGAAAACCAAGGTAACTCTGATGCTAAAGGTTATATTCTCATAAGTCTTCTGGTAAATTTTTGAAACTTTTTTAAAAAGTTTCTTTCTATATCTGGCTATAAACTATGAGTAGAGACACAGAAATCTGGGAAAGCATTGCTGGGAGAAAGTCTATCTGTAGAAAATGTGCACAAGGTATGTTCAGAGTTACTACCAAGAGGAGAGCAAACATCTATAGTGTATTTGGATGGAGAGTTGATTAAGGAAAAGGTGCAGAGTGTTGGGAGAATGATAACATGGATAATTTAATCATTCTCTCAACACTCTGCACTTATTCTCATTGAATAAGTGCAGAGCGTTAGATCTTTACTGCCAGCCAATAACTCAGCTTCTCTTTCAGCTTGATTTGCAAGGTTAGGGAAATGAATCTAGTTTGAATTATAAACAATAAAGTCTCTAATAAGGATAATCTCAATGCTTGGGGTAGTTAGAATGCAGGATATCAACCTTCAGGAATAAATAATCAAAGAGGTTATTAGAGTCATCAAAATTAAATTAGAAAAAGCAGCAGATGAAAGCAATAAAACAAAGCAAAGAAATCTTAGCCACAGCATATCATGCAAATGAGATTCAAGAGTTAATAATTTCTGGCATGAAATGTAAATCTAAAAATGGCACAAGTTTCGTCTTTTTTTGGTGGAATCATACAGATTGTAGTTAAGGTAAGATGTAGATGTAGTAGATACTAGTTGAAGTTTAGTGTTCATTTTTGTGGATTTTTTTTAAATTGCAGTGTAACTATTATTGTGGTATTTTTTATGTTAATACCTTCAAAAATTTACAGAGTATGGGCATGCAGTAGGAGCCAAAGATTTGTGGATCTGACTTCAACAATGAATAAGCTCAGATTCCATCTAAACAACAAGGTCATCTCAGCAGTGTCTGCATAATGCTATATTCATACTCTCCCCACCCCAGACAAATATGGCAGTGAATGTAGTAACAAGATTATTTGCAATTATATTAAATATATATTTATTTATATAATTCTAATATAGTTTATTAGAAATAATAAGCTTTATATATATATATATATATATATATATATATATATATATATATATATAAGCTTATTATTTCTAAATATTATTATAATTCATTTTTGTAAATAAATCATTTTATCTTGATTTAAACTGAGTAAAGAATCAATTTTTTATTCTAATTTAAGTTGAATGTTTATGAATTTCCTAAACAAGATATACCAGAAACAAGGTATGATTATGGAGAAAATGTTCTTTTTTTTTATTATCAGTAAAAGTTAAAGATAATAAATGTACAACATTCTCTATAGCTCAAGGCAAAATAACAATAATCTGTCTGCATAATGTCTGTAAAGTCTCCAAGAAACTTTGCATTCAGAAGTCAAAAAGAAATCAGGCACTGTATATCTGAGAAGAGTCAGAAAAGTTCTAAAGTCCAAACTCAATGCTGGCAATGTAACAGCAATCAATCCATGTGCCATCCCTGTAATCAGATACACAACAAGGATAACTGACTGGATGCAACTGATTGTAAAACATGAAAATGAAATGACACTGAATCATGCCTTACACTGACACAGTGATACAAATTAATTATACTTATCCAGGGAAAGTGGAGGATGAGACTTTTAGCAAAGATCATTCAACATTCAGAAGCATGTTGAATGCTGCTAGCTAAAATGCTATTTGCTAAAGGTAAGGAGAGAAAAATAAGTGATGCTAACTGAAGTTCACAAAAGAAAAAGAAGTGGTGAATGTCGTATATTTTCCAAAAAGGAGTATAAGGAGAATGAAATGGCAACAAGATCAGAAGGTTGGAAAAATAAAGCACTCTGTGGTGAGAATTTGAACCCAAAAAAGAAAGTCAACAGTCACTTGACTCGGCAGTGGCTTCAAAAGGGCATCAAAAAATCAGACCTGTCTGACCTGTCTGGCGTCAGACCTGTCTGACGCTTGAGCAGCAAGCGTCAGACAGGTCTGACGCTTGCTGCTCAAGAACAAGCATTGCAAACCAATACAATAAATGCAATGTTGAAAAGGTTAATAATGATAGCAAATGCTGAGTATGCAGAGATAAAGAAGAAATGACTCATCTGGTTAACTTTTCCATAAAGATTACCCAAACAGACTAAAGATAGGGTTGTAAAAGCTATATGCTGAAACTTGTGAATGAGATATGGTTACCCAACTTACAAAACCCCTTGGGAACAAACAACTGAGAAATTAATGAAAATGCAGAGATATTATGGGACTTCAAAATTCAAGCAAACTTATCTGAACACAATATGTCAGACATTACTGCAGTTTACTAATGTAGCCATAGCCATACCATGAGCCATTCTAATAGAAGAAAAAAAGTGCATGAAAAAATTGATCAAATATAGAGATCTGGAGATTGATATTCAACAAATTTGGAACAAAAGAGCAACAACAATCCCAATTGTCATAGCAGCGACAGGCACAATACCAAGACAATTTGTGAAACACTTGGAAAAGCTGAGCTCCCCGGATATAACACCATCTCTGGATAAGGCCTGAATTGGATACATCTGCAAGATGTGATTATGTTGTTATATGTTTCTCATGCTCTTTGACTGAACTCTATTAATTACATATACACAATAATAATGATAAAATAAAAGAACATACAGTCAAAAGTGCATCTAAAGTTTTGGATTATTTACCATGTTGTTTTTGTACCTTATTAGTAAAAAATCATATTCACATTATGTTTGGTGATCATCATTTAATCTTCAAACTAAGACTATTTTACTGCTATTTGAAATGTTTGACCTTTTTAAACTCAAAGAGTCAAGATTTTCTTTGGATCTCGATTTGACTCAAAAAAATTTTTAAGTTTGCATCCACAACATTCTTCTATATATATTCAAAAATGTGAGTATGACAGAATGCAGTTATGAATATTAGAATAAAATTCCAAATACAAAAAAAAATAGCAATTAAAAAACACATCTTACTTTGGATGTGTCATTTGGATGGTCATTAAGCCTCTCCACTTTTGACCAGTGATTACGAATAACATCCAACATTTCAAAATACGTTACCATCTTGCTGTCTTTCCACTTATTGCCATCAAATGGCATATATTCAATGAACCTGACATCCAGTTTCTGTAACAGCATCGCAAATATTAAGCATTTTAATAAATCAGAACAATAAATTACATTTTAATAAATAACTTTCTCTCTAACGAGTGAAAGGTCTTACTTTCAATAGCAAAAATTGTTATAACAGGCTTTATTATACTTCATCTGCAAGAATAGATCAAACAATATTTCATTCTTAATGAAGTATATCAAAAATATAGCTAATGAACATTAACTTAACATGAACATACGAGGGTGGTCTGAAATGTAAAGGTTCTCCGCCTCGACCATAGATGGCAACACTATCGGTACGATTTTTTTTTTAAGTTGGTACATCTGTCATAAGCATTCATGTGAAATTGCATGTCATTCTATCAAGTAGTGTGTTTTATACAGCTGTTTGAAGCAAAAGTCATGTCTGTATCCCTTAAAATGGATAAAATTGAGTATCGTGTGCAGTTATAAAATTCTTTGTAAAAGAAGGTTTCGCGCCAAAAGAAATTCATTCAACGTTCATAAAAGTTTATGGGCACTCTTCTCCTTTGTTATCAACAATTAAGAAATGGGCTGCCGAGTTTAAACATGGCTGTACCAGCCTTGAAGATGATCCACGTGAAGGACGTCGAAAAAGTGTAACAACACCAGAAATCATTGATCAAGTGTATAATATGGTATTGGATGACCGGTGAGTCAACGTGCATGAAATTGCTGAAGAATTGCAAATGAAAAAGCATTGTGCAAGATGGGTGCCGTGCTTGCTCACAGCAGATCAAAAATGCACTCGCATGAAAATCTCTGAACAGTGCTTGGGGCATTTTAACAAGAATAAAACTGATTTTGTGCATCAATTTATTACTATGAATGAGACTTGGATTCACCATTACACACCAGAATCCAAACTGCAGTCAAAACAGTGAACAGAAACTGGTTGTTCAGCACCAAAGAAGAAGTTGGTTCCATCGTTTATTCATTATATTGAAAAGGGTAAAACTAAAACTCTTCCTCACTCGTCAGCATTTTTCTTCGAATCAAGAGGTGATTGCAGCTGTAGAGGGGTATTTTGCAGATCTTACTGAGAACCACTACAGGGATGGGATAATGGCGCTGGAGAATCGCTGGAATAAATGCGTTAGTCTTAAAGGAGATTATGTTGAAAAATAAAAATAATTTTGATACCCATGCATATGTATATCTTCAACTATGAAACACAACTTCCTTTATTTAAACGATTATTGTGTTAAGCCGTTATATTTTTCTATATTCAAGTTTCTGTGTGAAAACAGCTGACTTTTCAATAGTAATAATGGAAAATTAGTAGAATCTACCAGCTTCATAAACCTTTCAAAATAATATGGAGAACAATAACAAAAAAGTGGTAAAAAGACTTTGGACTACTAATGTTCAACTTGAACATTGATGTTATCGGTGTTATAACTGGATGCTATGACACAGAGGGATAAGGCATGTTTCTATGAAATACCTAAAAGATTATCTGAATCAGATAATGATATGGACAACTGATAATAAATGACAATTCAATATTATCAAAGACCAGATTATGCATTTTGGACCAAAAATATTGCAGGCTGAGTATTATATTGAAGACATTCAATGTAAGTAGCTAAGGTACTATAGAGAGGGATGAGAGTACATCTCCTGTTGAAATTCAGCTAGTAGCTTGGTTACAGGATGTAGCCAGTGAGTTGCAAAGTTGGAGGCGGGAGTGTTCCAAATAGGGAAGATGACAATTGGGATTAGACAGGGTTCTGTTCTGGGACAACTGATGTTTAATTAATATATCAGTAATTCAGAGTATGAGAGGAGATATTAAAATGTTGCTGATGATGCTAAATTAGGAAGAGCAACATCAGGAAGTGGTGATGTTGTTGCAAGAGAATATGAATAGTCTGGTGCTCTGGGCTGCAGAATAGGGATATCACCTCAATGTTGCTAAGTGTAAAGTTATGCACTTTTACCAGAAAAGATGGAGTGAGGTTTGTTATATTGGAGGAACTCTGCTTCAGGAGCTGGTGATCTTGGTGGATAAGGAACTGAAGTTCAGGGACACATCAGAAAATTGCTGCGATAATGCAAAGAACCTTCACAAGTGCTGATAAGGAGGTGATAATCCCACTGTATAAGGCACCAATCAGGAGTTATTTGGATTTCTGTGTGTAGATCTGGTCACCTGGCTGTATTGGCAATAATAAAACATTGAAAACGGTGCAGAGGTGAATAACTAAGAAGACTGTCTCAGGACTCTCTGGAATAGTGAATATGAGGACAGATTAAGGGAATGTGGTTTGCAGAATTTGTAGATGGAAGAATAAGAGGTGATATGGTTGAGATGCTAAGAGGAGCCTCTCATATAGATATATGGGAATTATTGCATAGGGTAATGGATGAAAGGAGAGAAGAGGCCATCCCTGGAAAGTGAACAAAGGTCATGGGAATAAGGAAGTGAAAGAATTTCTTTTACATGGTGAATGAATGGAATGAATTACTGGAGTGGGTGGTGAGTGCTCCAATGCTGGATGTCTTAAAAGGTAAGGTATAATAGCTATTGTGGTATGTGAAGTGTGCAACCTCAAGCAATCAATCTTTGGACTCCCCAGAGGCTTGAAAGTAATACTAAGTAATACTTGAAAGTAATAATATTACTTTCAAGTATTACTTAGTATTACTTACAATGGAACAAGAATCTCCTTAAGGAGATTCTTGTTCCATTGTATAAGGCTCTAATTAGGCCACACATGGACTACTGTGCACAGATTTGGTCACATGGTTTTCAAAAGGATGAAAATATGTTGAAAAGGATCCATAGGCAACTGACTAAGTTTCTGATCTCTGGAATGTCGAATATGAGAAAAGGTTGAGAAGATGCAATTTACAGAGTCTAATGGATAGAAGGAAGAGGGGTGATATGATAGAGACTTCAAGTTAATAAGGGGTTGTTATAGAATCAATGTTGGAGAGGTTTTACAGAAAGCAGTGGGAGATCAGGGGAGAACCAAGGTCATCCCTGGAAACTGTATAAGGAGAGGGTTTGAGCAGGGGAGTGAGAAGCAAGTTTTTTTGCATGCAGAGCTGTGAATGATTGAAATGTCGTAACGGAGAGGGTGGTGTCTGCAGAGAATTTGAGTGTGTTTAAGGCACGGTATGATGAGCTGTGTGTATGACAAAATCACAAAATGACGTCTTAAAAGAGTCTTTGACTCCTTTAGGAGGTCATTATTGCTATTATTATTCCAGGACCTCCTTTAGGAGGTCCTGGAATAATAATAATAGCAATAATAATAATGGATCTATCTCATATCTCCAACCAGAAGCTACATTAAAAGACTAATATAAAATTTAATTAATATTGAAGAGTACTAATTAAATTAAAATTTAATTAATATTTAAGACATGCACCTGGTTGTATATTTTTGGAAGGCGAGGATGACAAAATATTTGGAGCTGAAACTAGACTGAGCTGAGAACATATTGTAAGAGAATGATGTTTAAATAAGACTAGCAAACAAAGAAAATTATGAATTCAATGAACTACAGATTTTTAAAAACTAAATAAAGACCAAAAAAGGCCAAAAAAAAGTTCAAATTACATTGTTGCAAATCTCTAGTAATAAGAATCAATCAGAATGCTAGAAACACTAAAAGACCATACCTAATTTTGCCCTCTTATATTAGTCTTTTAACATTGCCTCTGGCTGGAGATATGAGGTAGCTCTGTTACCTACTAAGCTATGTTATTTTTACTATTATGTGACATCAGGAATGACACGAAACCTTAGTTTCAGAATATCTGTGAAAATTATTTATTCATACTGGCTCATAATAGATAAATTTATTTCATAGGATCAAAATTTTATTTATTCCGATCCTAAGGGAAGCTCCAACTAAAAAATGACACTGTGACACTCAGCATTTCTGTAATTCAAATATTCCTGGATGAATATCTATGCCATTTAATGATAATGTAATAGGCTATTTTGGTTAAATAGATTTCATCAGATGATTTCCATGTTTGCATCTGTATATTTTCTTGTAAAGGAAGCAAAGTAACACTACTTAGATTTTTGGATGCTGAAAATTTAATCTAATTCTTCCATTATTTCTTTAAAACTGCTTTGGATTCCACTAATTTTTCTACATATTTCTTATTTTCCAATTTCTATGTTAAAATCTTCTGACAAAACGATTATATAATTTTGAAGGATTTTTTTCAGTTTTTCCACAGATTCCTCTTTTCTATCTTTATCTGCAGTTTTTTTTTTTTATAGATATTCATTCATTAATAAACATTATCTTGAATCATTTGCTTTCATCCTTATTTGTTACAGACTTCAAAAATCAAATAAGAGATATCAGGAGGTTCCCCCCCTTCCCTGATAATGAACTATTCTTAGTTTATATTAGGGATGTGCCAAATATTCAGTTTTGCTTTAGTATTTGACTGCTTCAATGTGTTTTTTATTATATCCAGCTTTGGCAAACCAGAAGAAAGATCTGGTATTCAGCCAGCCAAAACAGAAAAATTGCTGTTATATGCAACATAATCAGAAAAGCCTTCCCTTGTCTTTGACTGTTCCAAAAGAAGAGTTTCCAAGGCTAATGAGTAAACTTATTGCACATTACAGTTTCTCAGAAAATTTTTTCAGCACTAGTCACCAGTGTGTTCCTTGAAAGTTTTTTTTTTTTTTTTTCAGAAGAGTGAAATGTTTATAAAGAAACCTATGTATGCTACTCCAAAAAAATATTAAAAATGAGAAATTAATTTTCCTACATCATAATTTATTGCAAATGTAGTCTGATTATTAAATCCATAATTATTCTCTATATTTCACAATTTAAAATAAGTTCTGTTAATATTTTTGTTATTTGAGGAAAAAAGTGCAATATGTTTTTCTGATTTTCATGCTGCATTGTTTTTTAAATACAATGTTCTCTATGAAATGAAATGACAGTTTTATTATATTAAAACAGAGGAAATTATAGATCCGTCTATATTTTATAGCCAAATGTAGAAAGAAAGTGAAATTTAGAAAGTTTACTAGCAAACTGAGATGAAGACCAAAATCCGAGTTGCCTGAGCTCGCACTATTTAAACAACACAAATTCTGCCCATAACCCATGTATTCACCTTTTATTAATGCATAAGTTTCACTAGCCTGAAACATATTCACCTTTTATTAATGCATAAGTTTCACTAGCCTGAAACACCAGGCTTAGGATTCAAATTGATCAAGTTTGAAAATACTTACAAGCAGAAATGAAAACAAAAACTCAGTCAACACTGTAACTAAGATATGTCAGAAAGTTAAATTCATCATAAGTGATCTCTAGTTGAGTGTATAATAAAATATTCAACTACAGAGCTGAGAAGTGATGTTTGTCTTATATAAAATACTATAATAGGAAATATTACAGACACATCTATATTTTATACCAAATTTCAGAAACAAACAAAAGAAAGAAATATAGAAATATTTTCCTTCTTTCAAAAATTTAATAGAAAGCTTATAAGAAGGTTATGTTATTATAAACTCTCTGGTAAATTTTCAAAATGTTTAAGTTTCTACATTTGGTTATAAATTCATAATACTCTCCATTTCAATATCTCACTTATTTCAAATTGGGACATTTCAGCTATATACTTAAAAATTTGAGAGATATTATATTTAAGGAAAACAAAATTTTATTTTCTCTTTTTATCAAAGATGATCCTAAAAGTCTTCATTTTAGCAATGTAAAATAAACAGAAATAGGAGATATTAATAATACATGCTTATTTTGTGGCTGAATATATATATTATTATTATTACATGACACCTCCAGGGAGTCCACAGACTCATCGAGGTGTCATGTGTCCACAGACCCTTACAAGGCACCTATTTCTTCCTTTTTATCAAAAAAAAAAAAATCAGCTAACGCCTTTTTATTCCCGTATACGGGAGTAGGCGAGGCCATTTAGCCCTATCTAACTTTTTTTGGAGACTGAGTGGGCAGTTCAATCTCCACTGGTACCCAATCAGAGACAGATGGCCCAAAGCTATCACTAATTAAGCGGTATGCAGTGAAGAGAGACGGCTCAAATGTGCCGCCATCTCGTGGTCCCTAACCCTAACACAATATATTTAATGTCCGAAATAATGTGGGTTCTACGGTCGATTTTCTTGAGTTTCCAGGAGGAAAAACCCGCTTGCCCGTGCCAGAGATCGACTAACTCGGGAACCGGTCGAAAAAAGGCTTAGAAAAATTTCCTCTAGTCGCTGACTAGACTCGAAACCAAGTCTTCCTTCGTGTGGCCAAGCGCCGTGGTGTGCAAATGCCACACCCACTGAGCTACACAGGCTCTCTAGTATCACTAATGTAATAAAAAAAAAAAAATGTATATAGAAATGGATTGGACATGCACTGAGAATGTACTTTGATGACAAAGAGATTCCAAAAGTACAGTAGTTTTGACAATGGATTCAAGAACGAAAAAAAGGAAAATGGGAAGATCTAAATTAAACTGAATTTAGGCAGAGAATGACAAAAACAGAAAGAGGAATGGTTGGTTTCGAGAGCTGGAGAGAAGAATTAGTGGCACAAGACAGACGTATCTGGAAGAAACAGATCTCTCAGTCCTATGTGCCATGAGGCACAAAACAGATGAGTAGGTAAGTAAATGATTAAAAATGGTTGTCAGCATCATATTCAATCAATACAGAGGACTATTGTATCTCTCATCATCTGATCCCTACCCAGCCCACTGACTTGGTAAAGCCACTGCTGATAGCAATGCTACTGCCAGTACATCAGTGTGTGGGGGAGGGGGGGGGGAAGAATGAACCTCAGTGAAATGAAAGACAAACACAACAACTTTTCAGCTGGAAAAGTCAACCCTGATAATGTTCAATTAAAATTGTACCTACCTTTATCTCAGTTAATTTTACAAAATCTAATATTTCATCTTCATTAAATCCTCTCATGACTACACAGTTTATCTGAAAATAAAAAGGGGGGAGGGTGAAACTGAGCATAAAAATTATGCAAACATAAAAAAAAATTAAATGAATTCATATAACAGATATATTATCTGATGTAATAAACTGGTTATTACATCAGATTTGCCGATTCAAAAAATTATGTTTTGATTACATATGATTCAAATCCTTATAAATAGTAAATGTATAAGAATTGAAACATATCTTCTCTGGTGACAAGTTGAAAAACATTTCTCAGGTTGTATGTCAATAATTAAAATCAGTCAAAATAGCTTAGTATTGTCACTGAATATATTATTTTAAATGCTTTTCATCCATTAAGTATTAACCTGGTGCTTATCATCATATTCTACCTTTTCCTGTAGTGCTCCACAAATAA
Organism: Typopeltis vanoorti; assembly: GCF_054136105.1. Lineage (NCBI taxonomy): Eukaryota > Metazoa > Arthropoda > Arachnida > Uropygi > Thelyphonidae > Typopeltis > Typopeltis vanoorti. The sequence continues at coordinate 32,788,368 of NC_143572.1, read as the reverse complement.
TGTTTGCAGTCATCATCTTTTACAAATCAAAAAAGTAGTCTCTGTTGTATATTCCTATGCACCAGTCACTGTCCACGAAAAATAATTAAACAAATAAACATGGTTGATTGAATTTTAATTAATTTCATTAAAAAAAATTATATTCTGATATTTCTCTAGAATAATACCTTCATTGTAGGAGTGAACACAGTGACCCAAGCAAATAAATATAAAAATGAAAATTATGCTGGAATGAACAATGAGATCTCTTTAAAAAAAAAAAAAAATGCAATACAGGTAATCTGTTTACACAGGGTGGGATGCATTCCAAGAAATATGTGTGAAGCGAATTTCCACATTAAACAGGGGGATACCATTTTTTTTTTGTGTCTTCACTGTTTTTTTATGGATTAATTAATTTTTTTCATTTTCTCATATTAATGCAGTGTACAAAATATTTTGAAATAAATCATTTTTATTCAAAATACAATGAAATAATGAGAAAGTTTTATTTAAAGTACACATAAATACAAAGTTTTCTTTGCTAAGAAGGTTGTAATATTTTCATCTGCTTCTATCCTTATCTTTAAAGATGGTTCTTACTGATGACTTGCTTAATTCAATTTCATGTGCAATACATAAATTTGAATAAATTCTTAAAACTGGCCTCGAATTTTTGTATGATTTTTAACTTCGTATCCAAAATGATAACAACATGCCTCTTTTTATATGGTGGGGGCATATCCTCATTGTTATGATGACTTTCCTTCACTGCAAATTAAGCCTGTAATAAATTATGTACACGTGTAAACAGCAGTGCAACAAGTATATCAAATTCATGTTTATTTATGTACCTCTGTTTTTAAAGTCTATCTTCAAATCAGCAATGAATTTTGAACTTCTGGATATGAATTATGTTGGGTGCGATGCATTTGCATGCACGCGCATAGCAACATATAGAAAACTGCATAAAATATATGTATACAGTGGCATGGGAGAAAATGCATAAAACTGAATCCACACATCAGGGGTTATCTGTATATACTGTTTTTTTAAATGCTCATTTTGAACAATTGCAAATGTGAAAGCACACATGGAATTTTTCATATTCATATTTGGTGTGTCCAGAAAGACTTCACAGTATTCTTTGAATAATCTCACAAATTTCAAGAAGTATCATTTCTTCCCATTTGATACAATGGTCAGTGGATATACCATTCTTTCTTTCATATTACACAGTGATCAGCATTCATTATAATCAATTATGAAGACAAACTGTCTTAGAGTAATAACTTTAATTTAATATAGGCCAAAATAATCACACAACATTTCAAACTTCATATCAAAGTCATCATCTAGAATATACACATACTAGCCACTGAATTATAAACTTTTATTTAATACCACTGTTAAAAGATACACACTCAAAAGGATGTAGTTTGCATTATGGGATACTAAAGCAATTAATATTAGCCTCTATATATAAGTAGCTTAGTTTTGAAGATAATTCATGTGCAAACTTTGTTTGCTTACACTTGAATAAAGGATAAACAAAGAATATAATTTTTTAGCATTTTTAATTAATTTAATACCATGTGTGGCCCTCCTTGAACCAGAATTCCAGCATATATGCAGTATGGCATAGATTCCACAAGGTGCTGGATTGCGTCTATATCTACAAATACCAGGTGTTCATCAGACAGTCCTTTAACTGTTCAGATTTGACAGAAGAGAATTCTGCTCCTGGATCTGTTTTTTTTTCTTTCTAATATATCTCATACATTCTTAATGGGGTTCAGATCCAGGCTTTGTGGTGGCCAGGGAAGGCAGTGCAAGTCATTGTCATGCTCACTGAACAATTCCTGCATGATGGACAATAGCATTGTTGTCCATGAAACAACCATCACCTGCTGAATAAAAAATCAACAATGAAGGATGGACTTGATTAGCAACAATGTTCAGATATTCCTTGAAGGACACCCAACCTTCCAGCAATATCAGGGAACCCATTCCATACCAAAAGAACATGCCCCCACACCGTGACACCACCTCCAGGACATTCAGTTGTGTTTACAAAGAAAGTTAGGTTCATTGCTTCATGGGGGGCTCCTGTCAAACTCTCTGCCTACCGTTGGTATAGAACTAGGTGTACCTTGACTCACTGGAGCATGACTTTTTTTTTTCCCAGTCTTCTGGTGTCCAATCATGGTATTCCTGACACCAGTGTAGACAAACTTTCTGGTCGTTAGAAATCAGTGGTTTCCATATAGGCATGCAACTGCCAATACTAATCCTCTTCAATTCCCTGCACATAGTTCAGTGAGATATGGGTCAGGAACAGCCTTCGGTAAATGCTTCAGTCAATTGGTGCACACAGGAAGTTCTGTTTGTCTGTACATGCCTTCTCAGACAATGAAAATTTTGTTCCTGACAGACTGTCTTCATACCATAGTTACATCTTTTAGCAAGCAATATGGACTACTATTTAATTTGTATATTAGCAACTGGGGGGCCTATACCCCCCTGGCACCTACGGCACCCAACCCCATGAGTTCTGGACTGGTAGGCCGGTTCTCCTTCAATTCTGATGACTCGAATTTTGAAGACTCGAAAGGGGTTCTGCCTCTGCACTCAGGGTAGCCCCGAGTTTCAAAACGTTTCAAATAACTTCACAAAAAACGTGACACAAAAATGTTACAAAAAAAGCTTATCATTTTATATTATAGAGTAGATATAGAAAGTATCTGAGAAGAACGATTCAGTTGTTTGCCATCAATTCAAAACTGTATAACAGTAATAATTAATAAAGATGATGTTAAAATTTTGCAGGATGATTTGGACTGGTTTCCATGAATTACTAAATAGAACCATTACTTCTGGAACTAAAAATTATATACCAACTACTATTATAGAAGATGAATCTGTAAAACCACCATCAAGGAAAGTGCATGGCATGACATGCCAAGCATGTTATATAGTTCCAAGTAAGCAGAGCTTAATGAGGTTGCAGTACAATGCATGTTCTACTCTTTCAAGTTTGTAACTAATGTCACAGACTGGATTTCTCTGTTAATATACCTTCAATTGATAGCATTTACTTGCAAGGGAATTCTCTATAAAAGATCCTTCTTGCAAGGGCATCCTGCAAATGCCTTTGAAATGGGCCTCTAGTTGTTAAGATATCATCACCACTGGATTTTGATATGAGAACAGTATGGCTGGCTACAAATGCATTAAGTGTGTGACCTGGAGGAAGAGAGAGAGAGAGAGAGAGAGATTAAATAATGTAAAAACAATAAGAAAAATGGAATCTCAAGCCTCGCAGTAAAGCTCTATTCCCTAGAATGTCTTGTCATAAGGATTTCCTTGCCTGGCATTGGTTATAGGATGTAGTAATTTCAGCTACTTTAATGAGTCTATTAAGCCCACCTTGGATAGGAACAGGAAATGCATTAATGTTGTAGGATTGTAATTTTCATGCCATTTCTTTAAAATATGCTGTTAGTGTCTCTGGAAAGAGTTACAGATGTGTGCTGAACATCTCTTCTCCATTCACAAAGATTTAGCTGAGAGTCAATTCTTCATGAAAATTGGTAAACTGTCTGTTGAAGAATGCAGCTAAAAGGGAGTATGCAAAGTGCTGATGCTTCTATCTGCTTCCAACTTTAAGAGAACAATGAGGTAAAAAAAAATTAAAAGATCAATCAAGCTTTGAAAAGATCATTGAGAAATCTGGAAGACATCTCCATTGTTGAAAGTTTATTTTTTCACTTGGTTAGAGTATAATAAAATTAGTTTAATCCTTTATCCAAGTGTGAGCAAACAAAGTTTGCGCCTGAAGTAACTTCAGGACTAGGGTAAAGTGATGGTGTTGTATCACTTTACCCTAGTCCTGAAGTTACTTCAGGCGCAAACTTTGTTTGCTCACACTTGGATAAAGGATTAAACTAATTTTATTAGACATCTCCATTGTTGAAACTGATCTTTACTTGTTGCATGCAGTAATGGCATATGATCTGAAAGGCTGATATTAAGTTATTTGATCTGAATTACTCTGTTATGAGAAGAAGAGAAATAAATTTGATCAAGACAGGAGCCAATACAAATTTATAACACATGATATATTAGGAAAGCAAATAATCATACAGCTATTCATTTAAATGCAGTCAAACTTTATTCTTTGTTTATATAATTAAGATACATTTTAAAACCAATCACTAATCAAAGAACCAAATCTCTTAAGTAAGAACCCTTTGTTTAAATATTTCAGTATTATGTTTTAATATTTTAAATTAAAATAGAGATTAAAAAAAAGGAGAGATAAGAGATAAAAAAAGTTGGCATATTATTATATGTTATATTACTTTATTATATTATTAGTATATTACTTTACCTTTACTGGATCATAACCAAGTTTCAGAGCATATTCAATCCCATTCATGACATTCTGCCAGCCCTTCCGTCTAGTAATAAATTCAAACTTTGCTGGAACAAGGGTGTCCAAACTAACATTTAATGCATTCAAACCTTGAAGAAAGGAAAATTACATGTACTTTTTTTTTCTTATATTAAAATTTAAATGATTTACATAATAACCAAACAAAAAATTAGAGAACTAATGTGTTTCACTGCAGTTGGAGCTTTCACACAGATATATTAGGTTGTGAACAAATACGCGTTTAAGCCTACCAACCTGCAACTCTTCAAAAAAAGGTTTCAATAAACTCCTATCTGAGTCCTTGCCTGCAATGAAAGTCCTCTGATCTCATATGTAGGATTAATATATATATATATATATATATGGAAATAAATATATATATATATATATATATTTAAAAAAAAATGCTGCAGGATGTCATATCGACTTTGGCAGGACAAATGACATTGTGTAGATGCCTCGGAGGAGTTAAGGCTGTTCTTAGAACTAAAATGACTATACTCATCATTAGATAAGTGTACTTGATAAACTGGCTTTGTATAGAAATGAAGGGTAGGTATGTATCTATATAACTAAACAATATATTTGGGATTTACCTGCTTTTTTCAAAGCCTCCAGCTTCTTCATCAGCAAAATTCCATTAGTTGTCAAAGCAATTGTTTGAAAACCTAGGGTTGACAAGTTTTCTGCATAAAGAAAACAGTTAGTTGTTAATAACTTAATGGTTAAATCTCAAATATTTTTCAAGAAATTTAATTAGTCTGCTATCTTTAACTTAGTTCATTAAGATAATCCAATATTTATACCAACTGAAATAAAGCTTAGAATATTTATATAAATTAATTTCAATTTGAAAGGGCTTTTTTTTTTAATATACAGCTATCAAATTAAGGATGTTACTGCTAATAATGATATTGTCAAAAACTGGAAGACAATATTAGTAATAAAAGCAAAATACACAAAAATAATATCATTTTATCAGGTGAGAGAGAACAGAAGATGGTACAAGGTGAAATTTGGTGCCAAAAGAAGTTTTTTGGAAGTCTTTAGCTTCAATTAAGTCATTCTTTTTGTATCCTTATATTTACGAGTGTTTGTGTGATTAACTATAAGGGTAGTGTATTTAATTTTCCGATTTTTAAAGGCTTAATATTTGGATTTTTTGTACACTGTATTGTACGGCATGGTGCCAATTTTAATATGCATGATTACATTAGCTGCAGCATGTGCAAAATGTATGGCTTTCACAGAATGAGAGATTTTTGGAAGGAGAATGAAACTGGAGAACATATACGTCAAAAATGTTTCATGATCGAATATTATAAGTGTGAAGAGAGTAAGAAAAGTGACAATGGTGAGTTGAAAGACAAAATGCATGATAACGCAATTGCTGTAATTAGTGTTGCAAGTGGAACGAGTGACTGTATGAATAATGTGTTGGAAAATGAAGAAAAATGATCAGAAGGGAATGGAAAAGACAGCACAGTTTGTTCTATGAACTTACGTAGAGTTCATAGAACAAACTGTGAGTTTGAGTTGTTGGAGAAATGCTTGCTGGATGGTATGACACAGATGCAAAAGACAGGTAGAAAAAACAGAGCATGAAAGAGCAAAAGCACGAAAATAACAATAGGATTTTGTATGGCAATTCGTTGATAACAGACGTCCTTGAAGAGAGCGAGATGAAATCATGTTTTCCTGGAACTAACACAAAGGAAGCTTGAGGAGTTATTGGCGCTGATTAGCACAACTTAGTTAAGTTATGCTAATTAGCACCCAAGGCAAGAAGGGTGACTGATATGGTAAGGAAGGCAAGGCTAAGGCTAATTATGAGAGAATACTAGCTGATGAGGCCAGATGAAACCCTAAAGAGTTCTTTCATTATGTGGCAAGTAAAAGGAGAAATAATGATGGGAAGGTAACAGAACAAAAACCAAACAGTTGAATTACTGAGTGAGCATTTTGCAGGACTGTACCATCTAGGTGGTTACACTGCAATGCCAGATGTGACATTGACTGATATGAGAATAGTGCTTGAAGAAATGGAGATGTAAAAATATTTCAGAACCTTAATATGAACACAGCCTTGAAATTAGATGGCATATTGGCTCATGTATTATAAGAATATGCAAGGGAATTATCAGCTCCTCTGATCAAGACGTTTAATTTAAGCCTCAGTAGTGGGAAGTGCCAATGGAGTGGAAGAGGGCAAAATAGTCCTATTACATAAAGGAAGCTAAAAAGAAGCAGCAAATTATAGGCCAATCAGCATCTCAAGAAGAGTGGTTAAGGTATTGAAGAAACTGGTGAAAGACAAATTTCAGGACTTGCGGAGAGGGATATAATACTCTATAAGAGACAACATGGTTTTATGAAAGGTACATCTTCCTTAGTAATCTTACTTTTTATAATAAAGTGACAATGGAGTTGGATAAGGAAAATGGCTACTCAGTGATATTACTGAACTTTGCAAAAAGAATATGACAAGATTTCACACGGAACTCTAGTGCATAAATTGAACAAATGGAGATGGATACTAATCTGGTGATTTGGATTGGAGAGTGGCTGATGGATTTAAGATATCAAAGAGTGGTTTATGAAGGAGTTGAGTCCAAGAGAAGACAAGTGATCGGTGGTGTAGTGCAGGGATCAGTGCTTGGTCCTCTGTTGTTTAATTTGTATATCAATGATACAGGAAATGATTTCATAGGAAATATTCAGTTGTTTACTGATATGCAAAACTGGGAAGAGCAATGGTAAATGAAGGATGCAGAGATCTGGTAAGAAGGCTTAAATAGACTAGCAGTATGAGCAAAGATAAATAGGCTGCCAGTTTAATTTGGTCAATTTTAAGGTGATGCACTTTGGAAAAAGATCAAAAGCTGTGTACTATATTGATAAAATTGAACTACAGGAAACTGATGAAGCCAAGAACTTGGGTGTGATTGTGGACAGGGAGTTGAAGTTTAGAGGACATATTGCAGAGGTAATCAAAACACATCAGTTTATGTGTTTTGATTACCTCTGAAATATGTCTTCTAAACTATTACACACTGACCTGGACTCTCAGATTACGTGGGAATGAAGAAGTTGTGGAGAGAATCCAGAGGCAATTGACAAAAATTGTGGCAGGTCTGTGGAATGCTCCCTATAAGAATAGACTGGACAGTCTGTAGGCTTTAAAAATTAGTTGATAGGTATAAAACAGGAGACATATAAATAAAAGCATTTAAGTTATCAAAGGAGTTTTTCTTTTTAGGGTGGTTAGGTGGAATGGGTTGCCAGAGGTAGATGTGGATGCTTTATCAGCGAATGAGTTTAAGGAGAGGTATGATGAGTGCTGTCTGAATGATGGCTAGCATGTGAATGGATCTCCAATGATGAGTCTATTGACTTTATGGAGATACCTGAAGACTCATCTGTATAATAATAATAATTTATTATTAATAATAAATAATAATGATATACAATAATTATTAATAATTTCTTATTAATTATTAGTACTAATTAATTCATCATCAAATTCCTGCCATGTACCCTCAAGGGGTGTACAGGATATGATAGTACTACATATACATCATTCCTAACTTACTATCTACAATTTTCCTCCAAATCAGTCTATTACTTGTCAAGACTCCAACATTATCAGATCTTATATTTCTATCATCAAGGATACTTATATTGATACGGTACAAGGCACTTTGTACCGTATCAATCCACCTATATCTTGGTCTTCCTCTGGGTCGTTTTCCTGCCAACCTGGCAGAGAACACTTGTTTTGCTAATCTTTCCTCGCCCATTCTGTTTAGGTGACCATACCACCTGAGATTAGCTCTGCTAACGCATTCCTGAATGCGGACAATGTCAAGATCTTTCCTAATATCCTCGTTTTTAATATGATATTGCCATTGATGCCATCTGTTCACGCCTCTAATCTTTCTCAGGACTCTCATATCTGCGGTCTCTAGTCTTTGGTCAAGTGTTTTACTACTGACCCAGCTCTCAGATCCATAAGTTAAAACTGGTTTGAACACTGTCTTGTATACAGCTAATTTAGTGTTCCGACTAATTTCTCTCTTATTCCATATGAATTTATTCAATTGATTTCCTATAATATCAGTTTTGTTGATTCTGTTGTCTATTTCCATATTTAATTTACCATCTTCACTAAAAATCGTGCCTCAGTAGCTGAAATGTTTTACTTGTTCCACAGGTTCTCCATTCACAACACAGTTGACATTTTCAATCATTCTGCCTCTTTTCATTGTCTTTGTCTTTTTATTGTTGACCTTCATACCATATCTATTACAACAGTTATTCAATTTAGTCAGAGAATCTTGCAGACTTGTAGCAGATTTATTTAGAAGTATAACATCGTCCGCATAAAGCAAAGAGCTGACATTAACATCTCCAATTTTGATATCCTGTTTAATACCACTTTCCTTCATAATGTGATCCATACAGATAATGAATAACAGAGGGGATAATGTACATCCTTCTCTCACACCAGATTTAACATTAAACCATCTTCCTGTACTTCCTTCAATTCTAACTGCTGACTTACAACTCAAATAAAGACTAAGTATTGCTTGATATAATGCCCCATTAACACCATATAACTGTAGCTTATTGAATAGCTTCTCTCTTGGCACCTTGTCATAAGCCTTTCCCAAATCGACAAAACTTAAATACAGATTTTTTATATTCCCATGATTTCTCCACTATTTCTCGTAAAGTGAAGATCTGATCCTGACAGCCTCTATTTGACCTGAATCCAGCTTGTTCTTCACCAAGCTTTTCTTCCACAATTCTTCTCAAGCGTTTCTCAAGTATATTTGCATATATCTTACCAGGAACACTCCATAGGGATATACCTCAGTAATTCTCACATTCAGTTTTATTTCCTTTTTTATATATGGGTACTATGAGAGCTCTACTCCAATCATTGGGAATTTGTCCCTCTGTCTAGGCATTCTGAACTATGCAGTGCAGCCATTGTAAGACTTTCATACCACCATACTTCAGAATTTCTGGTCGAATATCATCTACTCCTGCTGCCTTTCCACATTTCAAGCCTTTGATGGCTTTTTCTACTTCAAGTATGGATATGTATTCCTGACTGCATGCCTGGTCAGTGTTTTTTTTTATCACTGTGCTGTCATCACTGTTTGTTTCATTTAGCAAATTTTCAAAATAATTACTCCATACTTCAAGGATATCTTTTTCTTCCGTTTTCATGTCACCTCTATCATCTCTAACTCCTTTTACAGCACTCTTTCCTCCATTCCTAAGCTTCTTCAACAACCTCCAGAATATTTTGCCACCTTCTTGATATTTATTTTCTAGGTTCTTGCCAAAGTCCTCACATGACTTTTTGTTTAGCTAGTTTTACACATGGTTTAGCTTTCTTACGTTTGTCTCTATATCTTCTAAGAGCACAAGCTGACTTATTTGCCAGTAACTTTTGATATGCTTTCTTCTTTTCCTTCACTGCCTCTTTAACTTCTTGTGTCCACCATTCTAATTTTTCTATCCTTGCAGATAACTTCACCACATGCCTCTCTAGCTGAATCAATCAGGGTTTTCTTCGAGGCTTGTCACTGAATCTCCAAGGTTTGGTTCCTGTTCTCAAACTCTTTCATTTTCCCTTCAATAATCTTTCTGTATTTTAGTCTACAGTTCACATCTGAGAGCTGCTCAACTTTTATTCGCTTTAAAACTTTCTTACACGTTATTCTTTTCAATATGAAATTCAATTTTATCATGTTCAAGACTAAATAGTAATCACTTCCAATTTCAAATCCTCTGTACACTCTGGTGTCCGTCCCGCACCAGGGAGAAAACATCACTATCAACAATAACATAGTTAATGAGACTTTTCTTATTCCTTGCCTCTTCTCTCCATGTGAATTTGAGTACATTTTTATGTTGGAACATGGTGTTAGTAATAACCAGTCCATGTCCTGAGCAGAAATCCAACAGGTATTTGCCATTATTATTAGCTTTGCTCTTTTCTCCAAATTTTCCCCAAATATTTTTGTATGTCTGACAATCACTTCCTACTCTGCTATTTAGATCCCCAACAAGGAACTACTTTTCCTTTTTCATTGTGTCAGTAGCTAGAGCCTCAAAAAATTCCTCCACTTCTACCTTAGTAGAACCTTCTGTGGGATCATAGGCATAAATAAGTCTCATTGTCCAGTTCCCCATTCTGATATTTGTCCACATCACTCTACTTGACACTGCCTGCCATTCAAGAAGATGAGCCTCATATTTTGTGTTGAATACTATGGCTACTCCTTCTTTTCCTTTTTATTATTATTACGGGTATCTCCATGGAGTCAGTAGACTCATCGCGGGAGACCCAAACTAGCAAAACAATATCTGTCATATCTCTTCTTGAATTCATTTACAGACGAAGAGCTCACAACTAAGTCAGGCAATGAATTCCACTCATTCACCACCCTCCAGGCAAAAAACCTTGTTCTGACACCTTTGTTAACCACACTCTTCTTTAATTTCCAGAGATGACCTCTTGTTCTTCCATCACTATCACACAGCTGAAACATTTCCCCTGCATCAATCCTATAAAAACCTTTTAGTAATTTGAATGTTTCTATCATATCCCCTCTTCTTCGTCTATCAACCAATCTCTGCAATCCACAAGCTCTCAATCTATCAATGTAGGGAGCATTTTTTATATCACTCACCAACTTGGTCACTCTTCTCTGAACCCTCTCCACAGCCTCCTCATCTCCAAGGAATCCAGGTGACCAGACCTGAGCACAGTAATCCAAATGTGGAAGTATCAATGCTTTATAAAGGGGAATAATAACCTCTTTATCTCTGGATGTCAGTGTGTTCCTCAACAACCAAGTAATCCTATGTGCAATCTTGGACACCTTAGCAATGTGTCCTCTGAACTTCATCTCCCTATCTACCAATACCCCTAAGTCCCTAGCCTCATCAATCTCTTGGAGTACCTTTCCATCGATGTAGTACACAGCTGGTAATCTTTTAATCCCAAAATGCATGACTTTACACTTTTCCACATTGAACTGACATCCATTTTCTTTTGCCCATTTTACCAGCTTATTTAAATCCTCCTGCAAACTTTCAACATCAGCTTGATTTTTTATTGCACTACACAACTTTGCATCATCAGCAAACAACTGAATATCTCCCTTTAAGCCGTTTCCTATATCATTTATATACAAATTAAACAACATTGGCCCAAGCACAGAGCCCTGAGGCACACCACTGGTCACCTGCCTCATTCTGGACTCGGCTCCTCCATACACCACCTTATGGTATCTCTCCCTGAGCCATTCTCCTATCCATATCACCAATTTAATATCCATTCCCATCTGCTCCAATTTGCGTAACAGTGTTCTATGGGGTATCCTGTCAAAAGCCTTAGCAAAATCCAGAAGTACCACTGTGTAGCCAGTTCCTTTGTCCAACTCAGATGTTATTCTATTATGAATAGTTAATAGATTGCTAAGGCAGGATCTACCTTTAACAAAACCATGTTGGCCTCTATAGAGTATCATATCCTGATCCACACATTCTTGAATTTTGTCTTTAACTAACTTTTCCAATACTTTTACCACTACTCCTGAGATGGTGATTGGTCTGTAATTCAATACCGCAGTTTTAGAGCCACCCTTATGCAAAGGAACCACTTTGCCTAACTTCCACTCCCTAGGGACCATACCAGAGTTCAAACTTGAATTAAATATCCAGGTAAGAGGGGTTGACAATTCATTTGCACATTCACGCAACACCCGAGCTGATATTCCATCTAAGCCTACCGCAGTGTTTGCATTTAAGTTTTGCAATATATTTAATACCTCTGATTCTTTAGCTTCAATTCTCACATTAGGTATTGCTTTAGGTATAGAGATATCCTCACTTGGGTGATAGACTTTTGAAAAGTGATCACTCAGTAACTCGACTATTACATCTGATTTTGTCACCTCAATACCATCAGCACCCACTAAGGTTATCCTTCCGAAGTCATTCTTCCTCTTACTTGCCACATAGCGGAAGAACTCTTTGGGATTACCCTTGATCTCTTTGGCTAAAGTCTTCTCATAATCTGATTTAGCTTTTCTTACTATGCTGGTAACCTTCCTAGCTTGAGCCTTGTACTGCTCACGGGTGTCCTGATCGCCTTTCTCCTTGTAAATTCTCCATTTTCTTTTTTTGCAGTTCAAGCTTGATACTACTGCTCATCCATCTAATGCCTGCCTTGTTTGACCTCCTGACCATGGGGACACAATCTGATATTGCTTTCCTCAGATACCCGCTGATTTTATCCCAAGCACTGCTAACATCTTTCCCTTGCAATATGTTCTGCCATGGGATGGCTGCAAGCTCACTCTGAAGCTTGTTATAATTGCCTAACCTGTAGTTCCGTACATACCCCTTCTTAATAGAAAAATCCACAGATTTTGCAACCTCCCAAGTCAATACCGAGGACACCTTACTTATGCATATAACCTCTGAACCAATAACCAGGTCCAACACTCTCACACCACGTGTCCCTTCAGTTACGTGCTGTTTCAAGTAATTATCTCGTAGAAGATGTATGAACTCCATTTCCTTTTTGCTACGTGATATTTCCTCCTTCCAACTGATATCACCATAATTAAAATCCCCCATAATAATCACTAAGCCTTCACTCATTGCACTAAGTTGCTGATGCATGAATTCAATATCTCACCCCGTACTCCCTGGCCTATAGCAGCATCCAACTGTATATATGGTTGCATTGGTCACTATTTCGCACCAGACTGCCTCGAATGAACTCTCATTCACATGTCTATCATCATGATATACTACTTTCTTTGGCTGCAACACATCAGCTATCATCAACAATACTCCTCCTCCTGTTCTATCTTCTCTATCCTCCCTGAAAATACTGTACCCATCACATTCAATTCCAGTGACCACATCTTCTGCTGACAGCCAAGTTTTCCTTGATTGTCATTTCCTGAATATAACATTTTGTATTTATTGTTCAGAAAGATCTCACCAGTTTTTGTCTTTTTGTTTCAGTCACCCCTGTTATGTCGATCTGGTACTTATCTACTTCCTCCGCTAGCTGCATTTCTTTGCCATTCAGGCTTCTTATGTTGATAGCACCAATCTTTAACTCTGGTGATGTTGAGTTGGGGTGTGTTTTCAGATTTCAGATTTGTAAATTTATTACTAATTAATTATATACAGTAATTATTAACAGAATAATTTGGAGAAAAGCCATCAATAAGAAATTAGTAATGATATAACTTTTCATGTTGTACTATCACGATATCCTGTACACCCTCTGAGAGTACATATCAGAAACCTAATGGTAATTATTTTTTTGTTTCTATCCACACTACATACATGACATGTTTGTTCACCCATGACACATCTGAATTATGAATTCCTGCTATTCCAGAATTGCATTAATGTCTGTGAATTTATTATAAATTTTAAACACACTATGAACAAGTAATGATACCTGTGGATCACCCATACTGGAATGAAATATTAGAATATAACCATAGTGAGAATGGAAACAAAATTTATTACTGCATATCATGATAGTTATGCAAATTATGAGTATGATGGTTGAATGAAGAAGAAACATCAGTAGTTTATAACTGCAGCTAATGACAAGAGCATAATTAAAATATGAAAGTAAAACTTGCTATTTTAATTAATTATGTACTCAGTTTATATAAGTATCACGTGTGAAATTTTAACAAGCTTGCAAACTGTGAAACAAATGCAAATAACTATGTGAATGTTATTTGCAAGCATTTCCAACAACTATGCATCATTCTTCAAAAAAATAAGATTAGAATATAAAAATGTATTGTCTACCAAACAAAGATATATTTCACCTTCATAAGGAAAAATATGGAATAATATATCATGCCTCATATGGAATGAGAAAAAAATAAATGTTGCTTGGGTGTTATTCAAGAATTATCTAGCAGAGGTAAAGTTTAAATGCATTTAAACTTGACCTCTGTTTAGTCAGAAGATGAAATAAGGTAGGTAACAAACGAAAAGATTAAGCATACAATCTGAAGAAGAGGAAGGCATTATGGAGGCACCATAAGGTGAGTGGTAATAATCAGTTCCATGAGGAGTACAAAGAACAGGCAAGGTAGGTGACTCAGTAAGGATAGAAAAAATACTGCATTAACAGCAGTTATCTAATGACCCCCCCCCCCCGGAAAAAAAAAAAAAAAAACTATGGAACTGTTTAAATAAGTAGCCAGCAAAAAAAAAGAATGATTATGGAAGGGATGATATTGGTTGGTAAAAACAGTAAAAGAATAACCATTGCAGAGAATATAGTTCAGATATTAAATGAACAGTTCATAAAGGTATATTATCTTTGCGAATGCAACATCTCGCAGATGTTGGAATTTATTTTGCACTTGGTTAGACTATAATAAATTTAGTTTAATCCTTTATCCAAGTGTAAGCAAACAGAGTTTGCACCTGAAAATATCTTCAGGACTGAGGTAAGGTGGTAACAACACTAGGTGGCAACTCACAGCAAAGGTGGGCCAAGCTCTCATCACTCCTTGTCTCAGTATCTCCTATAATGCAAAGCACATCTCCTTGCGGACATGTATACTGCTATGCATTAAGGGAAGGGCCACTACCCAGACCGGTTTCGACCTTTATCGAGGTCTCGTCAGTGAAGATACTAAGGCAGAAGCAATAGGAGAGGTCATATTTACCTATACGAGTTGCCAACAGGTGTACCACCTTATTATTGAATTACTCCAGATTTAGAGAAAGATGTTGGAAGTTTATTTTGCACTTGGTTAGACTATAATAAATTTAGTTTAATCCTTTATCCAATTGTAAGCAAACAAAGTTTGCACCTGAAAATATCTTCAGGACTGAGGTAAGATGATACAACACTAGGCAACTAATTGTCTCAGTATCTCCCATAATGCAAAGCACATCTCCTTGCAGACATGTATACTGCTATGCATTAAGGGAATGGCCACTACCCAGACCGTTTTCAACCTTTATTGTGGCCATCAGTGGGAGGCAGGCAAATGACCTCTCCTATTGCTTCTGCCTTAGTATCTCCATGTTTGAGTCTGCCTCCCACTGACGAGACTCAATAAAGGTAGAAACCGGTCTGGGTAGTGGCCTTTCCCTTAATGCATAGCAGTATACATGTCCGCAAGGAGATGTGCTTTGCATTATGGGAGATACTGAGACAAGGAGTGATGAGAGCTTGGTACACCTTTGCTGCGAGTTGCACCACCTTACCTCAGTCCTGAAAATATTTTCAGGTGCAAACTTTGTTTGCTTACACTTGGATAAAGGATTAAACTAAATTTATAACATCTGCAGAGTATGAGTGTGGAAAGGAAGAAAGAGAGGCTAACTGTGAGTGAGCAAGACGTACACAGGGAATTGAGC